>NW_024870831.1:873333-1479166 GCF_019054845.1 Dipodomys spectabilis | reverse complement strand
CTTGACTTCTCAAAGCATAATGACAAAATTAGCCCACATTTCCAACGTGTATTCCTTTCTTGTTTATTTTTTATTCCTTTCTTGTTTGTTTTTATTGAGACAAAATTATATTCTTCTAGTTGGCCAAAATTTCTGATCAGCTCACGTAACTTGGGAGTGGAGTCCATGCGGTCCATTAAATATAAGATCATGCCATTTTCATGTTTTTTTTCTTCTTTTTTTCTATTTTTAAATTTATTATTTTCTATTGTGAAAAAATTTTACAGAGGGTTTAAAATTACCTGGGCAAGATAATGAGTACATTTCTGCATCTTTCCATTTCCTAGCATGCTAGGGCAATGTCATTCTTTCTGATCGAGGAATAGAATTCCATTGTGTGTGTGTGTGTGTGTGTGTGTGTGTGTCACATTTTCTTGATCCATTCATCTACTGAGGGGTATCTGGGTTGGTTCCATATCTTAGCTATTAATGCTGCAATAAACATAGTTGTACTGGTAACTTAGTATGGTCTTGTGTGTGATCATTAGGGTAAATACCAAAAAATGGGGACTCCTGGATCATAGGGGAGCTCTAAGTGAGGTCTTAGAAAACATTATATCAAGTGAAGTAAGCCAAAACCAAAGAAACATTGGTCTTATGGTTTCCCTTATTTGCAATAACTATTATATGTCTGGGACAAGCATAAAAATTCAAAAGCTATGTACATACGACAAGATAAGATGCTGGTAAGCGAAATGAACCCGAAGATAGGGTTTATAATCTACCATGTGTTTTTTTTTCTTATTATGTTTCTCCACCATTGCTTAACCCTTGTTTTCACTGTATTTAGGGTCGGTGCCCTGCATCTTGTGTACACCCTTCTCTAGCTTGGGGAGGGAAAGGAAAAAAAAAACAAAATAGATAAATAGTGATACAGGCTGACCAACTGTACCAATGAGATGCACAAGACACTATGTTGAAAAAGGATATTTGCAATATAGGCAGGGAATAGGGGAAGGGATTAGAGGGGAGTGTACTTTTGGAGGTGGGAGGGGATGGTAGGGGAAAAACAAAGGAGGAGTTAACGATGTTTGATAGAAAATGTACTCATTAACTTGCTCATGTAACTATCACCCCTCTACACAGCATTTTTGCAATGAAAACCTCTTTTAAAGAACAGAAGATGTGCCGTGCACTGATGGCTCACTCCTATAATCTTAGCTACTCAGGATGCTAAGATCTGAGGATCACGGTTCAAAGACAGCCCAAGAAAGAAAGTCTGTGAGACTCTTATCTCCAATAAAACCACTAGAAAACCGATACTGGTGCTGTGGCTCAAGCAGTAGAGCACTCCCCTTGAGCTGAAGAGTGCAGGGAGCACGCCCAAGCCCAAGCCCCACGACCAACAACAAAAAAAAAACAAAAACAGAAGGTGTCATGTACACCAATTATAGTAGCCCACATCTGTAATCCCAGCTGATTGGGAAGCAGAAATGACAAGGATCTTGGTCTGAGGCCAGGCCAAAGAAATAACTGCCAAGACAGCCATCTCAACAAATGAGCTGCCCATAGTGTTTCACATCTGTAATCCTAGATAATTATGTTTTGAGGCATAGGTAGCAAAGTCTCAGTCAATCTCAGATGTGACCAGGGCAAAAGTTCAAGACCTCAAGTAAATAAAATGGACTAGAAGTATCGCAAAGGTAGTTGAGACGCTTGGTGCTATACAGACAAAGTCCTGTCTAGCAAGCAGAGAACCCCTGAACAGAACACTAGTAATATTAATTTCTTCCACCAAAAAGACTAAATAACTTTGTCCTATTTGAACATCTAATTTCAAGGCCACTGACAGATCAGAGATGGTGATATTATCTTACAAATTAGGTATTCAAAAGTGACGAAATCTTCAGGTTTTGAAAAAATTGAAAAGGTAGGAAAATGCATGTGATTTTTGTTAGCTCCATAATTCTTGAAAACATAAAATGTACTCAAGTATTTAATATATATGCACATGTGTGCATATATCCATGTATGTATAAATGTGTGTATGTATATAATCATGTATGTACATACATATATGTGTATAGTTCATCTTTTCTGTGTAGCAAATGGTACAAATAAATCTGTACAATCACTACTCAAAGACATGAATAGACAAAGAGAATGAGCAGAGAACTCATACTCAGGAATCTATGGTTAGCCCATAACCCTGAAAATCTTTTATATCAGTTTGCATGTATCAGTTACTGCAATACAGGGACAATACGATGGCAATGAGATACCAGGCAGATGAAATGAGAAATGAGGGATACAAATGGTACAATATTCTTTCTGATGGGTAAGTAGAATTTCCTGTGTGTGTGTGTGTGTGTGTGTGTGTGTGTGTGTGTGTGTGTGAATTACAGTTACTTGATTCATTTCTCTCTTGAGGAGTATCAGGGCTGAATCAGTAAGCATGGTTGTGCTGAAACTGTTACTATATCCTGGTTTGTGATCTATCGGGTAAATGCCCAGGAGTAGAGTGTATAGGGGAGGAATGGATGAGAATTTTGAAAGGCTTGTCATTGATCAAGGTAAATTGTACGCATAAACTGCTGTGTTTAATGATAACCGCTTGCTACTTAAAATAATAATTAAAAAATCATGTTCCTAAAATGTTATGAAATTAGAAACAAAGCATGAGAATCTGCTCAGATAATATCTAGGGTCAATAGTCAACAAATCTTTTTGGGTTAGGATAAGTTTTAGAACAATACTAATGATACATATCATCTGAAGAAAATTTGATGATTTCCAACTATTTAAAATAATCATATTTGAAGATATGGCTCAAGTGGCAGAGTGGTAATTAGTGAACAAAGCTTTCAGATAATGAATTCAAGTCTCAATCTCGAACAAAAGTAAAAACAATCAGTATAATTCACGCACTTTCCTGGGCACTAGTACCTCATGCATTAATCCTACCTTAAATCAGAAGGCAGAGATCTGGGGATTTCAGTTCAATGTCAGCTTCGATAGGAACGTCTGTGAAACTCTCATCTCCAAATCACTGTCAAAGAAAGCTGGAAGTGGACTCATGGCTCCAGTGGTAGAATGCTAGCCTACAGCTAAAAGCTCAGGGGCAGAACCCAAGCCTTGAGTTCAAACCTTAGAATAGTGCATATACATACACAAAGAAAGTAAGTCACTCAATTTCTCAATCTTCCATTTCCCTAATTCTAATTCTAATCTTGGACAGAACCCTATTTAATATTCATCCTAATTCTAACTAGACTTGTTATTCGAAGATTTACTTTTCAGTTTGACCCTAAACTTTCCATTTCCCTAAGGCTAACTCTAACTCTAACTCCAGCTGGAACTGAAACCAAACTTTCACTCTAATGATAGTCCAATTCTCATGTTTAAGAAAAAGACTCTAATTTTTAATCATTCTAATGGATACTCCAGTTTGCACTCTATAAATGTGTTTCAATTTGCCCTAATTCCCACAAATTTTCTGACTCTACCTCTGAAGTTATCTTTTTCCCTTACATGAAGTATTATATTCTTTTTCCTCAAATTCCCTTATCAGGAAACATATTGTAGTTTCTAATGATCCTACCTTTTCCTGAACCCCTGTACCCTAAAACAATGTCAGATTTACTTACCATCTAATCCATTACTTAACACTAACTCTCAAGCTAAACCTGTCTGGAAAACTCTCATTAATCATTACAAGAATGATCACTGAGAAATAAATATAATGATACTTCTCTAGTTGCTATTCAATCCCACATTTTTACTCCTACTTGTTAGTGAAAACTAAAATTTTTTTTTTTTGATCAGGCATAGGGCTTGAACTCTGGGCTTGGGTGCTATCCCTCAGCTCTTCAACTCAAGGAGCCCTCTACTGCTTGAGCCACAGCTACACTTCCAGGTTTTTGGGTGTTTAATTGGAGATAAAGAGTTCTTATGCACTTTGCTGCCAAGGGTGAGATCCAACAGCAGTCCTCAGATCTCAGTCTCTTGGGAGGATAGGATGACAGGCATTGAAAAGTATGTTTTGCTGGGTGCCAGTAGCTCATAGCTGTCATCCTAGGTACTCAGGAGGTGAGATCTGAGGATCACGGTTCAAAGCCAGACTGGGCAGGAAAGACCCTGAGACTCTTTTCTCCAACAAACCACCAGAAAACTGGAAGGGGTGTTGTGGCTTAAGTAGTAGAGTGCTTGCCTTGAGCTGAAGAGATCAGGGACAACACCCAGGCCCAGAATTCAAGCAAACAATGGAAAAAAAGAAAGAAAGTAAAACATTTTTGCTGCAAAGATGTGGAAGTGTGTAGGGGAGGGTGCTGTGATTGAGAGACCAGGTGCTGGCCTCACTTTATAGACATTTCTAAGAACTCCCCAAGTTTGCACCAGTTTGAAGCCACAGTAGAATGGATGGAGCCTTACCAAGAACTCAAGTCGTCGAGGCATATGGCAGGCAGGGAGTGTGCAATTGGGTGCAGGGGTGAGATTGTTGTGTTTGTATTCTCCCTAATGAAGAATGGATTTGGATGCTGGGTGTTAAAGTCTGAGGTAAAGGGTTACAAGAAGTTTGTGGCCTGATGAATTGGGTTTCCTCTGGGTATATGAAGATGGATGAAGTCTGGCACCTCCGGTGGCTCACAACTGTCATCCTAGCTACTCATAAAGCTGAGATGTAAAGACCACGGTTCAAAGCAGCTTGAGCAGGAAAGTCTGTGGGTGTTGATATCCAATGAACCACCAGAAAACAGGAAACAGCACTGTGTCTCAAATTGTAGAGTGCTCATCTTCAGCTGAAGAGCTGAAGGCCAGCGCCATGACCCAGAGTTCGAACCCCATGACCAACAATAAACAAATTAGGTTGGCTGAGTTTACCACATTGAAGTGTGTATAGTAGATAATTTCATGCTGGGTTATGAGACATTCCAGATAGGAGAGGCTCAATGCTGTATCTACAGTTAGTCTGAGTATGATAGTGCCATCTGCTCACGGGTTGGATGTGATCCTAATAGAGGGAGTTCATGGTTTTGTTCTCAGGAACTGCTAAGGGCTTGGAATATCCGTGTGTGTGTGTGTGTGTGTGTGTGTGTGTGTGTGTGTGTGTAATTTTCCCTTGTTTTTTCTGTCCCCTTCCTGGTTGCTGGTCTGCCTATTTCTGACCTCAGATGGTGCCCTTCCTTCACACCGACCTTGCCTTTAGCTCCCTATCAGGGTCAACAATGAGTCCTAAATTCCCACAGGCTTGTGTTCAAACTTTTCTCTGGAGCACAAGTCTGGCTGTCCCAATATTTGGCCGCCTCCAGGGGATTCTGGGTCAGTGATGCCAGCTGGCATAGGGTCTGCTCTGCCTGAGAGGGAGGGCCTCAGTCATGCGATGTCCTATTCTTTTCCTCAGCTGGGTCTCTGACTGCACATCCCTCTCAGCAGGTTGGCAGTGGAGTGGGGAATGGGGGATTGCTGGTGTCTCTGGCCACCTTGAGCTTGACAGCTGACTGAACGCTGCCCAAGCAAGTAGGACCTAGGGCTCCATGAGAGGTGAGGCCAAGGTGGCTTGGAATTATAGGTCAGTGTCTAGGAAATGTAAATGTACTTTATCACAGGACAGTCTATCTTCCGGCCCCATCTGGGCCTCTCAGGTCCTTCTAGACAATTCCAGATGCTCAGAATACAGAGGCACAGACTTTAGATTCCAGGACCAGGGAACTGGGGGATGAGAGACTGGTATGGCTAATACCTCATTGTTTTGGGGTACTAGTGTTGACCTGGCTATGCACTCCCTTGTGTACTTTCTTAACCCATTGTTGGCCACACACTGGCCACTTGTGGTAGTATTGTGCAAGTGGCAGGAGTGGAAGTGAAGTCTAGGATGACCAAAATCAGGATTTACGGCCTTTGGGGGTGGCAAAGGATGTCTTTTAAAAAAAATCTCAGAGCTGGAACTCAGGGCCTAGGATATGTCCCTGAGCTTCCTTTGCTCAAAGCTAACATTCTATCACTTGAACCAGAGCTCACTTTTCATCTTTTTTTAGTAGTTTAGTGGAGATAAGAGTCTCATGGACTTTCTTGCCTGTTCTGGCTTCAAGCTACCATCCTAAGATCTCAACCTCTTGAGTAGCTAGGATTGCTGGTATAAGCCACTGGCACCTGTTAAGGATGTTAGCGTGTGTGTGTGTGTGTGTGTGTGTGTGTGTGTGTGTGTGTGTTTACTGAGACTTGAACTCAGAGCCTAGGTGCTATCCTTTAGATTGTTTTCACAAGGTTGGTGCTGTACCACTTGTAATATAGTAGCTCTGCTTCCCAGCTTTTTGGTGATTCATTGGAAATAAGAGTCTGCCCAGGCTAGCTTTTAATTTTGCTTGATCCTCAGGTCTCAGGCTTGAGTAGATAGGATGACAGGGATTAGCCACTGGTGCCCAGTTGATAATGGCCTTTCTCCACAGTGGACTGGGATCTCCTGAAAACTTTATTTTTTCTGTGCCAGTACCGGGGCTTGAACTCAGGGTCTGGGCTTTGGTCTCTTAACTTTTTCCCTCAAGGCTGGTACTCTACCACTTGAGCCACAGCTCCATTTCTGGATTTTGGTAGTTTATTGGTCAGAAGAGTGTCACTAGCTTTCCTCCACTGAGCTGGCTTTGACCAACGATCCTTTATCTCAGATTTCTGAATAGCTAAGATTTACAGGGGTTGAGCCACTGGAGGCATTGGGTGGAAACTTTTCTTAAGCAAGAGTTCTTCCCTGCATTTTCCCTGACTCCTCCATGCTAAGGGGGCCTGAGGATCAGAAGCTGTGAAAATAAGGCTTCCAGCCAAAAAATTGGCTGGGGTCTTTGGTAAAATGTCAAGCTAATCTTCCCCTGAGCCCCATTCTGTGACCCCAACCTCTGCCCTACCTGTGACTCAAGTACAAACTTTGACCCAGCCTTCAGTGTTATACCAGACTTGTCTGAGGCCACAGAACCTTCATTCCACCCACACCACCTGCTCTACACCACACCTCAGGAGCGTTACTCATGCTCTTTACCTTCTGCCTGAGGCCCTCTGTCCTGTTCCACATCTTAGAACTCCTGTGGAATTTTGGCAGTGGTCATATCACCTCCTGGAACAAGTCTTTCCTTCCCTTCTCTCACATTTTTTTAATACTGAACTTGTGCAGTCTGACTGTCAAATGCTCTATCTTGATGTGTGTGTGTGTGTGTGTGTGTGTGTATGTGTGTTTGTGCCAGTCCTGGGGTTTTAATAAATGGCCTGGATGTTATCCCTGAGTATTTATGCTCTAGGCTAGCGTTCTACTACTTGTACCACAGCTCTGGGTTTTTTGGTGCTTAATTGGAGAAAAGAGTCTCATATAGACTTTCCTGCCTGCACAGGCTTGCAGTTATAATCTTCAGATCTCAACTTCCTGAGTGCTATTATTACAGGGGTGAGCCACCAGCACATGCCCTCTACCTCTTACCTATAACCTCGGCCCTCCTCTGAGTCTCAGAATAGAATGTCTCACCAAGCTCACATTTTTTTTGCCAGTGTTTTGGCTTGAACTCAGGGTGTAGGCATGTTCCTGAGCTGCTTTTGCTCAAGGGTACATTCTATCACTGAAGCCATAGTGACACTTTTGGCTTTTTCTCTTTATGTGGTACTTAGGAATCCAACCCAGTCTTTCATGCTTGCTTGGTAAGCACTCTACCACTAAGCCACATTCACAGCCCAAGGCTTACTTCTAACAGGACCTATGAGGGTGGGATTTATTGGCATACTCTTTTCAGCACAGAAATCACTGGCCATTTCATATCTTTGCCAGGATTTGGGACCAGAGTGAGACTCGGCAATGAGGAATGATGAATGAGTGATAACCACCAGGCCCCAGAGATCTAAGGCTCACGTCCTACAGAGAGATAGGGAATATGGAGCCAGAACCTTCCACAATTCCTACAGCCTAGGAAGAGTGGTCTACCTGGAGGCAGTGGCTGGCTGCTAGATATCCCAATTGGACACCTCAGCCAGAACATAATGAACCCATTGCATATACCAGCCAAGGCAAGCCCTCTGTGCTTCAGTTATTAAATGGCAGAGAAGGATGCTTTGTTCAAGCTACTGGCTCAAACTTAGTACTCTCTGAGGGCTTGTCCCAGCTTGCCCAGGTTTGGGGTCTGGTCATGGGCAACCTGCTGAATGCCCATCATCCATACATCATCCATAAATACACAGAGATATGGAGTTACTGCCTTCTTATTTTCTTTGGAAGGTCTCATGTTGAAATATGAGCCTAGGCCCTATCCCTGATCTCCTCTTTCTCAAGAGTAGCGTTCTGCCCTTGAGCCACAGCCCCAACCCATGGGGATATATTCCTGTGATCTCTTAGAAATAAGAGAGTTGCAGACTTTGCTGCCCTGGCTGAATTCAAATTAGCAATCTCTACATCTCAGCCTCGTGAGGAGCTAGGATTATATACAGGAGCCACTGACAACTGGCTTTCTTTTTTTCTTATAGTTCTTTTTTAATCATGAAAATCTGAAATCTTCAGTGTCATTCCAATGGTTTGAATTCGAAGTAAACTTCCCAGGCCTGGAGTTCGAATCCCAGGACTGCCAAACACAAATAGAGGGAGATCCTGACAAACTCATTCCTATTTACATGAATGCTAATGGAATGTAATAAAAGTAATTAAGTTTGCAGTTAATTCATGATTCTATTTTAGAAAGCTACACAAAAATCATTGAGTTTATATATCCCATTCTAGCACCATGTTATGATTTCCCTAATGGAAGGATATTGATTAATTTTTAATTAATGCTTTTATAAGTATTCAACCATGATACTTCATTAAATGGAGATATAACTTAATAACTAATTATTGGTAACTAAATATATATATAATTTAATAATATCCTCACATTCTCTCTCTCTCCATATACATATATATACAGCAATCTACACACACACACACACACACACAGACACACACACACACACACACACACACACACATACACACACACACACATATAGGGCACTACTGCGGCTTGATAACATGTAACAGGTTGTCAGAACTTCCTGAGAGCCCAGTTTGCCAGAGGTTGATGTGCTAAGACTTTGACGCCATTTATGGATTGGACATTTTAGGCCATGAGTTGAAATCCCAGCATTGCCAAAAATTTATTCATAGAGTAAGAAGCCACTTTTCACACATTCTTTTTCCTGAAAAAAAGTCCTGGGTCTCAGTATGATGTATAATTCATATGCAAATATATCCTGTATGATAAGGTGTAATAAATGAAATATTATATGTGTAATAATACTAAATGAATGAGGGTAATAAACGTCATACTCCCTAAACTCATTTGTGTATTTTTTTCAGTGCTGGGGTACCAATTCATGGCCTTGGGAACTGGTCAGAATTTCTTGTCTTCAAAGACGGTGAGCTTCCCCTCCACCCACAGTGCCACAGAGATCCCCGATGCCGAGTTGAAATCCCAGGCCTGCCAGAAAAATGGTGCAAATTCCAAGCCAGGGCATTATTTTATTTTATTATTTTTTTTTTGCCAAGCACTGGGCTTGAACTCAGGTCTTGGAATCTCTGCCACAGCTGGCCCTTGGATTCTAGCACCCAAGTTCAAATCTCAGGGTTGGAAAGAAATAAAATAAAAAGGAAAAGGATAAAACGGAGAAATTCAAGAAGGTGGTTTTACATTTTTCCCTTTGCATTGTGACCATCCTGCGTGTAAATGACAAAGCCCAGAAAGTATACATAATATTGCATGCTATACATAATATTGGCTGGCTATTAGAGTAGCCATAACCAAAACCATAACTTAGTCCTGGAGGTCGAATCCCAGGGCTGCCACTAAGTATTGTCAGGAGATTCTAAGAAACCCATTCCCATGTACATCCATAGGAATGGAATTTTATAAAAGTAACAAATATGTAGTTTGTGTATGAGTATACTATAAAATTATACACAACAATTATACTACATTGACTAATTTTCAATTAATACTTTATTATGTATTCAACCATGATACTTAAAATTGGAAGGAATAATTTGAATGTCAATAATGGTAATAATATATGTTATTTCATAATATACAGACACCTTTCTCTTGTTTTATACATATATATGTATATATGTGTGTGTGTATATATATGTATATACATATACATTTATGACAATCTACACATTTATCTGTTCATACACTTGTCACTCCTGGGGCTCAGTGGTATAATGATGGCTAGTACATACAAAGCCCTGGATTCGATTCCTCACTACCACATGCACATAAAAATCCAGAAGTTGTGCTCTTGCTCAAGCAGTGAGCATTAGCTTTGAGCATAAAAGCTTAGGGCCTGTCTAAACTCTTACTCAAGATCCAGGATGGGCATGAAAAAAGATTGAATATTGTGACTGCAACTCTATAAGGATAGGACTTCAAATACTTCATCACAGAGCAAGCTGGGAGTCTGGTGCTGACAGCTGCCATCTAACCTGACTTAGTCTGAGGTATACGACTGCAACTCAGCCCCACAGAACCAGATGCTGCTGGCTTGCTCACCCCTGTCATCCAAGATACTCAGGGGCTGAAATCTGACACTGGTGGGTTTAAAACCCAGCCCTCTCAGGATGTCTGTGAAACTCTGAGCTGTGGATCAAAGTGATAGATCTTTAGCCTTGAGCAAAAGATCTTAGGACAGTACCCCCAACATTTTCGTGCAACCCCTGTGGCTGAATCCTCCCCCCAAAAATACCCCTCTGAATCATTAGATGTGAACTTTGTGCAGTTTGTGATGTGTTTCTGAAAGAATGGTGATACTGATGAAAGCACCCTATTACTAATGACAGCTTGTGGGATACATCTATGTGATAAGTCCTTCCTGAGGTGCTGGGGCCCTCATGGGGTACTGTGTGCTGAGTCCTGCACAGAATGCTATGGGCTGAGTCCTTCACAGGGTGAAATGTGCTGAGTCCCGCATTGGGTGCTCGGTGCTGAGTCTTTCAGAGCATGCTGTGTGCTGAGTCCTGTAAAGAGGATTATTTGGAGCCAGGCACCAGTTGCTCACGCCTGTAATTCTAACTACTCTGGAGACTGAGATTTTAGGATAGTGGTTCAAAACCAGCCCCGGCAGGAAAGTCGATAAAAGTCTTATCTCCAATAAACCACCAGAGAACTGGAAGTGTCGCTGTAGCTCAAGTGGTAGAGCACTAGCCTTGAGCTGAAGAGCTGAAGGACAGAGTTCAAGCCTAGATTTCAAGCCCCATGACCCACAAAAAAAGAGGGTTATGTATATTGTCCTTCAAAGTGTGCATTCTTTCATCTTGTCCTTGTAAGAACTCCACAACTGACATGACTAAGCAGAAAAAAATATTAAGGCTAAGATCTGTCCCCAAAATTATGTATTACTGAAGATTAGTGAGTTGTCTACAGGAGACATTTGTTTTGTCTTGTTTTTTCTAATTCATGAACCTTGAATTCAGGTCCTAGACACTGACTCATACCTCTTGGGCTCATGGCTAGCACTCCACCTCATGGAGCCAAGGACCCCCTTGCAGCAGAGTGCCATAACTTAGGGTTATATAACCGAGGTCTGTCATCCTGCCTTCTCAAGAAGCTGAGATCTGGGTTCCAAACTATCCCTGACACAACAGGTACCATGAGACTATTATCTCCAATTAACCACTAAGAAACCTGAAGCAGAAGCTAGGTGCTTGTGGCTCATGCCGGTCATCCTAGCTACTCAGGAGGATGAGATCTCAGGATAATGGTTCAAAGCTAGCCTGGGCAGGAAAGTCCTTGAGACTCTTAGCTCCAATGAACCACCAGAAAACCGGAAGTGGCTCTGTGGTTCAAGTGGAAGAGCACAAGATTTGAGCTGAAGAGCTTAGGGACAGCACCAAGGCCCAGATTTCAACTCCTACAATGACAACAACAATAAGAAGGACAGAAACAAACTAACAAACTTGAAGTAGAGGGCTGAAAATGTGCCTTAGGGGTAGAGTGTTTTGCATATATGAAACCCTGGGCTTGATTTCTCAGAACCACATCACTAGGAAAAAGCCTGAAGGAGCTCTGTGGCTCAAGTGGAAGAGGGCAAACCTTGCACTAGAGAAACTAGGTACAGTGCTCATGTCTTGAGTTCAAGCTCCAGTACTAGTGTATGCACACACACATGCATGTACACACACTCAAACACAGAGAAACAGCAGAAGTGAAGCTGTGGCAAGGTGGTAAAGCACTAGACTTCGGCTCTGAGCTCATGGTCAGCACCCAGACCCTATGTTCAACCCCAAAACCTAGCCACCCAGGGCCCAACTAGGAGAGGTCAAAGTTTTCAAAACCTGATGAGCTTCACCAGTCATACATGACAGGAAGCTTTGTGATATCCTACATGTGCTTGGATTTCCCAAGTTTCTGGAAACCTAGGAGAGGCATTATAGGCCCATCATTGCCGGCAATGAAATGTTTCATTATGTTCAGTGCCCTAGTTGTCTTCCTGAAGGACTCCTGAATTATAGTGTGTACTGTATCTGAACACCGGAATATAGTCTCATAAAGGCAGGATAAGCGCACAGAACTTGGTCTGCCATGGGAGGTTGCAAAAATGAAGGTGTCCTGTTAAAACAGAGCACTGGGAAGAGAGATAGCTAAGGGTAAAAAGAGGTCTTTTTCTCCTGACCTTCAGAGCCTGCCCATACATCCTCACTAATTGGCCAAGATGGAGTTATTTGGTACACAGCTGTACAGGAGTGAGGTATTTTGTGTTCCTGTCAAGACAATGAGGGAGAATTCCTCCAGCAGTCCTGGGATGCAGAGAAACCCTCAGGCTACATTGGGAGCAGTGAGGGGAGCCCTGGAACATGCAATACTATAAAAGCAGTCTCTGTGTTATGAACTCCTTGTATTGAATACAAGTTTCCTTGCTTGGTGCCATTCATCATCGCTACTCAGGAGTTTCACCTAGAGGAACACATCCACACATACACAAAGAAATTTAGGTACAGGTTTTTTTTTTTTTGAGGGGGCATGTCCTGGAGTTGAACTATGAGCCTAGGCCTGGTCCAAGAGTTCCTTTTGCTCAAGGGTACTGCACTAAGCTTGAGTCACAGCCCCACTTCTGGGTTTTTCTTTGATCTATTAGAAATAACATTGTCAAGGACTTTTTTACACTGGCTGGTTTCAAACTCAAATTCTCTACTTCTCAGCCTCCTGAGGAGCTGGGATTCCAGTCAGCAGGCACTTTCACCTTCTTCCTTTTCTTCTTTGTTTTATAATCTGTACTGACTTCTTAATAGGGTCATTCCTATGGTTGGGACGTATACGTAAACTACCCAATGTTCTTTATTCCTGCTTTCTCTGAGAGTATTTTATCTCTTCATCTTACCCTCTGGTCACAGGGTTGAAGCCAAAAGTGAGAAATGAGTGTTACAGGATTTAGGAGTAAATGTCCACAGGACATGCCGGTTCTGTCACTTAGCATTGAGCTTCAGTGAATTTACTGTTTCACGATATGAGGAATGAAAGCTGGAGCGATCCTCATATAGTCTGCTTTGCTCCTTTTTCCTATAAAGTGAGCTAATAATTATGAGTGTTTTGTATCTCCAACCTTAAATATCTAGGACACAGTAGAAGCATGTTCCTGTTTCCGTGTTTCTCTACTACCTCTCGAGATTTAGACTAAAGATTTGGGTGGAGCGGCTCCTAGTTGAATCTCTGAGGAAATCCACTTGAAGCCTCCTCAGGAGATCTCCATTCAAAACCAGCCCTAGCAGGAAAGGTTTATTGTCTCCAATAAACCACCAGAAAACCAGAAGTGGAGCAGTGGCCTAGAGGGTAGAGCTCCAGCTTTGAGAGAGAAAGCCAAGCAGGAGATACAGGCCAGACCTGGCAGGAAAGTTTGGGAAGCACTTATGTCCATTGAACAACCAGATGGCTGGAAGTGGAGCTGTGGCAGTGGTAGAACCTCAGCCAAGTGAAAAAACAGCTGAGGATTGCATCGCGTCCTCAGTTTAAACCATGGGATGGCCACAAAAGAAAATTCAAAAAGAGAAGTATTCCTACTTATTTACGTGAGTATATTACTTCCCTAAGTGCAAAGTGGCTGTATGCAAAACTTCTGCTTTTATTTACTGATTTATGTTTTAGATGTGTTCATTGTACATACTGCATCGTTCTCTTCATTTCAGCCCCATTGCTTTTCTCTTCCAGGGTTCTATGCCTGTTTGCTTATATGATGCACACTAAAGCTCTCAGGAGCTTTATTTACATTTTATTATGAGGCCAATGCAGGAGCAGTCACAAATCAGGCAGGGGAAGAAAAGATCAGAGTTCATAGAAATAAGCAGTATTGAGAAGATTATACTTGGGTACTCAAAATGGTAGCATATATATGTAAAAACTACCATTAAGAAAAAGAAGAGGGGGCTGGGAATGTGGATTAGTGGGAGAGTGCTTTCCTAGCATGCAAGAGGCCCTGGGTTCGATTCCTCAGTAACACATACTCAGAAAAATTCAGAATTGGTGCTGTGGCTCAAGTAGCAGAGTGCTAGAGACAGTGCCCAGGCCTTGAGTTCCGCCCAAGAAATGTGAAAGAGATAACTATGTAAGTAGTTAGTTAGTTAGGTAGGTAGGTAGGTAGGTAGATAGGTAGGTAGGCAGGTAGGTAGGTTGGTACATAGATAGATAGATAGATACATAGATACATAGAAAGAAAGAAAGACAGAAAGAAAGACCGAAAGAAAGAAAAAAAGACTCTCTGTTCTTTACTAGCTCTCTCTGCTCTCTCTGACCCTCTCTCTCTGTTCTTTTCTGCTCTCTCTGCTCTTTTGTAGCTCTCACTGCTTTATTCTAACTCTCTGCTACCTAGCTCTCTTGCTGCTCTTTTCTAGCTCTCTATATCTCTCACTGTTCTATTCTAGCTCTCTCTCTGCTCTTTTCTAGCTCTCTCTGTTCCTCTCTGCTCTCTCTGTTCTTTTTTACTCTCTCTCTGCTCTTTTCTAGCTCTTTTCTAGCTCTTTCTTCTCTTTCCCAGCTCTCTCTCCTTCCCAGGCCTTTCCCAGCCACGTGGAGTGCCAACATTGCCTGGTCCCAGCAGGTCTACTGAATAAATTTACCCCTTACCTGAAAAAAAAAAGAAAAAAGGAAAGAAAAAGAAAGAAAGAAAGAAAAAAGGAAGGAAAGAAGGAAGGAAGGAAAGAAGGAAGGAAGGAAGGAAGGAAGGAAGGAAGGAAGGAAGGAAGGAAGGAAGGAAGGAAGGAAGGAAGGAAGGAAGGAAGGAAGGTCAAGAGATAGATAGATAGATAGATAGATAGATAGATAGATAGATAGATAGATAGATAGATAGATAGATAGATAGATAGATAGATAGATAGATAGATAGAAAATGATAGATGAATCTGGTATTGGCCTTCAGAGGAAAGAAGGGAACAATTCCCACTCATGAGGCCCTCTGCAGTGTGCCAGGACACCAGCATCATCTTCGCACAACCATAGAGTAGGAAGAATGTGTCTTTCCCACTTCTCAGGCAGCTGAAGGCCCAGGAGCCAAGAGGGCAGAGCCAGGTTCTAACTCAGCTGCTTGGAGACAAAAAAGAAATGACCCTGCCTCACCTTGGACTGGGGATTAGCATTAATGATGTGGAGAATGAAGGAAGGAGAAAAGACTGGCAGAGGTAGAAGAAGGGCCTTCAAATATGATAGATGGAGAGTAAAAAACCCACTCTCTAAGACCAGAGAGCAGGGCTTTTATACTCTGTTCCTCCCCTCTCCCTAACTAAACTGGCTCTCTATCTCCTAAAGATAGACTGAGGCTCCCTTCACCTGAGGGAGGAAGGTTAGTCATTGTTTGAGGAAGCTGAGAAAAGCCTGACCCTGGTGAAACTCTAACAAATGTTTCAGGTTTCCCCCCATTTCTGGCTGTGCCTGGAATGAATGAAGTGGTTTTGCAGCTCAATTCCCTGTTGAGTTTGTATATTCTGCCTCCTTGTTCTCTTCACATAACCTGGCTTTTGAAACTGTTTTCTTTCCTTCAAATGCAGTGTTACACTGGAGTTCTTCCTGCTAACTGTGCCAGGGCTTGGATCCTGAGAACTTCATTTGAACCCAGAATGGGTCAATGGGTCAAGAACACTAAGAACATTTAGAGTAACTTCTCATCACCAAAGGAAAAAAAAGAAGCTCTTGAACATCTGACCTTTCAGACGTGGAAGTCAAAGTGTCATAGACTTTCCTGCCCTGGCTGGCTTCGGTGTGATCCTGAGACCTCAGCCTCTGGAGCTAGGGTCATTGACCAGAGCTACTGGTGCTCTGCTAGGTTCAGACGTGTAATGACATTGACAATACAAGTCAACTGCTTATCACAAAGGGCTTGGGGAGCATATTAAGCCTTTCAACATTGGACCTTTCAGAACCCTGTGGACACAAGGTTACAATGCTAGAGTCTGTGAGGCTTGGCATGTGGATCTGCTACACTTAAGCCTGGAGGTCTGACTCCAATTCTGGTGTATATGAGCATTGATTTTCCAGAGAATATTCTCATAATTAGCAAATAGGAAAAGTACTTTGATTAACCCTCAATTTTTTTCCAGTTGTGTGTCATGTATCAACCCTGTGCTTGAGCAATTCAGTCAACGCTCTCTCTACCACTTGAGCCAGAGCTCCACATGCGATCTTTTTAGTGGTTCATTGGAGATAAGATTCTAACAGGCTTTTCTTGCCTAGGCTGTCTTTGAACGGTGGTCTTCAAATCTCAGCCTAATGAGAAGGTAGTTATCCAGGTGTGAGCCACCGGCATCTGGCCTATTGTTTTTGACATTCCTGGGGATGGTTTTTCTCAAGGCTAGTACTCTACGATTTGAGCCACTCCACTGCATCTAGCTTTTTCTGAGTATGTAGCACTGAGGATTCAAACCGTGGTATTCATGCATGTTGAGTGAGCTCTTTACCACTAAACCACATTTCTAGCTTCCCCCTTACAATTTTATCCCACAACTTGCCGGTCCTCAAGAAAAGGCTTCTCAGTATAAATCATCTAAAGACATCCCTATAGGAAGGTGTCCAAAGATAAGTAAGACAAAGCTCATTCTTGGGAAAGACTCTAAACATGAGAAGACTGTGACAAATGCCTCCATTTAATTATGTATCATGTTTCAACACAAAAACTTTTAATGATAAATGAGTCACTGTCCTAAATTATTGTGTATAATTTCATAATACATGTGCAAAATGTAAATGGGAATGATAATATAAGTAAAATAAACAATAAAAGAATGAATTAAATAAAAAATAAGTACAAAATCAATAATGAAAAACATAACATGTAATAAACATATATATGTAAAGATATATCATATATTACACATGTATAGAAATATCTTTTCCATTGTAGGGCCTTCATTCAGGCCATGGGAACTCTAGCCTGAATTTATTTTCATCAAGGACAGTAAATTTTTCCTTCACCCATGGTATAAAAGAGTTACCAGGATGGTGAGATCAAATCCCACCAATGGTATAAATACTGGCCCCCGTTCCGAGACAGTGAGTTAATTTTTTAATGGAAGCGGTTTATTCAGTTTATTCAGTTCCATACTGAACATTAAATAAAAAACAGTGTAGAATTTTGTACATCTATTCAGACATCCTTTCCTTAACCCCAAAGTGCTTCTCAGAATACTACATCGTTTCTTTTTTTGTATGTTTTTTATTGTAAAAATGTTGTACAGAGTGGTCACAGTTACATGAGCAAGGTCATGAGTATATTTCTTATTGAGCATTGTTACCTCCTCCTTTGTTTTCCCCCTACCATCCCTTACCTCCCATCTCCACAACTACTCCCCCTGCCAAGCTCAGTGAATTAATTTTTTAGTTTTGTCTTGGCAATGGGTTTGAACTCAAGTAGTAGCAAAGCTGCACTTTCCCTCACATTGCTACAAGCTCCTGAGTTCAAATCCCAGTCTAGGAAAGAAAACTAGCAGAAATTCAAAACCAGAGAGCTCTATTATTTTTAAATTTTGTTAACTAATCAATTAATTTTTGTCTTTTGTCTTTTTAATTTTTTCTTTTGGCCAATGTGGGGCTTGAACTCAGGTCGTGGCAACTCTGCCTCAGTTTCGATCACCCTAGGCTGGGTGCAGCCTTGGGACCCATACCCAATCCTGGAATCATAGGCCCAGAGGGCTTGCAGAAAGAAAAAAAAAGTGAGATAGCACAAAAAGTGGCAAGCTGCAGAGGGATGGGTGTTTAATTTTTTTTTCTTTGCATGGTGACCATCCTGGGTCTGAATGTCATGGGTGCAAAGTACACCTGACCTGCTATTGCTGAAGGCTGGCGGGCTAGCAGGGAAGCCATAGGCCAATCTGTCAACATAGGCCCTGGGCTCAAATCCAGGTATGGACAACTACCAATGGCAGGAGATCACAAGACACTCGTTCCTATGCATAGGAATAACAATTGAAAGAGAAGTTTGTGCATTGGTCGAGCCTAAAATTGGATGCAAAAATCCTAGGACAATGATTGGTCTTAATTTCATGTTTAGTAAGCATGAAAAGTATAGTATTCGTTTAATTATGGTATAATAAATACCTAAGAGTTGTTAGGTATATAGTATATGTCATTCAATCATAGATAGGCGGCTATGGTGCTTTTTACCAACATATATTTATTTGTATACTACTGTCTGCCTATCCTTGTATCAATGTTTTGGCCAATCCTGGGTCACGATCTCAGCATCTGGGAATCACCTCACAGCTTCATTGTCTAGAGGCTGCTGTGCTCACACTCAACCATTCATGAATTGGACCTGCTAGTCACTGAGTTCAGATCCTAGCACTGCTAAAAATTTAATCTTGGAGTCTGAAGCCAAGTGGGACACCTGTTTTCCTTTTCTGGGAGAGTCCTGGGTGTCAGGCATGATGGAGAACACATCTACAAATCTAAATGGTATGTGATAGGATGTAAACAATGTAATACATAGTTAAGTGTCATCACAGTCAATAAAATAAATGGTAAATAAATGAAAAAAAATAAAAAATACAGTGAATAACTACACCAAACATAATATAGAATGAACATCTGTATGGAAGTTCAATCCTATCTTTAAAATGTATATAAGGAGTACATTTTCCAGGTCTGGGGCTTGAATTCAGGCCTAGGGAACAGTCCTGACTTACCAGTCTTCAAGCACAGCTAGCTTCCCCTTTCTCCACAGTGCAACAAAGTTACCCAGACCGCTGGTTCAAATTCCAAGACTTGCAGGCAAAAAAATGGCATACATTCCAAGCCAGGAAGCTTCATTAGCATTTTTAATATTTTTTAAGTTCACTTTGCCTTTATTTGATACATATTGATTTTATAACATGAGAATTTTTCAAAAAAGGAGTTTAAACTTTTACATTTCAGCATAGCACATTGGTGTTTCTATACCATCTGCCCTGAAGAGTGAGAATTAAAATAACGACATCATTTCTCCCTAGAATGTAGGGACTGTTGAATTTATTTCTATTTACAGTTATTTCTACAATTATAAACTCTCTGCATTTGTGTCATATGAGTTTTCCTCAGTGCCTACCACAAAATACACTAGGGGAGTCCTCATAGCACAAACGGTTGGGTTTCTGAATAAAACCTCACTTCTGTGAGGACAGTAGGTACTTCTAAGCATTTTGGGAATAAAATGGATTATAAAATGAAAAACAAAAAAATTGAGACTGTGATGTATCTCAGTAGTGGAGTACTTGCCTAAAGAGCATAAGACCCTGGCAGAAAAGTTTCCTAAAGCTCAGAATGTTAGAATTTTATGATCTGCAGGAACAAACTTCGTTTTTTATTTATTTTTTGGTCCTGTTGCTTGAACTCAGGGGTTATCCCTGTGCTCTTCAGCTCAAGGCGAGTGATCTACTACTTGAGTCACAGTGCCACCTCGGTTTTATTGTGGTTTATTGGAGATAAGGGTCTCTCAGACTTTCTTGCCTGGGCTGACTTTGAACCACCAACCTCAGATCAGAGCTTCTTGAGTAGCTAGGATTATAGGCTTGAGTTACCGGTGCCAAGAACATGAACAAACTTCTTAAAGACTGATTCTGAGAAAAGAAACTTGGAATACACTTTCAGTATAAATAATTTCTAATGCCATAGTTAAGGCACTAATTCAGAAGTATTTATTCATTGGCTGGTTTCTTAGTTTATTTAAAGATACATATATATATATATACATGCATTATTAATATATATATATTATATGTATAAATAATAAATAAACAATAAATAATATGTATAAATATATATAAAGCATACATATGTTTTTAATAATATATATGTATATATATACATATATATTATTAAAAACATAGCTTTGAAGTACACCTAAGAGCTTATGTGCTCATGTAAAGTTATACAACTGCACAACTTCATTTTTTTTTCAGTTTGGTTGGTAGCTTAAATTAATTGGGATTTGTGTATTGTCGTTTTGTTCTCTGTTTTTGGAGGATTTCTCTCCCTTTTATCACCCTATCTCCTCTCTTCACATTTGAAGTCAGCTTGCTCTTTCCTTGGCTTCATTGTTCATAGCTGATTTTCTACCACTTCAGCTATGCCAGTAGCCTGGCACTTGCCAGTTAAGTGGAGATGATATCTCTCAGGCTTTTCTGCATTCATTAGCTTTGAAATTTCATCTTCCATTTCTCAGCCTCCTGAGTAGCTTACAGATGAGAGCCACTGTGGTACCTAAGGATAAATTAGACTTTGGTTGGTGCATTCTTTCTGTTTTTCTAAGCATGGTATTTCTGTGAATGTCCTGGGTCTGAAATAAGATATATAATACATATGCAAATCTGTATAATTTTCATAAGATATAGTAAATTTAATATGTGTTATAAGTGTAATAATAGTCAATAAATATAATGAATGAAAAATACAAAAAAGCAATACACAGTAAAGATATGTATGTAGATATTAATAATTTCAAATGTGAATGAAAATTAATTTACAGGGTTGGGGATTGAATTCAGGCCTAGGGAACGGAATTGAATTGCTTGTATTCAAAGAGGGTGAGTTTCCCCATTCCCCACAGTGCATTAGAGTTTCCCAGACTCCAAGTTCAAATCCCAGGCCTGGCAGAACAAAAATGAGCACGCATTCCAAGCCAGGGAGCTCCATTAATATTTTTAATATTTTTAAATTTTTAAAATTTATTTTATTTTATTTTCTATATATTTTATTTATTTATTTATTTAGCCAAGCACAGATCTTTTTTTTTTTTTTTTTTTTTTAATTTAATTTAATTTTATTTGAGAACATACTGTACAGAGGGGTTACAATTACATGGGCAGGATAATGCATACATTTCTTACCAAGCATTGCAGCCTCCTCCTTTGTTTACCCTTCACCTCCCTTCCCAGCCTCCCCCCTCCCTCCCACCGAATCATACCACCCCTCCCCCCCCCCCCCGACATTGTAAAACTGGTTTTGACATGACATTTTGTACTTCTCATTGTTGCAACAGGTCCACCTGAATCCTTAAACGACTTGTTTGTCCCCATCTCCTCCACATGTTATACTGACATCAAATATAGTGAAAGCGGGGGTTACACTGTGGGGGAGGGACATACAAAGCAACAAAGACATAATATTATAAATGCGTTAGAAACACATGCATGAAAGAAACAAAAACATTAAAATACATATTTGAGGTTTCGTTTTCCTAACATCACATTATTTGACTTTTTCCGCTTGACTCATACCTATACTAGATATTACAAATAAGGGAAACCATGGGACCTATGTTTCTTTGGGCCTGGCTTACTTCACTTAATATAATTTTTTCCAAGCCTTTCCATTTCCTAACAAATGGGGAAATGTCATTCTTTCTGATGGAGGCATAGAATTCCATTGTGTATATATACCACATCTTCTTGATCCATTCATCTACTGAGGGGCATCTGGGTTGGTTCCATGTCTTAGCTATGGTAAATAATGCTGCAATAAACATAGTTGTGCTGGTAGCTTTAGTGTGGCCTTGTTTGTGATCATTTGGGTAAATGCCCAAAAGTGGGATTGCTGGGTCATTGGGGAGCTCTATGTGGAGTCTTTTGAGGAACCTCCATACTGCTTTCCAAAGTGGTTGAACAAGTTTACATTCCCACCAACAATGAAGTAAGGTTCCTTTCTGTCCACATCCCCTCCAGCATCTGTTGTTGTTAGAGTTCTTGATTTTTGCTGTTCTAACTGGAGTGAGGTGATATCTCAATGTTGTTTTGATTTGCATTTCTTTTATGGCTAGGGATGTTGAACATTTCTTCATGTGTCTATTGGCCATCCTTCTTTCTTCTTCAGAGAAGCTTCTCTTTAAGTCTTTCGCCCACTTACTTATTGGGCAGTTGTTTCTTTGAGGATTTGTTGTTGGGTGGTTTAATTTTTTGAGTTCCAAGTATATTTTAGATATGAGACCCTTGTCCGTTGTATGGCTAGTAAAGATCTTCTCCCAGTCCGTGGGCTTTCTATTGATCTTGCTAGCTATGTCATTTGCCCTGCAGAAGCTCTGCAACCTTATACAATCCCATTTGTCCAGCCTTTCTTTGATTTGTTGTGTTTCCGGGTCTTTATTCAGAAAATTTCGGCCTGTGCCAAGGAGACCCAGGGTTTCTCCTATTCCATCCTGTAATGTTTTCAGAGTGTCTGCTTTGATTTCAAGGTCTTTGATCCATTTGGAGTTGATTCTGGTGCAGGGTGATATATAAGGATCTAGCTTTAGTTTTCTACATGTAGTTAACCAGTTTTGCCAGCACCATTTACTGAAGAGGCTGTCTGTCTTCCATTCTATTGTTTTAGCTCCCTTATCGAAGATTAGATGGCTATAGGTCTGTAGGTTCATTTCTGGGTTTTCAATTCTATTCCATTGGTCCTGAGGTCTGTTCTTATGCCAATACCAAGCTGTTTTGATTACTATGGCTTTATAGTAGAGTTTGAAATTTGGTACTGATATTCCTCCAGCAGTGTTCTTTCCGTTGAGGAGCGTTTTTGCTATTCGGGGTCTTTTATTGTTCCATATGAATTTTCCAAGCACAGATCTTGAAGTTAGGTCGTGGCAACTCTGCCTCAGCTTCCATCACCTTAGTCTGGGTTGGTGTAGCCTCTAGACCCACAGCCCATCCTGGGATCCTAGGCCTCAGGGGCTGACAGGAAAAAAAAAAGTGAAAATGGCAAGGAAAAATAGCCATGAATTGCGAAAAGTTAGAGGTTTCTCGGTTTTCTTACCTTGCATGGTGACCATCCTGGGTCCAAACGACACAACTGCAACCTGTAGGTCACCTGGAGTTTCTGTCAGCAGTCTGTCAGTGTAGCCATAGGCCAATCTGCACACCTGGGCCCTGAATTTGAATTCTGGTCATGACATTTACGAAGGGCTGGAGAGTGTAAGTAAATATTGCTTTTCCATAGGAACACCAGAGGAATGTAGTCAATGTCATGGTTGGAAGAATAGTTTGTCAATTAGTCTAACATAAAATTAAACCCAGAATTCACAAGATGTGGATTGATTTTATTTATAGTTTATTAAGCATTAAAATAATAATCTGTGTGTGTGTGTGTTTGTGTTTTCAGTAGTGGGGCCTGAACTCTGGGCCGAGGCATTGTCCCTCAGCATTTCAGCTCTGGTTTAGCGTGGTACAATGTGAGACACAGCACCATTCCCCGCGTTTTCTGATCTTGTGGTTGCTGAGGAATCGAGCCCGGGACTCATGCATGCAAGACAAGCACATTCCCAATGAGCCACCTTCCCAGCCCCTAAAAGAATACTATTGATTAAATGGAGTCCTCACTAAATATCTGAGAATCACTAGGCAGGTAGTATATGTCATTGAATACTAGATAGACATCACTGGCAATATCTAAATATATATTTATTTTTATACCACCATCTGCATAGAGAGGTATTGCTACTTTGGCCAAACCTATGTCTCCATCCTAGGTCCTGGGATCCACCTGGCACCTGAATGTGCTAGAGGCTGCCATGCTCACACTCACACATTCGTGAATTGGCCCTCTAGGCCCTCAGTTCATGTCCCAGCGTTGCTAAAACTGTCTTCTTGGAGTAAGATTGCAAGTGTGATACCTGTTTTCCTTTTCTGTACAAGTGCTGGGTATTAGGTATGCTGTTTATAATTTGTCTGCAAAGCTACATGCTATGGAATAGATTTGAATGAATGTAATAAATGTTATAGGTACACTCACAGTACCTATTTGTTTACCTATATGGTAAACAAATAAATACATAATAAAATATAATGAATCATTCCAACAAACAAGATATAGACTGAATGTATGGATGTAAGTATAAACGATATAATAAAAATGTCTGTAAGTGTTATGTTCTCCAAGGCTGGGGCTTGAATTCAGGCTTAGGGAACAGGCCTGAATTCCTTGTCTTCAAGGGAGGAGAGCTTTCCTTTTCTCCCCCGCCCTGTCCCAAGTGCATCAGAGTTACCCAGATCCCAAGGTGACATCCCTGGCCTGGTAGACAAAATCCAAGACAGGGAGCTTCAATAGTGTTGTTAATTAATTAACTAATGTTTTGCCAAGCACGGGGCTTGAACTCAGGTTGTGGCAACTCTGCCTCAGTTTCCATCACCCTAGGCTGGGATGGTGCAGCCTCTGGACTCACAGCTCATCCTGGGGTCGTAGGCATCAGGGGCTCACAGGAAAACAAAATGAAAACAGCATCAAAAAGAGCCACAAACCGCGGACGGTCAGCAGTTTCTGTTATCCTTCCATGCACGTTGACCATCCTGGGTGTGAATGACATGTCTGCAACCTGTAGGTCACCTGGCATTTCTGAAAGCTGGAGCTGTCAGTGAAGCCATAGGCCAACGTGGACACTAGGCCCTGAGTACGAATCACGGTCATGACACTTACAAGGGGCTGAAGTGCCTAAGAAACTATTGCTTGTCCATAGGAACACAAGAGGAATGTGATTAATGACACGGCTGAAAGGGTAGTTCGTCAATCAGTCTTGCATAAAATTAGACCCAATAATTACTGGACAGGGATAGATTTTAATTCGTAGTTTATTATGCATTAAGTGTATACTATTGATTAAATGGAGTCCTAACTAAATACATGAGAATCAGTAGGAGGGTAAGATATGTCATTGAATACTACATAGACACGTCTGGCAGTGCCTAAATATCTAAATTTATATTTGGGCTGGGAAAGTGGCTCAGTGGTAGAGCGCTTGCCTTGCTTGCCTGAGGACATGGGTTCAATTCTTCAGTACCACATAAGCAAAAAGTAAAAAAGCCAGAATTGGCACTGTGGCTCAAGTGCTATCCTTGAGCTGAAGGGCTAAGGGACAGCACCCAGGCCCAGAGTTCAGGCCCCACGACGGAACCCCAAAATAAATAAATAAATAAATTTATATGTATTTATATACCACCATGGGCATACAAAGTTACTGCTATTTTGGCCAAACCTGGGGCTTGATCCCAGGTCCTGAGATCCACTTGGCAGCTGAATGGGCTAGAGGCTGCGGTGCTGACACTCACCCATTCAGGAATTGGGCCTCTCAGCCCTTCACATTCAGGTCCCATCATTACCAAAATTTTCTTCCTGGTGTAAGACTTCAAGGGTGACACCTGTTTTCCTTTTCTGTACAAGTTCATAATTTGTCTGCAAAGCTACATGCTTTGGAATAGATGGGAATAAATGCAATAAATGTTATAGGTGCACTCACGGTCCATAAAATAAATGCTAACTAACTAAATAAATGATGAACTATAATATATCACCCCAAAAAACATGATATAGACTGAATATATTGATGTAAGTATAAATCATATATTTAACATGTCTATAAATGTTATGAGGTGCTTGAATTCAGGCCTAGGGATGAGTTTTGTTCATGCATGATTCTCATAGGAAATGATAGGCAAGATGTAGGGCACAACAATTAGTTTTAATTAAGAATTCATGAAGTGCGAAAATAAGAATCACATTCAGGAATTGGAGGCATTGAGAAAGATCCAAGAATCGGTACTCAAATGGTAGATAGCATACAAACACAGCTCACTGCATCTCCTAATCTATCCAAATAGGTAATTAGCATACTAGCTTCAGTTTATGAATGGATGAATATGGTGCCCCATCTCCACCCTGGGGCTTGATCTCAGGTCCTGGGTATGGCCTAGCTCCTTAGTGGCTCACAAGCTGATGGGCTCATGTGGACCTATTTGGCTGTTGGGCTTTCTAGACCCCAAGTTCAAATACCAGAACTACCAAAAGGGTTATCCTGATGTGAGAAGCCAATCCTTGCACCTATTTCCCTGTACTGTGCAAGTGCTGGGTCTCAGCAAGAATCAAGAAAGCATAGGCAACTCTACACCCGTGGGAATAGATTGTCATCCATGTCAGCACAGTTTTATGTCATTCTATGCTCAAAAAAATACAAAATACATCCTTGAAAAAGACAAAAAAATAAAAAGAATAACTACACTGAATACAAGACGCATAACACACCTGTATGTAAATAGAGATCCTATGTTTAAAAGAGCTGGGGTTTGTATTTTGTCCAGTGCTAGGGCTTCAAATCAGGCCCTGGACCAGGCCTGATATTCTAGTTTTCAAGGATGGCGAGCCTCCACTTTCCCCAAAGTGCAACAGAGTTACCGAGACTGAGTTCAAATCCCAGCACTGACAAAAGATTCATCCTGATGTCAGAAGCCAGTCGTTGCACCTGTTTTCCTCTTTGTGAAAGTCCTGGGTCTCAGCTAGGATGGAGAATGAATACATAGGCAACCCAATAACCATGGGAACAGGTTGTCATCCATGTCAGCACAGTTATAACTGTCACCATACTCAGTAAAATACACAATATCTGCATGAATTAAACACAAATTAAGGAGAAGAAATGCACTGAATGCAAGATGCTGTCCACACATGTATGTCAATACAGATCCTATGTTTAAATTAGGAAGTTAGGAGTATAATGGCCTCAGCTTCAGTAACCTCAGGGTGGCGGGCTGCCATGGGCCCATAGCCAATCCTGGGATCCTAGGCCCTGAAGTCTTGCAGGAAAACACACACACACACACACACACACACACACACACACACACACACACACACACACACACACAAAAGCCGCGGGATGGATTTTTGACTATGGTTTCCTTTCCACGGTGATCATCCTGGCTCTGAATGACTCGCCTACAAACGGTACTTCACCTTGCATTGGCAAAAGCTATTGGGCAATCAGGGAAGCCATAGGCCCATGCAGCAATGTTGGCCCTGATTTCAAGTGCTGGTCCTGACACCAACAAATCGGGAGATTTCCCAAGAGACTCATTCCTATGCATCGGAGTACCGATGGAATGTGAGCAAACTCATGATTGAGAAGTTTCTCCATGGATCAGTCTAATCTCAAATTAGACACAATGATCTTAGGATGCTGACTGATCTTACTGAATAGTTTATTAAGCATTAAAATAATCCTATTCCTTCAATGGTGGCATAATAACTACCTAAGACTTGGTAGGAATGTAGTTGATGTCATTGAATCCTAGGTAGATATCTCTGGCACTCTATACAAATATATATTTATTGGTATACTACCACCTGCCTATCCATGTATGGCTATTTTGTCCACCCCTGTGGCTCGATGTCAGGGTCTGGGAACTGCTGGCAGTTTCCTGGGCTAGAGGTTGCAGTTTTGACATACCCATTCATGAATTGGGTCTGCTAAGCCCTGAGTTCAGATCCCAGCACTGACAACAATTGGATCGTGGAGTAAGAAGCAGAGTGTGACACCTGTTTTCCTTTGCTGGAGCATTTTGGGTGTCAGACATGTTGGAAAACATGTCTACAAATCTAGATAATATGTGACTATGTGATAAGATGTCATCAAAATAATAAATGGAATATGTGTTACCACAGTAAATAAAATAAATTGTAAATAAATGAATAAAACAGAAACACAATAAATAACCACAACAAACAGAATATGTACTGAACATCTATGAGTAAGTACAAATCCTATCATTACAATGTATATAAATAGTATGTTTCCCAGGGCTGGGGCTTGAATTCAAGCCTAGGGACTAGGCCTGACTTTCTTGTCTTCAAGTACGGTGTGCTTCCCCTTTGTCTAAAGTGCTGCAAAGTTACCCAAATCCAAACCCTGTAAGAAATACTGCAGCAATTGCAAGCCAGGGAGATAATTTTTTTTCCAAAACAAGGTGTTGAACTCATGTAAGGCAACTCTATTTAACTTCCATCACCATAGTCTGGGGTGCAGCCACTGGAACCACATGTGATCCTGGGATTCTGGACGTCCAGGCCTTGTGTGTGTTTGGGGAGGTGGGGGAAAGGCACAGAGAAGAAGTGGTGGGATGGCGTTTTAACATCTTGCACCATGATCATTTGGGTGTGAATGACACGGCTCCAAAGGGTACTTCAACTTGCAGGCTGGCAAGGTACTGGGGAAGACTGTCCTGCAGGGCAATATAAACCTAGAGTCGAATCCCAGTCATGTCACTTCCGAATGGTGGAGGATCCTAAGAGATCCCATTTATGGGAGTAATGATTGAATGTTGTAAGTGTCACAGTTGAATGAGTTGCTCATGAATGATACTCGTATAAATTTAGACATCATGATTTCAGTAGGCTGATTGATTTTGTTTAATATGAAGCATTAAAAGACAACTATTTCTTACAGGGACACAATAATTTCAGGACACTGATTTACTTTATAGTTTATTAAGGACTAAAACAATAATATTAATTATATGGAGGCATAACAAATACCCAATAATTGTTAGGAATGTAGTCTATATAACTGAATAATGGATAGACATCTCTGGCACACTATAATGATATATATTTATTAGCACACTACCATGTGTGTGCCAATCTGTTCTTATTTTGTCAACTCCAGGGGCTCAATCTCAAGTCCTGAGAAATGCCTATCAGCTCAGTTTGCCCCAGGATGGCATGTTGACACTCAATCATTCATGAATTTGGTCCTGTAGGCCATGAGTTCAGATGCCAGCACTCCCAAACAATGAATCGTGGAGTAACAAGCAGATGGTGACACATGTTTTCCTTTTCTGTGAAAGTCCTGTGTGTCAGGTATGAAGTAGAATACATATGCAGACCTATATCCTACATAATCAGTATTCTATATGCCATAATAGTCAATAAAATAAATGGTTACTACATGAACAAAACAAAAGGTAAAATGAATAACTACACTGAATGCAATATGGAGTCAATATATGTATGTAAATATAAATCATATATTTAAAATGTACCCAAATAGGATGTTTTTTAGTGGTGGGGTTCAATTTCAGGCCTAAGGAACAGACTTGAATTTCTTGACTTCAAGAAAGCAAGCTTCTCCTTCCTACACAGTGCAACAGAGTTACCCAGACCATGAGTTGCAATCCCAGTCCTGGCAGAAAAAAATGGCATCTCTATGCTATGTGACAACCAATTCTTAGGTATTTCATTATTTCTCCTTTTAATGAATGTCATTTTTTAAATGCTTCATAAAGTATTGATTAAAATCAATCAGTATCCTAGAATATAATTGTATATAATTTTATCCTAGAATCATTCAAGAACTGCCCATTCAATCATGGCATATATCATATTCCATTGGTATTCATATGGATAAAAATGAGTTTCTTAGGATTTCCTGCCATTTGGAGGTGGCAGGACCACAATTGGAATTGTAGGCACCAGCTCCCACCACTTAAACCCGAAGTTAGGGAATTCACCGGTCTGTCCAAGAACACCAGCAAGACCAATGATTAAGCAGGCACCAGTGGCTTTCAGCAGTCCTCCATGATACTTACAAGGCTATGAAAGGAGATTCATGGTCAAAGTCACCCTTGGCTGGAAAGTACTTGAGACCCCTGTCCAACTTCAGTGTCAAAACAGCCAGAAGTAGAGCTGTGTGGCTCCAGTGGTAGAGGTGTAGCTTTGAGCAAAAGCAGCTCATGGACTGTGCCTAGATCCTGAGTTCAATGTCCAGGACAGGCAACAAACAGACATACACAACAATCTGTGCAACCATCCGGCCGTCTGTTGGTTGACACCACTAGTAGCAGTTGAGGAAGGTAGAGGTAACTGAGGGGTAAGCAAGAGTCTCGAGGCGAATTTGGAGTAAAATAGGAAATTGAGGACCTAGTCAGTGAGTGGGAGAATAGAGGATTTACCAGAGCCTGGGAATGTGGCCAGCCCATCTTTCCCATCCCAGTGCTCAGATGTCTCCAACAACAAGACTCTGAGACAGAGCTGTGGGCAACAAACTACTGCCAGAACACCAGCAGAAGAATCCTCTCGTCAGACCTTCAACATTCAAGAAAACAAAGAATACAAAAAAGGGAAGGATCCCAAAGACAAACACCACTGGGGGGTTGATTCAACTGAGGGTCTGGCCAAAGGCCTCCCCTGCCTTTGGAGACAGCCACAGACACCAGGGTCCAGAGTGTCAAGGGTTCCAATACCACCAAGAATCTGCAGAGGTGCTACAGACATGTGGTGCCTGCCCTGGACTACAGCAAAAGAGGAAAACAGGTGCTCTGTGACAAAATGCAACCACTGAAGCAGGAAAAGACAGACGTGCAGGATTGACAAGAGGAAGAGAAGGAGAAGTAACCCAAGTGCACAAAGCATCGAAAACTGAGCTAGACATCCACAAGCTACCCATACAGAGGTTGGTTTCAGCAGAAAGTGATTTACAATTGACACCAGCCCACATGCAGCTTACAGCCGATGACAGAGAAATGGAGCACGAAGCCCTCACCAGCTGCCTACAGGCCATAGAGCAGCACATGGGGGAGCTGGAGATGGTGGCTTCTGTGGTTACTACTTACAGAAGGAGACTGAAATGTTGTTCCAACAGCTGAATGATGTAACACTTCAGCTCAAGGAAAAGTGCAGAAGTTTCTATGACCTGGAGCAAGTGAACACAGAGTTTTAGGAGAAGCTGGAAGCACTCTGTACATAGAGGAACAATAGGAAGAACAGAATCTACAAGTTCCAACAAGTGCTGCAGAGGCAAGATGTACTAAAGAGACTACAGGACAACCTGAGCTGAATGGTGACCGCAGCGAATCTGGAGACAGACACTTTCTCGCAGAACCTGAGCATTCAGAGGTCCGTGCAGAAGGAAGAGGCCTGGTAGCTGACCGAGCAGGTAAACCAACTGACAGAGGAGAATGAGTGAGGATCGAGGTAGGTGATGCATCTAGGGAACAGCTGGGGGAACTGAGAATGAAGCTGGCAGAGCCATGGCCCCACGAGGGTCCATCTCAGGAGGAGCAGCAACTGCAGGCCCATGCCTACAGCACGCAGATGGGGTTGAAAAACCTGGAGGAACAACTTCACATCTAGGTCCAGGAAAACCAGAGGCTCTGTCTCCAGATTATGGAGCAGTGGGAACATCTGGGAAAAGTAGAGGAGAAAACCAAGGATCGGCAGGAGATCCCCAAGACCCCATGATGTGCATGTGTGTGAAACACACAGCTGGAGGAACAGATGGCCTTGTTGTGGGACGCTCTCCACAGGGTGAGCAGTGAGAAGGAGGATCTCACCAGCATCGTGGAATCAGAGCAGCAGGTGAAGAAACATCTGCAGGAACAGCTGGACTGCTCAGAGGAGAAGATAGAGGAATGGAAAGAGATGGCTGAGAGAGAGGAAACAGCTTGGGAGCTGCAGGAGCAGCAGAAGCAGTCACTGGCCTAGCTGAAGGAACTCAGAGCCACCTGTGAGCAGCACATCACTTCCAATGAGCAGCTGTGCTCCAAGTAGTAGGTCCTGTAGTAGCACCTGCAGAAGCAGACTCAGCTGTTGGAGCAGAGGAAACAAGTGCAGGGTCCGACCAATTTGGGGGACTAGGTGGTGCCCCCAAAGTGGCAGGACAGTTTAAAGAGCTTGGAAGTGACAAGTCCACAGGAGGAGCACCTGCAGGCCCAGCTAAGCTTCCTGGCTTTCCCTTGGGAAGGCGAAGATGTGAACCCTGGAGAAGCAAAAGCTGAGGAAGCAACTCTCCACGATGTGCCCATGGCAGAGGATGGAGATGTCTCCCAAACTGAGAGGGATGTGGCCCTGTTAGCACTCTCAGAGGCTGAAATCCACAGGGGACAACATCTTCTGGCCTGCTGCAGGCACTTCCCTCCCCCGGACAGCTCAGTGTCAGATAGAGCAAGAGCCACAGGTCCCCTGCCCCATGAGCTGCCACCACAACATGTGAGAGAATGGGAAGTGGGACATGTGGGCATCCGAAAAGAAAATCTGCTTCATCCACAATCTGCCTGATGATATGTATTTCGAAAGTCCTGCAGATGAGCTCCACCATTGATGCAACCAGCTGTCAGCACATATCCGCACTGTCCAGGAATCCCTCCTGGCATGTAAAGGACAGATGTTCATTCTGGATTAGATGTGTCTGGAGAAAGCAGAGTGCATGTGCCTGCTGTCCCAGGAGAAGATGAAGAATAAAAAACAGCAAGAGCTGCTGTCTCTCCTACACGGGGCTCTAGATGCCGACACAGGCTGAGATCCCCACCAGTGCAGCTGCTTCAGAGGCCTCAGGCTCCTGAGTGCTCAAAATGAGGGAGAAGCAGAAAGATTTTGAAGAATTGCAACTTCAGCATAGTGTGGAAACTGCAAGAGGAGAAGTCAGGGTTCCCTTCCCCGGACTCCCTCACAGAGCATGTCCTGCTGCAGATCCCCACATCCCAGAACTACCCACAGCTGGTGCGCTCAGGCTTGTAGTGCTCTGTCCCTTTTTTCTGTAAACTGATGGAGATGATGACTCCCTATGTGACATACTGAGTCCCAAAATCTTCAGCAGCCAACAGAACTAGGTGACCAGGTGCGCTTCTCTAGGCCTCCATCTGCCTGGTGATAGGAAGTGTAAACTGCAGGCCGTGTAGAGCAGAGGCTGCTGGGAGGAGGCCCAAATTCTAGGGATATCTAATGGCCCATTGGTGGCCAGGAAAGAGGTCCATGTTATGCTTATCACAAAGAATAAATTGTTTCCAAAGGGAAAATAAAGCCTCCACAAAGATTTGTTCTTCTAGTTATGGGGCTTGAACTCAGAGCATGGCCACTGTCCCTGAGCTCTATTTGATCAAGCCTGGTGGTCTACAATTTGAGTCCCACCTCCCCATCCAGCTTTTTCTTTGTGGAATCGAACTCAGGGCTTCAGGCTTGCTAGGTGACCACTCTATCAGTAAGCCACATTCTCAGCTAGCATGAATCCCCGCCCCCACCCATATGGCAAATCCTCAGATAAATAGGAATTAGGGGCTAGGATGAATATGAAGCACAAGTCTGGTTCACACGGAGATACTCCTCTGCCCCTCTTCAACACCCTTATTTAAAGTTTCTCTTTTACTATTGAGGGATGAGAGAGGGAGAGTGACGTCCGAGAAAGGAGTACCAAGAACAGTGGCCCACTGAGTCCCACAGCCTCCCCCACACAAGTTGTCTTACAGATTCCCATCTTACCTGACTCAATGTTGTGTCTACACTGTCTCCCTCACCATGCAAGGCTCAGAATGAAATAAATGTCAGCCCTGGCCTTAGCCCACACCCAGAGTAGAAGCTCCTAGTCCAGGCTGAATTCCACCTCTGACTCCCCTGAGTTAGGCTGGACCCACCACTCACCACTTTGTTGGTGTCAATGATCTCATGGATGGATTTCAGGAAGAAGGTCTATGGCAAAGAGCAGAAGCAGCAGTGTGAGCAGGGAGGAAGGAGCCGGGGCAAATGGTCTGGGATCTTCCTCCTTGAAGCCTTCCTGTCAATCCAGAGCCATCCTGACCTGAATCACGGCCAAGGCGAGGGGGTGGACAAGATAAAGGAGCACAGGACTAAAGGCACAGGGACACTTCTTGTTTTCTGATGGTGCATCGAGGATAAGAGTCTCACACACTTTCCTGCCCAAGCAGGCTTGGAAGCCAAATATCACCTTTCTGAGTAGCTAGGATGACAGGCGTGAGCCACCAGTGTCCAGCATGTGATGTTTTTTAAAGGATCTTGGCGAGTCTGTAAAAGGAACCACATAGGGTCTGGATAGACCATGACCCAATCAAGGAGCTGGAATTGGGGAAGGCTGATTGGGGAAGCCATTCTGTTCCCCAAAATTATAGATGTCAGGTGGTGTTTGATGCATCGAACTCCTAGACCAACAACCACCAGAGTTAATGGGGGAAAAGGTAGAGAATATCCAAAGGTTTCAGTGTAGAAATCTCTGATTTTGCATGCATATAGGCTGTGTGTGTGTGTGTGTGTGTGTGTGTGTGTGTGTGTGTGTGTGTGTGTGTGTCTTCAATGATGTTGGGTTTCCCCTCCCCCACAGTGCCAGTGAGTTAATCAGACCCTGAGTTGAAATCCCAGGCCAGTCAGAAAAATGGTTCAAATTCCAAGGAGGGTCTTAAATTTTTTTTGACCAGGAACGTGCACTGTCTTGAAAGCACTCTCTGTGACATGACATCATTCTATTCAAAGCAAATTTGTTAGCTGGGTGCTATTCTTCATAGCGACTATGGATGTTCACTGATAGAAATGCATGCATATATACACAAACATATGCAGTTACTGGCTATTTTTTTTTAGTGCAGATACTAAGGCTTGAAGTATGAGCCTAGAAATTGTCCCTGAGCTCCATTTACACAAAGAGCAATTTATTGTGCATTAATCCATGATACTTCATTAAATGTAGACATAATTTAATACCTAATAATTATTAGTAATATATTACATGTAATTTAATAATACATAGACATCTCACATTCTACAAATATATTTATACTTAAATGTACAGTAGAATATACATATACATCTTTCTCTCTATATATTTATATTCACGTATTTGCAGCAATTTACACATCTATCTATTTATATATTGGCCACTAATCGGGCTAGAACTCAGGTCCTGGGAATTCCCTGGCATTGAATTTGTTTGAGGTTGCTGTGCTTAAACTGACCCCTTGATGAATTAGACATTCCAGGCCCTGAGTTCAAATCCCAGGAGTGCCGAAGTCAATAGGTAGAGTAAGAAGCCAATGTTGACCTGATTTCCTTTCTGTGGAAATACTGTGCCCTAGGTAAAATATGAAATATCTATGCAAATACATATATATGATATATATTATACATGTATACAAATATTTTTGGCAGTTCTAGGGCTGGAATTCACACACTGGGAAATGCTCCAGAATTTTTTCTTCTAGGAGATTAGCTTTTACTTCACCCAGAGCACAATAGTGTTACCCAGCCCCTGAGTTCAAATTCCAGGTATGGCAGATAAAATGGCCCAAACTCATAACCAGGACCTTAGCTTTTTTTGGGGGGGCTGGCACGGGGCTTGAACTCAGGTCTCCACAACTCTGCCTCAGCCTTGATTACCCTAGACTGGGGTGCAGCTTTTACACCCACAGATGATCCAGGGATCCTACAACCCGAGTTCAACTCCAGCTCTGGCAAAAAAACAAACCAACCAAGATGGAGGAAGAAAATCCTGGAAGTTTTAGACAACAGTTTTACCTTTGTTTCCTTTTCACTGTGTCCATCCTGGCTCTCAATGACTCGGCTTGAAAATTGCACATGTCCTTGCATGGCCGAAGACTGGCAGGCTGTCAGTGAAGCCTGAGCCCAACCAAGACACCTAGGCGTTGAATTTGATCCTAGGACTTCCACCTACTCGCTCCTATCTATAGGAACAATAATAGAATCTTTGTAATGTACCAATTGAACTACTGATTAGTTAGTCATTGTAGTATAAGATTGTACGCAATAAATATAGGTCATTGATTAATCTAATTAATACTTTATTAAGTCTCCTACTGTGATTAATTAATGGAGGCATAATTTTAGACCAAATAATTCATAGTAATAGAATATATAAAAATAAGATATAGGTCATCATTCTTTATATAGAGTTATACACTAGAATCGACATAAATGTCTGTCTCTCTCTATAACTTTATTTATAGATTCATATACATATGTAAATACACACACATGCGGCAATCTACATATCTATCTGTTTATATATTGGCCACTCCTAGGGCTTCATCTCAGGTCCTCAAATTTGCCCAACAACTACACTTACGTCAGACTGGTGTGCTAACACTGACCTATTCATGAAGTGAGCATTCTAGGCCCAGAGTTCAAATCACAGAACCGCCAAAAACTTAATCCTGGTGGAAGAAGGCATTTGTCCCACTTGTTTTCCTTATTAGTGAAAGTCCTGGGTCTCAGGAATGATGTACATAGGCAAATCTATGTTCTGTGTAATAAGATGTAAAAAATGTTATACATGTAATCATACTTTCTGAAGTATATAATAAATTAATAAAAAAACAAAATAAAATGAATACACTAACTTCAATATGCAGTAAACATGTGTATGTAAGTATAAATCAGGTTTTTAAAATATGTACGAATATTATTTTTGCAAGTGCTAGGAACAGGCCTGTCTTTCTTGTCTTCCAGCCTTGTGAGCTTTCCCTTCCCCTACAGTACTGCATATTTACCCAGACTTTATTTAAAATCTCAGGCCCGGCAGAAAATATGACGTGAATACAACACCAAGTAGCCTAATAATTGTTTAAATATATTTAATGTATATATGTACGTATGCATGAATGTATTACATATTTTTATTTTGTCAAGCACAAGGTTTGAACTCAGGGCATGGCAACTCTGCCTCAGCTTTGATCACTCTAGGCTGGGTTGCAGCCAATGGACCCACAGCCGAACCTAGGTTCCTGGGCCTCAAAGGCTGACAGGAAAAATAAATAAATAAAACGACACAGAAAAAAAAAAAACCCAGTAACTTGCAGATGGCTGACATTTTTACATTTGTTTTCTTTTCAAGGTTACCATCCTGGGTCTAAATGACAGGGCTGAAAAGTGCTGGTAACCTGGCATTGCTGAAGTCTGTTGGGCTTCCAGAGAAGCCATGGGCCAACATGATAATATAGGCCCTGTGATTGAAGCCGGGTCCTGACCCCTACCAATGTAGGGAGATCCTAAGAGTCTTGTTCCTATTCATAGGAATACCGATGGAAAGTTATGAATGTCAAGGTTGAATTACTTGTTTCTGAATGTTACTAGGAGAAAATTAGAGAGTGATTTTAGGAAGCTGCTGGATTTTAATGAATATTTTTGACACATTAAAAGAATACTAGTAATTACATGGACACTATAGTTTCTGGACAGTGGTCCATATAATTAATAATTCATTAAGGATGAAAACAGTAAAATTAATTACATGGAGGCATAATAAATACCCAAGAATTGGTAGGCATGTAGCCTATATAAATAAAGTATAGACATCTCTGGCACTCTAGCAAGATCTATATTTATTTGTGTACTAGCATCTGCATGTCCATCTGTTCTTGTTTTGTCAACCCCTGGTGCTCAAACTAAGATGCTGGGAACTGCTTGTCGGCTCCATATGTCGCAGGCTGGCGTGCTGACACTTACCAATTCATGAATTGGGCCTTGTAGGCTGTGAGTTCAGATGCCAGCACTCACAAAAATTGAATCATGCAGTAAGACACAGGGTGACACATGTTTTTTTTTTTCTGTGAAAGTACTGGGTGTGAAGTTTCATACATAGGCAATTCTATATCCTATGTAATAAATGTAGTAAGTATTCCATGTGTTATAATAGTCAATAAAATAAATGGTAAATGAATAAAAAAATAAAATGAATCACTACACTGTGCACAATTTGGAGTCAACATACGTGGCTCAGTCTCAGGGCCTGGGCACTTTCTGGCAGCTGAATTGGCTAGTGGCTGCTGTGCTGACAGTCACCCATTCATGAACTGAGCATTCTTTGCCCTGAGTTTAGATCCCAGGACTCCCAAAAATGTAATCTTGGAGTGAGAAGCCGAGCATGACACATGTTTTCCTTTTCTGTGAAAGTGCTCAGTGTCAGGTAGGATGTATAGTGTGGATGCAAATCTATATGCTATGTAATAGGATGTAATAAAGGTAAAAAACATCATAGGTAGAAGAAATGTCACTACAATAAATGATAAACAGATTGAATCAGTAGTGACTCATTCTAGGATAAAATTAGATGCAATAAGTGTAGTTTGTGCACTAAGTTTAATTAATATTTTATTAAGAATTAACAGAATAAAAATTACATGGAGACATAATTAAATCACTAATAATTGGGAGTAACACATTATGCACAATTTAATAATATATAGACATTGGTCTCATTCTATGAAATATCTAATTACATGTATGGATATATGTACATATATGATAAACAATTATAGGATATTGAGTAATTATTAATTAATGCTTTATTAGTAGTTAACTGGGAAACATCATTAAATGGAGACATAATTTAATACCTAAGAAGTGATAGCAATATTATCTCTAATTTAATAATATACAGAAATCTCTTTTTTCTATATAAAATTTATATACAGCAATCTCTATGTATTTATACGTCGTTCACTCCAGAGGCTTGGTAGTTGAGTGCTCTCACAGTAAGCACGAAGTCCTGGGTTTGATTCCTCAGTGCCACAAAACAGAAAACTCAGAAGTTCTGCTGTTCTTCAATCAATTGAGTGCTAGCCTTGAGCACAAACGTTAAGGGACATTGTCTAAGCATTTACTCACGCCCCAGGTCTGATGCCAATAAAAGGTAGGATATTCTAACTGCAATTATAGAAGAACAGAACTTCAAATACCTCATTATAGATCAAGCTAGGAGTCTGGTGCTGACAGCTGCCACCTAACCTGACTTAGCCACATGTAAATCGCTGCAACCCAGCTCCACGGGTTACCCATGTCATCCTGGCTTATGCCCGTCATCCTAGCTGATCAGGGGCTTTAAAACACAGTCCTGGCAGGAAGTCTGAGAGACACCTCAAAATGTGGCTCCAAGTGGTAGAGCTTTGAGTTCAAGCCCCATGGCTAACAACCCCTCTCCGGAAAAACACCCAGCTAAACCTTTACATGTGAACTTGTATGGTTTGTAAAATTTTCCTCAAAGAATGGTGATACTGATGAAAGCACCCTAATTCTAGTGACAGCTTGTGGAATGGAGCTATGTGCTGAGTCCTCCATAGGGTGTTCCATTCTGAGGCCTGCACAGGGTGCTATGTGCTGAGTCTTTCACAGGATGCAGTGTGCTGAGTCCTGCATTGGGAGCTGGGTGCTAAATTTTTCACAGGATGTTGTGTGCTGAGTGGTGCAAAGAGTGCCATGTGCTATGTTCGTAACCGGGTGCATTCTTACATCTTGTCTATGTAAGAGCTCCACAACTTAGATGATTACACAGAAAAGAATATTGGAGCTCTGATAGGTCCCCATGTCAGGGACAAAATTATGTATTACTGAAGACTCATGAGTTGTCTACAGCAGACAATGGTTTGTTTTGTTTTTTTCTTGGTCATGAACCTTGAACTCGGGACTGAGGCACTGACTCTTACCTCTTGGACTCATGGCTAACACTCTACCACGTGGAGCCATGGACCCCCTTGTAGCAGAGACCATGGCCAAGGGGTCAGTAGTTGAAGTCTGTCATCCTGCCTTCTTGGGAAGCTGAGTTCTAAAGAACTGGGTTCCAAACTATTGCAAACACAAAAGGTACCATGAGACTATTATCTCCAATTCACTACTCAGAACCTGAAGGGGAAGCTGGGTGCTTGAGGTCATGTAGTTTATCCTACTCAGGAGGATGAGATCTGAGGATCATGGTTCAAAACTAGCCTAGGCAGGAAAGTCCTTGAGAAACATAGCTCCAATGAACCACCAGAAAACCGGAAGTAGCTCTATGGCTCAAGTGGTAGAGCACAAGACTTGAGCTGAAGAGGTCAGGGACAGCACCAAGTCCAAGACTTCAACTCCTTCAATCGACAACAACAACAGTAAAAAAAGACAGAAATAAAGTAACAAAGCTGAAGTAGAGGGCTGGGAATGTGCCTTAGATGTAGAATGCTTTGTATATATGAAATCGTGGGCTTGATTTCTTAGGACCACATCACTAGGACAAAGCCTGAAGTGGCTCTGTGGCTCAAGTGGGAGAGGGATATCATTATACAAGAAAAACTAGGTATAGAGCTCAGGTCCTGAGGTCAAGCTTCAGTACTCATGTATATGTGTGCGTGCACACACAAACCCACGCACAAACACACACCGTGGTGTGCACACACACACACACAAACACACATACATCACAGCGCAGAAGTGATGTTGTTACACAAATTGGTAAAGCACTGGGCTTGTGCACTGAGCTCATGGTCAGCACCCAGCCCTGTGTTCAACCCTAAAACCTAGCCACCCCGGCCCCAACTAGGAGAAGTCAAAGGTTTCAAAACCTGATGAGCTTCACCAGTCCTACATGACAGGATGCTTTGTGATATCCAACATGTGCTTGTTTTTCCAAGCTTCTGGAAAATAGGAAAGGCATCATGCACCCAACATTGTCTGCATTGAGTCATTTCATTATGTTCAGTGCCATAGTTGTCTGCCTGAATGACTCCTGAATTATACTGAGCACTGTAACTGAACACCAGAATATAGTCTCACAAAGGCAGGATAAGTGCACAGAACTTGGCCTGCAATGGGAGGTGGCACAAATGAAGGTCTCCTGTTAAAATAGAGCACTGGGAAGAGAGATAGCTAAGGCTACAAAAAGGGATTATTTTTTGTGACCTTCAGAGCCCGCCCACACTCATTCTCACTAACTGGCCCAGGTGGAGTTGTTTGTTACCCAGCTGTACAGGAGTGAGGGCTTTTGTGTGCCTGTCTAGACAATGATAGAGACTTCCTCAAGCAGGTTTGTGATGCAGAGAAAGCCTTAGGTAACTCTGTGAACAGTGAAGGGAGCCCCGGAACATGCACTATCATGAAAGAAATCTCTCTGTTATGTACTCATTGTACTGAATACAAATTTCTTAGGTTGATGCCATTCATTGTAGCTACTCGGGAATTTCACCTATAAGAATACAATACATAGACAAAGACATGGAAGTACAGGCTCTTTTTGAGGGGGCAGGTCCTGGGGTGAAAATATGAGACTATGCATGGTCCCTGAGCTCCATTTGTTCAAGGGTACTGCATTAAGCTTGAGTCACAGGTCCACTTCTGGGAATTTCTATGATCTCTTAGAAATACCTCAAATATGTATTTTAATGTTTTTGTTTCTTTCATGCTTGTGTTTCTAACGCATTTATAAGATTATTTCTTTGTTGCTTTGTATGTCCCTCCCCCACAGTGTAACCCCCGCTTTCACTATATTTGATGTCAGTATAACATGTGGAGGAGACGGGGACAAACAAGTCGTTTAAGGATTCAGGTGGACCTGTTGCAACAATGAGAAGTACAAAATGTCATGTCAAAACCAGCTTTACAATGTTGGTGGGGGGGAGGGGGGGTATGATTGGGTGGGGGGGAGGGGGGAGGCTGGGAAGGGAGGTGAAGGGTAAACAAAGGAGGAGGCTGCAATGCTTGGTAAGAAATGTAGGCATTATCCTGACCATGTAATTGTAACCCCTCTGTACAGTATGTTCTCAAATAAAATAAAATAAAATTAAAAAAAAAAAAAAAGAAAGAACTGTGTCATGGACTTTCCTACACTGGCTGGATTCAAACTAAGTTTCTCTACATCTCAGCCTCCTGAGGCCCTGGGATTATAGACAGCAACCACTAGCACCTTATTTCTTCTCTTCTTCATTTTTTAATCTGGACAATCTGACTTCTTAAGAGGGTCATTCCCAAGGTTTTAATTTATAAGCAAACTACCCAATGTTCTTTATAGCTGCCCTGAGAAGGATTTTCTCTACACATCTTCCCCTCTGGTCACAGGTTTGAGGACAAAAGTGAGAAATGAGGGTCACAGTTTTTGGGAGCAAATATCCACAGTACATGCCAGTTCTGTCACTTAGCATTGAGCTTCTGTGAATTTGTTGTCTCAGGATATGAGGACCAAAACCTGGAGCGATCCTCATACAGTCTGCATTGCTCCTTTTGCCTATTAAATGATCTAATAATTATGAGTGTTTTGTGTCTCCAACATTAAGTGTCTAGAACACACTAGTAGCATCTTCATGTGAAGGGTTAAAGTTTTGAGGCAGTGATCTCAAAACTTGCTTGTTTCTAGCAGAGCAACACGTGGTGGTAATCCAAACACCTGGTTGGTTGTGTGCCTCTATAAACCCTGAAAATCTTTAGCTTGCTGTTCTCCTCCTAGGCTCCGCTGTGTTGGATTGAAGGATGAGACCTCAGCTGCAGCCTGTTTAAATAAAACCTTAAAACAGCTGTAAAGTCTGACTCTCCATGGTCTTCTTGGTGGAGATCCTGAGACCTCGGTATAACATATTAGTGGAGGCTCATCAGGGATCCCCCCAAAGACCCTTGAAATATCAGACTCCAAAAGTAAAACAGCACTGTCTTTGTTAATTTGTCTGGTCCTTTCATTTGTCTGTTTTACTTTCATTTTGCTTTGTGAGGATGGCCACTCTGATTCGTAAAGGGTTATTGAAGCAGGCACCCTTGCACCACAACCCTGGAGGAACTGGGAGATGTCCTAGATCCTCTTGTGGGGTGGGGGTCCTTGGAACCCCGCTGTTTGGGGTGGGGGGGCGGTCCTTGGAACACCGCCATGTGAATTGTGGGGTGGGATTCGGTTCAGTGTTGGGCCAGAACTGAACAAGAAGGCCTCCTCACAGAGGTCCAACTCTCCCACTGTGGCTCTGCTCCTTGTGCTGTGTGTCGTGGGTGTGGAACCCCACCGTGACTGTAGTCAGTGGACTAATTTGGGAGATCTCTACTTTGTAAGTTTTTTTTTTTTTTTTGTAACTGTAAGGCCTGCGTGTGTTTTGTTTGTACTGTTTATAGTTTTTTGGACTGTACGTCTGACGGGACTGGAAACCATAGGCACCACTCCATCTAGCCCCCTAGACTTACAAAAAGAAACTGAGACAGAGGGAAAGAAAAGGTAGCCCCCAGTTGCTCAGGGAGATAAATTGGAAGAAGAAATGTTTCCTCACCCATATTCTCTTTCCAAGTACCTTTTGCAGAACCTGAGAATGATCAAGAGGAGGAGGGAGCTATAGAACACTCGGCACCTACCCTTATAGTTTCTGAGGAGCCAGTCAGTCGAAGATACCGTGGGATCAACCCCCCTTCTAATGCAGCTGTTTTTTCCTTATGCACTATAGGTCCTGTGGATGCAAATGGTCAACAGCAACTCCAATATTGGCCATTTTCTACCAGTTACATATACAATTGGCACACCCAAAATGCCCCCTTTTCTGAGAAACCCTAGGATTTAATTCGTTTGCTTGAAATTGTTCTCTTTACCCATCAGCCCACTTGGGATGATTTTAGTCAGCTTTTGTAGGTCCTTTTTACCACCGAAGAGAGAGACTGTATCCAAGAGGCAGCCCAGAAACATATCCCAGGCCCCACAAGAGCACCTATCAGAGATCCTGCCCTGATCACTGCCTATTTTCCTGAGATGTGACCAACATGGGACTACAATACAGTTGAAAGTAGGGAGCGACTCTGTGTCTATTGCCAGGCTCTGTTGGCAGGTCTCAACGCGGAGGCTTGCCAACCTACTAATATGGCCAAAGTTTATGATGTCAGACAGGGAGGAAGTGAAAGTCCCGCAGCATATCTTGAGCAGCTCAGGAAAGCTTTTAGTCAATCTATCCACATGATCTTGAGACCCAGGATTCGGCTCAGATGATTATGTTTGCCTATATGAATCAAGCTGCACCAGACATAAAGCAGAAGTTGCAGTCTCTAGACATAATTGGTGAAAAGTCTATTAGGGATCTAGTAGCTGCTGTGGAAAAGGTTTACAATAAGAGAGAGATAGTACCAAAGACAGGAAAGGAAGGACAGAGAACATGAAATTGAGTGTGAAAAGAGCGACCAGGCCAAAGAAAAGAGGCCAGACTTGTTGGACTCACCCCTATTGCATGCCGAGCATACCGGGTTCACAGACAGCAGCAGTATCATTTGAGATGCAAAAATTTACGCGGGTACAGTAGTCACCATGGACACTGAGATAATGTGGGCAGAAGCACTCCTCCAGAGAATGACTGCACAAAGAGAAGAACTAGTGGCACTAATAAAAGACCTACAGATGGGAAAAGCGAAGAGACTAAACATTTACACGGACAGTCGGTATGCCTTTGCCACTGTGCATGTACATGGAGCCATTTACCAAGAGAGGGGGCTGTTGACAGGTGAGGGAAAGACTATTAAAAACGAACAAGAAATTTTAAGCCTCATCCAGGCCTTATGGGAACCAGCAAATATTGCCATTATGCAATGTCCTGGCCATCAAAAGGTAACTGATTCAATAACCAAAGGAAATAGCTTGGCCGATCAGGCAGCTAAGGAGGTGGATCTCCAACCCAGAGCTGAAGTAGACCCAGGGTCACAAGCTTTGCCTCCTGAGCCTCAGTACTCCCAAGAAGACTTGGAGTGGATAAAGAAAATTTCCATGGTCTATAAACAACCAAACAGAGAAAGAATTAAAAACTGGTGGAAAACTGGTGAGGGGAAACTTATCTTGTCACAAATATTGGGCAAGAGGATTCTTATGAGAATCCATCGGGTCTCTCACATGGGAACCCGAAGAATGGAGGACTTGCTCCTTCACTCAGAAGTAAAATTCAGGCAAGGAAATCAACTCATTGAGGACATTGTTAAAAATTTTAAAGCCTATCAGCTCACCAATGCCCCTAATCAACTGGTTACTAAAGGAGCTCGCCTCCATGAAGCTAGGCCAGGTGTATATTGGGAAGTCGACTTCACAGAAATTGAAACTGGAAAATTTGGATATAAATATTTGCTAGTTTTTGTAGACACCTTTTCAGGATGGGTTAAAGCCTATCCAACAAAGCATGAGACTGCACACATCATATCTAAGAAGATCCTGGAAGAAATCCTACCCAGGTATGTCTTCCCATCCACCTTCGAGTAGGGCAATGAGCCGGCCTTTGTCTCAAAAGTAAGTCAGGGAATAGCCACGGCACTGGGGACGGATTGGAAATTGCACTGTTCATATAGACCCCAGAGTTGAGGGCAGGTAGAAAGAATGAATTGGACTCTAAAATTTAGAGACTTTAACTAAATTGGCCTTGGAGACTGGCGCAGACTGGGTATCGCTGCTTCCTTTTGCCCTGTTTAGAGTAAGAAATTCACCATATCAACTTGGCTTTACTCCTTTTGAAATAATGTATGGACACCCTCCACCCATTATCCCTAGCCTTCAGACTGAATTGCTTGCTGATTTGGATGATATTGAATTTCTGTGTAAGCTTTTCTATTTACAGCTGGTGCATAAGAGGATGTGGCCCCAGCTTAGAGCATTATATGATTCTGCTTCTACTCCTACTCCCCATTTGTTTAAACCAGGGCACTGGGTGTTTGTTTGAAGGCACAACCTGAGATCTCTGGAGTCACGGTGGAAGAGACCTTACATGGTTCCATCCTTACATGTTGCTACTGGTGTGTAGCCCTGCTTAAGGGCGTGCTACTGCCCTTAAAGTAGATGGCATTGCTGCTTGGATCCACTGCTCCCATGCCAGACTGGCTAACCCCTTTTCCCTGGACAACCGTGGGGAAACATGGGAAGTCTCCAAGTATCCTACCCAACCACTCTGCATACACCTCAAGAAAAGAAAAATGAACTGATTGTTATTGGTATTGTTGTTTAATAGTATGGCTATACCCGTGCAAGATCAAGAGCTGTTGGAGTTTTGTTTGAGGCTCGAGCCACAAGGTTGTGTCTCAGGACCATAAGTCAAGGGGGTGGGAGGTAATGAAGAGTTAAAGTTTTGAGGCAGTGACCATTTGTTGCTTGTTTCTAGCAGAGCAACACGTGGTGGTAATCCAAACACCTGGTTGGTTGTGTGACTTTATATACCCTGCAAATCTTTACCTTGGAGCTCTCCTCCTAGGTGCTGCTATGTCAGAGTGTAGGACAAGGCCTGAGACACAGCCCGTTTAAATAAAACCTTAAAACAGCTGTAAAGTCTGACTCTCGGTGGTCTTTTTGGTGGGGGTCCTGCAACTGGGGTATAACAATGTTTCCATTTTTCTCTAGTACTTCTCAAGATTTAGACTAAGGTTATGTGTGGAGAGGCTCCTCGGTGAATCACTGAGGAAACCACTAGAAGCCTCCTCAGGAGAAAGCCATTCAATCCAACTGAACAGGAGAGTCTCTGAGACTATTTTGCCCAATAAACCACCAGAGAACCAGAAGTGGAGTAGTGGCACAGAGGGTAGAGCTCCTGCTTTGAGAGAGAAAACTGAGCAGTAGATACAATCCAGACAGGCAGGAAAACATGGGAATTGCTTATGTCCAATTAATTACCAGCTGGCGGGAAGTGGAGCTGTGGTGGTGGTCAGCCTCAGCCTTCAGCAAATCAGCTCAGGAACACATCGATCCCTGAGTTTAAGCCCTGGGATGGCCACAAAAAAATTCAAAAAGACAAGGCCAAGTATATTTATCCGTGCCCTACCTGCTTATGTGTGTATGTATATTACCTCCCATAGTGCAAACTCTGCTTTTATTTACTGGTTTATTTTTCAGATATGCTAGTTGTGCATACTGCATCATTCTCTTCATTTCAGGCCCATTGCTTTTCTCTTCCAGGGTTCTAGGCCTGTGTCTTTATATGATGCGCACTGAAGCTCTCAGCAGCCTTTATTTACATTTTATTATGAGGGCAATGCAGGAACAATCACAAATCAGGCAGGGAAAGAGAAGTTCAGGTTTCTTAGAAGTAACTGGTATTCAGAAAATTAAACTTGAGAACATAAAATAATAGCATACTTAGGTAAAAACTACCATTAAGAAAAAATGAAGGAGCTAGGAATATGGATTAATGAGAGAGTGCTTGCCTAGCATGCAAGAAGCCCTGTGTTTGATTCTTCAGGCACCCGCACACAGACCAAGCCAGAATATGTGCTGTGGCTCAAGTTGCAGAGTGCTAGAGACAGTGTCCAGGCCTTGAATTCAACCCAACAACTGGCAAAGAGATAGCTACCTAGGTAGGAAGGTAGGTAGGTGGATAGAAAGAAAAAAGAGAAAGAGAGAGAGAGAGAGAGAGAGAGAGAAAGAAAGAAAGAAAGAAAGAAGGAAAAAAGAAAGAAAGAAAGAAGGAAAGAAAAGAAGGAAGGAAGGAAAGAAGAAAGAAAGAAAGGAAGGAAGGAAGGAAGAAAGAAAGGAAGAAAGAAAGAAAGGAAGAAAGAAAGAAAGAAAGAGAGAAAGGAAGAAAGGAAGGAAGGAAGGAAGGACGGAAGGAAGGAAGGAAGGAAAGAAGGAAGGAAAGAAAGAAGAAAGAAAGTTGATAGATGAATCTGTTTTTGATGTCAGAAGGAAAGAAGGGAACACTTCCCAGTCATGAGGCTTTCTGCAGTGTGACAGGAAACCAGCATCGCCTTCACACAAACACAGAGCAGGATGACTGTCTCTGTCCCACTTCTCAGGCAGCCAAATAACCCAGAGTCAAGAGGGCAGAGCCAGGTTCTAACTCAGGTGCTTGGAGACAGAAGAGAAATGGCCCTGCCCCTCCTAGGACTGGGGATTTGCATTAATGATGAGGAGAATGTAGTAAGGTGAATGGACTGGCAGAGATAGAAGGGCCTTCAAACCTGACTAACAGAGAGTCAAAAACCCACACCTTAAGACCGGAGAGCAGGGTTTTTCTAATCTGTTCCGCCCCTCTCCCCCACTAAACTGGCTCTCTATACTTAACCTAAAGATAGCCTGAGGCTCCCTTCACCTGAGGGAGGACGTTTAGTTAGTCATCGTATGAAGAGACTAAGCCAGACCCAGCTCTAACTCTAACAAATGTTTCAGGTTTCCCCCATTGCTGGCTGTGCCTGGAATGAATGAAGTGGTTTTGTACCTCACTTCCATGTTGACTGTGTACATTCTGCCTCCTAATCCTGCAGGCCTAATTCTCTGCACCTAGCCTGGCTTTTGAAACTGTTTTCTGTCCTTCAAATACAGTGTTACACTGGAGTTCTTCCTTCTATCATAGCTCGGGCTTGGATCCTGAGAACTTCATTTGAACCCCGAATGAGTCAATAATATTTCTTTCCTTCTTCTGTAACTCAAGAACCCAAAGAACATTTAGAGTGCAAGTAACTTCTCATCACCAAGGGAAGCACAGGAATTTCTTGAGCATCTGACCATTCAGAACAGGAAGTCAGAATGTGCTTGACTTCCCTGCCTTGGCTGGTTTCACCCTGTGATAGAGACCTCAGCCTCCTGAGCTAGGGTGATGGGCATGAGCTTTTGGTACTCTGCTAGGGTTAGAACTGTAATGACACTGAAAATAAAGTCAACTGCTTATCACAAAAGGCTTGGGGAGCATATTAAGCCTTTCAACAATGTGCCTTTCAGAACCCTGTAGGACACAAGATTATAATCCTAGAATCTTAGAGGCTGGGCTTATGAATGTGCTACACTTGAACCTTGAGGTCTGACTCCAATTCTGGTGTACATCAGCATTCATTTTCCAAACAATATTCTCATAATTAGCAAATAGGAAAAGTACTTTGATTATCCCTCACTCTTTTTCCAGATGTGTGTCTCAAACTGAAGCCTGGGTGCTGTCCCTGAGCCATTCAGCTCAAGGCAAACACTCTACCACTTGAGCCACAGTGCCACATGGGATTTTTTGATGGTTCATTGGAGGAAAGAGTCTAACATGCTTTCCTTCCTTAGGCTGTCTTCAAAGTGCGATCTTAAGATCTCAGCCTCCTGAGAAAGTAGATTTCCAGAGCCACTGGAATCTGGCGTATGGTTTTTTGCCAGACCTGGGGCTTGAAATTAGGGCCTGGGTACTGCCTTTGAGCTTCTTTTTCTCAATGCTACCCCTCTAGCACTTGAACCACACCACAGCTTCTGGCTTTTTCTGAGTATGTGGCACTGAGGATTCAAACCCTGCCATTCAAGCATGCTAAGCAAGCTCTCTACCATTAAGCCACATTCCCAGCCCCAACCTTACGATTTTATCCCTCAAATTGCCTATCTACAAGAAAAAGTTTCTGAGTATAAATCATCAAACAAATCCCTATAGAAAGTTGTCCAAAAATAAATAAGACAAAGCTCATACTAGGGACAGACTCTAATCATGTGATGATTTGACAAATGCCTCCATTTAATTATGTATCATGTTTCAACACTTAATAAAGTATTAATGAAAATGAGTCAATGTACTGAGTTATTGTGTATAATTTTATAATATATGTACACAACATAAATATTATGTGTATAATAAATAAATAAAAATAAATAAATAAATAAAAATGAATAAAATAAATAATAAATACAAAATCAATAATAATAATAATCATAATATGAAATAAACATACATACGTACGTATATATATCTTATATTCCACATGTATACAAATATTTTTTTCTATTGCAGGGCCTTAATTTAGGCCCTGGGAACTCTAGCTTGAAAATCTTTTCCTTAAGGACAAAGAGCTTAGCCTTCACCAAAGGTGCAAAAGAGTTACTTGGACAGTGAGCTCAAATCCCAGCAATGGCAGAAATACTGGCCCCAGTTCCAAGACAGTGACTTAATATTTGTAACAGAAACAATTATGTTTATTCAGTTCCATACCGAACACTGAAGAAAATCAGTGTAGAATTTTGTACAGCTATTCAGACATCCATCCCTTCCCCCCAAAGTGCTTCTTGAGCACTATATAATGTTTTGTACTTTAAAAAAAAAATGTACAGAGGGTTCACAGTTACATGAGCAAAGTAATGAATACATTTCCTATTGATCATTGTTGCCTCCTCGTTTGTTTTTCCCCTACCATCCCTTCCCTCCCATCTTCACAATTAACTTCCCTGCTGAGGTCAGTGAATTAATTATTTATTTTTGGCTTGGGATGGGGTTTGAACTAAAGTAATGGCAACTCTGCACCTTCCATCACATTGCTACGGATTCATCAAGAATCTGAGTTCAAATCCCAGGCTAGGAAAAAATCTGGCAGAAATTCCAAACCAAGGAGTTTTATTATTTCTATTTCGTTAGTTAGTTAGTTAGTTAATGAATTAATTAGTTAATTTATTTTGACAACCACGGATCTGGAACTCAGGTCATGGCAACTCTGACTCAGGTTCAGTCTCCCTAGGATGGGATGCAGTCTCGGGACTCAAAGTTGATCCTGGGACCCTAGGCCCAGAGGGCCTGCAGGAAGAAAAAAAAAAGCAGAACAGCACAAAATTGGGGAGCTGTAGAGGGCTCAGGGTTTTACAAGATTTTCTTTGCATGGTAACCATCCTGTTTCTGAATGACATGGTTTCAAAGTGGTCCTGGTCTGCCACTGCTGATGGCTAGCAGGCTAGCAGGGAAGCCATAAGCCAACATGTCAACATAGGCCCTGGGTTCAAATCCTAATCCTTACACTTACCAATGGCAGGAGATCACAAGAGACTCATTGCTATGCATGAGAATACAGATGGAAAGAGTAGTCCATGCATTTGTCTAGTCTAAAATTGGATGCAATAATCCTAGGATGCTGATTGACCTTAATTAATAGTTTATTAAGCATGAAAAGAATAATATTGTTTCATGGAGATATAATAAATACCTAAGAGTTGATAAGAATGTAGTAAATGTCATTCAGTCATAGATAGACAGCTCTGGAACTCTTTAACAATATATATTTACTTGTATACCACCCTCTGCCTATCCATGTATTCCTGTTTGGCCAAACTTGGGGCTTGATCTCAGTGCCTGGGGAACCACCTGACAGCTTCATTGGCTAGAGGCTTCTGTGCTCACATTCATCCAATCATAAATTGGGCCTGATAGGCCATGAGTTCAGATCCCAGCACTGCCAAAAATTTAATCTTTGAGTAAGTAGCTGAGGGTGACATGTTTTCCTTTTCTGGGAGTGTCCAGGGTGTCAGGTATGTTCGAGAACACATCTACAAATCTAGAAGCTATGTTATATGATGTAAACAATGTAATAAATGGTTTAGGTGTCCTGAAATTCAATGAAATAAATCGTAAATAAATGAATAAAAAAAGAAATAAAATGAATAACCACACTAAACGTGATTTGGACTGAACATCTGTATGGAAGTATAAATCCTATATTTAAAATGTATATAAGGAGTATGTTTTCCATGCCTGAGGCTGGAATTCAGCCCCCTCCCATGAGAAAGCAATGGCAGGAAATCCTGAGATACTGGTTTCTGGACCAGGAAAAGTCATGGAATGCGATCGATCTCATTGAATAAGTAGTTCATGCATGATGTGACTAGGAAATGATAGGAAAGACTCATGGGGTATCGCTTATTTGTAAAGCAGTGTTGATTAAGCATGACAATAATCATCACAGTCATGACATGAAGGCATCTGGAAAGATCCAAGAATGAGTAGACACATGGTAGATCGGATTCCATCACAGGTTATCATCTCTCCTACTCTATACAAATGTGTACTTATTTGCATACTACCTTCAACTTATGAATGGATGACTGCTGTGTGCCCTCCCCCCATACCCTCACCTGGGGGTCCATCTCAGGTCCTGGGAACGGCCTTACTCCTTAGTGGCTCACAGGCTAGTGTGCTCACATGGACCCATTCGTCAATTGGGTCTGCTGGTCCCCGAGTTCAGATCCCAGCAGTGCCAAAAGATTCATCCTGATGTCAGAAGCCAATTGTTGCACCTGTGTTCCTTTCCAGTGCAAGTCCTGGTTCTCAGCTAGTATGAAGAATGCATGGGCCACCCTGTGGCCATGGGAATAGGTTGTTATCAAGTGAACCCAGTTACACCTGTCATATACTGAAGAAAATACACAATACATCCATGAATAGCATACAAAATAGAATAACTACACTAAATGCACGATGCAGTCCACACACGGATTTGAATATACATCCCATGTTTAAATGATGCATTCCAGACAACTGTGGCCCCTATGGTGCTCGACCAGTGTTCCTGGGAAACGACCAGCTCCTTAGTAGCTCACAGTCTGGTGTGATCACGTGGACCCTTTGGGCAGTTGGGCCTCCTAGGCCCAAATTTCAAATCCTAGCACTGCCAAAATTCACCCGCATATGAGAAGCCAGTCATTGCACCAGTTTTCCTGTGCTGTGCAAGTCCTGGGTCTCAGCTAGGATGGAGAATGCATAGGCAACTATATACTCATGGGAATAGGTTGTCATCCAGGTCACTACAGGTATATCTGTCATCCTATACTCAAGAAAATACACAATACATCAATGAATGAGACACATAATTAAAGAATGACTACACCGAATGCAAGATGCTGCCCATCCATGTATGGAAATATAGATCCTCCGTTTAAATGATGAATTTATGACTATATTGGCCCCCACCATGGCTTCATCTAAGGTCCTGGGAATGGCCTACCTCCTTAGTGCCTCATAGGCTGGTGTGTTCACCATGACCCATTCACCAATTTTGCCTGCTAGGCCTTGAGTTCAAATCCCAACACTGCCAAAAGATTCACCTTGATTTGAGAAGCTAATCGATCCACCTGTTTTCCTGTCCAATGAAAGTCCTGGGTCTCAGCGAGGATGGAGAATTCTATATAGACAACTCTATAACCATTTGAATGAGTTGTTATCCATGTCAGCATAGTTATATCTATCACCATACTCAATAAAATACACAATACATCCATGAATAAGACACAAAATAAAAAGAATAACTACACTGAATGCAAGATGCATACCACACTTGTAGGTAAAGAGAGATCCTATGTTTTAAAAAAGCTGGTCCAGTGCTGGGGCTTCAAATCAGGCCCTGGACCAGGACTGACATTGTAGTCTTCAAGGACGGTGAGATTTCCCTTCCCCAAAGTGCAACAGACCTACCCAGACCTGAATTCAAATCTGTGCACTGACAAAAGATTCAGTCGGTTGTCAGAATCCAGTGGTTGAACATGTTTTCCTCTCCTGTGAAAGTCCCGGTCTTCCACTAGGATGTAGAATGCATAGGCAACCCTATTACTATGGGAAAAGGTTGTCATCCATGTCAGCACAGTTATACCTGTCACCATACTCAGTAAAATACACAATAATTCCATGAATTAGACACAAATTAAGGAGAAGTGCACCAAATGCAAGATGCTTTCCACACATGTACGTAAATATAGACCCTATGTTTAAATTATGAATTTGTGACTATCTGGACCTCCCTGGGACTCGACCTCAGGTCCTGGGAATGGCCTATCTCCTTCGGTGCTCACAAGCTGGCGTCCTCACCTTAACCCTTTCCCCAATTGCCCCTGATAGGCTCTGAGTTCAAATCCTAACACTGCCAAAAGATGAATCCTGATGTGAGAAGCCCATCGACTCACCTATTTTCGTGTCCTCTGAGGGTCCTGGATCTCAGCTTGGATTGAGAATGCATAGGAAACCCTATAACTAAGGCAATAGGTTGTCTTCCATTTAAGCACTGCTATATCTATTACCTTACTCAGTAAAATACACAATACTTACATAAGACAGAAATTAAGGAGAAAAAGTACTCCAAAGGCAAGATGCTGTCCACACACATATGTAAATATAGATCCTATGTTTAAATTATTAATTTATGACCATCGTGGAACATGCTGGGGATCAATGTCAGATCCTGGGAATGGCCTAACTCCTTTGTTGCTCACAGGCTGGTGTGGTCACCTTGAACTATTCACCAATTAGTCGAGCTAGGCCCTGAGTTCAGATCACAGCATTACTAACAATTGGATCATGCAGTAAGAAGCCAAGTGTGAAACTTTTGCCTTTTCTCTGAGAGTCCTTGGTGTCAGGTATGATGGAGAACACGTCTACAAATTTAGATTCCATGTGATAGGATGTCATCAATGTAATAAAGGGAATAGGTGTCATCATAGTAAAATCAACGGTAAATAAATGAATAAAACAAAAAGTACAAAGAACAACCAAACATGTATGTACTGTACATCCATAGGTAAGTACAAATCATGTATTTACAAGGTATATAAATAGTATGTTTTCCAAGGCTAGGGCTTGAATTTTGGCTTACAGTTCAGGCCTGACTTTCTTATCTTCAAATACGGTGAGCCTCCCCTTCTTCCACAGTGCTGCAGATTTACCCAGACTCTGAGTTCAAATCCAAAGCCTGGCAGAATAAACGGGGTGAATTGCAAGCCAGGGAACTAACCTCTTTAAATTATTTTTGGCTCAGCAGGAGGCTTGAACTCAGGTTGTGGTAACTCTGTCTCAGCTTCCATCACCCTATGCTGGGGTGCAGCCATTAGACCCACAGGAAATCCTGGGATCCTAGTCCCCCAGGCCTTGTGTGGCAATAATGTACAGAAAAAATGCAGTGAGATGGCATTTTATGTTTTCTTCCTTTGCACGGTGACCCTCTTGGGTCTGAATGACACTGTTGCAAAGGGTACTTCACCTTTCGTTGCTGAAGTAGGCCCCGATTTCGAATCCCAGTCCTGACACCAATCAATGGCAGGAGATACTAAGAGACTCGTTCCCATTCGTGGGAATAACAAGGCAATATTATCAATGCTCCTATATAATTAGACAGCATCATTTCAGGAGACTGATTTTATTTAATATTTATGAAGAATTAAAAAAATACTATTACTATTTCAGGATATTGATTGTTTTACTTAATAGTTTGTTAAGAATGAAAACAATAACATTAATTACATGTAGCATTATAAATACCCAAGAATTGGTAGGAATGTAGTCTATATAAGTGAATAATATATAGACATCTCTGGCACTCTATAAAGATATATATTTATTAGTGTACTACCATCTGGATGTCAATCTGTTCTTATTTTGTCAATCTCTGGGGCTCAATCTCAGGTACTCGGAACTGCCTGTCAGCTCAATTTGCCACAGGATGGCTGGCTGACACTCACTCATTCATGAATTGGGCCTTGTAGGCTGTGAGTTCAGATGCCAGCACTCCCAATAAATGAATCGTGTAGTAAGAAGCTGATGGTGACACATGTTTTCCTTTTCTGTGAAAGTCCTAGGTGTCAGGAAGGACTTGCAATACATATGCAAAACTATATCCTATGTAATCAATGTAATCACTGTTCTATGTGTCATAATAGTCAATAAAATGAGTAGTCAATACATGAATAAAACAAAAAATAAAATAAATAACTACACTGAATGCAATATGGAATCAATATATGTATAGAAATATAAATCATATATTTAAAATGTACACAAATAGGAAGTTTTCTAGTGGTAGGCATCGATTTCAGGCCAAAGGAACAGACTTGAATTTCTTAAATTCAAGGAGGCAAGCTTCCCCTTCCCACACAGTGGAACAGCAGGGTTACCTAGACCATGAGTTCAAATCCCAGTCCTGGCAGAAAAAAATGGCATCTCCATGCCAATTCGTAGGTATTTCATTTGGCCTTCATTTAATGTGACTGTTTAAATGCTTCATAAAGTATTAATTAATATTGACCAGTGTCCTATAATGTAATTGTGTATAATTTTATCCTCGAATCATTCAAGTACTGCCTATTTAATCATGACATACATCACATTCCTTTGGTAATCATATGAATAGGAATGAGTTTCATAGGATCTCCTGCCATTTGTTGGTGGCAGGACCAGAATTCAAACTGTGGGCTCCAGTTCCTACCACTTAAACCTGACAATAGGTAATTCACAGGTATGTCCAAGAACATCAGCAAAACCAATGATTAGCAAGGCATCAGTGGCTCTCAGCAGTCCTCCTTAAAACTTACAAGGCTGTGAAAGGAGGATCATGTTCAAAGTCACCCTAGGCAGGAAAGTCCTTGAGACTCTTGTCCAACTTGTGCCAACAAAGCCAGAAGTAAAGCCATGTGGTTCCAGTGGTAGAGAGCTAGCCTTGATCAAAAGCAACTCACAGATTGTGCCCAGATCCTGAGTTTAAGGTCTGGGAACAAACAGACCTACACAATAATGTGTGCAGCCATCCGGCTAAAGCAGGTCACCGACTTGTCCCCAACTGGCTTGGACAGTGTTCCAGGGGAAAGAGGCTGCCTTCATTTTGACTCCGCCCATTCTCCCTGCATCACAGGATTCCAGCCACACCCCCATTGTTTCATGGTTCTTTCTGACCAATCGGATACAAGAATGGTGGCCACGCCCACATTCCATGCTGCCTAGTAGCACCTTGATTCCCTCTGTTTGTTGACACCACCATCAGCAGTTGAGGAAGGTAGAGGTGGCTGAGTGGTGAGCAAGAGACTCGAGGCCTAGCAGGAAAGGCCTTCCTCAGGCCCATCATGTGCCTGCCTGAGCCCCAGCCCCCTCCCCCACCCCCTCCCCATGGAGCAGCATTTCAAACTTGGTGCTGCCGGTTCAGAACCATGGTTTCCTCAGGCAATGGTGCAATGGTGTGCCACGAGCCAGCTTGTGGCCCTGATCTGGTCCTGGCTCCCCTGTCCTCTGCTCAGGACCTGAGTGTCTGTCATGCCTCTGCCATTGCTGCTTGCCCCACCTGGAGCTGCTGCCAACAGCTTCTGCCACCAACACATGTGAGTGGCTGCCACACAGCCCCGTACCCTGTGACCCCATATCCCCTCTCCTCAGACCCTGTGCCCCACAGTCTGGCCCACACCCTGCCACAAATGTGCTCCAGGGGTGGGGGTGGTTGTTGACCCGAGGATCCCACCCTCATTCCCAGCAGCTAGTGTCCCAGGAAATGGGGAGATGCAGGTTTGGGTGAGGAGTAGGCACCAGAGAGTCCCTGGCCTGGAGCAGTGGGAGCCACAGTGCCGCACATCTGCGCTCTTCCTCTCCCTGGTGAAACCCGGTGGCTTTAGTCAGAGGTTGGTAGCAGCATGTCTACACCTACCTTCCGGGGTGTTTTTCTTTTTTCTGGGGATGGGAGGTGTTGGATGCAGAAGATAGCCTTGCTGTGTGAGACCTTGTGATGTGTGCTCGGTCAACCTTTCTCCTGAAAACAGAGAGACAGAGACATAGACAGAGAGACAGAGAGATAATCTTTTTCCTTGTGCAGCGTGACTGTGCTCAGGTGAGTGATCAGTTGGCAATTTGCAAGTGCTGCATGGATGAGTCTTCTGTCACCGGTCTGGATTTTTGTGTGTGTGTGTATGTGTGTGTGTGTGTAGAAGTGGGTTGTAACAAGGAGGCTGAATGCTTTGGTAACTTCTACCTGCTAACTTTGGGGCATGTACGGGCTTCACAGCTGAGGTCTGGGGGCCTAGAAGGGTGAGAGGCTTGAAGGGGACACAGAACTGTTAAATTACAAGAAAAAGGGATCTGTGTGCAATGGAGCTGTGTACTCCCTTGGGCTTGGTTGGTGGCATTGGGAGCTTGGAGGACCTGGGAGTGTGGCCTACAGGGGATGGCTTCCCACGGGGACAGAGAGCATGACCAACACTTAGTAAGGATATGAGTTCTGCTAGTATGGAGTGCAACAGCATAGGTCAGAGTCTGGGTCTTCTCATCATGACATCTGATGGGTGAGGCCAACCCTATTTTAAATCTTGAGCTGTGATCTTCAGATCTCACCCTCCTGAGTACCTAGGATTATAGGCATGAGCCTCTGGCACTGGGATGCTGGTTCTTTTTGGTATATTAGGGTGAGAGTTCAAGGCTTTAAGCTTGTAAGTCAGGTCTTCTACCATGTGAGTCAAGCTTTTCTGTCTTGGGCAATTCTGAGATGGAGAATTAATATATGCTTAGGCTGGGCTGGATCATGGTCCTCCTATCTGCGACAGGCATGAGCCACTAGACCCGGTCTTCTGTAGTTGGGATGGTAGACATGTAGCGCCACGCTCAGTCATTGGTTTAGATGGATTGTCCCAAACTCAGTCCACGGCAGCCGATTCTTGACCAGAGGTGAAGCTCTGGGTTGGACCTCGACCATTGGACTTCAATCTCCTCATGTAACAGTTGTGAAGTAACAAGGGATTAACACAGAGGGATCATTGGAGCAGGGACAGGCACAGAGGGAGGGGTCATCTGATACTGTTCTTGACAATTCTGTGAGCATATGATAGGAAGATACCCGGAAAGATCTCAGATGGTGTGTGTTATTTATGGTGCTATGGGATTGTGAAAAAAAACATGGCTCTTTCTTTATTACCCTATCCCCATGAGTAATGGGATCCTTCACTGTGTTCAGTTTTGAAGATGGTAAAACTGAGGCACAGAGAAGCCAGGTGACCTACTAATGATTCCCAGCTGACAGGAAGCTCGGCCTGACATCTCGGCCATGCTCCCTAGGACAATGGGTGCTATTCAGTCCACTTCTTGTGGTGGGAAATCCACTTATTTTAAGTCATGTGGCTTAAACTTTGGGCCTGGGGCAGCTCACTGAGCTCCTCAACTCAAACCTAGCACTCTACCACTTGAGTCACAGAACCACTTCCAGTTTCCTGGTGGTTTTTTAAGATAAGAGTCTCAAAGGTGTTCCTGCCGAGGCTGGCTATAAACCGTGATCTTCATATCTCAGCCTCCATTGTACTTAGGATTATAGACCTGAGCCACCGGCACCTGGCTTAAGTGTAATTATGACCTTCTTTCTTTCTCTTTCTCTCTCAGGAACTGATTCAATGGGTGCTGGAGGAGGTGACCCAGCATCCCCATGTGGTTGGTACCAAGGTGGCCCTCTCATTCTGGAGGTAGGCTGTGGGTCAGGAGCTGTCTCGCTCAGTCTATTGTACCAGCTCCATGAGGTAAGTCCCTCTGTGCTCTGGCTCCACTGTGACAATTATCCATTGTCTATCTAGCCTTACTGGACTCAGTCTTGTGTTCAATGCTCTTTTCTCACAAAAATTTCTGGTTAAAATTATGATACATTGTTACAGAATGAAAATGTAATGCCATCTTAAGAAAGTCATTTAGGGTTCTGGGAATGTGGCTTCATGGTATGGTGATTGCCTAGCATGCATGACACCCTGGGTTCAATTCCTCAGTACCACATAAATTGAAAAGGAAACACTGGAAGTGGTCCTGTGCCTCAAATGGTGGAGGGTTAGCCTTGAGGAAAAAAAAAGAATCTGAGGAATAGTTCCCAAGCACTGAGTTTTAGCCCCAGGACTGCCAGAACAACAACAGCAAAAACAACAACAATGCACATTTAGTTAGTAAATGCAAAATAAAGAACCCATACTTGGAATATATAATTGCTCCTTACATACTGATACCTGACAATAGTTCCTAATTCATGTACTTTACCTGTGTTAGGATACTGTGTTGAAAAAAAAATGTTTTTTTTTTCATTAGGTGATGGCAATTAATGCCAGGAATGTGCTTAGATGTCAGGTGAAGATTAATTCTGGAAATTCAAAGATTCCAGGCTTTTGAGTGAGGTCACTGCTAATCACAATGAGAAGGGTAGTGTAAGTGAGATTTGGAAACTCTTTTGGCAAGTCATCGCACCAAAAGGGCAGAGGCTAATTAACAGTTGTGACAGAAGAGAAAGAATAATTCCAAATGGAAAGAAAAAATGATAGTAACTAAGATATAGCAGAAAACGTTCTAGGGAACCATTTTTGGTTATTGAAGAACTAGTTGTGAACTAGGCTTATTCCTTATTGCCTTTAGCATTCAAAATCTCCTAGTCAAGTTCTTAATCTCTGTGTGATAAAAGTATCTCCTTCTATGCTGTTCTTTCATATCTGATCTCCTTTGCTTTCTAAAAGTCTGTCTTTCTATACTTTCTATGAACATTTTCTGATACTAAATACACCTACAAAGATGAAAGCATGCTAATGTAAGAGTCCCATAGCTCATGAGTCATTAATGTAACAAAATGGGAAAGGAGGACATATTTATTGCTACCTCAATTCTGAAATGCTTCAATGTCACATCATTTGGTTCAGATTTCCATTCATTGTCTACATAGTGACATTAAGTGCACATAAATGCAAATATGAGCCGGGTGCTGGTGGCTCATGCCTGTAATCCTAGCTACTCAGGAGGTTGAGACCAGAAGATTGTGGTTCAAAGCCAGCCTAGTCAGGACAGTCCATGAAACAATTATCTTCAATTAACCCCAGAAACCCGGAAGATTTGCTGGAGCTAAAGTGGTAGAGTGCTCAAGTTGTGCTGAAGAGCTGAGAGACAGTGCCCAGGATCAATGTTCAATCTTCACAACCAATAAAAATTGCAAATATGGCTTTAAATTTCCCCAAAGGAATGATGAAGTCAATAGTAATCTTCCCAAATGATTTAGTAGTGCACCTACGTTTGCTGAGTTATTTGTTATGGCTTCTTTGCTAAACATATTCTCTTCTTTAAAAATTGTCAATTAGTATAGCTTTATAATAAACTTCATCTATATTTCTTGGTTCAAAAGAGAAGTCCATACAGTTGATGTCACTGAGCTTTCTTACTGTCTTAGTTCAAAGCCAACCCAGGCAAGAGAGTCTGTCAAACTCTTATCTGTTATTAAACACCAAAAAAGGCAGAAGTGGAGTTTTGGCTCAAGCCATGGAGTACTAACTTTGGGCCAGGTGGGAAAGAAAGACAACTGTTCAGGGACAGGGGCCAGTCTCTAACTTCAAGCCCCAGAACCAGCACAAACTAAACAAACAAGCAAACAATACCAACCCTAGGTATTTCTTTGGGACTCTCCTAAAAATATGGTGATCCTAGAAGAGGCTGCTTTTGCTGATCATACTCACTGGATCCTGCTTTTTTGGAATCCTTATTGCTATGGAAAACTCAGGACCAGACTAAAGGAATTGATAACCGATTCCTGCAACAAGAGAATCATCTCAGGAGTGAAACATCCATCCATAAGACACTTTAAAACCTCCATATATTTGTTCTTTGCAATAGAACATTTTTAAAACAAAGTTGCTTCCTTTTGTTCTATACTGGCCTTCAAATGACATATTGTTTCCTTTTGTGATACTCTCAACCAGAACTTTACAGACACGTTTTATATGAGTTAAAGACACACTCAAAAAAGTCAGGGACAGAGTTTCCTCCCAGCCTTGGATCCCTTTCTTGTACAGGAAAAGGAAAGCAATAGTTAACTTGAACTTTGTCATTTCTCTATGTTCAATTCCTCTACTGGGATCAGTTTCCACATCCAGTAACAGTTACTTCCACTTATTTCCATTAACAATCTATGGTTCATCTCCAGAAAAAAATGAATGCTTTCTGGCTTCACTGAAATAGCACAAGGACAATTTTGGTCATGAGGTAACACATGTTTTAGAGACAAATTAGTAAAGAGAAATGAAATTTAAATTGCTTATAAATACATTATCAATGAGAACATTTTGTTCAAACTTCTTACCTGCTCTGTAAATTAAGGTGAATTTTAAATGGGAAGAAGGTTCCCAGATCATTTTTTGTGAGTCTATGTGCTGTGCATTAATTTCACAAGTGTCCATGAGTTAACAGTCAGAGAAACAATAGCAATTATAGGAGAAAAAGAAGTTCTGTGTATATGTATAAGTGTTCAATACAATATAGAAGACTCTACAAATAAGAAAACATTGTGTTTATATACCACATTTTCTTGATCCATTCATCTACTGAGGGGCATCTGGGTTGGTTCCATATGTTATCTATGGTTAATAAGGCTGCAATAAACATAGTTGTGCTGGTAGCTTTAGTGTGGTCTTGTTTTTGAACATTTGGGTAAATGCCGGAAAGTGGGATTGCTTGGTCATAAGGGAGCTCTATGTGTAGTCTTTTGAGGAACCTCCATACTACTTTCCAAAGTGGTTGAACAAGTTTACACGCCCACCAACAATGCAGTAGGGTTCCCTTCTGTCCACATCCCCTCCAGCATCTGTTGTTATTAGAGTTCTTTTTTTTAATATAATTTTATTTTATTTGTGAACATACTGTACAGAGGGGTTACAATTACATGGGAAGGATAATGCGTACATTTCTTACCAAGCATTGCAGGCTCCTCCTTTGGTTTACCCTTCACATCCCTTTCCAGCCTCCCCCCTCCCCCCCAATCCCAATCCTTCTCCTTCTCCTCCCTCCCCCTCCCCCCACACCGACGTTGTAAAGCTCGTTTTGGACATGTCAACTTGTACTTCTCATTGTTGCAACAGGTCCACCTGTATCCTTAAACAACTGGTTTTTCCCCATTGGCTCCACAAGTTATACTGACATCAAATATAGTGAAAGCAGGGGTTATACTGTGGGGGAGGGACATACAAAGCAACAAAGAGATAATCTTATAAATGCGTTAAAAACACATGCATGAAAGAAAAAAACCTTAAAATACATATCTAAGGTTTCATTTTCCTGACATCGCATTATCTGACGTTTTCCGCTTGACCCATACATATACTAGATATTGCAAATAAGGGAAACCATGGGACCTATGTTTCTTTGGGCCTGGCTTACTTCACTTAATACAATTTTTTCCAAGTTTTTCCATTTCTAACAAATGGGGCAATGTCATTCTTTGTGGTATATATACACAATGTAATTCTATGCCTCCTTTAGAAAGAATGACATTGCCCCATTTGTTAGGAAATGGAAAGGCTTGGAAAAAATTATATCAAGTGAAGTAAGCTAGGCCCAAAGAAACATAGGTCCAATCTTTTCCCTTATTTGCAATAACTAGTATATGTCTGAGTCAAGCAGAAAAGGTCAGCTAAGGTGACGTTAGGGAAATGAACCCTAAGATATGTATTCAAATGTTTTTTTTCTTTCATGTGATTGTTTCTGACACATTTATAAGATTATTTCTTTGTTGTTTTGTATGTCCCTCACCCACAGTATAACCCCTGCTTTCACTGTATTTGATGTCGGTATAATTTGTGGAGAGGAAGGGGAGAAACAAATCGTTTAAATAGGGATACAGGTGGACCCATTGCAACAATGAGATGCACAAGTCATTATGTGGAAAACGAACTTTACAACTTTCATGAGGGTGGGAAAGGAGGATTGGGTGGGGAGGCTGGGGGTGGGGGAGGATGGGAAGGGATGGGAAGGGGAAACAAAGGCGAAGGCTACAATGCTTGATAAAAAAATGTACTCATTATCTTGCCCATGTAATTGTAACTCCTCTGTACACTATTTTCACAATTAAAAAAAGAAAATGTGTAAAAAAAAAAAAAAGAAAACATTGAAACAATAAAGCCAAGTTTAGTATGTTGATTTATGGTAGTGATATAGAGAAAGCATTACTCCTTAGTGGAACATGAAGCATGAAGCCACTCCCTTTCTAAATCACGCTTGCTAATCATGTAAATGTGCAAAAAGGAGAATGGAAGAATGATTCTGTTTCCAATGCAAGTCAGATATAGGAGAATAGACTTAACTGGAAAAAAAGAGTCCATCTTCAGAGAACAGGAATTATACTAGCAATGAACCTGGTGACGAAGATCACATTTCTTTTTCTTTCCTTTTCTTATATTTTTTTTTTTGTTGTTGTTGTTCGTGGCACTTGAAATATGGGAAAGGGTGCTGTTCCTCTGAAACGCAGCCCGATGCTAGAGCTCTTCCATTTGAGCCACAGTGCCACTTCCAGTTTTCTGGTAATTATTGGAGAAAAGAGTCTCCAGGACTTTCCTACCCATGATGGCTTTAAACCCCAATCCTCTGAGCTCACAACAACTTGGTTTATGATCACATATCTAACAATGTACACTCAGGATATGTAATGTATGTGTTCATCTCTTTATATGAATTCTTGAGTTAAAAATCTGGAGCACAGGTTAGACTTTACACTCACAAAAGTGTTTGAAGCTTAAAAGTTGATACTCCTAGAAAAATAAAACCTAAGAATGTAAAGGAGTCTGGGAAGTTCAATTTTCATCCAGCTTGGACAGTATAGGCTTTGAGACACTACCTATATTTAACCAGCCAAAACCTGGAATACCAGTCAGAGCAAGATTGCTGAATAACAGCTTTAGATTTTTGCATACATACATACAGACATACACATACACACAGAGGCACTTATGGGTGCACACAAAAATACACAAATGAAACAACTCTCAGAATATGTAGAAAACAATAGAAAATAGGTCCTGAGTAAGACTAGAATCAAGTGATAATTTTTAATATTAGAAAGACTTCAAGTAAACTTTCCCCCAGAAGTTGAGAATATTACATATTTAGTGACCAGAGATATTCAGAGAGTCAAGCAATCATTATTAACGGGATAGGATCCATGGTGGAAGAATCAGGGAATCCTGCAGGTGCATCTGAAAATGTGCATATCCTGTGTCAAATGTTAAAACATCTTTGAAAACAGTACATAAACAGTCTGAGCATTCAATCTAGTGGATAAGATCATAGGAGAAGTTCAGAATTGCTAGTCTGCTTCTAGATTAAATAAAAAACTATGGCAGGGCAATGTGCTACAAGCGTGGAATTCTAGCACTCAGACAGGAGGTTAGATAGTGGAATTACATAACGATACCTTCCCTGGACCAAGTAGAATAATTTTGTCTCAGTAAAACAAACCAAATAACAAGAAAGGAATACACAGTTAGAAGTTTGGGCTAATTTTTTCATTATGTTCTGAGAAGTCAAGTTTCCTATTGAATTCAACTCATATATATCCTCACTTGTGTTTTAAATGCTCTCATCATTACAGAACATTCCTAGATGCAAAATAGTTCATGATTCCCATCCAAAAATTTGCAAAAGTAAGAAAGCCTCATTCTGTTGGATTCCAAATAATTGCTGAAGGATTACAAAAGCTTAAGTCTGGAGAAATAGCAAAGTTCGTCTAATGTAGGATTTTGTAGACCTTGTTAAATTAGAATTTACATTTAAAATATATTTTTTGGTTTTGTAATTTCATATCCTATAGGATACTACAAAATTCTTTTAAGTAGAGGGATTAATTGAAAAATTCACAAATGATTCTGGCATTCTATTTGCCTAGATATTCTTTCAAGAGTGTTATAATTAGAACATAGTTAATAGATAATTCCCACAGTTCATGTATACCATGTTAATGTGAATAATCTAGACAGAGTTGCCAACAAATGGATGACATTAATTTATACATATAGAAAAACCAAATTTTTAAGGGTTTGGTTTAATATGGTATGAAGAGAGTAATTGTGTGACATATACTTTCTTCTACCGATATGTAACACAGGAAGCCATTTCCTTATTTATGTGCCTCTGTATACATGTAGAAAAATGCTAGGCTTGGGGTTTGTTTTCAGTTTTATTGGTTCATCCTAGAGCTTGAACTCTTAGCCTGGACAGTGTCTCTGAGCCTGTTTATGATCAAGGCCCATGCCCTACCACTTCAACCTCAGTGCCACTTGAGTCTGGCTTTTGTGGAAAAGTTTTTTGGAGATAAGATTCTAAGAAACCTCCCTGTCTGGGTGGGCTTTGAACCATAATTTTCCTGTCTTAGCATCCTGAATATTTATGATAGTTAAAAAAGTATAAATATAAATAATATTTGCAAGTTTTCTGATCTCAAGAATACCAGTGGAGGAAAAATGATGCAGCTCAGTTTATTGTGGTGTTCTTTTCAGAACAAGGAGGGCCTCACATTAACAGAGGTTTAGTATTTTCTCAAAATAGAGATAAGGTATTCATGATGTGAATTAAGGAATTTTAGGTGCCCCTTACAAGTTGGAAAATGTTGGGCTAGGATGACTTTATGGCATAAATCTTGAGATTGATGGTCATAGAAATAATAGCTTACTCTGATAAACAATTGCTTACTCTTGAAGAATTAATTATTACACATGCTTCATAGTTTTATCCTCTACCAGAATGTGGCTATTTTTCTGTTGACTTCTTAATCTGTAACACCCCATTGGAAACTGCATCTATTGTAGAATTACATAACATGCAAACAGGTACTGTTTTGAATCTCTCAGGAATGTTGAGAATTTAAAAATGAGTAGTTATTAGTCATGAGAATTTTGAAGAACATATATTCTTTCCTCTTAACAACTTACTTACTTTTAAAAGTTATGGGTTTCCATAGCACTAAACTGTTTTCTGTTTTAGAATGAGGAAGCACTAAATTTATTCCTTTTTGAATAATTTGGCAAGTATATTGTGAAAATATTGTCTAGTTGGATAACATTCAAGTTGCTGACCCTCTGATAAAGAAGGGGTAATTAATTCAAATTAGATGCCAAATAGTATTGATTTTTAAAATATTACTACATAAAGAATATTATTTACTGTGCCAATACAGTGAAATTATATTTTACACAGCTTATTTTTTCAATTTTATTATCAAAGTGATGTACAGTGGGGTTACAGTAATTGTAAGGTATAAATAATAACTTTTCAAATTGTTAACCGTTTCTCATTTTTCTCACATTTTTCCTTCATCCCTTCACCCCTCATAAGTTGTAATGTACATTCCAACATATTGTCTTGTGAATATTGCTACTGCATTGGTTTGCCTTTTGTCCTTTGTCTCACCATTATGCTTTTCCCCTTCCCTTCACTAATTAAGGTAAATGTATATACAATACAAAATGAAATACAGCAGGGATAAACCACAGGGCGAAAACCCAAAGAAAACAGAAATCACATAGTTCATCAAAAACAACAACCACAAATGAAAAAATCTGGTTCCATATCTTGGAATTCATTTTTCTTATCATCAGCTAATATGGTTATATATACACATAACAAAGCCACTGGATACTATATCATGAAAACAGCATGTTAACTTTTTGATGGTAAAAGTGGAATTAAGATCGGTGAATTCGCATTACTGATAAAGTATTTTCAAGAGTTTTAAAGTTATGACAGGTATATTTTAATTGGTCAAAATTTTAACAACTTAGCCTGTTAAGAAAATTTAAAATTGCCTGGGAGAATAGGCTTTCATGCAAAGAAATCCAAGGAGACGTAGTAGAGAGGGAGCAATGTGGATGAAGATGGCTCTTTTTCACACTAAAAAAACAAACCTGAGAAACCTTGATGTAAATCCTGTAGGTTCCCTTGGAATTGTCTTAGCCAGGAACTATATTCTCACTGTTTGAAACAAGGTTGTATTGGAATTTAAATTCAAAGTTCTTAAAAAATAAGGCATCAAAATTTGTGAATTTACGTTTAATTACCAAACTGTAATTCTTTGAAAAAGATAATTTGAGTCAAAATATTTAGGGAAAAAGTGCCCTTCACAATGAAAGAAGGTGTTGGGATTACACATTTTTGTTTTTAACACTTTCCACAATGTCTTTGGATGTGAAGCATTGAAACACAGAAAAAAATCTGATTGGATACTTCAAACGAATGATTTCACTTTTCTAAGTGGCTCACAAAAATAATATCCTTATTAATATGAGATAGTGAAGACTTCTCTTATTACATATGCCAAAAAGTTCAGAAAAGAATTGAGAAAATGGAAAAGTTAATTTAAAAAGTTTTCTTAGAAGACTTAGCGAAGCGTATTGTCTTCAGCAGTGAAGGGAGTCCAAAACTTTTTGATATAAATTGTGTTAGTATCTTTACTCCCTAAAGTAAGTTTACAGAGCCCATTTGGCTCATTACAATGCAGAACTGATTGAATGAAGACATGAAGATAAATTCCACATCCAAATGAGGCAACTTAAAGAGTTTTAAAAGAGAAATAATGAAGATGTAGCAGTGGTGGAGCCCATATAGTCCTTCAGGTTCACTAGACATGAAGCCAAGAAGCTGTGATTAATTGGAACTCCGGCAAGAGCTAAGAGGAGGACATAGAAGCATTGTCCTTTTGTAACAGACACTGTCTTCCAAGGTATGGGTGATTTAATTCGATTCTCCTCCATAGATCTTGGTGAATAAATGCAAGACCAAGAGAAAAATAATCTATTGAAGTAATTTTGCATAGAATATCTTCACTGTTCCTGATATGGTATCTAAGGAGAATCTTAAGAGAGAAGATAAAAGTGCAGTATTCTTTTGTTTCCTATAAGCATCTTGTTAGCAAAATATATATTTGAGGTTAGACAATTCTGATTGAACCAACAAGTGATGGAATACTTATTTTTGTTGGAACTTTAGACACAAGAAGTCTTTCAAAGTAAAGGAAAAAAATATAGCCAAATATTTGTGATCACAGCTTCTTGGACTGTTTTCTGGAGACAAAGTTTTACATAAGATTTCTCCTCATTAACTTAGATGTTGTTTCATGGCAACCAAATGCAAGAGGGAAGTTTAATGGACTCACTTGGCCAATTAAACAGCATGAAAGAAGAAAATGGAAAATAATATTTAATGAATTACTTTGCCATAAGAAAGAAGGAAAAATATAATTCAAAATCAATTGACTTAAAAGAATGAAGAAAGAGTATTGAAGAGAGATTAGAGAAAATAGTATTGTTTTCTCTCCAGTGGATTAATGGTTTCTTGGTCTTGTTTCTTCCATTCTATCCTCACAAGCTACCAAATGTGTCTCAGGACTGGATTATCCAGTTCAGACAGAAAACTCGTAGAAGAAAGATACTATTTGCAGCAGATGTAGGTGATATATAACCTTAGACAATCTATTTAATTCTGTTCAAAATTATCCCCTATCCCAAATTTACCTCTTTGAACAGCTTTGTTTGCTTTTCCAAAAACTGCCCTTCATTAACTGATTAAAATTTTGAGAGGTCATATTCATACTCTCTGGAGCTTGCTGATGGTTGTGATTTTTGAGTGTTTTTTGTTTCTTGTTGTGTTTTTTAACTGAATTTTAAAAGATTGTGCAATTGTTTCACAATTAAATATATCCATCTAATTGTCCAATGCTCCTAGATCGGAGTCACTCCTTCCATCATTCTCAACCAACCTTTCTCCAAGATTTATTTTCAATTTACCACTTCCTTTATCATATGTGTACATTGATTATTCTAGCTGTACTTGCCCCTTGTTCATTTTTCATTCATTCTATGTCTTTACTATAATTCCTCTCTGGTTGAAACTTCCTGATAGTCATTCTGTTAAACTCTCTATTAATATTTTGAAAGGTTTATATACATTCCATGGACTTTCAATCATGCATATTCTTGAACTGATGTCAGCTTTTATTTCATTAATTGATTCATCTGCAGCAGCAATTTGCAAGACTGGAGACGTGAAGCACCTAAACATGATTTTATTTTCATCCATTTGGAAGATTAATATTTAGTCAAAAAGAAAGTTAAAAATGGCTTAGAATGTATTCCTAACTACGAATTTTTATAAATGGCTTTGTACAATGGTGTGATTCTTTTATTTTACATGGAATAATATTTTCTACTACCTATAAGTTTTGGGAAAAGAAGAAAATTACAATTTATTCGGAGAGAAATATGATAGAAATAGAAGACAGATATTATGTTTGTCATATCTCTGATGAGTACCCCTATTCAAGACTTAATGTTATATTTCTTACTATGTTAGACAAAGGGAAAACATAAAATAACATATGATAAGGCAACTATTTGTGACTTTTTAAAATGTACCTTATTAAATGATGAAATTTATTAGCTAACATTTGGGTTTGAAATTTAGGAGGCTGATCGATTTAACACAATTCTGGAAGGCCCTTACTGAAAAACACAAATTGTGGGTGGTACTATTTCTATACTTTAATGAATGATTGAACGTGTTTGGCATTAGTGCTGTGTAATAATTCAACTCTATTGTAACTTGCTCCCTGCACTTGAAACACTTGTAATGTCACTAAGCATCATCAACTTGTCAAATGTTATTTTGGCGAATGTGATTTTTAAAAGATTATTTGAAAAGGAATACACTTTCAGGAGATTCAATGTAGATTATCATTGGTTTGAGAGTGACATTTTTATACCACAGAACCATGTTGTACTGAAGTCCGAGTGTTTTGAAGCACTCCTTAGTGCTTCAAATGTTTTTCTGAATTACATTTGACCTCTAAGTAAGTTTTCTGGGCTTTGGTAGACCAATTATGGATCTATCCTTCCAGGATCTATTTTTTGGCCCACTTATGTTGGAATAAAATCTTTCATTAATCATAGGGGAGGGGTGTTAAATATAAGCTTATGACACTTTGTGAACTTGTTCACTCATATGGGCTGGTCATCTATAAGTTGAATGTTAGAATTACAGTACTTTCTCTGAAATTTTGTTATCTCATCCTTCATTTTAAGTTGCCTTGCATTTCACAATTGCTTACTGCTAATTCCTGCATCTCAAGGAATTGGGGCCCTGAAATATAGGAAATGAGAAATTGAGATGGGTCTTGAATTACTTTGTTGTTGACATGTTGCATGGGCCTTGGTGAGAAGTCTTGCTCCTGTCATCTGATGATGCAGGTAACTGGGACCTGGGAACATAGGACCCATGGGTACTGAAGAGGAATAATGTGTTTTAGACATCTTAGCAAAATTTGGGTATAATCAGTAAGAATGCTTCAGAAATATGGAGAAAAACATTTTGGGACAAGTGATTTAAAGCAATAAACAGAGCAGCAGAGCAAAATCCATTATAGATTAGAGGAAAACATTGTTTTTTTGCCATGTGGATTCAGAAGACCAAGAACAGAATATATCACAAGGTTATACTAAAGATATTGCATTGATACTTTTTAAATTCTAATATATATTTTAAACCTAATTATTTTTATTTCAATTCTATTTATTGGAATAAATAAATATCAATTTATTTGTAAAATTTCAACTAATTCTAGTAAGTTTCACTGTGTGAAATATAAAATCAGCACATATTAATATAAAATATATAACTATATATACTATAATTAAAAGGCACACGTTTTGCATTGTTCTGTTGTAGTTACTGTATCAAAGGCAAATCTGTTTTAAAGTATTAATCCATTATCTCTACCTCAGTGTTTGATAGAGTTAGAGCTAAAGCTTTAACATTTGTAGATTTACAGCATGGAGGCAATAGGAAACACTGTGGTTAAAGCATTATCATTTTAGTGCCTAATAACGAGGAGAAACATATGGACTTCTCCTGCAACTATGAAAATATTTGATGATAAAAAGGCAGTAGTGTAAGTTCCTGCCTGGTTGGATGGTAGACAGGCCAGGATATTAAGTAATCATGCATACCAAAAATTTTTTCACCTTCTTGGCTTCAGCTACTTTTGAAATGGAAGGTGTAATAAACAATTATATTTTGATAAAATACCTTCTAGTCTGAACTGTTCTGTTTGAACTGTTCATCTCGCTATGATCCCTTGTAAACAAGATTAGTTTTGTTCCAGTAAAACAATCTATGCTGTCAGCGTAAGATATTCTGGTTGGTCTGTTCCCACGTGGAAGAAGTATAAAGGCTCATGTAGACATTTGTGCCAGTAACACATCATTTGGGAAAATGTCAGCTGAAGAAGTTTAGAAGTAGCTCTTAAGCAACGCTTACTTTGAATCCATTAGGTCCACAGAGCTAACACAGTTGGATAAATAAGTACTTGAAAAAGCCATCACCTTTGGACTTATCAATAAATAATTGAGAGTACAATCAAATTCCAAATCAAAAAATTTAAGATAATCATTGACAAAAAAAATTGCAAATGTGAGCAATAGATTGATCAATATCATTTTTTCCACTATGCAAAGAATTTTAAGGAAATAAGATCGATAGCATTGTTAGGAACAATAAGGTTTCCTTGTTACTAGTAGGCACCCATAGATAAAAGCCTGTATAAAGATTGCATCATTGCATAAATTTAGAGGATACTACATGGTTGAGTAGCAAGTATACTGAAATTACAATGCAGAGATTAACATTAAGACTTAGAAAAAAAAAGGAATCAAACTGTTTCTATATGGAATGCAATTGGAAAGGACACATTAAAGAACCTATATATTATAAAATAATGTAGAATACACAGTATATCTAAGAGAAAATAAAATAAATTATGAACATTATGCAAACATAGAATATAGAATATTTTAAAATATACTTTTTCAGACAAGCACCAGAAATATTTTATTTTCTGTACTACTCATTTCAACAGGTAAGTTAAAATTATTTCTGATTGAAAATCACAATCTCTGAAGAAATCATTATATATGTATACAAAAAATACTGAATACATTTTGACATACAATGCAGGCAATTCACTTGAAAGAATTCCGCGGAATCCATGAATTTTTACAGTAAAATATTGGTGTTGGCGGGCACTGGTATCTCATGCCTATAATCCTAGCTACACAGGAGGCTGAGATCTGAGGATCATGGTTCAAATCCGGCCTGGGAAGGAAAGTCTGTGGTACTCTTCAATAAACCTCTAGAAAACTGGAAGTGGAGCTGTGGCTCAATTGGTAGAGCTCTCACCTTGAGCTGAAGAGCACAGGGATAGCTCCCAGGCCCAGAGTTCAAACCCCATGACCGACCAAAAAAAAAAAAAAGATATTGCTCTTATTTGGATTGTGAAAATATTTTGTAGGGACACAAAAGATGGACTTGCATTTTTGAAATTTAAGAAACGTAACCTGACCATTAGGACTTAGGTGAACAATTTGTACAGCCTTCCACAACTTCATAGAGGTAGTGATACATACTTATCCTTTTGGCAATATCAAATGCAGTTTCTTCTATGTTGTTCTTCATGCCTGGTTTTATATAATGGTTCAACAAAAGGAGATCCAGCATATCTTTGCTATCTCAATTCTCAGCAGCAAGATGTAAGGGGGTCAAGAGGCCTTTAGTTTGGGCATTGGTTTCTGTATCATGATGAAGTAAGAAAGAAGCCACTCTAATATTATTCCACATATATGCACATATATGTGCAGGGGTGTCCAGTCATCTACAGTTATTGCATGTGCTGTTTGAGACACCAACTCACTGACAATGTGTAAGTGTCCACTGTAGGCTTCTCGATGAAGAGGGATATACTCATCGGCATCCCTACTATTCACATGAGTGGCCTTTTGGGAAAGAAGTCACTGCACTGTAGTGAGCTGAATATTTTTGGCAGATCCAATGCTTGGATCCTTCTCCACTTTTTTTCTTGCAATTGATATCATTCCTTACTTTTTTATCTTGTTCCTCATATTCCTAAGAATTGCTAAACCAGAGACTTTGAGTGCCAGTGGGAATGAGGTGTCCATGTATTTCCCTAATAGTTCACATTGGTTGAACTGGTCAGAAATATCCAGTGAATTTTCTGCATCTGTTTATTCACCATTTCTCTTTTTCCACTTTTACTATTCGAAATTATTCTAACTGGAGAGCAGGGAATTGATGGAGAGCAGAGGAAAGATGTTCTTCCGCATTCAAATGTATACACTGAAAATGAGGACAAGTGATGTCTTCATGTGAAGCTTATTCTAGGAATGAGAAAATAGGAAATAACGCCTTCTATATAAATGATTTGGGAAATGGCAGAGCAAAAAGTGAAATGCTGCAACCAAAAATATGAAAGCAAAATAAATTAGGATAATTATTGGGTAATCATATTATCTATGAGAACCAAGAAAGGGAGAGACAAATAGAGAGACAGATGAGTAATGACCTTGCTTGCCACAAAATCCATTCCTCTGAACAATTAATACAGCAAACAAAATATTATTTTTTTAAAAAGATGGGAGTTCAGGAAGATGGCAGACGAGAAGCTGGAAGCTAAACAAGCTCTCGCATAGAAAGCAGTTTTAGAGTTACAGTGAATAGTTCTAAGCCAGAATCACACCAAGTGTGCCTTCACGGAAAAAGATTAAGGCCAGAGAGAGAAAACACAGGCAAGGAGACAGCTCTGAGCATTTGCCAGCAGCTGCTGGGGCGGCGGCAGCGGTGGTGGTGGCGACTACAGCCGCCATACCTGAATCACAGAGAGTCCAGGACGAAGGAGCCATACGCGGCAGGTGAGCGGATTCCACTAAACACCAGCAAGAACCGACAAAGAGAAGAAAAATTCATCCTGCAGTTTGCAGACCAGAGAAGACCCAGGAACCAAGTTTCGGCATGAGTAGAAGCCTAACATCCTCACTCCTTCTCAGGGAACAGAGGAGGGAAGACCACCCTCCCCGCCCCCCCATCAGTACCGGAAATCACCATCTCGGATACCGATAAAGCTTGGTGGAGCTGCTAGCTCCAATTCAGGCCTTGGAATAAATCTAGAGTCATCTAGCAGGTCACAAGAGCCTAAATGACCTGCCAGACTCAGCTCCACCCAGGGAAAAGTCACCCACCTCGGGCGCCAGCCCTAGGAGTGGCTTTCTCCACCGGGTAATCAAAGCCAGAGGCTACCCCTCCCTTTAGCAGCCTGGACAATCAATTGAAATTCAGTAAACAGAAACCCTGAAAGTGGCTCCAGGCTGGGCTCTGTGAGTTTCTCACAAACCAGCCCCCGGGAAAAGCTACTGTTTACTGAAAGGCCTCAACTCTATCTGGAACATAGCCTCATCACAGCATCTCCAAACTCAAGGAAAAAGCAGATCTCCTTCCCATTGAACTAACCTGGGAGGAGGATCGCAAAACATTGGGGAAAGCAGAGCATTTTCCTGCCTATTCAAAGAAACTGAATTAAGTAACCAACCAAGCCACAGGAACACAACCAGACCAGAGACTCCAACAAGAGGCTGGTTAGAGACACAAGGGAGATACCGGATTTTTCCCACTCTTCACAAAAAATAATATTTTGTGTACCTTTTTAAAAAAATTTTTTTTTCTAAATTTTTTTTAATCTTTAATTTTTACTTTTTTTGAAAAAAATTTTTTTCTAGTAATTTTTTCCTCTTAGAATTTTATTGTAGGGGTATAAGTTTGTGTGTGTTTTTCTTTATTTTTTTTTTGTTATTTTTTTGTTTTGTTTTGTTTTTTGTTTAGCTCTACTGAACTTCTGATCTTTTTTCTTTGATTCTTATCCTTTTTACCTGTTCTTCTCTTTCATTCTTCTTTACGTGACTTAATTGCTGTTCTGCATATCCTCAGATAAACCCGCAGTGGATTATTAGACCTTATTCCCCATTGTGTACACACTTAATAGACAAATTTATTACTCAATTTAAAACCTTTCAGACTTAAATTCCTTAATACCAGTACTACTTCTTTATACCTATATAATATTTTAAGTATTTTTATTTTTAATTTTTCACATCTCCTTTATATCCCTCCCCCTCTCTCATTATATTCATGTTCTTCTCTGGATAGTTTGTTTTACAATCTTAATAATATTTTTTAATTTTTACCTTTCTATTTTTTTTCTGGTCTCTTTTGGTTGCCTTTTTCTTTCTTCTTTTTTTTCTCTCCCTCTACTTTCATCCTATCCAACCTATTTCCTGCTTTGAGATTAGGATATAGTTAACACTCCCTGTGCCTTCCCACATCACTCTATTCCTATTTTTTACCCACATCTTTTCCTAACCCTAATAATTTCTGGTTTACCAAATTCTTCTATGGGTTTCGTAGCACATTAATATACAGTTGTCTGATCTTGAATAGATGTATCTGATGAACTAAATTATATCTGCAGACTATTGACTGTGCAAATACAGACTTTGGTTGATGCTTGCTTTAAGGTAGTGTTCTAGCACAAAATGTGTTAATTTCATCCAAAATGGGCAGAGTAAGCCGGAAAAACACAAGAAAAATGGCAAGTCCAGTATCTCAACTCCCACTCATGATAACCAGGGGACAGAACAGGTAATGAATAATGCAGAGGAGAGTTCCCAAATAGTTCTACAAACACTGCTGGCAAACATGATAAATGAAAAGATTGAAATCATACAAAGGACTCTTTATGAGCGTGTTAGGGAGAGAGAGGAGGCAATTCAAAAGTTTATACAGGAATATCATGAGCGTGAGGAAGCTACTCAAAAACTGAAGCAGGATTTTCATGAGCAGCTTGAGAATACACAAAGAGAAAGGCAGGAATGGCATGAGCAGGCTGAGAACACTCAAAGAGAACTACAGGAATCTCATGAACGGGAGAAAGCTAAGCAAAGAGTAATACAGGAATTGAGAGAGCAGGATGAGAATACACAAAGATCACTAAAGGCATTCATGGTATCCATTAACAAAGAGCTGAAAGAAGTCAGGGAGACCACCAAGGGAATGGTGAATGGAAACCAACAGAAGGAATGGGAGTCCAAGGAAACCATAAACAATCAACTAAGTGATTTTAGAACAAACACTGAACACCAAATTAAGGAGGTAAAGAAGTTCATACAAGATCTAAAACAAAGCAACAAGAATTTGAAGCCATCAAAGCTGAAAAATTAGAAGGAAAAGAAATAAAAAACAAAGTAGAATGTATTGACAGCAGGTTAGACCATCCAGAAGATCGAATCTCAGGGATTGAAGACACCCTGGACATTACAGAGAAAGAACATACAACCATCCAAGACAAGTCCAAGAAATATGAGAGATCTATCCAACACTTGGAAGACACCACCAGAAGGCCTAATCTAAGGATAATGGTTGTAGAGGAGCACCTAGAAACAGAAGTTAATGGTCTAGAAAAATTTGTTTAAGAGGATACTAGCAGAGAACTTCCCAAAGATGAAAAAAAATAGGCATATTCAAATACAAAATCTTTTAGAACTCCAAATAGAACAGACCAGAATAGGACATCCAACCGTCACATAATAATCCACACAGGATCAATTCAGACCAAGGAAAATATCCTTAAAACTGTCAAGGAGAAAAGATTAATCACCTATAAAGGGAAATCAATTAGAATCACTTCAGATTTCTCAGCAGAGACAATCAAAGCAAGAAGAGCCTGGAATGACGTATGCCCTGCACTACAAACAACTATCAACCAAGAATACTGTACCTAGCTAAACTCTACTCTCTAACTGAAGGCCAAATAAAAACCTTCCATGCCAAAGAAAAATTGGAACAATGCATCTCCACCAAACCAGCCCTACAAAAGATTCTTAAAGATGTCCTACACATAGAAAACCAACAAGACCACAATAAAGGCCAAGAAACTGCACCCAAACTGAGAATCCAAGAACCATAGGAAGAACCCAGTTTTCCCAGCCCCAAGAAGGTGGATAACATGGCAGGAACTCCCAAATACCTCTCAGACCTATCTCTTAACATTAACGGACTTAACTCTCCAATTAAGCGACATTGACTGTCTAGTTGGATTAAAAAACAAGATCCTTCTATCTGCTGCCTTCAGGAGTCACATCTTGCCCCTAAAAACGAACACAATTTCAATGTTAAAGGCTGGAACAAAATCTACCAAGCAAACGGCCCCCATAAACAGGCAGGAATTGCAATCCTAATATCAGATAAAATAGACTTCAAATTAAAATTTGTGAGAAGAGATAAAGAAGGTCGCTACATACTAATTAAGGCATCTCTCTTTCAGGAGGATATTACAATTCTAAATATCTATTCTCAAAACAACGGAACACCCAAATTTATCCAAGAAACACTACTTTCCCTCAAATCCCACAGAAATCTAAAGAAATTAATTGTTGGGGATTTTAACACACCACTCTCCCCATAAGCTAGATCAACTTGGCAAAAACTCAACAGAGAAACCGCAGATCTAAACAACTGCATAGATCAAATAGATTTAACAGACATCTACCGAATATTTCACCCAACAGCATCAGAATACACGTTTTTCTCAGCAGCACAAAGAAATTTTTCTAAAATAGACCACATTTTATGGCACAAATTAAACTTGTCCAAATTCAGAAACATTGAAGTTATACCTTGCATTTTCTCAGACCACAAGGTAATAAAATTAGAACTCAAGCCCAAAAGCCACCAACAAACTCCGGTAACACATGGAGGCTAAACAACACACTGCTGAATCTCAAGTTGGTCAAGGAAGAGATTAGAAATGAAATTGAAATGTTCATTCTATTCAACAAAAATGAGCACACAAATTACCAGCTCCTCTGGGACAGAGCCAAGGCAGTACTCAGAGGCAAGTTTATAGCTATGAGTTCCTACATCAACAAATTGGAGAGATCTGAAACCAACAATTTAATGAGACATCTGAACCTCTTTGAAAAAGAGCAGCAAGATAAAGCCCAATCCAATAGATGGAAAGAAATAATTAAAATTAAATCACAATTAAATGTATTAGAATACAAAAAACTATAGAAAGAATCAAGAAAAAAAAGAGTTGGTTCTTTGAAAAAGTTAACAAAATTGACAGACCCTTAGCAAATCTTATCAGAAAAAGAAGAGAATACACCCAAATAAATAAACGCAGAGATAAGAATGGAAACATCACCACGGAAACAGCCAAGATTCAAAACATTTTAAGGGAATATTCTCAAAACTATATGCAAATAAGTTTGAGAACTTGGCAGAAATGGACCTTTTCCTAGCAAATACTGACATGCTAAAACTAAACCAAGATGAGTTAAACAATCCTAACAGGCACATATCAAGCATTGAAATAGAAACAGCAATAAGAGACCTCCCAGCTAAGAAAAGTCCAGGACCAGATGGTTTTACAGTCGAATTCTACAAGGCCTTCAAAGCTGAGCTCACACCAATGCTCCTCCAACTCTTCAATGAAATTGAAAGAGAATGTTCACTACCGAACACATTCTCTGAAGGCATCATAACCCTCATCCCAAAACCAGGCAGGGACTCATCAAAGAAAGAGAACTGTAGACCCATTTCGTTGATGAATATTGATGCAAAATTTCTCAACAAAATTTTGGACAATCGACTTTAACAATTCATCCAAAAAATCAAACACCATGATCAAACAGGATTCATTTCAGGGATGCAAAGCTGGTTCAATATACCAAATCAATTATTATTATTCATCACATCAACAGTAGCAAGGATAAGAACCAAATGGTTATCTCAATAGATGCAGAAAAAGCATTCGACAAGATCCAACACCCCTTTATGATGAAGGATTTGGAAAAATTAGGAATCCATGGAACATTCCTCAATACAATAAAGGCTGTATATGACAAACCTACAGCCAGCATTATACTTAATGGTGAAAACCTAAAGCCATTTCCTCTTAACTCAGGAACAAGACAAGGATGTCCACTCTCTCTACTTCTCTTCAACCTAGTATTAGAATGTGTAGCTACAGCAATAAGACAAGATGCAGACATAAAGGGGATCCAAATAGGGAAAGAAGAAATAAATCTCTCCCTCTTTGCAGATGACATGATCTTGTATTTAAAGAATCCCATAGACTCCACTCCCAAATTACACAAGCTGATTCAAAATGTTGGCAAAGTAGCAGGGTATAAAATTAACCCTCAAAAATCAATGGCTTTTCTGTTTGCCAACAATGAGAAAAGTGGGGCTGAAATTAGGAAAGCAAGTCCATTTGTAATAGCCCCACAAAAAAATAAAATACCTAGGAATTAACTTAACCAAAGAAGTGAAGGACCTCTATGATGAAAACTTTAAAATCTTGAAAAAGGTAATCAAAACAGAACTTAGAAAATGGGAAAAACTACCATGCTCCTGGATTGGAAAGATCAACATCGTGAAAATGGCAATACTTCCCAATGCTATGTACTAACTCAATGCGATACTTATCAAAATTCAAACCTCATTCTTCAAGGAAATAGAAGAGGCAATCCAAAAATTCATATGGAACAATAAAAGACCCCGAATAGCAAAAACGCTCCTCAACGGAAAGAACCCTGCTGGAGGAATATCAATACCAAATTTCAAACTCTTCTAGAAAGCCATAGTAATCAAAACAGCTTGGTACTGGTACAAGAACAGACCTCAGGACCAATGGAATCGAACTGAAAACCCAAAAATTATCCTAGAGACCTATAACCATCTAATATTTGATAAGGGAGCTAAAAAAAATAGAATGGAAGAAAGACAGCCTCTTCAGTAAATGGTGCTGGCAAAATTGGTTAACTACTTGTAGAAAACTAAAGCTAGATCCTTATATATCACCCTGCACCAGAATCAACACCAAATGGATCAAAGACCTCAGAGTCAAAGGAGACACCCTGATAATATTACAGGATGGAATAGGAGAAACCCTAGGTCTCCTTGGCGCAGGCTGAAATTTTCTTAATAGGGACCCAGAAACACAACAAATCAAAGAAAGGTTGGACAAATGAGACTGCATGAAGTTGCAGAGCTTCTGCAGGGCAAAGGACATAGCTAGCAAGATCAATAGAAAGCCCATGGATTGGGAGAAGATCTTCACTAGCCATACAATGGACAATGGTCTCCGATTTAAAATATATTTGGAGTTCAATAATTAAATCCCCCAACAACAAATCCTCAAAGAGACAACTGCCCAATAAATATGTTGTCTAATGACTTAAAGAGAAACTTCTCTGAAGAAGAAATAAGGATGGCCGATAGACACATGAAGAAATGCTCAATTTCCCTAGCCATAAAAGAAATGCAAATCAAAACAACATTCAGATACCACCTCACCCCAGTTAGAATGGCATAAATCAAGAACTCTAATAACAACAGATGCTGGAGTGGATGTGGACAGAAGGGGACCTTACTTCATTGTTGGTGGGAATGTAAACTTGTTCAACCACTTTGGAAAGTAGTATGGAGGTTCTTCAAAAAACTCCACATAGAGCTCCCCTATGACGAAGCATTCCCACTTTTGGGCATTTACCCAAATGTTTACAAATAAGACCACACTAAAGCTAACAGCACAACTATGTTTATTGCAGCATTATTTACCCAAGCTAAGATCTGGAAAAAACTCAGATGGCCCTCAGTAGATGAATGGATCAAGAAAATGTGATATATATACACAATGGAATTCTATGCCTCCAGAAAGAATGACATTGCCCCATTTGTTTGGAAATGGAAAGACTTGGAAAAAATTATATTAAGTGAAGTAAGCCAAGCCAAGCTGAGAAGGTCAGATAAGGTGATGTTAGGAAAATGAACCCTAAGATATCTATTTTAAATGTGTTTTTTTCTTTCATGCATTTGTTTCTAATGCAATTTTAAGATTATTTCTTTGTTGCTTTGTAAACCCCTCCCCCACAGTATAACCTCTGCTTTCCTGTATTTGATGTCGGTATAATATGTGGAGCGGAAGGGAAAACAGGTCGTTAAATAAGGATACAGGTGGACCTGTTGCAACGATAAGAAGTACAAGTTATCATGTCGAAACGAACTTTACAATTTGGGAGGTGGGAAGATTGGATGGGGGGGGGAGAGGATGGGAATGGATGGGAAGGGTAAACAAAGGAGGAGGCTACAATGCTTCATAAGAAATGTACTCACTATCTTGCCCATGTTTTTGTAACAAACTATTCAGAGAAGAACATGAATATAATGAGAGAAGGGGAGGGATATAAAGGAGATGTGAAAAACTTAAAAATAAAAATACTTAAAATATTATATAAGTATAAAGAGGTAGTACTGCTATTTAGGAATTTAAGTCTAAGAGGTTTTGAATTGAGTAATAAATTGTGGATTAAGTGTGTACACAATGGGGGATAAGGTCTAAAAATGGACTACGGGTTTATCTTAGGATGTGCAGAAGAGCAATTAAGTCTCATAATGAAGAACGAAAGAGAAGAACAGATGAAAAGGATAAGCAAGAAAGAAAAGAGATCAGAAGTTCAGCAGAGCTAAACAAAAAACAAAACAAAAAAAAAAAACAAAAAAAGAAAGAAAAACACACAGACAGTTATACCTCTAAAATAAAATTTTAAAAGGAAAAGAAAAATTACTAGAAAACAATTTTTTTTCTCAAAAGGTAAAAAAGATTAAAAAAAATTTTTAGAAAAATTTTTTTTCTATAAATGTTACAACAACAAAAAAAATCTTTTATTTTTTTGGAGGGGTGGGAATAATCCTGGGTCTCCCTTGTGTCCATAACCAGCCTTTTGTTGGAGTCTCTGGTCTGCTTGTGTTCCTGTGGCTTGGTTCGTTACTTAAGTCAGTTTCTCTGAACAGGCAGAAAAATGCTCTGTGATCCTTCTCCCAGATTAGTTCAATGGGAGGGAGATCTGCTTTGAGTATCACAAAAGTGGGAGATGGCTTTTTCCTCGAGTTTGGAGATGCTGTGATGAGGCTAGGTTCTGGGCAGAGTTGAGGCCTTTCAGCAAACAGTAGTTTTTCCCAGGGGCTGGTTTGTGAGAAACTCACAGAGCCCAACCTGGAGCCACTCTCAGGGTTTCTGTTTACTGAATTTCAATTGATTGTCCAGGCTGCTAAAGGGAGGGGCAGCCTCTGGCTTTGATTACCCTGTGGAGAAAGCCACTCCTGGGGCTGGCGCCTGAGCTGGGTGACTTTTCCCTGGGTGGAGCTGAGTCTGGCAGGTCAGTTTAGGCTCTTGTGACCTGTTAGATGACTCTAGATTTATTCCAAGGCCTGAGTTGGAGCTAGCAGCTCCGACGAGCTTTGTCGGTATCCAAGATGGTGATCTCCAGTTCTGTGGGTGGGGAGGGGTGGCCTTCCCTCCTCTGTTCCCTGAGAAGGAGTGAGGATTTAGGCTTCTACTCCTGCCTAGTCTTGGTTCCTGGGTCGTCTCTGGTCTGCGAACTGCAGGATGAATTGGTCTTCTCCTTGTCGGATCTTGTTGGTGTTGAGTAGAATTCGCTCGCCTGCCACGTCTGGCTCCTTCTTCCCAGACTCTCTGTGATTCAAGTATGGCGGCTGCAGTTGCTGCTGCCACCACTGCCACAGCCGCGGTGGCTGTTGGCAATTGCTCAGGGCTGTCTCCTTGCCTGTATTTTCTCTCTCTGGCCTAATTCTCTGTCCTGTGAAGGCACACGTGGTGTGATTCTCTGGCTTAGGACTGTTCACTGTAACTCTAAAACTGCTTTCTATGCGAGAGCTTGTTTTGCCTCCAACTTTTCCTCTGCCATCTTCCCGCAACTCTGCATATAGGCTTTTTTATGAATCATTTTATGAAAACCCAGTTTTTATGAAAGTAAATGGAATAGAATAAAAGAATGTAAGTGAAATGGGTAAGCTAATTATTAGTATAACTTTGTTTTCTATTAACAGTCCATTGAATGTACATGATGCAGTTTAATTATTTCCTTTGTGTCTCTAACTTCAGTTAGTTTTAGAATCTTTATAGTTATGAGTGAACGTTTAGTATAAATAAAGATCTTTTTAAAAGATTAAAATTAACCTTTTGTTTTGTGTCCTACTCCCAAGAAAATGAGTTATTTTTAAGTGTTAATAGTTTATCATTATCATTATCATAGGGAATCATTATTATCCTAGGGAATTAAAAAATGCAGTATTATTGATGTCTTTTTAAACCAATTGTATTCACAAGTTTGAGACTCTTTAATACATACTTTCGTCTTGGTTTCTATGATTTTTAACCTCTCGTTACTAACATTAATGATAGGTCAGACTGTATTTTTGGGTATATGAAAGGTAAAATATTTAACTGGGGTCAAAAGTGATTTTTATATCAGTCTTTCTTTAATAACATTTTTTTTAATTTAATTTAATTTTTTTTGTTTTCATACTGTACAGAGGGGTTACAATTACATGGGCAGGATAATGCATACATTTCTTATAAAAAATTGCAGTCTCCTCCTTTGTTTACCCTTCACATCCCTTCCCAGCTTCCTCCCTATCCCCCCACCCAATCCTCCCTCTTCCCCCCCCCCAACATTGTAAAGCTCGTTTTCGACATGACAATTTGTACTTCTCATAGTTGCAACAGCTCCACCTGTATTTAATAACATTTTAAACTAGTAAATTTCTCTCAAAATGTTGGGTATAAAAAGCAATCAAAATACTTCTAATGGTAAAAAATTTAGGTGAGCTACAATATGGAAAAGATTGCTCCAAAAGACCTGCAGTCTTTTTCTATCAGGAATTGGGCAGGTCATTCTTTCAGTAAGACTGTGTTAACCAGAGATGGGGTCCCCAGGCAGTGCAGTGTAGAGTGAAGGGATAAAATATGATTTCTACTATTTTGAGCTAGAAATCAAGAATGTTATAGTTTAGCAGTTCCTTTAACCAGAGAGGTATAAATTGATTATGAATTTGGAGTTTTCATATTTCAGTTACTTATTTTCTTTTATTTGTTGTTGTTGGTCATGGGGCTTGACCTCTGGGCTTGGGTCCGGTCTCTGCACTCTTCCACTGAAGGTGAGCACTCTACCACTTGGACCACAGTGCCACTTCCAGTTTACTAGTGGTTTATTAAAGATAAGAGTCTCACAGTCTGTCCTGCCCGAGGGGCTTTGAACCACAATCCTCATATCTCAGCCTCCTGAGTAGCTAGCATTATAGGCGTGAGCCACTGTTGTCCAGCTTAGTTACCTATTTTCTAACAAAGACAAAGTGAAATATTATTAGAGTGTGCACAATAATTTTGGGAAATTTTCCTAGAATTAGTAGACTGAGTGCTGGTATTTAGGTATAAAATAGAATGAGGTTATTTGATATGGTGGGAATGGACCGCAGGCCAACACTTACCATGTGTGCAATGTTGTACTAGTAATTCCAATTCTGAAGACTTAAATATCATCATCTTAGAATTAAAAATAGAAGTAGTATAGAAGTAGTTCCACTTTATGGAATTATTGTGAGGATTAAATTAGATACCAAAGGTAAAGTACTTGGAAAAACAATCAGAGTTTGATATTTTCTAATTGTTATTTTATCATATGATGTATTCTAATATTTTTATTGTGATTTATATATTGTGTCTATTTAGGATATGCAAATTGATGTATTGATATTCATTGCGTTGTTCCCTTTTCTGTCATTACGCGGATAATACCTGCAAAGAAAATTTCTCAGAAGGAAATTATTATATTGACTCATGGTTTTAGATCAAATGTCTCCATTGTTTTTAATTGTATTTTTATTAAATAGTTGTATGAAGGGTTTTCCATTCAAGGAATCAGTTTATAAGTACGATGGATCTTTACATAACTTTCTCATATCCTTCCAAACCTCACCCCAATTTCATTTTTGCTAGTTTCATACTATCTGCATTGAATATTATGGCTTCACTCTCTACTTCCATAAGTCTCTTTATTCCTTCCAATTGACTTCCTCTCACAATTTCCAAGTGATAGTTTCCTGGTATTCGTTTTGTTGGATTAAAAGTTCAAATTTATAAGAAATTACACCTTTTAAATACTCCTCTGCAAATAGCATGCTTTGATTAATACTGTTGTTTAACTTGCATAAAATTCTGGCTTCCAAATACGCGTCTTTTGTGTGTCTGGCTCTGACGTCGTTTACTTAACATAATTTTAGATCTATCCATTTCTTTGCAAATGCTGTAACGGTCTTTATAATGGATGGGTGCAATCCAATTGTGTATATTGGCAACACTTTCTCCAACCATCCCTACGCTAAAGGGCATCTGGGCTGTTTCCATAAGTTCTCTACGGTGAATAGTGCAGTAGAGAACATGATTGTGAGACTGATTTTACTATAACCTTTTGGAAGAATTCACCACTATTTTTCTGGGAGCAATCCTCTAGCCAGTTTTCCAGAATAAGTACATCCATTCCTTCATCTCCATCACAACGTTTTTCAAGTCCTCAAAAACACACTACCCCCTACAGGTTTCAACCAGCTAAAACCCCACTGTGCTCATATTCTTTGTTGTTGTTGTTGTTGTTTCTGTCTGGTCTAGGGGCCTGAATTCTGGGCCTGGGTGCTGTCTCTCAGCTTTTCTGCTCAAGGCTAGCGATATACCACTGGAGCCACCATGCCACTTCCGGCTTTCTTCTTTTTGCTTATGTGGTGCTGAGGAATCAAACCCAGGGCCTCATGCATGCAAGGCAAGAGCTCTACCACTGAGCAACTTTCCCAGCCTCAATGAGCCTATATTCTTTTAATACATTTTTTCATAATTTTACACATAATTTAGTGAGAATCTTCTATGTACTTTCCTAATATGGGAATGAGGGATAAGACAATAGAGTAAAAGTAAGAGATATGGAATTCAATTAGCTATTATATTTAAAATAATTTTCAGCTCTCATACCCTTACTTACTATTATTTTAATCTTTATTTGATTACTTCACCTATCCCCTAAATTATAACATGTGATTTAAATACAAAGGCAAAAAAGTGTGGTTTGACTTTGACACTCATGTGTGAGGATGCACAATATGGAAAAATAAAGGGATTGGAATTAATAGCCATTATCCATTTTGTTAAATGGTTTCCTCAATCTGATTCTCACAATTCATATTTCACTCAACAACAAGAAACGTGACTATTCCCTTTGCTTTGCTCCTCATTAAACTTGTTTCCATGTTATTTTGTAATGAAGGATGATTTCATAAACCTACTTTAGATACAAAAATACATTAAAATATTTCTGTATGTATGCATTGATATAAATATGCACACATATATTATAAAGGTTATAATGATAAATGATAACTTCTGTAACTGTACAATTTACTAAATTATTAAAAACATAAATGGCTCAGGCATGGAATCCTGGTTACTCAGGAGGCTGAGATCTGATGATCATGGTTTGAAGCCATCCTGGGCAGGAAAGTCCATGAACCTCTTATCTCCAAACAACCAACAGAAAATCAGTACTGGAACTCTGGCTCAAAGTAGTAGAGTGATAGCCTTGAGAAAAAAGACTCAGAGATATCACCCAGGCTCTTAGTTCAAGAGCTAAAATCTACCCCCAAAAAGTATTTAATTTACACCTTTGTAAGAAGAGTATTTCCTTCACCCAAATGCACATCCATGCTCATTTTTAAGGTAACTTTTGTGTCTGGAGTAGCACATAATATTATCACTTAAATATAAAGCATTGCAAAATGGGTAAACTCTATCTCTCTCATGGATTTTACTCTACTCAAATATTCAAATCTTGCAATTATTCCCATTATTTAAAGTCATAGCTTTTTTTCTTTAATACCCATAATATTAGAATTTGAATTGAGTGTCTTGTGTCTCCTAAACGGATGTTCTTACCACTTTGGCATGCCCCCAGCCCTAAATTATCCTGATTAACTTTCAGATAGAATTTCGCTTCTTACTTGTGTATGATCATGGGCTCAGTCTACTTCATGTTATTCTTCCTGGAATTTAGAATAACAGGTGCCTGGCATTGTGTACAGATCTTTCTGTCCAGTCTGAGCTTTAGCCACTATCCTCACAACAGTAGACTCCCATGTAGTCAGGATTTTCATAAGCTTGTCATAGCTATTTTTAAAAAACCTTTGCATTTCCTGCAGGATCTTGAGTACTGAGTTAATTTGTGTTTTCTTGGGTTCTTTTGTTTCTTTTGAATGTATGTGTTGAATTGTTCCTCATATTTCCTTTTGTTTCTTTCCCTCAAGTTCTTACCTATAGTGCTGAGAAACCAAATCTTCTTTCTCAAGATAGTCAAGGTAAACAATATTTATTCCGAAACAATTCCAGTAATATTTAAACACCTTCAGGAATTTCGAGAAGATGGCGGAAGAGAACCTGGTGGCTTAACAAGCTCTCGCATAGAAAGCAGTTCTAGTGCTTCAGTGAACAGTCCTAGGCACACCAAGTGTGCCATCACAGTACAGAGAGTTCGGCCAGAGAGGGAAAATCCAGGTAATGAGACAGATGTGAGCATTTTCCAGCAGCCATGGCTGCAGTGGCTGTGGCAGCTGTGGTAGCATCCATAGCCACCATACCTACAACCCAGAGAGTCTGGGACAAATGTGCCAGATGCAGCGGGCGAGCAGATTTTACCAAGAACTGACAAGTAGCAGATATCTTCATCCTGCAGATAGTAGACCATAGGCTACCCAAGAACCAACACTCCAGCGTGAGTACAAAACTGACATCTTCACTGCTTCTCAAAGGGAGCAGAGGAGGGAAGGACACCCCTCCCCACAACACCGGAGGTATCCATCTTTGATACAGACAAAGGCTTGGCTAAGTAGCTAGCTCCAACTCAGTGCTTTTATGAAAACAAAAGAGTCATTTAGCGAGTCACAAGTACCTACCCTGACCTGCCATTCTCCACTCCACAACCAGGCAGAAAGAGCTACATTCCCGAAGGAGTGGCTTTCTTCACTGGGTAAACAGAGTCAGAGGCTGCCCCTCCCTACAGCAGCCCTGACAATCAATTGAAACTCAGTAAACATAAACCCTTAGAATGGCTCCAGGCTGGGCTCTGTGAATTTCTCTGAAGCTAGCCCCTCAGGGAAAAGCTACTGTTTGCTGAAAAGCCTCAACTTTACCCAGAACCCAGCCTTTTCACAGCAACTCCAAACTAGAGGAAACAGCCATCTCCCTCTTTTGTGATACTCAAAGCAGATCTCCCTCCCTCTGAACTAGCCTGGGAGGAGGATCACAAACATCTGGGTAAACCATCAGAATTTTTTCTGCCTGCTTAAACAAACTGACTTTAAAAAACCAATCAAGCCACAGAAAATGAAACACCACAAGCAAACCAGAAACTCCACCAAGAGACTGGTTACTGACACAAGGGAGATACAGGATCTTCCCATCAAACCCTCCAAAAACAAAATCAAAGACATTTTTTTCTATCTTTTTAAAATTTTTAATTTTAATTATGAAAATTTTTTCTTATTAATCTTTTTTTCTTCCTCTTATAACTTTTATTTTAGGTGTATATGTGTGTGTGTGGGTTTTTTCAAAAAAGTCTCTACTGACCTTTGGGTCTGTTTTGTTCTTTCTTTCTCATTCGTTTTACTTTTTCATCTTTTGTCTTTTTGCATGAATTATTTGTTGTTCTGTTCATCCTCATATATACCTGTCATTGAATATAAGACCTTATCACACATTGTATACATACTTAAAACAAAAATGTATTACACAATTCAAAACCTCTTAGAATTAAATTGCTTAATAGCAGTATTATCTATTTATACCAATACAATATTTGAAGTATTTTTTCAATTTTCTTTTATTGTGAGAATACTGCACAGAAGTTTACAATTACATGGGCAAGATAATGAGTACATTTCTTATCAAGCATTGTAGCCTCCTCCTTTGTTTCCACTTCTCATCCCTTCCAAGCCTTCCCCCCAAACCCTCCCCCCCCCCCCGACAAAAGTTGTAAAGTTCGATTTCAACATGAAAACTTGTACTTCTCATTGTTGCAACGGGTCTACTTGTATCCTTATTTAAATGATTTGTTTTTCCCCTTCCCCTCCACAAATTATTATTTTTTAGTTTTTCAGGTCTCCTTTTTATCCCTCCCCTCCTCTCATCCTATCCCCGTTATCTCTCAATATTAACTCTTTAAATTTTCATTACTTTTAAGAGTTTCACTTTTTAAATTTAAATATTTGTCTTTACATTTTTTTCTTGTCTCTTTTAAAATTTGTTTTTCTTCTCTCTCTCCTTTCATTCTTTCCAATCCATTTCCTTCTGTAAGATTAGGACTTGTTTAATTTCACTCTCCTTTTACCTTTCCACATCCCTCTAACCCTATTTTTCCCCACCTTTCTCACTAACCATAATAATTTCTGGTTTGTCAAATTCTTCTTTGCTATTCTTAGCCCATTAATACATCGTTGTTTAATGTTGAATAGACTGTATCTCTTGAACTAGATTGTATCTGCAGACTTTTGACTATGCAATTACAGTACTTTGGTTGATGCTTGCCTTAAAATTGTGTTCTAGCATAAAACTGGCATTACTTTCATCCCAAAGGGCAGAACAAGCAAGAAAAACACAAGGAAAATGGAAAGTCCGTGTATCTCAATTCTTACTCAAGATAATCAGGTGACAGAACAGATAATGAATAATCCAGAGGAGAGTTCCCAAAAAGCTCTACACACACTACTGGTAAACATGGTGAATGAAATGATTGAAACCCTGCAAAGGACTCAGTGTGAGCGTGAAAGGGAGAGAGAGGAGGCAAACCAAAGGTCAAAACAGGAAGCTCATGGGCTTGAGGAAGCTACTCAAAGATTGATACTGGAATTGTGAGAGCAGGTTGAGAACACTCAAAGAGAAATAAAGGAATTGCGTGAGCAGGCTGAGATCAGTCAAAGAGAACTACAGAAGTTGCATGAACGTGAGAAATCTAATCAAAGAGTAATAGAAGAATTGCAAGAGCGGGATGAGCATAGACAAAGATCAATAGAGGCATTCATGGAATCCATAAACAGACACTTGAAAGGAGTCAGGGAGACCACAAAGGGAATGCTGAATGGAAATCAACAGAAGGAATGGGAGTCCACAGAAACCGTAACCAACCAACCAAGTGATTTGAGAATAAACACTGAACACCAAATTAAGGAAGTAAAGAATTTCATACAAGATCTAAAACAAAGCTCCAACAAAGAATTTGAAACCATAAAAACTGACCAATTAGAAGCAAAGAAATGAAAAATAAAGTAGAAAGTCTTGACAGTAGGTTAGACCATGCAGAAGATTGAATCTCCGGGATTGAAGACAGCCTAGGTATTATAGAGAAAGAACAACTATCCAAGACAAATTCAAGAAATATGTTAGATCTATTCAACACTTGGAAGACACCATCAGAAGATCTTATGTGAGGGAAATGGGTGTAGAGTAGCACATAGAGACAGAAGTTAATGGTCTAGAATATTTGTTTAACAGGATTCCACCAGAGAACTTCCCAACACCCAAAAAGGCATATTCAGATTCAAGAAGCTTTCAGAACTCCAAATAGACCAGACAAGAATAGGACATCCCATCGTCACATTATAATCCACACAGGATCAATTCAGACCAAGGAAAAGATCCTTAAAGCTGTCAAGGAAAAAAGATCAGTCATCTATAAAGGAAAACCAATTAGAATCACTTCAGATTTCTCAACAGAGACAATTAAAGCAAGAAGAGCCTGGAATGATGTATACCATGTCCTAAAGACAAACAACTATCAACCAAGAAGAGATAAAGCAGGTTACTACATACTAATTAAGGGATCTCTCCTTCAGGAGGATATTAAAATTCTAAATATTTGCCAAACAATAGTGCACCCAAATTTATCCAAGAAATACAACTTTAAATCTCACATAGATCCAAAGACATTAATTGTTCGGGAATTTAACACACCACAATCTCCACTACATAGATCAACTCGGCAAAAACTGAACAGAGAAACCGCCGATCTAAACAAGTGCATACATCAACTGATTTAGCAGACATCTAACGAATATTCATACAGCAGCATCAAGTACTCTTTTTACTCAGCAGCACATGGAACATTTTCCAAAATACACCACCTTTTAGGTCACAAATGAAACTTGTCAAAATTCAGAAACATTGAATTCACATCTTGCATTCTCTCAGACCAAAAGGGAATAAAATTAGAACTGAACACAAAAAGCCACCAAAGAAAGTGCAGTAAAACATGAAGGCTGAAAAACACCAGTGGGTCATGGAAGACATTAGAAACGAAGTTCAAATGTGCATGATATTCAACAAAAATTAGCACAGAGATTATCTGCTCCTTTGGAACACACCAAATGCACGAGTTAGAGGAAAGTTTATAGCTCTGAGTTCCTACATCAACAAATTGGAGAGATCTGAAACAACAATTTAATGAGATCTGACACTCCTTGAAAAAGAGCGTCAAGATAAACCCCCATCCAGTTGATGGAAAGAAATAATTAAAATTAAATCAGAATTAAATGAATTAGAATAAAAAAAAAAAAAAGGAAGAATCAACAAAATGACAAGGTTCTTCGAAAAAATTAACAAAATTGACAGTACCTTAAAAAATCTTATCAGAAAAAGAAGAGAACACACCCAAATAAATAAACTGAGAGAAGAGAATGGAAACATCACTACAGACACAACCAAGATTCAGAACATTATAAAGGAATACTGCTCAAAACTTTATGCTAATACGTTTGAAAACTTGGCAGTAATGGACCTTCTTCTGGCAAATATTGACATGCCAAAACTAAACCAAGATGATTTAAACCAGCTTAACAGGCCCATATCAAGCATTGAGATAGAAACACCAATGAGAGACCTCCCATCTAAGAAAAGCCCAGGAACAGATGGTTTTACAGCAGAATTCTACAAGGCCTTCAAAACAGAGCTCACACCAATACTCCTCCAACTCTTCAATGAAATTTAAAGAGAAAGTTCACTACCGAACGCTTTCTATGAAGCCATCATAACGCTCATCCCAAAACCCTCATCAAAGAAAGAGCACTATAGACACTTTTCTTTGATGAACATTGATGCAAAGGCTCTCAACAAAATTATGGCTAATTGATTTCAGCAATTCATCCAAAAAACTTTCAGGGATGAAAAGCTGCTTCAATATACGCAAATCAATTAACATAATTCATCACATCAAAAAGAGCAAGGATAAAAACCACATGGTTATCTCAATAGATGCAGAAAAAGCCTTTGACAAGATCAAATACTCCTTTATGGTGAAGGTCCTGGAAAAATTAGGAATCCATGGAACATTCCTCAATACAATAAAGGCTGTGTATGACAAAACTACAGAAAGCATTATACTAAATGGTGAAAAACTAAAGCTATTTCCTCTAAACTCAGGAACGAGACAAGGATGCCCACTTTGACTGCTCTTCAATCTAGTATTAGAATGCCTATCTACAGCAATAAGACAAGATGCGAACATAAAGGGGATCCCAATAGGGAAAGAAGAAGTAAAACTCTCCCTCTTTGCAGATGACATGATCTTGTATTTAAAGATTCCACTCCCAAGTTACTCAAGGTGACTCAAAACCTTGGCAAAGTAGCAGGGTATGAAATTCACCCTCAGAAATGAATGGCTTCTCTTTATGCTAACAATGAGAAAATTGTGGCTGAAAGTTGGAAAACAACTCCATTTGTAATAGCCCCACAAAAATTAAAATACCTAGGAATTAACTTAACCAAAGGAGTGAAGGACTGCTGTGATGAAAACTTTAAACACCTGAAAAAGGAAATCAAAACAGACTTAGAAGGTGGCAAAAACTCCCATGTTCCTAGATTGGAAAGATCAACATTGGGAAAATAGCAATACTCCCCAACGCTATCTATAAATTGAATGTGACACCTATCAATACTCCAACCTCATTCTTCAAGGAAATAGAAAATGCAATCCAAAAATTCATATGGAACAATAAAAGACACTGTATAGCAAAAATGATCCTTAACAGAAAGAACAGTGCTGGAGGAAAATCAATACCAAATTTCAAACTCTTCTAGAAAGCCATAGTAGTCAAAAAAGCTTGGTAATGGCACAAGAACAGTCTCGAGACCAATGGAATAGAACTGAAAACCCAGAAATGAACCTACAGACCCACATCCATCTAATCTTTGATAAGGGAGCTAAAAAAAAATAGAATGGAAGAAAGACAGCCTCTTCAGTAAATGGTGCTCTCAAAATTGGTTAACTACTTGTAGAAAACTAAATCTAGATATATATCACCCTGTACCAGAATCAACATCAAATGGATCAAAGACCTTGGAGTAAAAGCAGACACTCTGAAAACATTACAGGATGGAACTTTAGAAACCCTAGAGCTCCTTGGCACAGGTCGAAACTTTCTTAATAGAGACCCAGAAACACAAAATATTATAGAAAGTTTGGACAAATGAATTGCATGAAATTTCAGAGATTCTGCATGGCAAAGGACATAGCTACCAAGATCCATAAAAAGCCCTCAAATTGGGAGAATATCTTCACTAGCCATACAATGGACAAGGGTATCATATATAAAATATATCTGGAACTCCAAACAATTAAATCCCCCAACAACAAATCCTCAAAGAAACAACTGGCCAATAAATAAGTGGGCTAAAGACTTAAAGAGAAACTTCTCTGAAGAAGAAAGAAAGATGGCCAATAGACACATGAAGAAATGCTCAACCTCCCTAGCCATAAAAAATGCAAATCAAAACAACATTGAGATACCACTTCACCCCAATTACAAAGGCTGTAATCAAGAACTCTAATAACAACAGATGCAGGAGGAGATGAGTATAGGGGAACCCTACTGCATTGTTGGTGGTAGTGTAAACTTGTTCAACCACTTTGGAAAGTGGTATGGAGTTTCCTCAAAAGACTCCACATAGAGCTCCCCAATGACCCAGCAATCCCACTTTTGGGCATTTACACAAATGATCACAAAAAGACTAAACTAAAGCTCCCAGCACAACTATGTTTATGGCAACATTATTTACCATAGCTAAGCTTGGAACCAACCCAGATGCCCCTCAGTAGATGAATGGATCAAGAAATTGCGTTATGTATACACAATGGAACTCCTTGAATCCATCAGAAAGGATGACATTTCCCCATTGTTAGAAAAATGAAAGTCTTGGAAAAAATTATATTAAGTGAAGTAAGCCAGGTCCACCTACACATAGGCCCCATGGTTTCCCTTATTGGTAATAAATAGTATATGCTTGAGACAAGCAAAAAAGGTAAGATTCGTTGATGTTATTTGAAATGTATCCCAAGATAAGTATTCAAATATTTTTTCTTTCATGCGATTGTTTCTAACATATTTATAAGATGAATTTTTGTTGCTTTGTATGTTCCTCCCCCACGATATAACTCTTGTTTTCACTGTATTTTATGTTGATATAATTTGTGGAGAAGGAGGGAAAAAACAAATCGTTTATAAAGGAATAGAGTTGGATCCATTATAACAATGACATGTACAAGATGTTATGTCGAAAAACGAACTTTAAAACTTTCCAAGGAGGGGTTATATTGGGGGTGGTAGGAGCGGTGAGATGGAAAGGGATAGAAAGGGGAAACAAAGGAGGAGGCAACAATGCTTGATAAGAAATGTACTCATTATCTTGCCCATGTAATTTTAACTCCTCTGTATGGTATTTTCAGAATAATAAAAGAAACCTTCATACATATTCATGGTATACGAATTCTATGTGCTTAGAAGGGTCTTTTTATTTTCACAGCCGTCTTTGGCATACACAGACAGATCATGGATTATAGGAAGGTAATAAATTTCCAGATGCTTGCCAGGAGGAGTGAAACCTATAGTTTTTTTTTTTTTCCCCAGAGACTTCCCTTTTTATGAAAGAAATATGCTGCTTGATGCAGGATTTCATAAAATTACATTGCTCGGAAGAACTTAAACAATCATCCAACATTACAGAGTTGAAGGAGATCAATTGATCTCCTGAAAAATTTACTTTTGTGTCAAATAAATGCAGGCTGCCATAAAGAGGGTAGACTTTAGAGAAACATGGTGAGTTGTATGTAAATAGGTGATTAGTTGATTTTGTTAATTGTGAACTAATACAGGGAAATGAAGTACAGCAAGGTAAAAAAAATAAAGAACTCTGCATTTGTGTGTGTGCACACACGTGCCTGTACACACGTGCATGTTCATTTGCTCATGCATGCATTCATCATTCTTGCCATAGCATCTGTGCCCAAGGATAGTGGTCTACCAATTGAGCCACTGCTGCACTTCTGTTTTTTTGGAGATAATCACATGTTTTTTTCATGATTGGACTGGCTTTGAACAGTGGTCTTCAGATCTCGGCTTCCCGAGTAGCTAGCTAAGCTAATTCACCCTGTGAGTAGCTAGATAAATTCTGTCTGTCCTCTATGCTTCACTGCTCTTTTATTCTTTTTCTGAGGTAATCACAAGCCTGTCTTATATATGTCTAATTGCTTTAAAAATACTGTTACTGCTTGGCACCATGGGCTCCAATCTGTACTCTTAACTACTTAGGAGCCTTGAGAACAAAAATCAGGACAAATTTTAGGAGAGTTCCTTCTCAATCTATACCTGGGTGTATTGGATGATTTCCACCATCCTGCACTATCTAAAGACTAAGATTGGAAGGACTGCAGGATCCAGGAAGCTAGATAAGTTGGTGTGCAACTCTGATGCCATTGATGATGGGAAGGATAAAAGGACAGATCAGGTGCGTGTTCTTGTGGAAAGGGAACCCCTATCCTAAAATTTACCACTGATATAATGCCAGCCTAGCAAGAACAATACCCCAAGTTGAAATCCTCACAGTTTTCCAAAACCAAAATAAGTACATACATTAACATCCCAAAACTTAGTACAATCTGTTCTTTGCTCTAATATCATCTTTATCTGATTATGATATGATGTGACAGAATAGTTTCTTCATTAAACTTATGATATATTTTAAAAGACCTAGAAAATTCTTTCTTATTAAGTGCAAATGAATGGCATATTGCCTCTTTTCTTACATATTTGACTGCCACTAAAAATCCATCCAATGATTATTATAGTAATATATTCTGATTTATTACTTTATTTGTAACAGATTTTAAATATTTTGCTTTTCTGCTGAAGTTTAAGTATTTAAATAGTATCATCAAAATATATTCCTTGGTTACTTGGGGCAGTTTCTTATAAAGTTTTTAACTAATGGCTTCTAAGAATTCTTAATTATTATATTATTTGTTTTATTTTTAATTTCAATATAATTTTATTGTTAAGGTGAAGTACAGAGGGGTTACAGTTGCATAAATAAGGTAATGAGTACATTTCTTTTGGAGGGAAAATGGTTATCACCACCATCGATTTTTTTGGTACACTCAAACAATTACTGATGCTTTTGCTGTTGGTATTGTTCAAATGTACTTTTGCTTTCTTTGTTCATGCATTTTTTATTATAAAATTGATATAAAAAGGGTTTACAGTTACTTAAGTAAACTAACAAGTACACTTGATTTTATTTTCTATATTTCAAATTTGATCTTAATTACTTATTTTCTTGCTTTTTAAGATAATTTTTTTCAGAGTAGTAGGATTAGTTAATTTAATTTTGCATGATTTTTACACATGTAAATTATTCACGTATATGTTACTTTTAAAATATTTAACATGTGAACATTTAAAATTATTTTCTTATATATGGTTGGTGAATTTAAATAAATTGATTTTCTTATAGTTCTAAACATATTTTTCCAGGTAACAAATAATTACTGTATTTTCAAGAAGCACATAATATATTAAGAAAGGCTTCATTTCCTGGTCACTTTTTGTAAATATTTGAATTAAAAAATACTTGAAAATTTAAAAAAATACTTGTAAATACTTGAATTTAAAAAAAGTTTGAGGTGGGCATGGTGATATGTCGCTTCCATTTTCTACCTATGGTAGGAACTGCGATTAGGTTTGTAATTCAGGAGAGCCTGAGAAATTATGAGACCTTATCAAAAATATCCAGAGTGAAATGTTAAGAGATATAGCCACCCATAGCAAGATATAGAGCACCTGGTTATCATATTCTAAATCTTGAGGTTTAAATACCAGTAACATTAATCTTTTGTCAAAATTAAAGGATACATGTTTCAAAATGTTTATTATTTAAAACTTATTTGCAAAGGTTCTCATGTCTTCTATTTGTTAATTTTCAATTTACTTAATCTATGAGAATCCAAGTATATTGTGACTATTTGATTTCTACTAAACGTTTAAATAGTACGAGCAATGTTATGATTTCATATAACTTATTTTTATTATTTATAATAATTTCCTCTATTTAATATTATAATATTAATATTCCAAATGTGTATGTGGTATGTGTGTGTATGTGCGTGTGTGTGTGTGTGTTTATGTGGTTTGTGTGTGTGTGTGCTTTGTGTGTCCTTTGTAATGCTTGGGAGATCACACCATTATTTCACATATGCTAGGCCAAGATTTTACCACTGAACTATACTGTGTAGTTATAATGTAAATAGTGTTTTAAATTATGACTTTTAAATATTCATTCCTAGTATGTTTTTTCAAAATTACATATGATTAAATATAATCCATTTTCTATCCACGTTAGCAATTGTTATTGTAATTTTATTGTTGTTTAGAATATTTCCACTGCTTTTTCACTTCCAAATTCTTGTGTTTGTTATTGATAAAGGTTTTACTTTGCTTCTTTTCTCTCTTCATTCTTTTTGCCTTTAGAGTTTAGCTATTGTTTCCTTTATTTCTTTGGAAATGAATTATCATATTCTTATTACAATTTATTTACATTGTAAGAGGTCTATACAATGCTTTATTTTCTATTTTATTTTTCCCATCTTCTCTGACTCTCAGTCCACACTATTAGGTGGATTAAAAAGAAACTTGATTAAGGACACTTTGATTATTTTTCTCCTTCTCTTCTCTGAAGTCTTTCTGTTTTTGAAACACAGTAACAATGTCATACAGCTCCTAGGTGGTCCATCATTCTATCCCCTCTCACTCTTTCTGTAGTACAGCTCAAGTCTTTATCATTCAACTTGATTATGCTATTGTATTATCTAAATATTAACTCATTCCTAAATTAATTTTAGTTATTTTAAGCATTCCCTAAAGACATTTTCCCTATATAATATCTGGGGTCTTGTGTTTTCACAAGGTGCAAAATATGAGTGACTATCAAGCATCTAGATATCTGTAGAATATTGGTCCACCTGCTAAATAAACTTGTATGTAAATTCAAGGAATACAGGTCAGTCAGAACATTCTTGTAAAATGGTGTAGCTTAAGCCCTCAAACTAGATTTGAATCTTATTACCGTCTTTATTAGTGAAAGAACCGACACATAGAAGTATGTAACAGATTTATCAAAAATAAACTCTCAGTTTTATTGTCAATAGATTTTGAAAAGGATGCCATGACTTAATGAAATAAAAATCGAATCTTAAATGGGTGTATTGGCACTATTGCCTTTCTAGTTTTAAAGAATGATCTTAGACTACTACCTCAAATCTTATACAAAAATTTAAAATAAAAAATGATTATCAACTAAATGTGAGTTTTAAAAACCTACAAAACATAAATGTAAAAATTAATGAAAATCGATCAGTAAAGGTTTCCAAAAATTTGACATGGAAAGCATTAGTGGCCAAAGAAAAGCAAGAATAAACTAATACCAACTGATAACCTTTCTTAATTCTATGAAAGTAGTGAGAACATATCTAACAGATAGAGGACACATATTTGTTAATGCTACAATGTTAATGCTACAATGATCCTGAATCTGAAGTACTTTTATATCTTCCAATTCTGTATAAATTTTTCCCGAATAGGATATTCCTATAAAGAACATATGTAAATAGTCAATAGGAGGAGCATATGAATTTAGCTTCTCTTTAGTATCTAAGAAAAAAGAAAAAGAAAACTCACTATTATGACCATAATATAAAAAGATGACACAAAATATAGTAATGCATTTGTGGAGAAATTGATATACTCTGCATAACAGAATGATTTGTGTAATACTGTAGTCATTTTAGCAAGCAAGTTTTCAAGTCTTCAAAAGGTCAAAGAGAATTATATATGCTCTAGCCATTACACTTCTATGTATGTATTAAAGAGAAGTAAAAAACTTGTATGGATCGGGAATGCAGTTCATTGACAGTGTACTTGGACAGTATGAGTGAGAACCTGGAAATAATTCCCCAAAACAAATTTTGAAAAGACACCCTATAGAAGATGTATGCAGGACAAATTCCTGTAACTCAATTTTATATCTATTTTAATATCAGTTCTAAAATTTATAGCATTTATATTTGAAGAAATGCAAGTTTGTTAAAATTAGGCTTGGAAAAACTATGATTGTACAATTCACTTTCAAAGCACTAAAATGTATAAAATGAAAGGAGATAATATATTGCATGTGAATTTCATGTCAGCAAAAAATAAAACCATAGTTCAAAATTCTTCACACAAGAAGGTTCCGGGAAGATGGCGGAGGAGAAGCTGGAATCTGAACAAGCTCTTGCATAGAAAGCAGTTTCAGAGTTCCAGTGAACAGTCCCAAGCCAGAGAATCACACCAAGTGTGCCATCACACGAGAGAGAGTTAGTCAAGAGAGGGGAAGCCAAGCAGACACATCTGAGTGCTTGCCAGCAGCTGCCACTGCGGCGGCAGGGTCGCGGCGGCGACCACCGCCGCGGGGTCATACCTGAGACACAGTCCGGGACGAAGGAGCCAGACGCAGCGGACTAGCAGATTCTACTCAACACCAGCAAGAACTGACAAGGAGCGGACAACTTCATCCTGCACTTTGCAGACCAGAGACGACCCAGGATCCAAGACTCGGCGTGAGTAGAAGCCCAACGTCCTCACTCCTTCTCAGGGAGCAGAGCAGGAAAGGCCACCTCGCCCCCCCCAGCACCGGTGATCTCAATCTTGGATACCGACAAAGCTCGGAGGAGCGGCTAGCTCCAGCTCAGGCCTTGGAATAAAACGAGTCATTTAGCAGGTCACAAGAACTTAACGGTGAAGTGACCTGCCAGACAGCTCCATCCAGGCAAAAGTCACCCAGCTCAGGGGCCAGCCATTGGAGTGGCTCTCCTCACTGGATAACCAGAGCCAGAGGCTGCCCCTCCCTCTAGCAGCCACCACAATCAATTGAAAAACAGAAACCCTGAGAATGGCTCCAGGCTGGGTGCTGTGAGTTTTTTTCACAAAATAGCCCCAGGGAAAAGCTACTGTTTGTTGAAAGACCTCAACTCTACTCAGAACCTAGCCTGCATCCCCCTGTTTTGTGATTCTCAAAGCAGATCACCCTCCCAGTAAACTAACCTGGGAGGGGGATCTCAAAATCTTGGGTAAAGCAGAGCATTTTTCTGCCTGTTCCAACAAACTGACTAAGAAACCAATCAAGCCACAGGACCTCAAGCTGACCAGAGACTCCAACAAGACTCTGGTTACAGACAAAAAGGAGATACAGGATTCTTCCCACCCCTCCCAAAAAAAAAAAATCAAAGAACTTTTTTTTTTTCCTTCTTCTTCTTTTCTTTTTCTTTTGTTTTCTGTTTTTTTTTTTTTTTTTTGGTTTTTGTTACCTTATCTATATAAAATTTTTTTTCTTTTTCTAAAACTTTTATTAATCTTTAATTTTAGCCTATTCTGAAAAAATAATTGTTTTCCAGTAACTTTTTTTTCTCCTCTTATAATTTTTATTTTAGTAATACGTGAATGTGTGTTTTCCTTTCTTTTCTTGTATTCTTTCAATTTTTCTTCATTCTTAATTATCTTTTTGTCTAGCTCTACTGAACTTCTGATCTTTTCTTCTCACTTTCCTATCATTTCCACCTTTTCCTCTCTTTTGTTCTTTATGTGACTTAACTCTTGTCCTGCACATCCTCAGATAAACCCGTAGTTAACTAGTAGACCCTATCCCCCATTGTGTACACACTTAATCCACAAACTTATTACTCAATATAAAACCTCTGAGACTTAAATTCCTTAATAGCAGTACTACCTCTTTATACCTATATAATATTTTAAGCATTTTTTTAAAGTTTTTCACATCTCCTCTTTGTCCCTCCCTTTCTCTCAACATAGTCACATTCCTCTCTAAATAGATGGTCTTTTAATCTCTATAATAACATTAACTTTTACGTTTCTATTTTTTTCTGGTCTCTTTTCATTTCCCTTTCCCTTTCTTCTTTCTCTCTCTCTCTCTACTTGCATCCTACCCAACCTATTTCCTGCATTGTGATTAGGACATAGTTAACTCTCCCTGTGCCTCCGCACACCAATCTATTCCTATTTTTTACCCACATCTCTCCCTAACCCTAATAATTTCTGGTTTTCCAAATTCTTCTCTGCGGTTCGAAGTCCGTTAACATATAGTTGTTTGATGTTGAATAGATGTATCTGTTCAACTAGATTGTATCTGTAGACTATTGACTGTACCAATGCAAACTTTGGTTGATGGTTGCCTTAAGATAGTGTTCTAGCACAAAACTGGTGCTATCTTCATCTCAAATGGGCAGAGTAAGCCGGAAAAACACAAGAAAAATGGCAAATTCGTGTATCTCAATACCCAATCTTGATAATCAGGGGTTAAAACAGATAATGAATAATCCAGAGGAGAATTCCCAAATAGCTTTACAAACACTGCTGACAAACATGATAAATGAGAAGTTTGACAACGTACACAGGACTCTGTATGAGCGTGATAGGGAGAGAGAGGAGGCATCCCAGAAGTTTATACAGGAATATCATAAGTGTGAGGAAGTTACACAAAAATTGATACCGGATTTGTGTGAACAACTTGAGAATACTCAAAGAGAAAGGGAGGAATGGCGTGAGCAGTCTGAGAACACTCAAAGAGAACTGCAGGAATCCCACGAACGGGAGGAAGCTAATCAAAGAGTAATACAGGAATTGAGAGACCAGGTAGAGAACACACAAAGATCACTAAAGGCATTCATGGAATCCATTAACAAAGAGCTGAAGGAAGTCAGGGAGACCACAAAGGGAATGCTGAATGGAACCCAACAGAAGGAATGGGAGTCCAAAGAAACCATAAACAATCAACTAAGTGATTTGAGGACAAACACTGAACATCAAATTAAGGAAGTAAAGAAATTCATAGAAGACCTAAAACAGAGCTTCAACAAAGAACTTGAAGCCATCAAAGCTGACCAACTTGAAGGAAAAGAGATAAAAAACAAAGTAGAGAGTCTTGACAGCAGGTTAGACCATGCAGAAGATCGAATCTCAGGGATTGAAGACAGCCTAGATATTATGGAGAAAGAACATACAACCATCCAAGACAAGTCCAAGAATATGATAGATCAATCCAACACCTGGAAGACACCATCAGAAGGCCTAATCTAAGGATAATGGGTGTAGAGGAGCACCGAGAAACAGAAGTTAATGATCTAGGAAATTTGTTTAACAGGATCCTAGCAGAGAACTTCCCAAACATGCAAAATGATAGGCCTGTTCAGATACAAGAAGCCTTTAGAACCCCAAATAGACCAGACCAGAATAGGACATCCCACCGTCACATTATAATCCACACTGGATCAACTCAGAACAAGGAAAAGATCCTTAAAGCTGTCAAGGAGAAAACGGTAATCACCTATAAAGGGAAACCAATTAGAATCACCTCAGATTTCTCAGCAGAGACAATCAAAGCAAGAAGAGCCTGGAATGATGTACGCCATGCCCTAAAAACAAACAACTATCAACCAAGAATACTGTACCCAGCTAAACTCTCCTTCATAACTGAAGGCCAAATAAAAACCTTCCATGCCAAAGAAAAATTGAAACAATACATCTCCACCAAACCAGCCCTACAAAAGATTCTTAAAGATGTCCTACACATAGAAAACCAACAAGACCGCAATTAAGGACAAGAAACTGCACCCAAACTGAGAATCCAAGAACCATAGGAAGAACCCAGTTTTCCCAGCCCCCAAGAAGGTAGATAACATGGCAGGAACTCCCAAATACCTCTCAGTCCTATCTCTTAACGTTAACGGACTGAACTCTCCACTTAAGCGACCTAGGCTGTCTAGTTGGATTAAAAAACAAGAGCCTTCTATCTGCTGCCTGCAGGAGTCACATCTTGCCTGTAAAAACAAACACATTTTCAATGTTAAGGGCTGGAACAAAATCTACCAAGCAAACGGCCCCCATAAACAGGCGGGAGTTGCAATCCTAATATCAGATAAAATAGACTTCAAATTAAAATTTTTGAGAAGAGATAAAGAAGGTCGCTATAATACTAATTAAAGGATCTCTCCTTCAGGAGGATATTACAATTCTAAATATCTTTTTGCCAAACAATGGAGCACCCAAATTTATCAAAGAAACACTACTTTCCCTCAAATCCCATATAGATCCAAAGACATTAATTGTTGGGGATTTTAACACACCACTCTCCCCACTAGATAGATCAACTCGGAAAAAACTCAACAGAGAAACTGCAGATCTAAACAGCTGCATAGATCAACTAGACTTAACAGACATCTACCGAACATTTCACCCAGCAGCATCAGAATACACGTTTTTCTCAGAAGAACATGGAACGTTTTCTAAAATAGGCCACATTTTAGGCCACAAAGCAAACTTCAGAAACATTGAAGTTATACCTTGCATTCTCTCTGACCACAAGGGAATAAAATTAGAACTCAACACCAAAAGCCACCAAAGAAAGTCCGGCATCACATGGAGGCTGAACAACACACTGCTGAATCATGAGTGGGTCATGGAAGAGATTAGAAAGGAAATTCAAATGTTCATGCTATTCAACAAAAATGAACACACAAATTACCAGCTCCTCTGGGACACAGCAAAGGCAGTACTCAGGGGCAGGTTTATAGCTCTGAGCTCCTACATCAACAAATTGGAGAAATCTGAAACTAACAATTTAATGACACATCTAAACTTCCTTGAAAAAGAGCAGCAAGATAAACCCCAATCCAGTAGACGGAAAGAAATAATCAAAATTAAATCAGAATTAAATGAATTAGAATCCAAAAAAACTATAGAAAGAATCAACAAAACAAAGAGTTGTTTCTTCGAAAAACTTAACAAAATTGACAGACCCTTAGCAAATCTTATCAGAAAAAGAAGAGAACACACCCAAATTAATAAACTCAGAGATGAGAATGGAAACATCACCACGGAAACAAGCAAGATTCAGAACATTATAAGGGAATACTTCTCAAAACTTTATGCTAATAAGTTTGAGAACTGGACTCTTCCTAGCAAACATTGACATGCCAAAACTAAAGCAAGATGAGTTAAACTATCTTAACAGGCCCATATCAAGCATTGAAATAGAAACAGCAATAAGAGATCTCCCAGCTAAGAAAAGTCCAGGACCACATGGTTTTACAGCGGAATTTTACAAGGCCTTCAAAGCAGAGCTCACACCAATGCTCCTCCAACTCTTCAATGAAATTGAACGAGAAAGCTCACTACCGAACACATTCTATGAAGCCATCATAACCCCCATCCCAAAACCAGGCAGGGACTCATCAAAGAAAGAGAACTATAGACCCATTTCTTTGATGAACATTGATGCAAAACTTCTCAACAAAATTTTGGCCAACCGACTTCAACAATACATCCAAAAAATCATACACCACGATCAAACAGGATTCATTTCAGGGATGCAAAGCTGGTTCAATATACGCAAATCAATTAATATTATTCATCACATCAACAGGAGCAAGAATAAGAACCACATGGTTATCTCAATAGACGCAGAAAAAGCATTCGACAAGGTCCAACACCCCTTTATGATGAAGGTTTTGGAAAAATTAGGAATCCATGGAACATTCCTCAATACAATAAAGGCTGTATATGACAAACCTACAGCCAGCATTATACTCAATGGTGAAAAACTAAAGCCATTTCCTCTTAACTCAGGAACAAGACAAGGATGCCCACTCTCTCCACTTCTCTTCAATCTTGTATTAGAATGCCTAGGTACAGCAATAAGACAAGAGGCAGACATAAAGGGGATCCAAATAGGGAAAGAAGTAATAAAACTCTCCCTCTTTGCAGATGACATGATCTTGTATTTAAAGAATCCCATAGACTCCACTCCCAAATTACTCAAGCTGATTCAAAACTTTGGCAAAGTAGCAGGTTATAAAATTAACCCCCCAAAATCAATGGCTTTTCTGTATACCAACAATGAGAAAAGTGTGGCTGAAATTAGGAAAGCAACTCCATTTGTAATAGCCTCACAAAAAATAAAATACCTAGGAATTAACTAAAGAAGTGACGGACCTCTATGATGAAAACTTTAAAATCTTGAAAAAGGAAATCAGCACAGAACTTAAAAAATGGCAAAACCTCCCATGCTCCTTGATTGGAAAGTTTAACATCGTGAAAATGGCAGTACTTCCCAAGGCTATCTACAAATGCAACGCAATACCTATGAAAATTCCACCCTCATTCTTCAAGGAAATAGAAGAGGCAATAAAAAAATTCATATGGAACAATAAAAGACCCCAAATAGCAAAAACCCTCCTCAACGGAAAGAACACTGCTGGAGGAATATCAATACCAAATTTCAAACTCTACTATAAAGCCATAGTAATCAAAACAGCTTGGAATTGGCATAAGAACAGACCTCAGGACCAATGGAATAGAATTGAAAACCCAGAAATTAACCTACAGACCTATAGCCATCTAATCTTTGATAAGGGAATTAAAACAATAGAATGGAAGACAGACAGCCTCTTCAGTTAATGGTGCTGGCAAAACTGGTTAACTACATGTAGAAAAATAAAGCTAGATCCTTATATATCACCCTGCACCAGAATCAACTCCAAATGGATCAAAGACCTTGAACTCAAAGCAGACACTCTGAAAACATTACAGGATGGAATAGGAGAAACCTTAGGTCTCCTTGGCTCAGGCCGAAATTTTCTGAATAGAGACCCGGAAACACAACAAATCAAAGAAAGGTTGGACAAATGGGATTGCATAAGGTTGCAGAGCTTCTGCATGGCAAATGACATAGCTAGCAAGATCAATAGAAAGCCCACGGATTGGGAGAAGATCTTTACTAGCCATACAACGGACAAGGGTCTCATATCTAAAATATACTTGGAACTCAAAAAATTAAACCCCCCCAACAACAAATCCTCAAAGAAACAACTGCCCAATAAGTAAGTGGGCGAAAGACTTAAAGAGAAGCTTCTCTGAAGAAGAAAGAAGGATGGCCAATAGACACATGAAGAAATGTTCAACATCCCTAGCCATAAAAGAAATGCAAATCAAAACAACATTGAGATATCTCCTCACTCCAGTTAGAACAGCAAAAATCAAGAACTCTAACAACAACAGATGCTGGAGGGGATGTAGACAGAAAGGAACCGTACTTCATTGTTGGTGGGAATGTAAACTTATTCAACCACTTTGGAAAGCAGTATGGAGGTTCCTCAAAAGACTTCACATAGAACTCCCCTATGACCCAGCAATCCCACTTTTGGGCATTTACCCTAATGTTTACAATAAAGACCACACTAAAGCTACCAGCACAACTATGTTTATTGCAGCATTATTTACCATAGCTAAGACATGGAACCATCCCAGATGCCCCTCTATAGATGTATGGATCAAGAAAATGTGGTATATATACACAATGGAATTCTATGCCTCCATCAGAAAGAATGACATTTCCCCATTTGTTAGGAAATGGAAAGGCTGGGAAAAAATTATAATAAGTGAAGTAAGCCAGGCCCAAAGAAACATAGGTCCCATGGTTTCCCTTATTTGCAATATCTAGTATAGGTATGAGTGAAGGGGAAAAAGTCAGATAATGTGATGTTAGGAAAATGAACCCTCAAATATGTATTTTAATGTTTTTGTTTCTTTCATGCATGTGTTTCTAATGCATTTATAAGATTATTTCTTTGTTGCTTTGTATGTCCCTCCCCCAAATGTAACCCCTGCTTTCACTATATTTGATGTCAGTATAACATGTGGAGGAGATGGGGACAAACAAGTCGTTTAAGGATTCAGGTGGACCTGTTGCAACAATGAGAAGTACAAAATGTCATGTCAAAACCAGCTTTACAATGTCGTTGTGGGGGGGGGAGGGGGGTATGATTGGGTGGGGGGGAGGGGGGAGGCTGGGAAGGGTGGTGAAGGGTAAACAAAGGAGGAGGCTGCAATGTTTGGTAAGAAATGTATGCATTATCCTGACCATGTAATTGTAACCCCTCTGTACAGTAAGTTCTCAAATAAAATAAAATAAAATTAAAAAAAAATTCTTCACACAATATGCAAAATACCTAAAAATATGTTTTTGGTGTTGGCTAAAAATTCTTTGTAAACTACAGCTTCAAAAACAAAGATGTGATTTCTGTTTATTTTGAGTATTGTTTGTCTGTTTTTTGAGTTTATGCAGAGATAACCCTATCAAAAAATAGATGTGATAACTGGAATATCTAGGAATTATACATTACTTATACGTAATTGATAAACTTTTCTGGAAGAAAATTTTAGCAAATGATAGAAAACACAAATCTATGCATCTGCATTTTATGATAGCCATATGTTACTTGCTCAATCCAATTGCTTTTATCTACTTTGCTAGAAAAAAGTATTCTCAGGATAAGAGCCAATAACGTGACAAGAAAGAAAATACACAATCATCTTGATTTATTTGTGAAAAAACAAATTAAATAAAACAATTCCACTTAAGCGACTCCATTATTAGTATCTATGAAGATGATCCTGTATGCCAACATCCATTGACTTTTTAGAATTTTAATTTCTACGAACATATGAAAATTACAATAAGAAAACAAATATAGTCTTAGAGCAAAGCAGCCTTGGAATAATTTTCTTAATTGTTTTGAAATTACAAAATAATTAATACCATTAAAATTATCCTTTCTTATGGAAATCATTTAAAAATGTTTATCACTTATTATAATTCAAATACCAAGCAAGAGGTATTTTACAGAATAATTACAAATATCATTTTATTACTATCAAAAAATAGAATAAAAGACCAGTCCCAATATGTTATCATTATTCTTAATTTCGAATCATTACCTAAATATCTTAAACAATCTAAATAGTCATGTCTTTATCATAGACGTACATATTCTATACTTTTTACATAACATTTTCCATGGGCATGTATTCATGTTTCTAAAAAATGTTCACAGCAGGTAAAAGATGCTTCTGTGAAATTAATGTGATATATTTTGTTGTTGTTATTGATGTTGTTTACAAGGTTAAGCATTGTCCCTAAGCCATTTTGTGCTCAAAGCCAGCACTCTACAACTTGAGGCATAGAGCTAATTCCTGTTTTTAGTGGTTAATTGGAGATTAGAATCTAACAAGCACTTTTCTGTCTGGGCTAGTTTTGAACACAATTCTAAGACCTCATTACCTAGAATAGCGAGTCACTGGCACTTGGTTTAATGTATTTTTTTATTCTTAATTATGTTTCAAGATTTTTGTTTCACTATAATATACATCGTTCTACACATAAATTTAGATATATGTATATATTTCTGATTACAAATAATCTCTAAAAATGTATGTCTTTCTACACATAATATATATACAAATATATTTCTGAATACAGACTCCCTCTAAAACTTTTTATGATACTATTTTCTACCTTTTTATTTCAAAGATATACAGTCTATTTTTCCAAAAGTTTCCTAGAATAAAATAACTAATATTTCAATAGAATGTAGCGTTTATTACTTTTAAGGGAATTTTAGATATACACATGATATTGTGTTAATATTTATAGCATATTACTTGAAATAATTCTGTTCAAACTCTTAAATATTTGTGTGTAGTGGTGGGGAGAGAGGAAGTTAGTTTATACTGGTTAGGAAATTGCAATACTTCAAAAATCTATTATATAATTTGTTTTAAGCCCATAGTGAAGATACCTGTTATGGTTTAGTTTTTTTTTGTTTCTTTGTTCAAAATTTTAATATGGATGCATGCACAGTGATAACCTGAAAATTATTAATCAAAAGACAAATAATCACAAAATCATAGATACATATCAGAGTTTCAATAACACTTATGATGCTAATAATAATTTTGATGAGGATGATGATGGCCATAGTGTACCCTGATAATGACAATGTTGTGATTGAAATGGAAAAAACTTTATACATTTTTGAAGCTATATTTCCCACATTGAATATATAGTACTAAATAGCATTGGATTACATACAATAAGAATATCAAGAGGAGAGTTTCAATATCAAGAAATACTATCACATAAACAGGTAGAGACAGTAAAAACCCTAATGTTATTCCTGCAGTCTCTCTAATGTATACACACTTTTCTTGGTGGTATTAATTTCTTATAAATAAAATTATTTATTTCCACATTTTGGTGGACTAAGATGTAGTTTTCAGCTTAGTGTGATTAGTTCAAAAACATTCTCATATTGATATAATTCAATAACCAATGTTTCCAGTGATATATTAAGGGTATGTTCTTCAATATATCTGAAAAAGCATGACACTATTTACATAGTACCATTTACATATCTGTAGTTACCTTAAAAGGACATAGACCTTAGAGCCAGGAGGTGAAATTTATTTTAATTTCTGCAGGAAACAATTTGTGACTTTATACCAAGGAACTGAATTTGACTCTTTCCTTATTTGTAAGGTAAGGTGGAAAATGTAAGGACTCTTTACTTTTCTTTTTTCTTGCTCTAGAAGTCAACACATATATTCTTCATTATTTCTGGTAGATTACATCCATTTATAGATGAGAAATGTAAGGCCAACAGTCAATGTAGTGAGTAAATACTGATACCAGAATTTGTGTCTGAGCACTTCACTCTGTGTGCTTACAAAGAGAGTGATTTGCTAATGGAGAGGACCAATATGAAAAGACTATGGGGAAAAAGCATACTTTGGAAATGTTTGTTTTAGGACTAGGTGACAGTGTTGAGTAAATGAAACAGGGTGGTGTCAGGGGCATAAAAAGGAGTATATAGAAATCATTTGAGTGGGGGCTGGGAAGGTGGCTCAGTGGTAGAGCGTTTGCCTTGCATGCATGAGGCCATGGGTTCGATTTCTCAGCACCACATAAGCAGAGAAAGAAAGCTGGAAGTGGTGCTGTGGCTCAAGTGGTAGAGTGCTAGTCTTGAGATGAAGAACTAAGGGACAGAGCCAGGCTGAGTTCAGGCCCCATGACCGGAACCACCCAAACAATAGAAATCATTTGAGTGACAGAAACTGAGAAAATCTTGATCATTCATCTTATCTAATGGGAGGGAGTAGGGTAAGAAGAAATCTAATGTGCTTCCACACGTTTGGCTGGCAACTATGTTAGTGCTACTCTTAGTTATAAGGACCACAGTTGGAAATGATGGATTTGGGGAAAAAATCTGATAGTTCTAAAGTTTAGATGCAAAGATGGGTCTGTTTAGACATCATCAAAATATCCACGACCATGAATATGAAAATGAATAATGAAATTGGGGGCATTATTGAAGGGGAAAGGAAAAGGAAAGTTCTGACACAGGTGTGAGTAATGTGGGCACCACTGTAGACAAGATTGGAAGAAAGTGATAAATAAGGAAATAAAAAAGTAACACAAATTTACATAAGTAAAGGAAGGAATTTGCAAGAAGATATTGAAAGAAATATGCTATTTGGATTTGAAAAGTAAAAGGACATAGACAAGTTCAATAAGAACATTGTTTTGGTGAAAGTCACATTGATAAAATTTTGGGATACGAATATGAAGCCATAAAATTCTGGATCCATAAATTCAACAGGTCCTCTTGATTTTAAATGTAGGGAACCAATGCTTTTATCCTGATCTTAGAAGAATTATACAGATATAACTGTCATGAACTTTACTCATAGGTATTGTATGAATATTTTTGAAGACTTTGTTTATTCAGGAGTTTATAGATTGAACTACAGCACAGACAAGCCTAATTTGGCCTACAGTTCCAAAGTGTGGCCCATGTATCCACATCAGTTTGGGGTTTTATTGAAATATCTTTAGATATATTTGGATGCCTTATCAGCCTATTCATTATAAATGTAGGACAAGTAACACCAAGTATTAGGTTGAACATACAGCATTACTGATGTGACTAAAGACTCCTCGAATTGATTCTTCTTTAGAATAGAAAATGCCTCATTATCCACTGACACATCATAACTGCCATATACTCTATTTAACTCTAGTTCTTGTTAGGGATATCTCCATGGTGAAATAACCCTGTCAATCAACCTGCCACAAATTCTTATATGTAGGGCATGCTTTTATAAATAATTAGCTCTAGATTTTGTGGCTATTTATATTTCTCATGGGAAAACTAATGAGCTCCACGGAAACTGACCTAAGGAGACTTTCAATTCTAATATCATTTTGTCTCAAAATGCTTTAAATTCTACATACTCTAATATCAGCATAGGGTTACACAGTGGAACTTTTCTCCTCAAAGAGTGAGTACTACCCTATTGCTTAATATGGACAAAGTATTTTCATACATAGACTGGTCTTGTGCAAACAAGAAGTGGTAGTTGAACAATGTTCTTAGCAGTTTGTATAGATGAAATGGAAAGAGAGCAACTATGAACTCAAAAGGAATGTGCAAAAAAGTAAAAGGCACAAAGTAGAATGTGCCAAGGAAATGCTGAAGTATAATTTCAAATTATGTGCTCAGGTGCTCAGGTGTGTTCAAAGTACAGCTTAAGAAAATGTAGTTGGGTATCTTGGGGAAAAACTGCTTTAAACTCTTCTGGGATAATTGTACAAGTAGAAGCCCCTAACTCTGACTCTAATCAGCCACATCATCATCAACTTAGGGACTATTCTCCAAGTGCAAAGTGAGAAAAAGAGGGCTCATCACAGTTAGTGTTCAGCTTGAAGTAATGGAAATAACATAATTTTTCTTATAAGACTTCACTTATTTTGGAGGGTTAAAGTAGGAAAAACCCAAGTAAATATTTTGCATGTACCTAAATTAAGTGGGACATAGTATATTACTCTCTTTTTAACTAAGAAGTTGTAGATTATGTCTTTTTATACTCTAACTTGGGACAATGATCTGCTGTCAGTCATTTTCTTCCCCCTCCCCACCTTTTACCCTAACAATTACATAATTTTTATTGAAAGAGACATACTTGAGCTTGCATTTCTAAATCCTTCAAAATTATCTGAACTAATTCATACTTCTGGAAGCCTCCTATATCTTTCTCAAGGGAATATTTTGTCACTACCATTTTAACCCATATGATATTGGATATCTTCCTGCCTAATTCAGTGCAACATATACATTAGACTCATCCAGATATCAAAACACTTGTACCACCATGAAATCCTATCTTCATAAAAATCATGATTTTAGAATATCTGGGGAGGTGACATCTGTCATTTTTGAATGACCCTAAATGATACTTACATGCAATCATGTTTTAAATCAATATGCCTCTCAGTAGATGAACGAATTGACAAAATGTGATAAATATATCCACTGTGGAATTCTATGCTTCCAATTCATATGGAAATGGAAAAATCCTACTAAGTAAAATAAACAAGACACAAAGAAAGAGATTCCATGGTTTCCCTAATTTGTAACAAGTAGGAAATATCTACGATAGTCCTAGCAGATGAGCAGAATGGCTCAGTAGCTCTGTATAAGATGATGCTGAACAAAATGAACTCCTACATATGGAAACAAAGGTTTTCTTTGTGGTTGTTGTTTTTCATGTACTCTGTGATTCTTTTTTCTTTTGTGGTTTCCCCTATGGTTTGTCCCCTGCTGTATTTGATTTCAGAATCATATGTTATTGTACATACATTTATCTTAATTAGGGAAGGGAAAACGAATAACAAAATGGCGTGACAAAGGACAAAGTACAAATCAATGTAATAGCAATGCTCACAAGACAACATAATGGAAATTTACATTACAACTTGTGAAGAGTATTGAGGTGAAGAAAACTGTGAGAAAAGTGAGGTAGTGGGTAAAAAGTTCGACATGTTATGTATTCACCATCCTACAATTACGGCAACCCCTTCTATATATCACCTTGACAATAAAATTAAATTAAAAAATAACTTACATAAAATATAATTTCACTGTATTGGTATAGTAAATACCATTCTATTCCCCCTTTCTTAATCAGAGGGTCATCAACTTGAATGTAATCAAACTATATAATATCTTCACAATATATTTGCCTTTATGTTGAAAAAAACCATTATCTCATACTAAAACAGAAAACAGTTCACTTCTTCGAAACTCCTAACTACTAAATTTGAATAAATGTTAAGACGACAGAATATATGTATTCTTCAAAATTCAGATGACTACTAACTAATCATTTTCAAATTCTGCTCATGCCATACCAGAGACATTTAAAACAGTATCTGTTTGCATTTTTAATTATTTCGGCAATAGATGACATTTCCAATGTGATGTTACATATTTAAAAGTCAATAGAAAATATAGCCACATGACCTACCTAAAATAATTAATTCCTGAAGAGTAAATATTTGTTAATCAGAGTAAGCTATTATTTCTATGACATTCAATCCCAAGTTTTTATGCTGTAAAGTCATCCTAGCCCAACAGTTTGCAACTTATAAGGTGCACCTTAAAATTGCCTGAATTCACATCATGACTAGTTTATCACTATTTTGAAAAAAAAATACTGCACTTCTGCTGTGATGCCATCCCAATTGTGCAAAGAACACTACACTAAACTTTTCTGCATCATTTTCCTTCCAGTAGTATTCTTGAGATCAGAACACTTGCAAATAGTATTTATATTATTATTTTATATTAATTTTATTATACATTATTTTTATCTATCATAGATATTCAGGAGATCTGAATATCTGAATATTAAGATCTGAAGATTATGGTTCAATTCCATCCAGGTAGCAAGGTTCCTTAGATTCTTATTTCCAATAAATTCATAAGGTATAGCCAGACACAAGTGGCACTGAGGTTCAAGTGGTAGAGCAGTAGCCTTGAGCAAAAACAGGCTCAGGGACAGTGCCCAGACCCAGAGGTCAAGCCCTAGCATAAACTAAACAACAAAAACAAAATAAAAACAAACATTAAACCTAACTTTTTTCCCTCATTGTATGAGTAATTAAGAGGTACGTAAGGAAATTTCTTCCTGTGTTATGTATAGGTAGAAGAAAAAAGATGTAATACAATTACTCTCTTCATACCATATTACACCAAATCCTGAAAAAATTTCTCTTTTTCTAAATTTATAAATTAATAGCATCCATTTGTTGGCAACTTTGTCTAGATTACTCAGATTATCATGTTATACATGAACTGTTGCAATTATCTATTAACTAATTTCTAATTATACCTCACTTGAAAGAATATTCTAAGCAAATAGAATGCCAGAATCATTTGTGAATTTCTAAATTAAATCTTCTACTTGAAAACAATTTTGTATTATCCTAGAGAATATGAAATTACAAACAAAAAACATTTATTTCAAATCTAAATTCTAATTTTGGCAGGTCTTCAAAGTCCAACATTAGATGAACTTTGCTATTTCTCTAGGCTTAAGCTTTTGTAATCCTTCATCATTTCTTTGGAAACCAACAGAATGATGCTTACTTTTTCAAATTTTTGATTGGGAATCATGAGCTATTTTGCATCTAGCAATGTTCTGTAATGAAGAGAGCATGTAAAACACAAGTGAGGATTATATATGAGTTGCATTTCAATAGGAAACTTGACTTATCAAAACATAGTGAAAAAATTAGCCCAAACTTCCAACTGTGTATTCCTTTCTTGTTGTTTGGCTTGTTTTATTGAGACAAAATTATACTACCTGGTCCAGGGAAGGTATCACTATGTAATTCCACTCTCTAAGCTCCTATCTTAGTGTGAGTGCTAGAATTCCAGGCTTGTATCACATTGCCCTGCCATAGTTTGTTGGTTTATTTAATCTAGAAACAGGCTAGCAATTCTGAACTTCTCCGATGATCTTATTCACTAGACTGACTGCTCTCACTGTTTATGTACAATTTTCAAAGACGTTCTAACATTTGACACAGGATATGAGCATTTTAAGATGCACCTTCAGGGTTCTCTGATTCATTCCTCCAAGGATTTTATCCCTGTAATAATGATTACTTGACTTTCTTAATATCTCTGGTCCCTGTCTTTGTAATATTCTCAAAGATTTTTTGGGAAAGTTCACTTGACGACTTTCTAATATTAAAAATTATCACTTGTTGTAGTCTTACTCAGGATATATTTTCTATTATTTTCCAACTTTTTCTACACATTTTGAGAGTTGTTTCATATGTGTGTTTACACATATAAGTGCCTCTGTGTATGTGCATGCTTGCGTGTATGTATGCCAAAACCTCAATCTCTTATTCAACAGTGTTGCTCATACCTAGTATTCCATCACTTCAGCCATTCTTACAATGCAGGTTTAGGCTGGTTAATTATAGGTATTGTCGCAAATACTTTTTTTCCCACAGGCTGAATGCAAACTGAACTTCCCAGAATCCTTTACATTCTTAGGTTTTATCTTTCCAGGAGTATCAATTTTTAAACTTGAAACAGTCTAACCTGTATCCCAGATTTTTAACTTAAGAATTCATATAAAGATAGGTGAACATACACATTACATATATTTAGTGTACACTGTTAGATTTGTGATCTTAAGCCGGATGACAGTGGCTCACGCCTATAATCCTAGCTACTCAGGAGGCTGAGATCTGAGGATTGCAGTTCAAATCCTGCACAAGTAGGAAAGTTTCTGAAACACTTATCCCCAATTAACAACCAGAAAACTGGAAGTGGCACTGTGGATCAAGTGGTAGAGTGCTAGCCTTAAGCTGAAGAGTAGAGGAAGAGTGGGCCAAGACTTCAAGCCCCACAAATACCAAAGAAAAAGAAAAGGAAGGAAATAAAAAGATATGTGAACTTAGCCACCAGTTCATTGCTAGTATAATTCCTGCTCTCTAAACATGGATTTTTTTTTCCAGTTAAGTCCATGCTCTTATATCTGACTTGCTTTGAAACTAGAATTACTCTTCCATTCTAGTTTTTGCAAATTTGCATGATTAGTTGCCATGATTTAGAGCTAGAAGAAGAAACAGAGTGGCCTCATCCTTCATGTTCCACTTAGTAGTAATGTTTTCACTATATCACTCTTGTACATCAACATACTGGCCTTGGCTTTATTCAAATTTGTATTATTTGCAGAGTCTTCTATACTGTATTGAACAACCATACGTCAACACAGAACTTCTTTTTCTCCTATTATTCATATTGTTTCTCTTACTGTTAACTTATGTACACTTGTGAAATAATGCACAACACACACACACACACACACACACACACACACACATATTTCTGAGAACCTTCTTCTCGCTTAAAATTGGTCATAATTTATAGAGCACTTAGGAAATTTGAACTTAATGTACTCCAGGATAATGGTTTTTTATATGACCATATGTATATGTATAATGTTTTATAAGCAATTTAAATTCCGTATTTTCTCATGACTAAGTTGTTTCTGAAACACATGTTGCCTCATGTACAAAGATGTACTTGTGCTATTTCAATGAAGCTACAAAACGTTCATTTTACCTGGAGCAGCCTCATAGATTGTCACTTGAAATAACTGGAAGGAACTGTTACTGGAAGTGGAAACTGATTCCAAGAGAGGAATTGAACATAGAGAAATGACAAGTTCAACTTAATTTGTGTGCTCGTTTTACTGTACAAAAAAAGAATTCAAAACTTGAAGGAAACTCTGTGCCTGATTTTTCGAGTGTGTTCTTTACTCACGTAAAACTTGTCTGTAAATTTCTAGTTGAGAGTATTACAAAAGGAAACAATATGCCATTTGAAGTCCAACATAGATAAAAAGGAAATAACGTTGTTTTAAAAGTGTTCTACTGCAAAGAAACAAAGACATGTAGGTTTAAAGGTACCTTATGCCTAGATATTTCACTCCTGACATGATTGTCTTGTTGCAGGAGTCCGTTATCCGTTACTTTAATCTGTTCCTGAGTTCACCATAGCAATAAGGATTCCAAAAAGCAGGATCCAGTGAGTATGATCAGTAAAAGAAGGCTCTTTTCAAACCAGTGCTTTAAGGATGGTCCAAAAGAAATATATGGGTTTTTTTGGCTTGCTTGTTTGTTTAGTTTGTGCTGGTTCTGGGGCTTGAACTCAGAGTCTGGACCCTGCCCCTAAACAGTTGTCTTTCTTGCCCTCCTGCCACCATAGGTAGTACTCTACTGCTTGAGCCAAAACTCCACTTCTGGCTTTTTTGGTGTTTAATTACAGATAAGAGTTTGACAGACTCTTCTGCCTGTTGGTTTTGAGATTGTAATAAATCCAAGTGACATCAACTGTAAGATTTTTCTTTTGAACCAAGACATGTTAGATGAAGTTTATTATAAAGCTAGTATTCGACAATTTTTTAAAAGAAGAGAATATGTTCAGCAAAGAAACCATAACTTAACTCAGCAAAAGTAGGTGCACTGAATTTTTTTGGAATTATGTTCTCTGCTTGGGAAGTTTAGTATTGACTTCATCGCTCCTTTTGAGGAACTTTTTCTGTTGGCCATGGGGCTAGAATTCTGATCCTGGGCGCTGTCCCTCAGCATTTCAGCTCAAGTTAGGTGCTCTACCACTTTAGTTACAGCACCATTTCTGGATTTCTGGTGGTAATTGAAGATAAGATTCTCATGGATTTTCCTGACCAGGCTAGATTTGAACCACCATCCTCTGGTTTCAACCTCCTGAGTAGCTAGTATTACAAATGTGAGTCACCAGCACTGAGCTCATATTTGCATTTATGTGCACTTAATGACACTATGTTGACAAAGAATTGAAATTTGAATCAAATGGTGTGACATTTCAGCTTTTCAATAAAATGGAGGTAGCAATAAATATGTCCTCCTTTTCCATGTTCTTACATTAATGACTCATGAGCTATGGGACTCTTACATTAGCATCCTCTGTTGTCTGCGTATGTGGACTTAGTATCAGAAATTGTTCATAGAGAAATAGAGAAAAACAGATTTGTAGAAAGCAAAGGAGATCAGGTATGAAAGAGCAACATAGAAGTATATACAACTTATCACACTGAGATTATGTACTAGCCTAAGGTATTTGGTTATTGATAATCAAAAATGGTTCTCTAGAACAGTATATAATTTAGTTATTATTATCATTTATTCCTTCCATCTGGAGTTATTCCTTCTGTCAAAACTATTAATTAACCTCTGCCCTTTTGGTGCCATAACTTACCAAAAAGATTTCCAAATCTCACTTATACTACCCTTCTGATTGTGATTAAGAGTGGCCACTGAAGAGCCTGGAATCTTTGAATTTCCGGGATTAATCTTCACTGATATCTAAGCACATTCTTGGTATTAATTGCCATGACCTATTAACAAAACGTTCTTTTTTGTCAACACAGTATTCTAATAAAGTACATGAATTAAGGACTATTGATAGGTATCAGTTGGAAGGAGCAATTATATATTCCAAGTATGGCTTCTTTATTTTGCATTTCCTGGCTAAATGACTCTTTTGCCAGTCCTGTGGCTTGAACTCGGGGCCAGGGAACTGTTCCTATGCTTCTTTTTTTTTTTTTTTTTGATTGAGGGTAGCACTATACCACTTGAGGCAAAACACCACTTCCATTGTTTCTTTTTCTGTTTATGTGGTACTGAGTAATAGAACCCAGAGTTGCATGCATTCTAAGCAATAACTGTTCCATGAAACCACATTCCCAGAGCCCTAAATGACTTTCTTTTTTTATATTAATAAGTATTTTTTGTGAAAATTGAGTACAGAGGGGTTATAATTACATGAGCAAGGTAATGAGTACATTTCTTATCAAGCATTTTTGCCTCCTCCTTTGTTTCCCCTTAACATCCTTGCCCACCGTTCCCCACCCACCGCCAAAGTTGTAAAGTTCTTTATTCGACATAATGTCTTGTTGCAATGGGAATTTCTTAAGATGATATTACTTTTTCATTCCGTTAATATGTATTACAATTTAGGCCAGGTGGTATAAAAGGAAGTGGAAAATAATACTAAGTCCAGTAAAGCTGACATTCCTATCATATCACTAAGGAAGTAGTGTTAAGACCTGCAGGACTCTTAGGGCTGTTGTATGTGACATTATTATGTAAAACACTATTAACTGACATCCCCGACATCCATAATATTCTGCTTCCACTTTCCAGGTCAAAGAACAAATATCTACACCATTTTATTGATTGGGTGTGTTTTCTAGGAATGAAGAAGGAGGATGTAATAGGTGATGGTGGAAAAATATGTATATTGGCTCCCTGTCCACATTTTTTGCATTTTTAAAAAGTGCTACTGATGAACTCCCACTTACATCTAATTGACTTGCTGTTTGCACAAGATGCAGATAAATGAAGACATTTATTCTGGTGGATAGTCACCTATATTAACAAAATCCATTTCTGGAAAAATAAGATACTAGGTAAGAAATAATAAATTATTGTGTGTAAAATGGTTTCTTTTCTTGGAGAACAAAAGTTAGTATTGAAATGATTACTCCAACTTTATTTGAGATTTTATGCTGTCTCAGTTTCAAAATATTCTCTAATTTCTGTAACATCCAAACATAACAGACATGATTTGAAGATCTCAGTCATTTTAGAAAATAAGGAACGTAATAGCAAACTACCTGCAGAGACATGTGATTGCAAGTATGATTGATTGTATTATGGTTCTATTTTTTTTTCCTCTTTATCTCAAGTGTTGCATATCTTGGCATATTACTCTATGTCCTGAATCAGCTTCCTGTATGTGAGATTTACCTCTACTCTTCAGTGTCAAGATGGGTCATGTGACTTACTTCAGCTCATAAAAGTGAACCAAAAGTGGTGAAAGACTATTTCTAGGGGAACATTTCTATCTCATTATCTGTGTCTTTTTCTCCTTAGCTATAAAAATAGCATATTTCCAGAGGGAGTCTTCTTTCAACTTATATGTTGGAAGAGTATAGCATGTGAAATTGAGGCAAAACTCAAATACAGTCTCATACATATAACAAAGGAAGAACTAAGCTAATATTAGAATATGATATTAAGATGATAGTTTCTTACCATTCTTTTATATCTTTATGATAGCTGACTATATCACACCAGAATTTAACAAATCCTAAACAAGAACTAATCAAATTGATAACATTTCCTGTTGGAATATATTAAAAATTTTTTTCAGGTAAAGGGTAGGTGTATTCAGTAGACCTGCTGAGACCAGGCAAGGTTGGCACTCCACATGGCTGGGAAAGGCCTGGGAAAGAGCGAGAGCTGGAAAAGAGAGGAAAGAAAGAGGAAAGAGTGAGAAAAGAGCAGAAAGAGAGCGCATCTGGGAAAGGTGGGAAAGAGAGAGAGCTAGGAAAGAGAAGGGAGCTAGAAAAAAAGAGAGGAAAGAGCAAGAAAAGAGCAGAGAGCAGAGAGAGCTAGAAAAGAGCAGAGTGAGCAGAGAGTGCAGAGAGAGAGAGCAGAGAGTGCTAGAAAAGAGCAGAGAGATAGCAGAGAGCAGAGAGAGCTACAAAAGAGCAGAGAGAGAGCAGAGAGCAGAGAGAGCTAGAAAAGAGCAGAGAGAGAGCGTCTGGACCTGGACTAGGCCTTACGTGTGGAGAAAGGTATGGCCACATCAAATTCAGATGTGACCTCTTCCAGGTGTCCCAGTTGGCTAGGTAACGCAGGTACTATGTGGAGCTGGCACCAGGCCATCTTGGTCCTCCACGAGGTGGGGAAAGGCCTGGGAAAGGGAGCTGGGAGAGCTGGGAAAGAGAGATAGCTGGGAAAGAGAGAGAGAAGAGCTAGAAAAGAACAGAGAGAGAGCAGAGAGCAGAGAGAGCTAGAAAAGAGCAGAGAGCGATATTACAATTTTTTATAAATAAGCATTCTACAAGTGATCACTTGTGGGATTATCTATTTCTATAGAAGTGTTTAACCAATCTAGAGCACTGTATCTAATATCCACAACCATTATCCAGACCTTGTGATTGAGGTGAGGAAGAAAAAATATCTAGATTTCTCCTTCTCTTTTCCTCTTCTCCTTTTACTAGTGTGGATTCTCATCTTTTCTCCAAATTCTCCTATTAATAAAGGAAGAAAGACACATTGTGGATAGGAAGCAAAAGGCTTCAAAGCCAGAATTTTATTCTTTCAGAAATAGCTTAAGTAAATCAGAATGGCTCAAGGAAGAATAAAAACCTGAATTTTTTCCCTTTCTGGATTTCACCATAGACTCTGAACATGACTATAAATAGCTAGTGAACCATTTGTCTTGGCTAAATTTTTTTAAATTTTTATTTATTTTTTTATTTTGAAAATACTGTACAGAGGGGTTACAATTACATGGGCAAGATAATGAGTACATTTCTTATCAAGCATTGTTGCCTTCTCCTTTGTTTCCCCTTCCCATCCCTTCCCAGCCTCCCCTCACCCCCCACAACAACTCCACCCCCCCACCAAAGTTGTAAAGTTCGTTTTCGACATGACAATTTGTACTTCCAATTGTTGCAACGGGTGCACCTGTATCCTTATTTAAACGACTTGTTTTTCCCCTTCCCCTCCACAAATTATAGCGACATCAAATAGATAAGTGCATAGGACCATATATAATGAAATGTATCAACATTAACGCCAAGAATTGTAAACAAGAGGTTATTATGTCCTGTATGTAGTTATTAATTTTTTCTATTTATTCTTTTTCTCTTTTTTTCTTTTCAATGAAGATAAAAAATAAAAATAGTAGATAAAAAGTAAATATTAAAAATGAAATTTGAAATCTGAAAAAAATATTAAAATAATTTGCTTGGTCAACACTCCTGCATATAGTTCACTGTCTTAAAATATATATTAGTTCTTAGTTTCAGAATAGATTTTTCTTGTATTCTTTTTTTATTTTATTTTTTTCCAGTCTAATATTTATTTATTTTTCTTCTTTTTATTGTGAAAATACTGTACAGAGGGGTTACAATTACATGGGCAAATAGTGAGTACATTTCTTATCAAGCATTGTAGCGCCTCCTTTGTTTACCCTTCCCATCCCTTCCCAACCTCCTTCCCCCCACCCAAACCACTCCCCCCAAGTTGTAAAGTTCGTTTTTGACATAAAAACTTGTTACAGTTCTTGATTTTTGCCATTCTAACTGGAGTGAGGTGGTATCTCAATGTTGTTTTGATTTGCATTTCTTTTATGGCTAGGGAGGTTGAGCATTTCTTCATGTGTCTAGTGGCCATCCTTCTTTCTTCTTCAGAGAAGTTTCTCTTTAAGTCTTTAGCCCACTTATTTATTGGGCAGTTGTTTCCTTGAGGATTTGTTGTTGGGGGATTTAATTATTTGAATTCCAATATATTTTAGATATGAGACCGTTGTCCGTTGTATGGCTAGTGAAGATATTCTCCCAATCCGCGGGCTTTCTATTGACCTTGCTGGGTATATCTTTTGCCATGCAGAAGCTCTGCAACTTCATGGGATCCCATTTGTGCAACCTTTCTTTGATTTGTTGTGTTTCGCGGTCTCTATTAAGAAAATTTCGGCCTGCGCCAAGGAGACCTAGGGTTTCTCCTATTCCATCCTCTAATGTTTCCAGAGTGTTTGCTTTGACTTCGAGGTCTTTGATCCATATGGAGTTGATTCTGGTGCAGGGTGATATATAAGGATCTAGTTTTAGTTTTCTACAAGTAGTTAACCAATATTGCAAGCACTATTTACTGAAGAGGCTGGCTTTATCCCATTGTATCATTTTAGCTCCCTTATCAAAGATTCCATGGCTGTAAGTCTTTAAGTTCATTTCTGGGTTTTCAATTCTATTCCATTTGTCCTGAGGTGTGTTCTTATGCCATTATCAAGCCGCTTTGATTACTATGGCTTTATAGTAGAGTTTGAAATTTGGTATTGATATTCCTCCAGCAGTGTTCTTTCCGTTGAGGAGCATTTTTGCTATTCGGGGTCTTTTATTGTTCCATATGAATTTTTGGATTGCCTCTTCTATTTCCTTGAAGAATGAGGTTGGAATTTTGATAGGAATGGCATTAAATTTGTAGATAGCCTTGGGAAGTACAGCCATTTTCCCGATGTTGATCTTTCCAATCCAGGAGAATGGGAGTTTTTGCCATTTTCTAAGTTCTGTTTTGATTTCCTTTTTCAAGTTTTTAAAGTTTTCATCATAGAGGTCCTTCACTTCTTTGGTTAAGATAATTCATAGGTATTTTATTTTTTGTGGGCTATTACAAATGGAGTTGCTTTCCTAATTTCAGCCCCACTTTTCTCATTGTTGGCATACAGAAATGGCATTGATTTTGACGGTTAATTTTATACCCTGCTACTTTGCCAAAGTTTTGAATAAGCTTGTGTAATTTGGGAGTGGAGTCTATGGGATTCTTTAAATACAAGATCATGTCATCTGCAAAGAGGGAGAGATTTATTTCTTCTTTCCCTATTTGGATCCCCTTTATGTCTTCCTCTTGTCTTATTGCTGTAGCTAGACATTCTAATACTAGGTTGAAGAGAAGTGGACAGAATGGACATCCTTGTCTTGTTCCTGAGTTAAGAGGAAAAGGTTTTAGTTTTTCTCCATTAAGTATAATGCTGGCTGTAGGTTTGTCATATACAGCCTTTATTGTATTGAGGAATGTTCCATGGATTCCTAACTTTTCCAAAACCTTCATAATAAAGGGGTGTTGGATCTTCCTGAATGCTTTTTCTGCATCAATTGAGATAACCATGTGGTTCTTATCCTTGCTCCTGTTGATGTGATGAATAATATTAATGATTTGCATATATTGAACTAGCTTTGCATCCCTGAAATGAATCCTGTTTGATCGTGGTGTATGATTTTTTGGATGTATTGTTGAAGTCGGTTGGCCAAAATTTTGTTGAGAAGTTTTGCATCAATGTTCATCAAAGAAATGGGTCTATAGTACTCTTTCTTGGTTGAGTCCCTGCTTGGTTTTGGGATGAGGGTTATGATGGCTTCATAGAATGTGTTCAGTAGTGAACTTTCAATTTCAATTTCATTGAAGTGTTGGAGCAGTATTGGTGTGACCTCAGCTTTGAAGGCCTTGTAGAATTCCGCTGTAAAACCATATGGTCCTGGACTTTTTTAGCTGGGAGGTCTCTTATTGCTGTTTCTATTTCAATGCTTGATATGGGCCTGTTAAGATGGTTTAACTCATCTTGATTTTTTTTTTTTTTGGTCCAGTCGTGGGGCCTGAACTCTGGACCTGGACACTGTCCCTCAGCTCTTCAGCTCAAGGCTAGTGCACTACCACTTGAGCCACAGCGCCACTTCCGGCTTTTTTCTTTTTGCTTATGTGGTGCTGAGGAATCGAACCCAGGGTCTCAGGCATTCAAGGCAAGCGCTCTACCACTGAGCCACCTTCCCAGCCCACAACTCATCTTGATTTAATATTGTATGTCAGTATTTGCTAGGAAAAGGTCCATTTCTGCCAAGTTCTCAAACTTATTTGCATACAGTTTTGAGAAGTATTCCCTTAAAATGTTTTGAATATTGGTTGTTTCCATGGTGATGTTTCTGTTCTCGTCTCTGAGTTTATTTATTTGGGTGTGTTCTCTTCTTTTTCTGATAAGATTTGCTAAGGGTCTGTCAATTTTGTTAATTTTTTCGAAGAACCAACTCTTTGTTTTGTTGATTTTTCTATATTATTTTTGGATTCTAATTCATTTAATTCTGATTTAATTTTTATTATTTCTTTCCGTCTACTGGATTGGGGTTTATCTTGCTGCTCTTTTTCAAGGAGTTTCAGATGTGTCATTAAATTGTTGGTTTCAGATCTCTCCAATTTGTTGATGTAGGAACTCAGAGCTATAAACTTGCCTGAGTACTGTCTTTCCTGTATCCCAGAAGAGGTGATAATTTTTGTGCTCATTTTTGTTGAATAGCATGCACATTTGAATTTCCTTTCAAATCTCTTCTTTGACCCACTTGAGATTCAGCAGTGTGTTGTTCAGCCTCCATGTGTTACCGGACTTTGGTGGCTTTTGGTGTTGAGTTCTATTTTTAATCCCTTGTGGTCTGAGAGAACGCAAGATATAACTTCAATGTTTCTGAATTTGGACAAGTTTTTTTGTGACCTAAAATATGGTCTATTATAGAAAATGTTCCATGTAGTGTTGAGAAGAACGTGTATTCTGATGTTGCTGGGTGAAATATTCGGTAGATGTCTGTTAAATCTAGTTGATCTATGCAGTTGTTTAGATCTGCGGTTTCTCTGTTCAGTTTTTGCCAAGTTGATCTAGCTAGTGGGGAGAATGGTGTGTTAAAATACCCAACAATTAATGTCTTTGGATCTATGTGGGATTTGAGAGAAAGTAGTGTTTCTTGGATAAATTTGGGTGCTCCGTTGTTTTGTGAATAAATATTTAGAATTGTAATATCCTCCTGAAAGAGAGATCCCTTAATTAGTATGTAGCGACCTTCTTTATCTCTTCTCACAAATTTTAATTTGAAGTCTATTTTATCTGATATTAGGATTGCAACTCCTGCCTGTTTATGGGTGCAGTTTGCTTGGTAGATTTTGTTCCAGCCTTTATCATTAAAAAATGTGTTCGTTTTTAGGGGCAAGGTGTGACTCCTGAAGGCAGCAGATAGAAGGATCTTGTTTTTTAATCCAACTAGACAGTCAATGTCGCTTAATTGGAAAGTTAAGTCCGTTAATGTTAAGAGATAGGACTGAGAGGTATTTGGAAGTTCCTGCCATGTTATCCATCTTCTTGGGGACTGAGAAAACTGGGTTCTTCCTATGATTCTTGGATTCTCAGTTTGGGTGCAGTTTCTTGGCCTTTATTGTGGTCTTGTTGGTTTTCTTTGTGTAGGACATCTTTAAGAATCTTTTGTAGCCCTGGTTTGTTTCATTTTTTCTTTGCTATGGAAGGTTTTTATTTGGCCTTCAGTTATGAAGGAGAGTTTAGCTGGGTACAGTATTCTTGGTTGATAGTTGTTTGTTTTTAGGGCATGGCATACATCATTCCAGGCTCTTCTTGCTTTGATTGTCTCTGCTGAGAAATCTGAGGTGATTCTAATTGGTTTCCCTTTATAGTTGATTAATTACTTCTCCTTGGCAGTTTTATGGATCTTTTCTTTGGTCTGAATTGATCCTATGTGGATTATAATGTGACAGTTGGATTTCCTATTCTGGTCTCTTCTATTTGGAGTTCTAAAAGCTTCTTGTACTTAAATAGGCCTATCTTTTTGCATGTTTGGGAAGTTCTCTGCTAGGATCCTGCTAAAAAAAAATTTTCTAGACCATTAACTTCTGTTTCTAGGTGCTCCTATGCATCCATTATCCTTAGATTAGGCCTTCTGGTGGTGTCTTCCAAGTGTTGGATAGATCTCTCACATTTCTTGGATTTGTCTTGGATGGTTGTATTTTCTTTCTCTATGTCTAGGCTGTCCTCAGTCCCCGAGATTCGATCTTCTGCATGGTCTAAACCGCTGTGGAGACTTTCTACTTTTTTTTTTAATTTCTTTTCCTACTGGTTGGTCAGCTTTGATGGCTTCAAATTCTTTGTTGAAGCTTTGTTTTAGATCTTGTATGAACTTCTTTACTTCCTTAATTTGGTGTTCAGTGTTTATTCTCAAATCACTTAGTTGATTGGTTATGGTTTCCTTGGACTCCCATTCCTTCTGTTGGGTTCCATTCAGCATTCCCTTTGTGGTCTCCCTGACTTCCTTCAGCTCTTTTTTAATGGATTCCATGAATGCCTTTAGTGATCTTTGTGTGTTCTCTACCTGGTCTCTCAATTCCTCTTTGATTAGCTTCCTCCCGTTCGTGGGATTCCTGCAGTTCCCTTTGAGTGTTCTCAGCCTGCTCACGCCATTCCTGCTTTCTCTTTGAGCATTCTCAAGCTGCTTATGCAAATCCTGTATCAGTTTTTGAGTAGCTTGCTCATGCTTATGATATTCTTGTATAAACGTTTGGATTGCCTCCTCTCTCTCCCTATCATGCTCATACAGATTCCTTTGTATGTTTTCAATGTTTTCATTTATCATGTTTGCCTGCAGTGTTTGTAGAGCTCTTTGGGAACTCTCCTCTGGATTATTCATTATCTGTTCTGTCCCCTGGTTATCAAGAGTGGGAGTTGAGATATCCGGACTTGCCATGTTTCTTGTGTTTTTCCGACTTACTCTGCTCATTTAGGATGAAATTAACACCAATTTTGTGCTAGAACACTATCTTAAGACAAGCATCAATCAGAGTCAGTATTTGCCCAGTCAATAGTCTGCACACAAAATCTAGTTCAACAGATACATCTATTCAACATCAAACAACTGTATATTAATGGGCTACGAACCATAAAGAAGACTTTGGTAAACCAGAAATTATTAGGTTTAGGAAGAGATGTGGGCAAAAAGTAGGAATAGAGTCTTGTGGGAAGGCACAGGGAGTGTTTAATAAGTCCTAATCTCAAAGCAGGAAATAGATTGGACAGGATTAAAGTAGAGGGAGAGAAAAAAAGCAGAAAGAGAAAGGGAACAAAAAGAGACCAGAACAAATAGAAAGGTAAAAATTAAAAATTTTATACAGAATCGAAAACAAACTATTCAGAGAAGAGCATGGATAAAATGAGAGAAGGGGATGTATATAAAGGAGATGTACTTAAAATATTATATAAGTATAAAGAGTTAGTACTGCTATTAAGGAATTTAAGTCTAAGAGGTTTTGAATTAAGAAATAAATTTGTGGATTAAGTGTGTACACAATGGGAGATAAGGTCTAATAATCAACTACAGGTTTATCTGAGGATGTGCAGAACAGCAATTAAGTCACATAAAGAAGGAAAGAGAAGAATAGGTGAAAAGCTCAGAAAGAAAGTGAAAAGATCAGAAGTTCAGTAGAGCTAAACAAAAAACAAAACAAACAAAACATAAAACAAAAAAAAGGAGAAAAAAAACGCACACTCACTTATACCCCTAAAATAAATTCTGAGGAAAAAAAATTACTCTAAACAAAAAAAAAGTTCTTTGATTTTTTGTGTAGGGGAGGGAAAAATCTTGTGTTTCCCTTGTGTCTGTAAGCAGCCTCTAGTTGGAGTCTCTATTCTGCTTGTGTTCCTTTGGCTTGGTTGGTTACTTAAGTCAGTTTCTTTGAACAGGCAGAAAAATGCTCTACAATCCTCCTCCCAGGTTAGTTCAATGGGAGGGGATGGCTTTTTCCTCGAGTTTGGAGATGCTGTGATGAGGCTAGTTTCTGGGTAGAGTTGAGGCCTTTCAGCAAACAGTAGCTTTTCCAGGGGTTTGTTTGTGAGAAACTCAAAGAGCCCAGCCTGGAGCCACTCTCAGGGTTTCTGTTTACTGAATTTCAGTTTATAGTCGAGGCTGCTAAAGGGAGAGGCAGCCTTTGGCTCTGATTACCTGGTGAAGAAAGTCACTCCTTGGGCTGGCACCAGAGCTGGGTGACTTTTCCCTGGGTGGAGCTGAGTCTGGAAGGTCAGGTTAGGCTCTTGTGACCTGCTAGATCACTCTAGATTTATTCCAGGGCCTGAGTTGGAGCTAGCAGCTCTGCCGAGCTTTGTCGGTATCCAAGATGTAGATTTCCGGTACTGGGTGGGGAAGGGCTGACCTTCCCTCCTCTGCTCCCTGAGAAGGAATGAGGATATCAGGCTTCTACTCACACCGAGTGTTGGTTCCTGGGTCATCTCTGGTCTGTGAAAAGCAGGATGAAGATGTCCACCCCTTGTCAGTTCTTGCTTGTCTTGAGTTGAATCCGCTCGCCCACTGCATCTGGCTCCTTTGTCCCGGACTCTATGTGATTCAGGTATGGTGGCTGCAGTCGCTGCTGCCACCGCTGCAGCCTCCGTGGCGGCTGCTGGCAAGTGCTCAGGGCTGTCTCCTTGCCTGTATTTTCTCTCTCTGGCCTAACTCTCTGTCCAGTGAAGGCACACTTGGTGTAATTCTCTCTCTTAGGACGGTTCACTGGAACGCTATAACTGATTTCTATGTAAGAGCTTATTTAGCCTCCAGCTTCTCCTCCGCCTTCATCCTGCCTTTTCTTCTGTCTTGGCTAACTTTTTAAAAATATAGTTTTTTTAAAAAAAGATAATTAAAAAAATTAAAAATAATTTTAAAATAAATAGTTATTTCTTGTTTGCTTTTGAGAGGCATGAAATAAGACTGCATTAACATTGTGTGAATTGAGAGGCTAAATTTTATCAGAATCTAAACATAATGAAAAATGGATGATTTTAAGATAAATAGCTTGTAGAGACACTTTTACCTTGACATACTCACAGAGACATATCTTTTTTCTTATTTTCCTCTCCACTCTGATTCAACTTCAATTAGCAGTTAATGTAATTCAAACGGCTGTTTTTCTTCCTGAAATAGAATAGACCCAAAAAAGTTAGAAAAAAGAGAACCAGTATTGGGTAATGCATTCTTTAAAAATAGCAGTCTAATAAATATTAACCATAACTCCAAAATAATAACAATCAAATGCTCTTGAAAAGAGAAGACTATAAGCAGAATATACAAAAAGTGATAGTGCCACAACAACTTCAGGAGCTGCTCTCTGGCATTTAGGATTTCTAGTACATGACAATGTTTTAATCAGGATTAATTGCTTTCTGGGACTAATTTTTTTTTAGTTATATTTCATTGAAGAAGTATGTTGTTCAAAATTAATGAAAGGATAATAGTTTATAGTAGAAAGAATGCTACACACTCATTTTCCATAGCAAAATACCTTTCCATAATATCTGTCTAACCCAAATAACTAATCCCTGAAATGTACATTTGCATTATATGTATATAAGTTTGTAAAATAATCACCTTTCATAATCCAATGAACACAAATATGAAGAATTATCAGATGGGGGAAATATATTCAAATGGGTACTTTAAAGTTCCAGGTGTAGTTCGAAAGGACATGATGAGGTTAGAACCATCAGAGACATGTAAAGATGCTACATTAGAAAATAAAGCTTTCACTATATTTGATGTCAGTATAACTTGTGGAGGAGACGGGGAAAAACAAGTCGTTTAAGGATACAGGTGGACCTGTTGCAACAATGAGATGTACAAGTTGTCATGTACAAAACGAGCTTAACAATGTCGGTGCGAGGTGGGGGGTGGGGGGAGGGGAAGGATAGGGGTTGGGGGGAGGAGGGAGGCTGGAAAGGGATGTGAAGGGTAAACAAAGGAGGAGGCTGCAATGCTTGGTAAGAAATGTATGCATTATCCTGCTCATGTAATTGTAACCCCTCTGTACATTTTGTTCACAAATAAAATAAAATTAAATTTAAAAAAAAAAGAAAATAAAGAAAACACCAACAACCCAGATTCTGAATTTCTGGAAAGAAGAACAGCAAGTAAATGCTTTTTCCACTAGAACCATTTGAAAAATATTTTAGCTCTGCAGGTGGCTCAATTTTAATCTAGTGAGACTTCTTTTATATTTCTGTCCTTTAGAACTGCAAGATGATAAATACGGACTATTCAAGCCAACTAACATTAGAAATAATTTACAGCAAATTTAGATTAGTGAACTAATTCAACTACAGCCTTTTCCTGATGCAACTACAGGGACACCACATTTCCTAGTTTTTGAGAATAAGAAAATGTTGCCACTATCTTTGTACACATGTAGGATGTGCATAATACTTACGTGCTTTACTTAAAGAAGACTTGAAATTCTAAATAATATTTAAATAAGAGGTTTCCTATCTTTATTTTCACATTTGGGGATCACTGAATACCAAAATTGTGTAGAATGCTAGGGTAAGAATATGGAAATGAAATCTGTCTCCTAATATTATAAAGATAATTTTTGTCATTTTGAGTTACAGTTTCTAAAGTAATAAAAAATAAGGTAAAAGAGAAACAAAAACTCACTTTTCTCTCCTTCCTAACTTTCCAACAGCAATTAGAGAATCCAGTAAATGTATAGCCATCCCAGGATGGTATAAGATGGTATAGGATCACTAGCTGGTCAAAAAGAAGATAACAAAAATGGTTCCCCTGGAACAATGGGAAACAAAATCTACATCTACAGATTGTCATATAGCTAGAAAATAGTTTCCACTATTCTAAGTCATTGATATTTTAGGTTTGTTTGCACAGCATCTTTCCACTCTTAAGAAATGACCCTTTAATAATACTCAAGTGTTTGCAGCTTATAAACCAGAAACAAACAATGACTCTAAATGTAAAGAAGAATGATATTAAGAGTAATCAAGGCTACTTCTATAGCTATAGCTGATAAATAATAATGATATTGGGGAATAGTCCAATAATCTTGAAATTTTTCATAACTTTACTCTTCTCCAACACGAGAAGTCCTAATCAAATATGATAAATATAATAGAGGATTTTTATATTTTTTATTGTTCACACCAAAGCAAATACACTTTCCTCTTTGCAAGCCTGACTTTGAAAGAGTCAGACCCTCAACATTATTTTATAGACAAAAGTTTACTGCTTTGACTTAGGTGTTTTCCTGCCTTTCGGTGTTGCTTTCTATTATTTTGGCAACTGCATAGAAAAACAAGATAAATCCATTATGCTTGTGTTGAATTGTTCAAAGTCAAGCTGTCTTCAAACAAAGTTTTCTGTTCCTTTCTTCACTGCTAATTAAAGTCTAATTATTGCTCTTTAAATGCAACAAAACGTGATACATTAACATACATTCTCATTGATATTGAAGAAAACAGGAGTGTCTGTGATTTCTTTTTTAATATTTTTCAAGTATTTTCCTTGACTATTTTCATTATTGCCTTTGTTCTGGTCTTCTAATCAGGAACAGAGGGTTACCCAAAAATATCTTCCTAAGATATAGGATGTTAGGTGGATGTTAAATATTTTCATCTCCTTAAAGACTGAAAAGCTCAGAAGACATTTTGCTATTATTGGCATTGTTAAGATGATTTGAATGTTTTGGTTCTTAAACTAAGTTAAATACTTGTGAAATGTTACTTGTTACATGATTATGGCTTATACTTTTCTGCTCCAATGAGTTGAAACGTCTGACTATTTTGGAGGGCATATTGATTTTAGGGTAGGAGGCTTAATTATGGAAAGCCAAGGGAGACTCCTAAAACAGGATTGCCTTTTACGTATCACTTAATTATACTTAAAGTATATAAGTATAGAAATACACAAATATGAGTTGAGTGACAAATGTGTGATTTACAAAATTGATTCAAAGTCAACTAATCCAGAAAACAATTCTCTATATTTATGTAAACTAGTATAGCTAGTAAGGATTTAAAAATTGTTAGAATATATTTTTTAACATTTACGTCAAAATATTTGTTTATTTGTAACTGTTTATTTTTAATTTTTGTTGGTCGTGGGGCTTGAAATCTGGGCCTGGACATTGTCCCTCAGCTCTTCAGCTCAAGACTAGTGCTCTACCACTTGAGCCACTGCCAGTTTTCTGGTCGCTCATTGGAAATAAGAGTCTCATGGACATTCCTGCCTAGGCTGGCTTTGAACCATGAGTCTCAGCTCTCAGCCTTCTTAGTAGCTAGGGTTATAAGCATGAGCTACTGGCTCTTAGCTACACAATTATTTTTTACATAGCTATGAAATATTGCTTGATAATCCCATTCATTTATATGTTGTGTAATGATAAAGCTACATCATATCCAATAATTTCTTCATGTAACATTTCTTTTTAGTGAGAATGCTCAAAAACTTATCTTCTCGCTAGGATGAAATATCTATTCTTAACTATAATCACTTTGCTTCTTGTGGTATACTATTAATATATTTAGTTTTAGTTCCAGAAGTCTTCTCATTGAAGTTACATAAAACATGAATTGTTAAGTGAAAGAAATTCATGGTCCCATTACTTGTTTTAAGAAAAGAATTATGCCTTTTGTTTCCAATTATATTTCTGTGGGAATGTGTAATATTCATTGATTCTCTTGTTAAAATTTATAACAGTTACATTATATCAAATTGATTCAAACTTCTTTGGTCCTGGGGCTTGAACTCAGGTTCCCTGAGATTTGTTGCAATTTTTTAACAATTTACCTATAGTTTTAATGCCAAATTTTAGACTGCTTTATCTCAAAATTGGCAAAACATCTTCCTTTGCTTTACATTTACATCTCTCTTTTTGTTTGATATGCCATGTTTTTATCCTGCTTGAAATTGACATTTGAATAAATTGTTATGTTTAAGTCAATGTTCACTTTTTAATTTTCCCTAATACTGCCTAACCTATCACCTCTTATTAAACAGAACGTCATTCCACAAATGTTTGGTTTTACCCTTTTTAAATATAACTATATAATATTTATGTGGATATAATCTGGTGGCCTAAAGACCCATTGAGCTGTATAATCTTTTCTCTACAAATATAACAATTTTACACTAATATTGGACAGAGAAATATATTCCAATTTATTTTTCTTTGTCAATGACTCAAAGAGTGCTAGTCAGGTGTTTTTAGAAATTGTCATAAACATAAATAAAACTGTGAAGCTGAGTGCTGTTGGATCATGCTTGTAATCATAGCTGCATAGACTGAGATCTGAGGATTGTGGTTGAAATCTAGCTGGAATGGGAATGTCCGTAAAACTCTTATGTCCAATTAACCACCAGAAAACCAGAAGTGGCACAGTTGCTCAGTGAGTAGAGCATTCACTTTGAAATGAAGAGCAGCAGGACAGCACCAGGATCAGATTTCAAGCCCCATGAATGATCAAAAAAAAGGGGAAGAGACAATTTATATTTTTTCTCAATTGTATCCTCCAATCGACAAAAATTATGTCTCCATTTATTTAGATTTTTGCTTTTATATTCAGCATTGTATAATTTTCAATGATGGTGAGTAAATAACACTTTAATACATTTTGACAATGTGTGAAGGTAGCACAAAGAAATTCAAAGAAAACAGTTGAAATATAAAGGGAAATGGGAATGGAGAATGCCAGAAATGGGTTTATCAGGCCCTTCATCAATATGTGAAAGTGTAAGATATTTCAACAAGATATTTTCATATAATTAATATGCACCAATTAATAACTATCTTCCAAAGGCTTTGGTATTCAAGTATGACATAAAGGATAAATACACATTCTGTGGTGAAATAAAAGATAGATGAGAAAATGCATACTTATAATGATTGTGTAAATAAACTAAGAAATTCAGTCAACATTCTGAGGGCTCATAGCTCATTAGACTCGAAGGTTGCTGGTATCTAAGATAATTCTAAAATGTTAGACTTAATCATATCTTTAAGACTGCTTAATACTATTGCTTTTTAAGTCAGTATTCTTTTTCTTGTTGCTGGTTGTGGTAGTGGTTCTGGGCCTTGAACCCGGGGCCTGGGCCCTGTCCCTCAGCTCTTCCACTCAAGGCTAGAGCTCTACCACTTGAGCCATAGTACCACCTCCAGCTTTCTGGTGCTTTATTGGAGATAAGAGTCTCATGGACTTTTCCTGCACAGGCTGGCTTTGAACCATAATCCTCAGATCTCAGCCTCCTAAGTGCCTAGGATTACAGGTGTGAGCCACCAGCGCCTGGCTCCTCCTTACAATATCTTAAACATAAAATAAAATAATGTAAAATCAATAAAGGGCATGTTTGGCAAATAAAGTAAAACGATAACTTACAGACAAATGAAAATAACAATATATGTATATGTATATATACATGTATGTACACATCGGTATATTCTTATATATGTATACATATATAGGTATTTGAATATATACACATATAAGTATGAATATATGCATATGTACATGTAATGTATACACATATATATTTATTTAAATAAACTTGAATCAGAAATATATTAAGAGCCTATTAATGCCAATGAAATACTTTAACCACCCTGAAAAAGTTGTTCAAAAATCCAAATACATATCTCTATAGTAATATAACAACAATCAAGGAATATATGGAAAGATCATAACATACCTAGACAATGCATACATATAGAGATTAGTGGAAATAGAAAGAATAACATAGCCCTGCACAACCATTATGTAGAAATTGCAATTCTTATACATTGGTACTTGGCACTTAAAATGATATAGTCAGTTTCTCAAACATACCGGAAATCTTTAGAACATTACACATAGAATTGTCTCTATGATCCAGCATTTTGAATTATAATTATATATACAAAATAGATTTCAACATATGTCCAATGAGACACATGTACAAGAATATACATAGCAAAACCCTTCATAATAACATATAATAAAACATTGAAATGCCCATTGAGGATGTTATTCCAAAATACACATGAATACAAAACTATATGCTCTATCCATGAATAAAATTTACAGGGAATTGCTTTGGAAATAGTGATATTACATGGGAGAAATGGATAAAATAGACTACATTTTCTAATTATATGACGTTTTTAAAATTGGCACATCTGTAGAGGTAGAATATGAAATAATAGCTGCTCAAGGGGAGAGTAGTTGGAAATGATGACAGGAAATTATTATTAATAAATATTTGAGTATTTTGAGAGGGTAGTAATGATAAAATGTTCCTGAACTGAAGGTGATGTTCTTACTCCAACTCTTTAACATTCTAAGAATCATTGTACTTTATCGAATAATTACAGATTGCATTTGCAGTAACCTTAGGAAAATTGTTAGAATAGTAGTGGGTTAATCTGAGTGATAATTCAGAATTTAAAATCACAGAATTCTATAATGCACAACTTTAGTATGTTGATGAATAAGACTATCAAGAAAATATGATTTGTGATATATCCTCTGAGTGCCTATACATGACATTAAGAGCCACTGAATATTCTACAAATTCATGTAAATTGAGCTATGAGATAGGATTGAGAAGGATGAGGGATAATGATCATCAAGATGCATTGTATTGGCCATGGAATGTGGCTTAGTGGTAGATGCTTGCCTTCATGTGTGAAGCCCTGCAGGAACTGGCACTATGACACAAGTGATAGAGTACTAGCATGAGGAAAAGAAGCTCAAGAACATTTCCAAGGCATGAATTCAAGCCCCAGTACTAGACCAAAATAAGGTGTATTTCATTAAGCCTGGCACTAGCGACTCACGGCTGTAATCCTAAATAATCAGGAGGCAGAAAATTGAGGTTTGAAGGCAGCCCAGGCAAGAAAGTCTGTGTTATTCTTATCTCCAATTAAATCTCAGAAAAATCAGAAAGTGCTGCTGTGCTTCAAGTGATAGAGTTCTAGCATTCATCCAAAGGAGCTCAGGGACAGCCCCCAGACCAAGAGTTCAAACCTCAGGAGAGGAAAAAGAAAAAAAAAAAAACCTCACAATACACTGTTAATATACTGCTTTGTCAAACAGTAAGTCCCACACAACTGCTTAAAGTTAATTTAAAAAATGATAAAATACAACTCATTTTGGAAACCAGACAAAGATAATATACACGGGACAAAGTAAATGTTATATCATGCAGTTTGAGTTGAAATTTGTTCTATAGTCTTTTTAAATCACTTATGAAATTGACAATACTGCCAATTATAGGTCAATTTCCTTGAGGAACAGTTTGTATTCTGCTGTCTTGTATACGAAATCATAGAGGTGATTTTTTGCCATGTATTGAACTATATCTGATATTTTAAAGTAGATTTGTCCTAATATAATATTAATTTAATCAATCATTTCATTAAAGTGATGTTGGTTAGATTTTTTTCCAGTAAATCTTATACCCTATAATAAATGAGAGCATGCTATGACAGTCTCCTATTAATATGAAAATATACTTTATAAAATCAACTTAAAAGTGGGAAAGATTAAACTTGACTTCTGATTTTATACATTTCAGATTATGTTTCTTATACTCATTGACTGGGTTGGTGGTGGTACAGTACCCCATGTCAAGAATATGTGTTGGAATATGTGTATTCATGGAAGCCAGGAAGTAAAGGAGAAGAGGAATAGGAGTGGGAGAGGGAGAAGGAGGAGGAGGGAAGAGAGAGAGGGAGAAAGAAAAGAAGAAGGAGAAGGAGACAGAGAAGAAAAAGAAGGAAGAGGAGGAAAGGATTTTGATTTTAACAACTTTGATCACAAGTTCTCAGTGACCAAATCTCTACAACTATGCCTACATGAAAGGATTCACCTCTTTATGGCAACTTTATGGCTAATTATTAATCTCATTCTTTTATGATTTCAGTTTTAATTTCTAGAGTGGTGGGTAGATATTTCTATACATTTTGATAACTTCTGTTCCTAAATATTTAATTGAATTAATCAAAGAAGCTATTTGGGATGGAGGTGGTTTGGTTATACCATTGCTGGAGAAATATTTTGAGTGCAAATACATTTTATTTAACAGATAAGGAAGCTTCAGAGATTTCACTTTGTGACCTTCAAAAATGACTATTTCATCTAAATCATAATGACTTTAACTTTTCATAATTTTATGACATTTCTATTCAAGATTTTGTCATCTATAGTTAGATTCTTTCTTTGTAGTTGAAGGAAAAATAAATACTATCACAATCATTTATTTCTTAATTGTTCTATAGAGTAGGAATAATATGAATTTCCTACCATTCAAAAATAAGTTATATTCAAGTCTATGGGAATAATTGCATAAGTCATGGAATATCTTGCTTTATCTCATATGGAGATTGATTCAATTTCTAAAAATCACTGTTGACATAAAATACATGAAATTCCGTGTTTCTCTGAAATGTCACGGTACTCAAACCTCAGAAATAAATAACCAGTAATTAAGATTTTTATATACTCATAAATGTATGAATTTATATTTTATGTCAAAAAAGTTTAGGTTTAAAAGAAGAGAAAATCATGTGACCACAGTAGATAATATTAAATTTAATGAAACATTACTTCATTCACCCTGACAGAGCCTATTGCTTTTAGCTTACATGAGAAATTTGATTAATTATCCCATCATCACTTTTGAATATTAGAGAATTTCAATTTGTGCAAAGATTCTGTCATTTAAACATTTGAGTGTATATTTTTTCATAAAAATGAAAACTTTTTTTCTCACTGCAGGTTCAGACTCACTAACTAAATAAATATCTAAATGTTAATTTGTTAGATTGAGTCTCTAGAATTCAAATAATAAGAAATTTATTTTATTCTTACATATATTATATCAGTGCTGAATATGGGTATCTCAAGCTTGTAATCCTCACTACTCAGGAAGCTGGGGTTCAAAGCCAGCCTTGACAACCAAGATATCATCTTATAAATATGTTAGAAACAATTATAAGAAAAAAACATTTGAATACTTATTTTGGGGTCCATTTCAACTAGCATCAACTTATCTGACCTTTGCTGCTTGTCTCAGACATGTCCCTCCCTCAATGCTTTCATTGTATTTGATGTTGGTATAATTTGTGGAGGGGAAGGGAAAAAAACAAATGGTTTAAATAAGGATAGAGGTGGACCCATTGCAAGTATGAGGTGTAAAAGTCGTTATGTTGAAAAACGAACTTTACAACTTTGGTGGGGTGAGGGGCGGAGGGGGGTAGATGGGAAGGGTTGGGAAGGGGAAACAAAGGAGGAGGCAACAATGCTTGATAAGAAATGTACTCATTACCTTGCTCATGTAATTATAACCCCTCTGTATGGTATTTTCACAATAAAAAAATAAAAATAAATTTAAAAAGCCAGACTTGGCAAGAGTTTGTGAGTCGCATCTCAATTAATCACACACACACATCAAAATACACGCAAACACACACAAAGCCAAAAGTGGAGTTGTGGCTCAAATGTTAGAGCAGTATCCTTGCTAGGAAAAAAAAAATCAAGGGATAGGTCTGGAGTTCAAATCATAAGAACACACACACAAAATATTATGTATAAATTCTTATTTTAGTTGGAAAAAATAGACAATATCATGGAAAGTAATATTTGTTACATATCCTGAAATTTTGTGAAGATGTTTTTATTACAATTTTTCTTAAGATATAACTTAGGTTATTAAAATTAATATTAATATAGTATATTTATAATTACTCATAACACCTTGGAGTATAACTTTTGGTATTTTTTCTATAGCCATAAGAAATAGTCTGAGTAAAAGAAAGGAAGGAAGAAAGGAAGAAAAAGATTGAAAGAAAGAAGGAAAGAAATGGAAGGAAGAGAGAAAGAGAGATAGGGGTAGGGATGGAGGGAAGGAGGGAAAAAGGAAAGAAGAAAAGAAGGAAGGAAGGAAAAAAAGGAAGGAATTAAGGAATTAAGGGACAAAGAAATGAAGGAAAGGAGGGAGGAAGGAAGTGACAAAACAATTTAATTTATTAAATGTGCTATTTAGCCCACCATAAACTTCTAATTAACCCTTTAGTAAATGCAAGTTTGCAATTTTCATTTCTCTGCATGTTTCCTATGCATGAATGAAACCAACAAATGAAGGTTCAGAAATAACCAGGTGAATTTGTTTGCATCTGTAGTAAATATGTATGCAAATTTTTTTCTCATTTTCCATACATCATCAAATAATTATTTGCAAACAATTTACATTTAGTTAAAAATATTCTAAAAATTGAAGTAACCAAGGGATGTCAATATATTATATAATGTGAATACTAGTAATTATAATGCTATTAATATTAGTCTTCATGTTATATTCATTGTAACATTTTTATTATGTATTTTATCAGAGAAATTAGCATACTCTGATTTTGGTGTTTGTGGGAGTCCTAATAGCGGACAGTAATTAAAATGAAAGGAGATCTGTATTTGTTGGCACAAATGAATATTTCTGAAAGCAATTAACTCATTGGAGTTTGTTCAAATACATCAGAAGGGCCTTAGAAAGGCTGTTCCACGTTAACATGGTTACCTATGATGTCATTCAAGAGCCACTAAACAATCATACTTCATTTTGCCGACACTATAATTATTCCCATTGTAAGAAAAATCATTCACATAATGTACATGATATAATCTTGTCCTTAAGTTATTATGTTCTATGAAATAATATCCAAATTATACACTACACTGAGTTAAAGAAAATGTTGCAAAATGTATTGGACATTGTAACTCCTTCTGATTACACGTATTGAAATTCAATTCCCCTGTATGATGACAGTAGAAGCAGTCTTTCAGAGATGACCCTGCAATAATGATCCTGGAAAAGAAGCCCAATATAATTAGTCTGCCATGTGAATGTCTAGCAAACAGATTATAATTAACCAGAAAGTAGACCCCCATAAGGCAAAGATTTGCTTTGAATAACCATTTTTGAAAATCTATGTTTAAGCTTCTGGAGTATGGATAATATACTCCTGATGTTATTTTTTTTAATTTAATTTTATTTTATTTGTGAACATACTGTAAAGAGTGGTTACAATTACATGGGCAGGATAATGCGTATATTTCTTACCAAGCATTGCAGCCTCCTCTTTTGTTTACCCTTCTCATCCCGTCCCAGGCTCTCCCCTCCGCCACCATCCCAATCCTTCTCCTCCCATCCCCTCTCGCACCGACGTTGTAAAGCTCGTTTTGGACATGACAACTTGTACTTCTCATTGTTGCAACAGGTCCACCTGTATCCTTAAACGACTTGTTTTTCCCCATCTCCTCCACAAGTTATACTGACATCAAATATAGTGAAAGCAGGGGTTATACTGTGGGGGAGGGACATACAAAGCAACAAAGAGATAATCTTATAAATGAGTTAGAATCAAATGCATGAAAGAAAAATACATTAAAATACATATCTAAGGGTTCATTTTCCTAACATCACATTATCTGACCTTTTCCGCTTGACTCATACATATACTAGATATTGCAAATAAGGGAAACCATGGGGCCTATGTTTCTTTGGGCCTGGCTTACTTCACTTAATATAATTTTTTTCCAAGTTTTTCCATTTCCTAACAAATGGGGAAATGTCATTTTTCTGATGGAGGCATAGAATTCCATTGTGTATATATACCACATCTTCTTGATCCATTCATCTACTGAGGGGCATCTGGGTTGGTTCCATGTCTTAGCTATGGTAAATAATGCTGCAATAAACATAGTTGTGCTGGTAGCTTTTTTGTGGCCTTGTTTATGATCATTTGGGTAAATGCCCAAAAGTGGGATTGCTGGGTCATTGGGGAGCTCTATGTGGAGTCTTTTGAGGAACCTCCATACTGCTTTCCAAAGTGGTTGAACAAGTTCCCATTCCCACCAACAATGAAGTAAGGTTCCCTTCTGTCCACATCCCCTCCATCATCTGTTGTTGTTAGAGATCTTGATTTTTGCTATTCTAACTGGAGTGAGGCGGTATCTCAATGTTGTTTTGATTTGCATTTCTATTACGGCTAAGGAGGTTAAGAATTTCATGTGTCTATTGGCCATCCTTCTTTCTTCTTCAGAGAAGTTTCTCTTTAAGTCTTTAGCCCACTTATTTATTGGGCAGTTGTTTCATTGAGGATTTGTTGTTGGGCGATTTAATTTTTTGAGTTCCAAGTATATTTTAGATATGAAACCCTTGTCCGTTTTATGGCTAGTAAAGATCTTCTCCCAATCTGTTGGCTCTCTGTTGATCTTGTTAGCTATGTCCTTTGTCATGCAGAAGCTCTGCAACTTCATGCAATCCCATTTGTCCAACCTTTCTTTGATTTGTAGTGTTTCCGGGTCTCTATTCAGAAAATTTCGGCCTGTGCCAAGGAGACCTAGGGTTTCTCCCATTCCATCCTGTAATGTTTTCAGACTGTCTGCTTTGACTTCAAGGTCTTTGATCCATTTGGATTTGTTTCTGGTGCAGGGTGATATATAAGGATCTAGCTTTAGTTTTCTACAAGCAGTTAACCAATTTTGCCAGCACCATTTACTGAAGAGGCTGTCTTTGTTCCATTCTATTGTTTTAGCTCCCTTATCGAAGATTTGATGGCTATAGGTCTGTAGGTTAATTTCTGGGGATTCAATTCTATTCCATTGGTCCTGAGGTCTGTTGTTATGCCAATACCAAGCTGTTTTGATTACTATGGCTTTATAGTAGAGTTTGAAATTTGGTATTGATATTCCTCCAGTAGTGTTCTTTCCATTGAGGAGCGTTTTTGATATTCAGGGTTTTTTATTGTTCCATATGAATTTTTGGATTGCCTCTTCTATTTCCTTGAAGAATGAGGTTGAAATTTTGATAGGTATCGCGTTGAATTTGTATATAGCCTTGGGAAGTATTGCCATTTTCCCGATGTTAATCTTTCCAATCCAGGAGCATGGGAGGTTTTGCCATTTTTAAAGTTCTGTGTTGATTTCCTTTTTCAAGATTTTAAAGTTTTCATCATAGAGGTCCTTCACTTCTTTGGTTAAGTTACTTCCTAGGTATTTTATTTTTTGTGGGGCTATTCCAAATGGAGTTGCTTTCCTAATTTCAGCCACACTTTTCTCATTGTTGGCATACAGAAACGCCATTGATTTGGGGGGATTAATTTTATACCCTGCTACTTTGCCAAAATTTTGAATCAGCTTGAGTAATTTGGGAGTGGAGTCTTTGGGATTCTTTAAATACAAGATTATGTAGTCTGCAAAGAGGGAGAGTTTTATTTCTTCTTTCCCTATTTGGATCCCCTTTATGTCTGCATCTTGTCTTATTGCTGTAGCTAGGCATTCTAATACTAGATTGAAGAGAAGTGGAGAGAGTGGACATCCTTGTCTTGTTCCTGAGTTAAGAGGAAATGGCTTTAGTTTTTCACCATTAAGTATAATGCTGGCTGTAGGTTTGTCATATACAGCCTTTATTGTATTGAGGAATGTTCCATGGATTCCTAATTTTTCCAAAACCTTCATCATAAAGGGGTGTTGGATCTTGTCGAATGTTTTTTCTGCATCTATTGAGATAACCATGTGGTGCTTATTCTTGCTCCTGTGGATGTGATGAATAATATTAATTGATTTGTGTATATTGAACTAGCTTTGCATCCCTGAAATGAATCCTGTTTGATCATGGTGTATGATTTTTTGGATGAATTGTTGAAGTCGATTGGCCAAAATTTTGTTGAGAAATTTTGCATCAATGTTCATCAAAGAAATGGGTCTATAGTTCTCTTCCTTTGATGAGTCCTTGTCTGGTTTGGGGATGAGGGTTATGATGGCTTCATAGAATGTGTTCGGTAGTGAACTTTCTCTTTCAATTTCATTGAAGAGTTGGAGGAGTATTGGTGTGAGCTCTGCTTTGAAGGTCCTGTAGAATTCAACTGTAAAACCAGCTGGTCCAGGACTTTTCTTAGCTGGGAGGTCTCTTATTGCTGTTTCTATTTGAATGCTTGATATGGGCCTGTTAAACTGGTTTAACTCATCTTGGTTTAGTTTTGGCATGTCAATATTTGCTAGGAAAAGGTTCATTTCTGTGAAGTTCTCAAACTTATTAGCATAAAGTTTTGAGAAGTATTCCCTTATAATGTTTGGAATCTTGGTTGTTTCCGTGGTGATGTTTCCATTCTCATCTCTGAGTTTATTTATTTGGGTGTGTTCTCTTCTTTTTCTAACAAGATTTGCGAATGGTCTGTCAATTTTGTTAATTTTGTCGAAGAACCAACTCTTTGTTTTGTAGATTTTTTCTATAGTTTTTTGGATTCTAATTCACTTAATTCTGATTTAATTTTAATTATTTCTTTCCATCTACTGGATTGGGGTTTATCTTGCTGCTCTTTTTCAAGGAGTTTCAGATGTGTCATTAAATTGTTGGTTTCAGATCTCTCCAATTTGTTGATGTAGGAGCTCAGAACTATAAACTTGCCTCTGAGTACTGGTTTGCTGTGTCCCAGAGGAGCTGGTAATTTGAGTGTTCATTTTTGTTGTATATCATGAACATTTGTATTTCCTTTCTAATCTCTTCCATGACCCACTCGTGATTCAGCAGTGTGTTGTTCAGCCTCCATGTGATACCAGACTTTCTTTGGTGGCTTTTGGTGTTGAGTTCTGATTTTATTCCCTTGTGGTCAGAGACAATGCAAGGTATAATTTCAACGTTTCTGAATTTGGACAAGTTTGCTTTGTGGCCTAAAATGTGGTCTCTTTTAGAAAATGTTCCATGTGGTGTTGAGAAAAATGTGTATTCTGATGCTGCTGGGTGAAATGTTCGGTAGATATCTGTTAAATCTAGTTGATCTATGTAGCTGTTTAGATCTGCAGTTTCTCTGTTGAGTTTTTGCCGAGTTGATCTAAGGTTTCCATTCAGCATTCCCTTTGTGGTCTCCCTTACTTCCTTCAGCTCTTTGTTAATGTATTCCATGAATGCCTTTAGTGATCTTCGTGTATTCTCTTCCTGCTCTCTCAATTCCTGTATTACTCTTTGATTAGCTTCCTCCCGTTCGTGGGATTTCTGTAGTTCTCTTTGTGTGTTCTCAGCCTGTTTGCGCCATTCCTGCTTTCTCTTTGAGTATTCTCAAGCTGCTCATGCAAATCCTGTATCCGTTTTCGAGTAGCTTCCTCACACTTATGATATTCCTGTATAAACTTTTGGATTGCCTCCTCTCTCTCCCTATCACGCTCATACAGAGTCCTTTGTATGCTTTCAATCTTTTGATTTATCATGTTTGCCAGCAGTGTGTGTAGACTTCTCCTCTGGATTATTCATTATCTGTTCTGTCCCCTGATTATCAAGATTGGGAATTGAGATACCCGGATTTGCAATTTTTCTTATTATTTTCCGGCTTACTCTGCCCATTTGAGATGAAAATAGCACCAGTTTTGTGCTAGAACACTATCTTAAGGCAAGCATCAACCCAAGTCTGAATTTGCACAGTTAATAGTCTACAGATACAATCTAGTTCAACAGATACATCTATTCAACATCAAACAACTATACGTTAATGGGCTACGAACCGGAAAGAAGAATTTGGAAGTCCAGAAATTATTAGGATTAGGGAGAGTTGTGGGTAAAAAAATAGGAATAGATTGATGTGGGGAGGCTCAGGGAGAGTTAACTAAGTCCTAATCTCAAAGCAGGAAATAGGTTGGGTAGGATGAAAGTAGAGAGAGAGAAAAAAAGAAGAAAGGGAATGGGAAAAGAAAAGAGACCAGAAAAAATAGAAAGGTAAAAATTAATAAAATTATGTAGAATCGATAACATTCTATTTAGATAAGAACGTGAATTTATTGAGAGAAGGGGAGGGATATAAAGGAAATGGGAAAATCTTAAAAATAAAAATGCTTAAAATATTATATAGGTATAAAGTGGTCGTACTGCTATTAAGGGATTTAAGTCGTAGAGGTTTTGACTTGAGTAATAAATTTGTGGATTAAGTGTGTACACAATGTGGGATAGGGTCTAATAGTCAAGTACGGGTTTATCTGAGGATGTGCAGGACAAGAATTAAGTCACATAAAGAAGAATGAAAGAGAGGAGAAGGTGAAAAGCATAAGAAAGGAAGAAGAAATAGATGAGAAGTTCAGTAGAGCTAAACAAAAAACAAAAAGATAATTAAAAAAAGAAAAAAAAAGAGAAAGAAGACCAAAAAAGAAAGAAAAACGCATACTCACGTATCCCAAAAATAAAAATTATAAGAGGAAAAAAAAAGTTTCTGGACAACATTTTTTTTTCAAAAAAGGCAAAGATTAAAGATTTTAAAAAGTTTTAGAAAAGAAAAAAAAATTTTTATATAAGGTACCAAAAATAAAAAAGAAAAGAAAAGAATACGAAGAAGAAGAAGAGAGAAAAAAAAACCAAAACAACAACAAAAAAAACTTCTTTGATTTTTTGGGAGGAGTGGGAAAAATCCTTATCACCCTTGTGTCCATAACCACCCTCTTGTTGGAGTCTCTGTTCTGCTTGTGGTCCTGTGGCTTGGTTGGTTTCTTAAGACAGTTTGTTCAAACACCAGAAAAATGCTCTGCTTTACCTAGGATTTGGCAATCCTCCTCCCAGGCTAGTTCCTTGGTAGGCAGATCTGCTTTGAGTATCACAAAAGAGGGGGATGCAGTGATGAGGCTAGGTTCTGGGTAGAGTTGAGGCCTTTCAACAGACAGTAGCTTTTCCTGGGCTAGTTTGTGAAAACCTCACATAGTCCAGCCTGGGGCCATTCTCAGGATTTCTGTTTACTGATTTTCAATTGATTGTAAAGGCTCCTAGAGGTAGGGGCAGCCTCTGGCTCTGATTACCCAGTGAAGAAACCCACTCCTAGGGCTGGCGCCCGAGCTGGGTGACTTTTCCCTGGGTAGAGCTGAGTCTGGCAGGTCACGCCGCCGTTAAGTTCTTGTGACCTGCTAAATGACTCGTTTTATTCCAAGGCCTGAGTTGGAGCTAGAAGCTCCTCTGAGCTTTGTCGGTATCCAAGATGGAGATCACTGGTGCTGGGCGGGGAGGGGTGGCCTTCCCTCCTCTGCTCCCTGAGAAGGAGTGAGGACGTCCGGCTTCTACGCACGCCGAGTCTTAGTTCCCGGGTCATCTCTGGTCTGCGAACTGCAGGATGAAGATGTCTGCTCCTTGTCAGTTCTTGCTCGTGTTGAGTAGAATCTGCTCACCTGCTGCGTCTGGCTTCTTCGTCCTGGACTCTCTGTTGCTTAGGTATGGCTCCTGTGCTCGCCAGCCGCTGCCACAGCTGCCGCCGCCGCAGCTGCTGATGTCAAGAGCTCAGGAGTGTCTTCTTGCCTGGGTTTCCTTCTCTGGCCTAGCTCTCTGACCTGTGATGGCACACGTGGTGTAATTCTCTGGCTTAAGACTGTTCACTGGAACTCTTGAACTGCTTTCTATGCGAGAGCTTACTTAGACTTCAGCTTCTCCTCTGCCATCTTCCCGGACTCTTTCACTCCTGATGTTTTTAAGCCACTTAAGTTGAAATATTTTAACAGCCCAATAGCTGACAAAAAGCAAAGTTTTGCTTTAAATTTCACAAATTCTGATAAAAAAGATTCATAATTTATTTGAATTTTATTCTCCAAGTCTCTGGGTTTTTAATGGGAATTGAATTGAGGTTCAACTCTCTATTCAACTATCATAATTAATTTTTTGAATATTTTTATTATCTTCAGTTGTACAAACGAGTTGTCATTCACTGAAACAGTGTATGGATACAGTGCATCTTGATCAATGTCACCCCTTTTAACACTCTCATACACCCCTACCAATCAACCCCAATCCTTATGTATCTCAATATTATGTGATGGAATTTCTTGCCATTTAACAAAACAGTTTATGTGTACAAGGCACCTGGAATTGTGTTACCACTTCAACATCTTCAACCCCATTTCACACTACCCCTTGCTTTGTATATTTCAATTTTGGGAAGTATACAATGGATTCTTGCCTGTATACTATCCTTTTCCCCTTCAATTTCCTACCTCTCTCACATTGCACCTCACTATCCTCTCTTGCACTACACATTTAATGGTATTTATTTTGTTGGGCATTGACTTAGCCTTTTAAGAGAATTATAGTATTTTCCTTCTCCATCGACTCTGATACTTCAGATAATTCATTTGTACCTCCTTGCATACCATCCAGTGTGTTTACTTTCACATTTATAGACATTCCTATCTACCACAAGTGAGGAAAGTCATGCAACTAAGTTTCTCTGGGTCTGCTTTATTTCAATTAATATTATTTCTAAGTGTTTCATTTTTTCTTTAGAATGGTGCAATATTATTCTTTCTGATGAATGAACAGAATTCTATTATCTATGTATTTATATGTTTGTATATATATGTATATATGTTTGTATACATACATTTATATATGTACATATATACTTGTAAATTGGGACCAATAAAATTATATATATATGTATATATATAATCTATATATACATATATAATTCTTGATCTCTTTTTACAGTGAGAGGCATCTGGGCTGATTCCATGTTGGCAACAGAAAATAATGCAATTAGGAGCATGATTATGCTGGTAGCTTCCGTGTGGCCTTGTTTCTGCTCTATTGGATAAATGTCCATAAGTAGAATTGCTGGATCATAGCTAGGTAGCTCTCTATTCAGTTCTGTGAGCAATTTCCATCGTGTTTTCCAAAGTGATTGAACAAGTTTACATTCCCACCAACAGTGTAATAGAGTTTCCTTGGGGCCACATCCCTATCAGTATCTATGATAGTTCGTATTTTCATAATGACACTGTAAGAGGGGTGAGATGAATCTCAGTGTTGTTTGGATTTGCATTTTTTATGGAGAGAGATGCATCTATTTGTCATTCTTACTACTTCTTCTAAGAAGTTATCTTTAAGTCTTTATCCCATATATTAATTGGGTTCTTGTTTATTTGAGGGTTTATTTTTGTTGTGTTTAACTCTCTCTAAATATGGGTTAGTTATGAAAACACTTGTCTAATACTTAGCTAGTAAAAATCTTCCATTCTGTTCTCTTTCTATATATCCTGCTAACTTTTTCCATTGCCATGTAGAAACTCTTCAGTATGTTGCGATTCTGTTGATCCAGAAAAAATGATATTACACCATTCATAAGGAAATGTGAAGACTTGGAACAAACTTATATTAAGGGAAGAAAGACAGACTCAAAGAAACATAGGTTGCCTAATTTCCCTCATTTTTTGTAGAAGAATGTGCCTCTAATTCTACAAGGAAACACAATTGGAAGGTAAAAGAGAAAACATTACACTTGGACATGATAAATTTTATGGGATTCTAAACATTTATACAATGAGATCAAAGGAGGATGCCTTTTGGAGAGGATCACAAAGGATCAATAGCTGTACAAATATTATCATATAAAATAATGTTCATTAAAATGATCTCCAAGAAATGATTATGAGAGTTTCTTTATTATTTTGCTTTTTCCTTCAGTGTTCTGATGCCATTTTTTTAATTTCTGCACCTTTGGTCTTATATGTACATTTGGGTAGGGCAAGGGGGAATACAGAAATGGTGGGACAAAGGCTTAAATGCAGCAGTGCTACTCAATAGACACTACATTGTAAATGAAATGTACAACTTATGGGAGAAGGAGGTTGAAATGGAAAAACTGGGAGAACATTTGTGAAGAGGTGACACTGTTCAAAAAGAAATGTGCTCATCATCTGACTTATGTAATTGTAACCCTTCTGTACATCATCTTTACAAATTAAAAATGGACCTCATAAACTGGCTAGAGTAGCTATACTAATATTAGATAAGATTGGCTTTAAAATAAAAGTGGTATGAGAGTAAAAAGAGACAAAGAAGGACATTAAATATTGACAAAGGAAACTCTCCATCTGAGAAATATAACAATTCTAAATATCAATGTCCTGAATCCTAGAGCTCACAAATTCATCAGAGAAATACTACTTACCCTAAAAACATGCATATATCCAAATAAATTGTTGGTTGCTTGAACAAATCATTCTTACCTCTGGACAGGCAATCCGGGTGAAAACTTAGCAAAAATTTTTAGAGCTAAATAACTGTACTAACAAGCTATACCTAACAGATATCTACAGAGAATTTCACCTACCAGTGTCACAATATATATTCCACTCATCAGCCCATGCAATGTTCTCCAAAATAGATCATATTTTAGATCACAAGGAAAATCTTTCAAAATTCAAAAATAAAAATGAAATTACTCTTTGTATCCTGTCAGATCATGATGGGACCCAATTAGATCTCGACACCAAAAGGCATCTCATAACATTCTGAAACTCACAGAGACTGAATAACACATTGCTAAATCATCAGTGAGTCACTGAAGAGATATACAGGGAAGTTCCAACGTTTATGGAATTCAGTGGAAGTGAACACACAAAATAATACCTCCTTTGGGACAGAGAAGCAGCACAGACAATACTCAGAGGAATATTTGTAGCTTTGAGTATGTACATCAACAAACTAAAACAATCTTAAATCATCACTAATGATGCACCACTAAGTCTTTTGACAAAACAGGAAAAGCAAAACCAAAAACCAGTAGACAGAAATAATACAAATTAGATTAAAAAATAAATGAATCAGTCTCAAAAAACATACAATCATAATTGATTTTTATCTACTAGTAGCTCAAAAGTTTTCCCAATGAAAGTCAATGTAGTTATTTTCAGAGATAGACTCAACCATCTCAAACCACTGAACAAAACAAATTTCTGGGATTCAAAGAACCAACATTTGGTTTGCTTTTTAACAGAAATTTACACTGTTGTTCTTATTAAGGTGATTTATAGATGAATTACAATTACAAGGGTCAGGTAATGAGTACATTTCCTTTTGTGAAATGTCTTCAGTTCCCTCACTTGTTGCCAGTCCCACCCTCCTGTCCCCACCCATGTGTTAAATAGTTCACTTTCATCAATGATCAATGAACTCCAATGCTGCAATTTTTCACTCTTTTCCCTAAAGCTCTGTGCCCACCCTTCAACTTCCTGAAGACATACAATGCATATACCAGGCATAAGGTAAAAAAGACAGAATTATCACAAACTATAAGCAACAACAAACACAAAACAAAAAAGAAGTTTTCTGTTTCCATTTCTCATAGTTCGTTTGAGTATGTATATCTTGTTATATAAATCTAATTTTTTTTTATCATCAAGTCAATTCAGGATTAAGGTGTGATAACACAATTTTGCTTTCTATTCAATAATGCTTTTTATTTTATTATTAAAGTTGTAATTAACACAATTCAAGTCCTAGAAATTTGAAAGTTCAGATATAAATGTTCCAAATGTCTAATAATTCCGTTTTGGCAACCAAAATTAAAAACAGGCATATTTTGTCCTCACGAATGTCATTATTTCATGTGTAAAAAGGTTAAATAAATGTAATGTTAATTCAGTGGAGATAAGGAATCAAATACTTATGCAATGCATCAGTACCATAGATTATGACATCTATTAATAAAATTAATAAAACTTGTTTTAAGTAGATTAATTAAGACATGAAGCAAGTGATAACTTTCTTTTCTAAGTGAAGTTATATAGAAATGACAGTCCAAAGATTCCAGACTTCTGTGTGCTTTATACATGTCAATTTACACATATGCTAGGCTCATCTCAACGTTATTTGAAGATAACTGAGAACAGGATTAGAATAAAAAAAATCACTCAAATGGTTAGCTGTATTTTGTGACTAAATAGGTCTATTTTATATCTCTTTATTTTATTTGAAAAGTCTGGAAAATTTATTTAAGTCACATCAAAAATAATGAGAAATAAACACCCTTAGCTCCTTAAAAGACAATCAATAAAAAAGGAAACAACAAAGAAAAAATTGAACCTCATTTTGCATGTGGTCTTTGTATATTGTGGTGCTTTGTTATTGTGGATTATGTGATTATCCCATGAATCTGGGCTCAAATCACAAGGGCTACCGGAAGAAAATTTCAAAATCTAGAGCAGCTAATATAGCTGTTCAGTTGTTTGTAGGTTTCACTAAAGTCGCAGCTAGATATCAACTGTACAAAGCAAATAATTCTACTGCTTTGTAGGCAAGAATGTGATGGAAACATAGTGTTATCTTCTTAGATGAAATAAGACCACACTTTAAAAGCTGACTAAATGATCAGCCCTTTGAATAACAGTACCATTTTTAATGCATTGTAGATAATTCAAATCCTTCATCCCTCCACAACCATTAATGGCATTCACAAATCATTGCTGAGAGGAATTTCCAGTTCTATTTGATATTTCAAATGGATTAGGAGAAACATAAACAATAATTCAAGTTGTTGAGAATATTTAATTTAGAATAAGCAAACAAATCAGATTCAACTCCATAGCATAACCTTTAGGAAAAGTGAATTAAGGTACATGGCATGTTCTTTTAATTTAATTATAGACATTAGGGCAAAATGACAGAAACACTCTGCAAGAAGGAAACAGAAGTCTTTGATAAGATATATTAAAGATTACAAGTAATTTTGCCTACAATTTCTATTATATGATAGCATATTTTTCCACTAATCAGAGACAAAAATATTTTTTAATTATGATATGGAAAATGCATCATCATGAATGAATGAAATCAGGGAGTAGATGGCTCAGTGCTGGTTGGTTCTGTAAAATATTCTCATTATTTTTTATGATCTGGTGTTTTTGTCTGTGTGGAATTATGAATGTATTTTATATCTGGGTGGAAAATTTGATTATTAGATCACTGATGACACCCAATGTCAGGAATCTAACCTGAGTCAGAGTGGTAAATATGTATGTGTGCGTGTGTGATTGTGTGAGTGCCAACAAGTCTGTATTTAGAAGGAAGTATCTTATTTCCCTCAGGATATATACTTAATTCTATTAGTTATACTTCATTACTGACAGCAGATAAAAGTAATTAACATTTTGAGACATATGTTTATGTTCCTATGTTTGCATGAACAAACTAAAAATTTATATTTTGGGTATGAGTTTTGTGGAAGGTCAGCTGAAAGTATAAATATCTTGAGAAAGATGTCAATGGCAATCATTTCAGTGTAAATCAATTTTAGACAACACTTGGAAGGATATGTAATCACATATGAAAATGCAACATTTATTGATTTTCAAAAGCTACACTATTAGAGGAATATTTAGGAAAACAAGTTAAATTATGGAAAGATAAAAGTAATGTTATTATTTATTGCATACAGTTTTGTATTTTAGTTTCATCAAGTAAAAATGCCATTTATTTCTACTGTATAGGAAGGAAAACCCTAAATATTACAGTTTGTGCCATATTTCACATTGAGAAGCTTTGTTTATATAAATAAGTTTATTTCTTTTGTTTCTGCTGTCCTGTTCATAATTCTGCTTCTCATAGTATTCTTCTAAGAACTTTTTCGTTCTGCCAGATTGGGACTTGAGCATACATCATGCTCTCAGTTTTTTTTTTTTTTTTTTTTTTTTTTTTTTGCTAACAGTAGTTAGTCTACTATTTGAACCATGCTCCAGCCCAGAAATTTTTGTAGTTAACTAGAGATAGAACCTCATGAACTTTCCTACCAGCCTGAAAACCATTATCCGCCAAGTCTCGTACTTCTTAATCACTAGGATTATAGAGATGAGTCTTGGATCCGAAGAGTCAATGACTTTTCATGTCTTATAGCTTCCACATGTTTGCTAGTAATTGCAATAATAAACTACCCCAGATTGGGTAGCATTAACATTGTAAATACATTGTCTCTGAGTTGGTGGAATTAGAACTCCAAGATTAGAGTTGGCTTCTGATTCCTCTTTCCTTGGCATATTCAAAGCATTCTGCTTCTCTTGGAGTAGACTTCAACTTAAATGCTACCTTTGAGATTCTGTTTCCATATGAAGTCACTTTGTAAGACATGACACATTTAAATTCCCAGCGCTACTGGAAGATTGAACTCAAAACCTATAGTTGTGAAACAGTATCTCTTCTACTGCCATACCTGCAGATTATAATATGATTGCTTATTTTGCGGTAGTATCACTATGCCTGGGCCTGCTTGGACTGAGGTCCTCCTAACACAACCATAAAACATTTTGCCTGGAACTAGAATGCCCTAAGCTCTGTTTTCCAAGTAGATAATATTATAGATTTGAGCCACTTTATCCAGTAAAATATACAATTTCAAACTATCTTGATATTGCCTATATTTGTGCTTAACATATATAGCTAACCTTAATTTTCTCCCTCTTTTGTTTAGTACTCTGAGTTGAAACCATTGGCTTTCTTGATATACATGGCTTTGTTTTGGATTTAATCCCACCACTATCAAAAAGGTCTCACAAAAGTTTATGTCAAAAATCATGGAAAAGAAGGCTTCAGGTTGGGAAAAACACTGACTTTAAAGTTATAATTGCAGTATTATTAATAGTGTTACTCAATGATTGCATAAGTATCAGGAGGAACGCAAAAATGTGAAAGATGTCAGGTCTCTGTAGAAATTTTGTAGTTGTCACTTCATGTTATCTTCCTTCCTTAAAGCATGTTTTATTAAAACCCTCTGGGTGTATATTGGTTGGACTGATTGGTAATCATCTCTGGAAATAAAGCTGATTTTAAAAGGCTGATGGTGTGGTAAATAAAGGAATAATCAGAATGTGCACAGATAATGTCACAGATTGAGCAGAACAGGTTAACTGCTGAACAGCAAAAAAAAAAAAAAAAGCAAAGTTTCAAGTTTGATGATCCACATTGGAACATATACAGATAGATATATACATATAGATATATATTTACATGTACATACATACATGAAAAATTAAATCTCCAGTAGAATATAGAGAAACTTGGCATGACAGGTATTAAACTATCTCAAACTGGTTGCAGGAAAGGTACAATAAAATATAGATAGTTTAGCATAGATTTTGCATAGATTTTGTAAAGGATGAAAATTCTTCCTTCATTATAAACTTTACAAATATCCGTTTTAAGTTTTATTGTGAAAATACCATACAGAGGGGTTACAATTACAGGGACAATGCAATGAGTACATTTCTTTTATTTTTTTGAGGGGGGGGGTCCTTGTCGTGGGGCCTGAACTCTGGGCCTGGGCTCTGTCCCTCAGCTCTTCAGCTCAAGGCTAGCGCTCTACCACTTGAGCCAAAGCGCCACTTCCGGATTTTTTCTTTTTGCTTATGTGGTGCTGAGGAATCGAACCCAGGGCCTCAGGCATGCAAGGTATGCGCTCTACCACTGATCCACCTTCCCAGCCCAGATGAGTAATTTCTTATCAAGCATTCTTACCTCTTCCTTTCTATCCCTTTATCATCCCTTTCTATCTCCCCGACCATCTCTCCCACTTTGAGCCAAAGTTGTAAATTTAATTTTTCTACATAATATACATCTCATTGTTGCACTGGGTCCACTTGTATCCATATTTAAACAATTTGGTTTTTCCCTTCCCCTCCACAAATTATACCAACATCAAATACAGTGAAAACTAGGTTAAGTTTTTTTTTTTATATATTGTAATAGGAGCATCAACACAATGCTGAATATTTGAATTACAGAAAATATGCAACATGGGTAGGCACTGGTGGCTCAAGGATGTAATCTCAGCTAGTTAAGAGGCTAAGATCTGACGATCACAGTTCAAATCCAGCCTGCATAGTAAAGTTCATTAGATTCTTATCTCCATTTAACCACCAGGGCAAATGGAGTTCCAGTTCAGATTGTATGTTGAGCACTGGCTTAGAACACAAAAACACCATCCAGGCCTTGAGTTTAAGCCCTGGGATCAACAGAAACAAAGATATAAAATAAAACATGGAGTTAGATATTCTATAATGAAACATAATTTAACATACTCTACATTGTTAGAAAGACTAGACTTCTGGGTTAGCTTTAAAACTTACCATAATAAGGGATGTTATGGACTTATTGAACAGAAATGCTTATTCAGATTTACAAGTTTGAATGTTTCAGTATATGTTCAGTTGGTTTTATTGCTTTGGGAGCCTGTGACAAGACAATGGCAAGATGGGGATTATGTCAAATAGAAAAGTTTTTTTACCTAGATCGATTAAAATATAAAATAAGAAAGTAGTTGAGAGTCTATGTTCTCATATCTTTCACGCTGAAGAACTTAATCTCCAGTACTATTCAGATATTCTCCACAGTCTGGGAGGAAATAGAAAGTAATTTTTCTTTAACACATCTTTCTGGGGCATTCTAAATTCAATTGGCAACACCTTCACAAATGATAATGACTTGTCCAGGGGAAGAAGCAAGTAGATATTTCTGCAAATTCTAATCAGAACTCAGCAGACTAAATATTTTATGGAATTCCTATTGAAATATTTTCTTGCAGACGGAGTGGGTCTTATAATAAAAATGTGGGTATCTGTGTGTTTGTATGTGTGTATGTGTGTGTTTGAATAAATTAATATAACAATGTAGCATAGAAAAGTATTAGTGGGGCTGGGAAAGTGGCTTAGTTGTGGAGCCCTTGCCTTGCATGCATGAGGCCCTTGGTTAGATTCCTCAGCACCACATAAACAAAAAGAAAAAAGCCAGAAGTGTCGCTGTGGCTCAAGTAGTAGAGCGCTAATCTTGAGCTGAATAGCAGAGTGACAACGACCAGGTCCAGAGTTGAGGCCCCATATCCGGACCCCCCCCCCAAAAAAAAGTAATATAGAAAATCCCTTGAATGGATCAAATTGTTTAAAACGAATGTAACTGTATGTAAAGTAAGATCTGCACATACTTAAAAGGAAAAATGCTACAGTATTAAATCACAAAAATCATAACATTCTTAAAAATTCTGAAATGTAATTAGTAATTCCAAAATATCCATAATGAGAACTAAACACTACTGACTTAACAAGAACAAAATGTGCAAATTATAGAATCTGAGCAGTGTACATGAGTGTACATAATTTAAAAATACTCCATATTATACTGTTTTTAGAAGACTGAATGTGGATTATCTAAAAGAAAACATCAGCACATTATATAAATGAAATTAAAAATCTCGTGGTAAGAGAGAATAATAGTAGTTTGTGCAAAATAATAATTTAATAAATGGTGGTCAAAATCTAGTACTGACTAAATTGTATACCTAAGTAGTTAGATCCAAAGAAGACCCAAGTTACTCGAGCTGATTTGAAACTTTGGCAAAGTAGTAGAATACAACTGCAACATTATTATGGATGTTGACTCTGGCATGGAATACATTTCCTCTTTGATCTGACAAATGAATATATGAAAGAACATAACTTCTCCAACTAAATATCAAGACCTAACTAACCATAGCTAGAAAAGTCATCATGCAATCCGTATTGCAACTGGGATAAAAAGAAAAATCAGTCATACTGATTCTGTATTTATTTTAAATGTTGGCTTTTTTCATAAATTATTTCCTTTGTCTTGCATTTTTAAAACATTGTGTTAAATGATTTATATCTTGGTAACTAATTTTGGATGCTTCCTTTAATTTTGTTCTGGGTATAATATCTCACTTCAGTTCCTAACCCAAGAAATGTTGTTTACAAAACAAATGCTAATAACCACCATTTATAATACACAAAATCTCATAAGTGTGATTTCAGGAAGCATAGGTTAACATTTTGATATCATGGTCTCATGACTGATCAGGCCTATCTGCATGAGTAAAGTTGTACCTAGATTCCTCAGCCTAAATTTAGCCACTGTTAAAAAATATTTATACCTTTATCGGTCACCCATCAGAGGTTAAACCTGAGTATAAAATCTAAGGAAAATAATAAGGTAAGAATTTAGCTCTTCTGGATATAAAGTAAACCACAACGTAGCATAGAGTAACTCATTTGACTAAAGTCAACCTATTTCTCTAAAACATATTAAGCATTCCCTTACAATGTGTATTATTCTCAAGAAGGGAATGAAGAATGTGAGAGGACGACTAAGCAAAGTATTGTCTTCAAATATACATAATTTGGATTTAACTCTTTATTTCGTTATAGGCATTTTTGATAAAAACTTTCTGAATAATTGATTTCCTGGTCAGATATAATATATACTAGTTACATATATCAAACCGCATTCAGAAAATGGTATATAATAATTGAGTAGAAAAAATTCAATAAATAGCAAAAAGTATATACCTATAGGGTAATATTTTGAAGAGTCAATTGGAAATATTCTAATATAATAACTTGAACAATTTCACATTGACAGTAATTATGTAGAATACTTTAATGCTATTTGGACAAGATTGTCCTTCTAAATGAGCAAAACCAATTTCTCCTTTTACTTTATCAGGGAAATATCTGAGCTAAAAATGGAAATTAACATATGAATCTATAACAACTGGAATGAATTTTACTATTTTTTAGCAAATATTAATTTCAAAAAAAGTATTTTATTGTGTTATAAACATATATCCATATAATGTAACTTGTTAAATTTTATTCCTTTTATTAATTTCATTCTCCTATTTTTATACGTATATTTTATTATGTCATCATACTAACTTATGAAATATTTGAACATATTTACTCCACAATATTTCTCCTCATGTTCTCTCTTACTTTTTTCCAAACTTAATCAGTTCCATCTTTTACAGCTGTGTCATTCATTTTAATTTCTGGGTCTAGAGTCTGCATATGAGAAATCTAATATTTGATTTTCACAGTATCGCTAATTGCTTTAATATGAAAGTTTCCAATTCTATTTTCTTGAAGATGATATGATTTCATAATTATGTGTGGCTAAATAGTATATCATTGTGTATATATATATATATGTGTGTGTGTGTGTGTGTGTGTGTGTGTGTGTGTGTGTGTGTGTGTGTGTATATAACAGTTTCTCTCTTCAATGAGTGATTAAGGAACATGTAGTTAATTCTGTAGTTATTTATGCTTTTTTATGTGGGAGAAGGAAGGATAGGAATAATGATGTTTGGAATAGAAACATGCTCTTTAGGCAGGCACTCTACTATTTGAAACATCTCTCAGTTGCTCTTTCATCAGTATTTCAATGATGAATTGTATTTAAAAATAAAATTTAATTACAATTGCAAAGGTGTTCTTTTTCAGTATATATATTATTTTTTATTACAATGTTACATTTAGTATGTCATGTGAGTATGGGGATGTACGTGAGCATGAAAATCTAGGCCTGCTTGTACATGTAGCTGACTTGAAGGAAACAATGTATGTGAGATACAGGATTCAAATAAAAGTTTGAGAAATGTAAGTTGCTAAATTGATGTATATGTCCAGTTTGTGGAGTCTGATTTCAAGATCACATTTTGGTAGGTTTTATACCAAGTAAATAGATGTTTCTAATCCAAAATCATAAGGAATAAAACAACAACTCTGTTTCATAATCATTCAGTCTTAGTACTCCAGACATTGCAATAAGTGGAAAAAATGATTGAAAGTATGGTGGGTCAGTAGTAAGCCTTTAGACACTGTACTTTTTCCCCAAAATCTTCAGATGTACTCTTTGGATATAAATTACAAGTATATTGATAAACATACAGATGTAATATAGTCTTATATATGTAAATATATGTTTATATTATAAATAGATCATATATTAACTTATATTTTAAATGTGTATCACAAATATTTATTTATATTTAAATGTAATTCATCTCATCATACATACATACACAGACAGACAGATAGATAGATAGATAGATAGATAGATAGATAGATAGATAGATAGATAGATAGATAGATACATAGATACATAGATAGATAGATAGATAGATAGATAGATAGATAGATAGATAGATAGATAGATAGATAGATAGATAGATAGATAGATAGATAGATAGATAGATAGATAGATAGATAAATTTTTTTTGGTCAGTCGTGGGGCTTGAACTCTGGGCTTAGGTGCTGTCCAAACGCTCTTCAGCCCAAGGCAAGAGTTCTACCGCTTGAGACATAGAGCCACTTCCAGTTTTCTGGTAGTTTATTGGAGATAAGAATCTCATGGAATTTCCTGCCTGAGCTGGCATTGAACTGTGATCCTCAGATCTCAGCCTCCTGAGTAGCTAAGATTATAGGCATGAGGCACTGACACCCGACTATACTTATATCTCAGATTTGTTACTGGAACAAATGGTACAAAAACTATTATTCTTATCATGAAAGGACTTCACCCTGACAGGTATAATTACAAGAAGGGAAACAATAACTATTCACAGTGGCCAAAAAATCCCTTAGGTGCCTAGCAAGACAGCATGTGTTTCCAGACACTGCATGTGGTGTGAGCAGTTTGCAACCCAAGCGACTGTGGAAGATATTGGACCCTAAAAACCTGACAATTGCATAAACACCGCCGTCTATGACAGATTTAGCAAGGCCTATCTTAGAGATTCTTATTAGGGACATGATGAAAAAATTCATAGTTTAGTTGTGATTACAGAACTCTTTTACACATATCACTCAACCATTAACCATATTTAGCATAGTTTCTATTGCTCTAACATATTTTCTTGGCTCAGGAAACTGTTTTTTGTTTGTGAAAACTTAGCTGTTCAAAACATAAACATGGGATTTTAATATTTTTGAAATTACTGCCTGCATAATGTTGTATGAGATTAGCTTCTCTTTAGCATATCATAGGAATAAACTTAATCTGATTCAAACTTGGAAACCGATAGCTTGTTCTCTCTCCTAGAAAACCATCTATATAGACTTCTTTACATGTAAACAGATCCTCATTTACTTGCAAAAGTCTGTCAGTGAGTCAAACCTAACTCACGCAAGTGAGGTGAATTCTTCTCTCATGCTTTCTTTACATTGAAAATGGTAAGAACTGTTCAGTAATGTGCAATCATTTTAATATGAAGTGTGACTCTTATTTTCCATAATATGAATCAAGCAGAGGAATCAGTTTAAGATGTGAAAGAGACTTAAAAAGAGTCTCAGACCTTGAAAATTGTTCTGGGTATGAATTTTTGGAGAAATATCCCTTTTCAAAGACAAAGGACTAATTTTTTTTAAATTATGCTGGTACTGGGGTTTGCACTCCTGGCCTTGAGCTCTATCTGGGCTTTAAATCTCAATGTTTGCTCTATACCTCCCAAGCCACACCTTCACTTCTTTCATTTACCACAAGTGGAGAAAAGAATATCTTAGGTTTATCTCTTGGAATTGCTTCAAATTGCAATTGTCAAATTTGAACCTACCGACTATCTAGGTGTAAGCCACTGGTGCTGTGCTAAAACTCACTTCATAAGAATAAAAAATCACAAAAAGAGGAGAAAAAATATTTGTTCAATTATTTATGTGTTGTCTGATAAACCAAAGCACTTGATACTGGAAGAGAAAAAGAGAGAAGATGGAGATGAATATGTAGGAGAGAGACACAAACAAAGAAGAAAGGAAGGGAGGTTAAAAGAGGGGAGGGGAGTGGAATGGAGGATACTAGAGGAGCGGGTAGCTGAGTACAATAGTCTACTCCTCACTAAGGTTTTTTTGGACAATCAGTACCTTTGCATTTATGTAGCCAAAGCTTTTTATTTTTGGTAGTAGTAAGCTGAGATATAAAATAACAATTTACGGGTAATAACATGTTAGTTTGCTTCCTTCTGCACCAAGGAAGCCACATTTAGGTTACTGTCAGAGAGAAGGCAAGAGTAAGCAATTGAAGTGATTCTGAGAAACAATAATTGACATGCCAGGAATGCTCCCTTGTATGGTGAAGTCAAGCATCACTCTTGTTCCCTGTTCCAGTCTTCCTCTCAACAAGAACAGCAGAAACAGAAGAGGAAGGAGATATCTGAGTAATGATCATCTCTCTGTTTACCCTCATCCCTTGGTCTCTCAAAAAATGAAACGAAAGGAGACTTAACCTGAACTAGTGGGGAACATGAGAGGAAAAAGTTCAGTCTAACTTATTGCGAAACTTTAAAAATAATTGGAGCAGCATTTCAAATACTGAAATAAAACTTCTTAAATTATCAACAAAAAATAACTAGAAATTTATCGAAAACTTAGAAGACTACAGAGCTCACTACATAGTGGAATCTGAAAATTGAAACTGATTCCTGCTTCTGTCATCAGAAATTGAAGATCGTCCCTAAACGTCCAATACTAGGTAAATTACCCTTGATATTCACTTATACTTTGTGAATATAATGCCGAAAATATGACTTTAAATTTAGACTGCTGAAGTGATAAGCGATGGGAATTCATGATGGATAACATAATGCTGACAGAATGGAAATTATTTCCCTTCCATCTTCATTGTGTAGAGAATAAAAATGCTCTATTGGATGGCCCTGAAAGTCCAATTCTAAATTTAGGACAGAAGGTGAATAGTAAAGATCTATCTTAGCCATTCTGAGATTAGAAATGTGGAGAAATATGCTCATTTATGTAGGTCAAATATGGAAGAGAGGATGTGGCAAGCCCATAGCCAAATGCCAAATTAGAGATATTTAACAAAATACCATGAAGTTGAAACAAGTCTTAAAAGGGGATCTGGGCTAAAAGGGAGTAGGGTAGAAGAATGTAGAGGGAAATGGTGGACTAATACATTCATAACATTCAATGTACACATGTCAGAATATAAGTAGGAAACATGAATGGATAGGTGGGGTTGGAGTAAGGGAAGGAAGAAAAATGTGAAGTTTAACAATGATCCAGATGCACTGTATATTGAAATGCACATACACTCTATTCAACACTGACATGATGAAGCAAAACCCCTTTGCACAACTAGCTAAACACAAATATTTTTGAAGTTTTAATATTCAGAGTCCTGAAGCATAAACCTTTAGAGATAAATAAGAAGAGAGAATTGGCATATTGTTGAGGCTTGTTTCCCTTTCAATATACTAAATTTAATGTGTCAATTCTGCTGCAAATATAAATTTTATTTTGCCTATTCTTTTAAGCAAATTGCTTAAAAGGTAGAGAACCAAATTCCAATATCCCTTCATTTCCAATAAAAAAAATCTTATGCACCTTTAAGTTTCTCAGTTATTTCTAAATTCCTTAATGCAATGCATTATTGGAACTATTTTCATTCCATAGTTAAATTTATTTTTTGGTTGTTGTTGTGAAAATACTGTACAAAGGGGTTTCAATTAAATGGGCAAGATAATGAGTACATTTCTTATCAAGCATTGTAGCCTCCTCCTTTGTTTCCCCTTCCCATAACTTCCCGTCCTCTCCCTGCTCCCCACCCAATCATCCCCCCCACCATAATTTTAAAGTTTGTTTTCGACATAATGACTTGTACATCTCATTGTTGTAATTGGTCCAACTGTATCCCTATTATTTAAACGATTTGTTTTTTCCCTTCCCCTCCACAAATTATACCAACATCAAGTACAGTGAAAGCAGGGTTTGTACAGTGGGGGAGGGACATAAAAAGCAAAAAAGAAATAATCTTATAAATGTGTTAGAAACAATCACATGAAAGGAAAAAACATTTGAATATATAGCTGAGGGTTCATTTCCCTAACATCAACTTGTCTGACAGTTTCTGTGTCTCAGACATACACTAGTTATTGCAAATAAGGGAAACCATGGCACTTATGTTTCTTTGGGCCTGGCTTACGTCACTTAATATATTTTTTCCAAGTCTTTCCATTTCCTAACAAATGGGGCAAATGTCATTCTTTCTGATGGAGGCATAGAATTCCAGTGTGTATATATATACCACATTTTCTTCATCTACTCATCTACTAAGGGGCATCTGGTTTGGTTCCATATATTAGCTATGGTAAATAATGATGCAATAAACATAGTTGTGGTGGAAGCTCTACTGTGGTCTTATATGTGAACATTTGGGTAAATACCCAAAGTGGGATTGCTGGGTCATAGGGGAACTCTATTTGTAGACTTTTGAGGAACCTCAATACTGATTTCCAAACTGGTTGAACAAGTTTACACTCCCATCAACAATACAGTAGTGTTCCCTTCTGTCCATATCCCCTCCAGCATCTGTTGTTATTAGAGTTCTTGATTATAGTCATTCTAACTGGTGTGAGGTGGTATCTCAATGTTGTTTTCTTTTATGACTAGGGAGGTTCAGCATTTCTTCATGTGTCTATTGGCCATCCTTCTTTCCTCTTCAGAGAAGGTTCTCTTTAAGTCTTTAGCCCACTTATTTATTGGGCAGTTGTTTCTTTGAAGATTTGTTGGGGTATTTAAATTTTTGAGTTACAGATGTATTTTAAATATGAGACCCTTGTCCATTTTATGGCCAACAGAAAGCCCAATCCGTGGGCTTTCTGTTAATCTTGCTAGCTATGTCCTTTGACAGGCAGAAGCTCTGCAATTTTATGCAATCCCATTTGTTCAACCTTTCTTTGATTTGTTGTGTTTCTGGGTCTCTATTAAGAAAATTTCGGACTGTGCCAACAAGACCTAGGGTTTCTCCTATTCCATCCTGCAATGTTTTCAGAGTGTCTGCTTTGAGTATGAGGTCTTTTATCCATTTGGAGTTGATTCTGGTGAAGGGTGATATATAAGGATCTAGCTTTAGTGTTCTACAAATTGTTAACAAATTTTACCAGCACCATTTACTGAAGAGACTGTCTTTCTTTGATTCTATTTTTTAGCTCACTTACCGAAGATTAAATGGCTATAGGTCTGTAAGTTCATTTCTGGGTTTACAATTCTATTCCATTGGTCCTGAGGTCTGTTCTTGTGCCAGTACCAAGCTGTTTTGATTACTATGGCTTTGTAGTTGAATTTGAATGTGGTATTGATATTCTTCCAGCACTGTTCTGTTAAGGATCATTTTTGATATTCAGTGTCTTTTATTGTTCCATATGAATTTTTTGATTCCCTCTTCCATTTCCTTGAAGAATGAGGTTGGAATATTGATAGATATCGCATTGAATTTGTAGATAGCCTTTGGAAGTATTGCCATTTTCATGATGTTGATCTTTCCCAATCCAGGATTATGGGAGTTTTTGCCACTTTCTAAGTTCAGTTTTGATTACCTTTTTCAGTTTTTTAAAGTTTTCATCATAGAGGTCCTTCGCTTCTTTGGTTAATTTAATTCCTAGGTATTTTATTTTTTATGGGGCTATTACGAATGTAGTTGCTATCCTAATTTCAGCCACTCTTTTCTTATTGTTGGCATACAGAAAATCCATTGATTTTTGAGGATTAATTTTATACCCTGCTACTTTGCCGAAGTTTTGAATCAGCTTGAGTAATTTTGGAGTGGACTCTGTGCGATTCTTTAAATACAAGATCATGTCATCTGCAAAGAGGGAGAGTTTTACTTCTTCTTTCCCTATTTGGATCTCTCTTATATTTGCATCTTGTCTTATTGCTGTAGTTAGGCATTCCAATATTAGACTGAAGAGAAGTGGAGAGAGTGGGCATCCTTGTCTCATTCCTGAGTTAAGGGGAAATAGTTTTTTACCATTAAGTATAAGTACAGGTTTGTCATATACAGCCTTTATTGTATTGAGGAAGGTTCCATGGATTCCTCATTTTTCCAGAACCTCCATAAAAAGGGGTGTTGGATCTTGTCAATTGCTTTTTCTGCATTTATTGAGATAACTATGTTGTTCTTATCCTTGCTTCTGTTGATGTGATGAATTATATTAATTGATTTGCACATATTAAACCAGCTTTGCATCCCTGAAATGAAACCTGTTTGATCGTGGTGTATGATTTTTTTGGAGGAATTGTTGAAGTAGATTGGCCAAAATTTGGTTGAGAAGTTTGCATCAATGTTTATCGAAGAAATGGATCTATAGTTCTCTTTCCTTGATGAGTTCCTTCCTGGTTTTGGGATGTGTGTTATGATGGCCTCATAGAATGAGTTTAGTAGTGAACTTTCTCTTTCGGTTTCACTGAAGAGTTGGAAGAGTATTGGTGTGAGCTCTGCCTTATAGAATTCCGCTGTAAAACCATTTGGTCCTGGGCTTTTCTTAGATAGGAGGTCTCTTATTGCTGTTTCTATTTCAATGCTTGATATAGACCTTTTAAAATACTTTGATTCATCTTGGCTTAGTTTTGGAATGTCAGTATTTGCTTGGATAAGGTCCATTTCTGCCAAGTTCTCAAACTCATTAGTAGAAAGGTTTTAGAAGCATTCCCTTATAATGTTCTGAATCTTAGTTGTTTCTGTGATGATGTTTCCATTCTTATCTCTGAGTTTATTTGGGTGTGTTCTCTTTTTTTTCTGCTAAGGGTGTGTCATTTTTGTTACTTTTTTCGAAGAATCAACTCTTTGGTTTCTTGAAACTTTCTTTTTTTTACATTCCAATTCATTTAATTATGATTTAATTTTAATTATTCATTTCCATCTACTGGATTGTGTTTAACTTGCTGCTCTTTTTCAAGGAGGCTCAGATGTCTCATTAAAGTGGTTTCAGGTCTCTCTAATTTGTTGATGTAGGAATTCAGAGGTATAAACTTGCCTCTGAATACTGTGTTTGCTGTGTCCCAGAGGAGCTAGTAATTGGTGTGTTCAATTTTGTAGAATATCATGAACATTTGAATTTCCTTTCTGATCTCTTCCATGACCCAATCGTGATTCAGCAGTGTGTTGTTCTGGATCCATGTGTTACATGACTTTCTTTGGTGGCTTTTGGTGTTAAGTTCTAATTATATTCTCTTGTGGTCTCAGAGAATGCAAGGTGTAACTTCACTGTTTCTGAATTTGGACAAGTTTGCTTTGTGGCCTAATATGTGGTCTATTTTGGAAAATGTTCCATGTGCTGCTGAGAAAAACGTATTGTCTAATGCTGCTGGGTGAAATATTCAGTAGAAGTCGGTTAAATCTAGTTGGTCTATGCAGTTGTCTATATCTGCGGTTTCTCTGTTGAGTTTTTGCGATGTTTATTTATCTAGTGGGGAAAATTGTGTGTTAAAGTCCCCAACAATTAATGTCTATGGATCTTTGTGGGAGTTGAGGGAAAGTAGTGTTTCTTGGATGAATTAGGGTGCTCTGTTGTTTGGCAAATAAATATTTAGAATTGTAATATCCTCCTGAAGGAGTGATCCCTTAATTAGTATGTACCGGCCTATTTTATCTGATATTAGGATTGCAACTCCTTCCTGTTTATGGGGGCCGTTTGCTTGGTAGATTTTGTTCCAGCCTTTAAAATTGAAAATGTGTTTGTTTTTGTGGGCAAGATGTGACTCTTGAAGGCAGTAGATAGAAGGATCTTGCTTTTTAATTCAAGTAGACAGACTTTGTCGCTTAATTGGAGAGTTAAGCCCGTTAATGTTGAGAGATAGAACTGAGAGGTATTTGGGAGTTCCTGCCATTTTATCTAACTACTTCGGGGCTGCTGTAACTGTGTTCTTCCTATGGTTCTTGGATTCTCAGTTTGGGTGCTGTTTCTTGGCCTTTATTGTGGTCTTGTTGGTTTTCTCTGTGTAGGACATCTTTAAAATTCTTTTGTAGGGCTGGTTTGGTGGGGATATATTGTTTCAATTTTTGTTTGCTATGGAAGGGTTTTATTTGACCTCCGATTACTAAGGAGAGTATAGTTGGATAAAATATTCTTGGTTGATAGTTGTTTGTCTTTAGGGCATGGCTTACACCATTCTAGGCTCTTCTTGCTTTGATTGTCTCTGCTGAGAAATCTGAGGTGATTCTAATTCATTTCCCTTTATAGGTGATTGATATTTTCTCCATGACAACTTTAAGGATCTTTTCCTTGTTCTGAATTAATCCTTTGTGCATTATAATGTGACAATGGGATATCTTGTTCTGGTCTAGTCTATTGGGAGTTCTAAAAGCTTCTTGTATCTGAATGGACCTATCTTTTTGCATGTTTGGGAAGTTCTCTGCTAGGATCCTGTTAAACAAATTTCCTAGACCATTGACTTCTGGCTCTAGGTGTTCCTCTACACCCATTATCCTCAGATTAGGCCTTCTAATGGTGTCTTCCAAGGGTTGAATGTTGAATAGATCTATGATATTTCTTGGATTTGTCTTGGATGGTTGTATGTTCTTTCTCTATAATATCTAGGCTGTCTTCTATCCTCAGAATTCAATCTTCTGCATGGCCTATCCTACTATCCAGACTTTCTACTTTTTTTTTCTTTTCCTTCGAGTTGGTCAGTTTTTATGGCTTCTAATTCTTTGATGGATCTTTGTTTTAGATCTTGTATGAAATTCTTTCCTTCCTTAATTTCTTAATTTGGTGTTCAGTGTTTATTCTCAAATCACTTGGTGGATTGGTTATGGTTTCCTTGGACTCCCATTCCTTCTGTTGAGATCCATTCAGCATTCCCTTTGTGTACTCCCTGACTTCTATCAGCTCTCTGTTTATGGATTCCATGAATGCCTCTTGTGATCTTTGTCTATGCTCATCCCATTCTTGCAATTCCTTTATTACTCTTTGATTAGCTTCCTCACGTTCATGCAATTCCTGTAGTTCTCTTTGACTGATCTCAGCCTACTCACACAATTCCTTTATTTCTCTTTGAGTGTTCACAAGCTGCTCATGCAATTCTTTTATCTGTCTTTGAGTAGCTTTCTCACACCTATGAGCTTCCTGTTTTGACCTTTGGTTTGCCTCCTATCTCTCTATCATGCTCACACAGAGTCCTTTGCAGATTTTCAATTTTTTTTTTACCATGTTTACCATTAGTGTTTGTAGAGCTTTTTGGGAGCTCTCCACTGGATTATTCATCATCTGTTCTGTCCATGATTATCATGAGTGGGAGTTGAGATACCTGGACTTGCCATTTTTCTTGTATTTTTCCGGTTTATTCTGCCCATTTGGGATGAGAGTAACACCAGTTTGTGCTAGAAAATTATCATAAGGCAAGCATCAACAAAGTCTGTAGTTGCACAGTCAAAAGCCTGCAGATGTAATCTAGTTCAACAGATATATTTTTCAACATCAAACAACTATGTATTAATAGGCTATGAACCACAAAAAAGAATTTGGCAAACCAGAAATTATTAAGTTTAGTGAGAGGTGTGGATATAAATAAGAATAGAGGGATGTGGAAAGGTAGAGGGAAATAAGTTCAATAGAATGATAGTAGAGACTGGGAAAAAAAGAAAGAGAAAAAGAGACAAGCAAAAATAGTGAAACAAAAATTAAAAATTAAAAAGTGAAACACTGAAGAATGATGCAAATTAAAAACACAATATTCAGAGAAGGATGGGAATAGGATAAGAGAAGGGGAGGGATAGAAAGGAGATGTGAAAAGTTAAAAAATAAGAATGCTTAAAATTTTATATAGGTATATAGAGGTAGTATGGCTATTAAGGAATTTAATTCTAAGAGGTTTTGAATTCAGTAATAAATTTCTGGATTAAGTTGTACAAGGGGGGATAACGTCTAATAATCGACTACAGGTATATCTGAGAATGAGGAGAACAGCAATTAAATCATGCAAAGAAGAATGAATGAGAAGAAAAAGTGAAAAGAATGAGAAAGAAAGGAGAAAAGGGTCAAAAGGTCAGTAGAGCTAAACAAAAATGAAAAAAAGCACACACATACATATACCCCTAAAATAAAAATTAGAAGAGGAAGAGAAAAAGTTAATAGAAAACAATTTTTAAAGTTAAATATTAAAAATTTTCTTACTAGAGACCCAGAAAAACAAAAAAATCAAAAAAAGGTTGGACAAACTGGATTGCATGCAATTGCAGAGCTACTGCCTGGCAAAGGACATAGCTAGCAAGATCAATAGAAATCCCACGGATTGGGAGAAGATCTTCACTAGCCATACAACAGATAAGGGACTCATATCTAAAATATACTTGGAACTCAAAAAATTAAATCCCCCCCAACAACAAATCCTCAAAGAAACAACTGCCCAATAAATAAGTGGGCGAAAGGCTTAAAGAGAAACTTCTCTGAAGAAGAAAGAAGGATGGCCAATGGACACACGAAGAAACGCTCAACCTCCCTAGCCATAAAAGAAATGCAAATCAAAACAACATTAAGATACCACCTCACACCAGTTAGAATGGCAAAAATCAAGAACTCTAATAATAACAGATGCTGGAGCGGATGTAGACAGAAGGGAACCTTAATTCATTGTTGGTGGGACTGTAAACTTGTTCAACCACTTTGGAAAGTAGTATGGATGTTTCAAAAAAGACTCCACATAGAGCTCCCCTATGATCCAGCAATCCCACTATTGGGCATTTACCCAAATGTTTACAAACAAGACCACACTAAACCTACCAGCACAACTTTGTTTATTGCAGCATTATTTACCCAAGCTAAGATCTGGAACCAACCCAGATGCCCCTCAGTAGATGAATGGATCAAGAAAATGTGGTATATATACACACTGGAATTCTATGCCTCCATTTGAAAGAAGGACATTGGCCCCATTTTTTAGGAAATGGAAAGACTTGGAAAAGATTATATTAAGTGAAGTAAGCCTAGCCCAAAGAAACATAGATCCCATGGTTTCCCTTATTTGCAATAGTTAGTATATGTATCAGTCAAGCAGAAAAGGTCAGATAAGTGATGTTAGGAAAATGAACCCTAAGATATGTATTTAAATGTTTTTTTCTTTCATGCATTTGTGTCTATTGCATTTATAAGATTATTTCTTTGTTGCTTTGTATGTCCCTCCCCCACATTATAACCCCTGCTTTCAATGTATTTGATGTCGGTATAATTTGTGAAGGGGAAGGGGAAAACAAGTCATTTATATAAGGATACAGGTGGACCTGTTGCAACAATGAGAAGTACAAGTTGTCATGTCGAAAACGAACTTTACTACTTTGGTGGGGGGGGTGGGGGCAGGATTTGGTTCCGGGGCAGGGGGAGGCTTGGAAGGGGAAAAAAAGGAGGTGGCTACAATGCTTGATAAGAAATGTACTCATTATCTTGTCCATGTAATTGTAACCCCTTTGTAAAGTTTTTTCACAATTAAAAAAAATTAATTAAAGGTACCAAAAGAGTTCTTTGCTTTTTTTGGGTGAGATGGGAAGATCCTGTATTTCTCTTGTGTCCATATCCAGTCTCTTTTTGGAGTCTCTGGTCTGCTTGTGGTGTTTTACTTTCCTGTAACTTTATTGTTTTCTTAAGTCAGGTTGTTTGAGTAGGCAGAAAAATGCTTTGCTTTACCCAGGATATTGTCATCCTCCTTCCAGGCTAGTTCAATGGGAGGGATATCTGCTTTGAGTATCCCAAAAGAGGGTGATGGCTGTTTCTTCTACTTTGGAGATGCTGTGATGGGGTAGGTTCTGGGTAGTGTTGAGGCCTTTCATCGAACAGTAGCTTTGCTCTGAGGGGCTAGCTTCTGAGGTAGTCACAGAGCCCAGCCAGGAGCCATTCTCAGGGTTTACTGTTACTGAATTTCAATTGATTGTCTAGACTGTTGTAGGGAGAGGCAGTCTGTGGCTCTGTTTATCCAGTGAAGAAAGCCGCTCCTGGGGCTGTTGCAGGACTGGGCTGGGTGAATTTTCCCTGGGTGGAGCTGAGCCTGGAAGTTCAGGTTAGATTCCTGTGAACTGCTAAATGACTTTTTGTTTTCATCCAAGGACTGAGTTGGAGCTAGCTGCACAGCCAGGCCTTTGCCAGTATCACAGAGGGAGATCTCCGGTAGTGGGCAGGGAGGGGTAGCCTTCCCATCTCTGTTCCCTGAGAAGGAGTGAGGAAGACAGGCTCCTACTCACACAGGAGTCTGGTTCCTGGGTCATATCTGGGCCTGTGGTCTGAAGGATGAAGATGTCTGCTCCTTGTCAATTCTTGCTGGTGTTGAGTAGAATCCTCTTGCTTACTGTGTCTGGTGCCTTTGTCCTAGACTCTCTGTGTTGCAGGTATGGTGGCTCCGGCCACGACTGCCCCTGCCACATTCGCAAACATGGCTGTTGGCAAGTGCTCAGATTTGTCTCCTGGCCTGGATTTTTCCTCTCTGGCCTAACACTCTGTACTGTGGTTGCACACTTGGTGTGATTCTCTAGCTTAGGACTCTTCACTGGAGCACTGAAACTGCTTTCTATATGAAAGCTTGTTTAGCTTCCAGCTTCTCCTCAGCTATCTTCCCGGAACCCTAAGTTTAAATTTTAAATGACAAATTCTTTTCAATTCCTTTCACTCGGGAAGAGGTGTGGATAGATAAGTGATATGGGCAGAATCAGAATTATTCAGAAGGTTCTAAATGGATGTTTACCTAGTTTTCTCTCAGCTGGATCATAGAATACAGACTGTCCTAACTGGAAAAGTTACCCTTCCGAGGTTTTCTGCATATAAACACTCCATCAACATTTTGACTACCAAGGTATTAGTACCTGGTCACTTTTTTTTTTTTTTTTTTTTGTCGGTCATGCAGGCTGAACTCTGGGCCCTGGCACTGTCCCTCACCTTTTTAGCTCAAGGCTAGTGCTCTACCACTTGAGCCACCGTGCAGCTTCTGGCTCTTTTCTGCTTATGTGGTCCCGAGGAATCGAGCCCAGGGCCTGATGCATGCAAGGCAAGCACTCTACCACTGAGCCAACCTTCCAGCCCCTCCATCAACATTTTATTAGAGAATTATTCAAGATTAGCTATATGTTGATTGATAGTGACTGATCATGAGAGAAAGTTGAGGGAAAACCATCTACACTTCAGTGAGGTTCTGATTTGTGCTTCACAAAATGTTATGAAAGCTCTACATGAGAAATCTAGCAGCTGCATGTCTAAAAAGTCCTTGGGTTGTTACATTTTCTGATATTGTCTCAATTCACATACTTCTCCTTGTAGTTCCGTACTATTTCAATGATGCTGTATTAGCTCCTCATTACAATTTGCAGACTGGTCTTTTTATGAAATTTGTGCTTTTCAAAATTGCTCTCCAAATTCCTTCCACAAACTGCATACAAAATTTATCTGAAATAATTTGTATCTGTTTATAGTGCATATACATATAGAATGTAGTAAAAATTCTCATAGCAATTATACTGCACTAGCTTGTGGGCAGATTCTAATGTAAATAATATACTGTGTTCATGTAGAGTTTTTGAGTATCCAAAGTAATAAGCCTGTGGTTCTAAAGCCAATACCTTACTTATATTGAGTGACAAATACATCTTCATATAAGCAGAGAAGTTTTCCTTGTATCTTTTTAACATATATTTTTATTATAAATACTGTATAGATGGGTTACAGTTACGTAAGTAAGGTAATGAGTACATTTCTTATTGAGCATTGCTACCCCCTCCTTTGTTTTTCCCCTACCATCCCTTCCCTTCAAACCTCTCCACCTCCCCCCTTCACCCATCCTCTGGTAGAGTGTCTTGTATATTTCATTGTTACATAGGTCAACCAGTATCCTTATATCTTAAATGAAGAAATCCTGGCTTGATTTATGCTGATTCTACCTGTGTAGACACATCTAAAATCACTGGGCAAGTCCAAGAGCACATAAATGCCATCATTTTTTTGTCAGTTGGTATAATTGTGTTCTACACATTTATTGACAGGTTACAAATTATTCTCAAACTTTAAAACATTAAAAATACTTTCTTTTTTTTCTTGTTTTCTTGGCCAGGAAATCAGCAAGACCTCAGTCAGCATTTCTCACATAGGAATTTTCACATGGGTTAGTTAAATGTATATGTAGAGTCCAGTTTTCTGAGGACTCACTCATCTGCCTAGGAATTCATGCTGGTTGTTAGAAAAAGAGCTCAAGTAAGGATGCCATTTAAACCCTTATTACTTTACTCTTTACCAGGGTATTCTCCTGCTACTTTGGTTGTTGAGAGTGTCTACAAGAGTAAGCATTACCTGAGGAGCAAGGAGACACCATATGAATTATACTTACTGAGGTTTCCAAGTGACTTGCTATCACTTATACTGCATTTTGTAAGTCAAATCTCTCTAAAACTACCTGTTTTAAGAGATAAGAGGAGTGGTAAATGAACTCTTAGGGACAAATACATCTTCAAGATATATTGTTCCAAGTATTCCGTTTAAGTCATATTCAATAACTGGTGAAAATTGTGTTGGCTGAAATTATGTGTCTTTCTCCATGTCTGCATGTATCCATGTGTATATGTATGTGTGTGAATAGAAACATACATGTGTACATCATAGCTTATATCATCATTTATTCCTTGCTAATAAATAAAGTAAGGAATTCCTAAAGTTTTAACAGAAACTGTGTAGTTAAAATCTTAACTCTTCACTCTGCTTCTTTACACAAAGACTTTGCAACTTCTCATTAATAAAGTTTTCATAAACTCTGAAATGTACATACTTAGTACTTAATGTCTGCTACCAAAAATCTTAAATACTTTACAGAAAAGTTTTAGACCTGCCAAACAGTCCTATTTTTGGCATATATAAGCAAAATCCCAAAATTAAGCATATTTAAAACATTAAAACTTAAGAGTTGCTGCAATGTTCATTTTGACAGGTGCCTTGTATAGAATAATTGAATTCTTCCTCCTACACATCTCTTGAACTACAAATATCAGGAATTATTTTGTTTTTGGCATGTCTATATTGATTTTATTCTTAAATGTGTGCTTATGTAAGAAATACATGATTCTAAAATTTCACAACTATTCTTTTGAACCTACTTTTTGTTGGATTGTCTAGTTTAATAAAATCAATAAAAATTATACTTTCTATATAATAAATGTACTGTGCTCAATTTAGTCACATACACTAACATTGGAATGATACAGAGAAGATTAGCATGCACCCTGCACAAGGATGACATGCAAATTCTTGGAGCGTTCCATATTTTTACAACAACAGCTGCTGAAAGGTATGTGGCAACAAAGGAACCATACTGCCTTCTTGGTGGGAGTGTAAACTTGTTCAGCTACTTTGGAAAGCAGTATGGAGGTTCCTCAGAAGAATCCACATAAACCTTCCCTATGACACAGTAATCCCACTTTTGGGGATTTACTCAAATGATCATAAACAAGACCATACTAAAACTACCAACACAACGATAGTTATTGAAACATTATTTACGATAGCTAAGATATAGAACCAAACCAGATGCACCCATTAGATGAATGGATCAATTAAATGTGGTATATATACACAATGGAATTCTATGCCTCCATCAGAAAGAATGACATCTCCCAATTTGTTAGGAAATGGAAAAAAAAATATTGAGTGAAGTAAGCCAAGTCCAAAGAAACATAGGTCTCATGATTTCCCTTATTTTCAATAACGAATTTATGTCTGGGATAAGCAGAAAATTTCAAAAGATATGTGAATATAACCAGATCAGATGATGTTAAAGAAATTGAACCCCAAGATAGGGACACTAGTGGTTTTTTGTTTCTTGCTATTGTTTCTAACGTACTTATAATGTGCGATGTCATTTTTTTTTTTTTTTTGGTTTCTCTGTATGTTTCTCCCAATGCTATAACCCCTGTTTTCTCTGTATTTGAAGTTGGTGCACTTACATCTTGTATGTATGCTTCTCTAATTTGGGGAGGGGAAGGGAAAAAATGCTCAAATAGGGATACAGGTTGACCTATTGTAACAATGAGATGCACAAGACACTATGTTGAAAAATGAACTTTACAATTTAGGCAGAGGAAGGAAGGGTAAGGGGAGTGTACTTGTGGAGGTGTGAGGGAAGGGATGATAGGGGAAATATAAAGGAGAAGGTAACAATGCTTGTTAGGAAACGTACGAGTTTCCTTGTTCTTGTAAATGTGACCCCTCTGCACAGTATTATTACAAAAAAAACATACAAAATGTTCTGAGATGAAAGAGTTTATTTCCTCTATTTTACCCATATAATATCGTTAACAAAGAAATTAATGCAGAACACTGATATGAAGGTAATTTGAATAAATGTGTGTGTGTGTGTGTGTGTGTGTGTGTGTGTGTGTGTGTGCGGCAGCACGCAAGCGAACACACACGTGGATGCGAACACACGCCATGCATGTATATTGGTGTGCTCAGAGTTTAATATCGGGGCTTCAAGGTCTTGTTAGGCCTTTCCTGTCTAGATTGGTGAGCTACTCTATAAGCTACACCTCAGTTCCTGGCTCTTTGCTACTTCATTAAACATTTTGAAAAATAATTTCATGAAGGTTTTTTTTTTTTTTTTTTTTTTGGCGCTGATTGGTTCCCAAGTGTTATCCACAGATCTCAGTCTCCTGAGCAAATATTCAGAGTAGATAGGATTATAGGTGTGACCAGCCAGCACAAGGCTTTTAGAATAATTTTAAAAGTAAAAGAAAATTTATTTCATGGAGGCCTGTTTTATCATCTAATTTGAAAGACTTTTGGAGTGATTATATGCCAATTTAATTCGTTTGGAGATTAAAAGAGAGTAAGTGATGATATTTAAAAGTTTTAGTACTTTTTAAAAAAGAAACTGGAACTGTGGGACAGAAGAAATTTGGCTGTCTTCAGACCTCAATTTGTAAGCTCAGCTCTGTGCATGATAACCCAATGTCACCAACACAGTCTGTATTGAAGACAAAATGTGACAAAAAACAATCACTATGGGCAATATTTGCTAGGCTGTTATTTCCTGGACAATATGAATATTGAATTGAGAGTGTAAGAGAATGGAGAGATTTTACCCACCTTCTTGGTATTGCTGAAAGACTTTTGGAAACTTTGATTCATTTCCTTCCTCACTGTGCGTGTCTTTGGGCCATGCACTTACTGTCTTTAACTACAATTTTTCCCAACACTACAATGGTAATAACATTAGCATTATAGCAAATGTTATCTTAAGAATTAAGAGAATAAAACTTGTGAAACACTTAACATAAACCTATGAATGAGCTTTGAGTTTAGCCAGCATTCTTTTTTAAGTACTAAATAGTATGTGATAAGTAGTACAGAAACCATTACATGTAGTGTGAGCAACCAGAAGTAATATCTATTGACCATGCTCTGCTTCCAAGGAAGCCAGGTGGATAACTTCTTATGCTGTAAATCAAACTAGTTATCTTATGTCGTGATAGTGCAAAAATATCAGAGACAGAACGATGAATGAAGGTTGTAGACTGAGGTGAAATCCATATGAAAATATGCAAATCTGATAAAACATCAAAGTAAGCAGTATGTTGTGTTTTACATCATTTATGTTACATCACAAAGATAAGGAAAACCTAGAAGAATAAATTGTCTTTTTGATATTCTATCATAGGTCCTTAGAAGGATGAACACTTTCTTCATCATCAGATGAGGGGAACTATATTTTTTGTTTGCTTCCTTCCATTTATTCTTCAATTTGAAATCTGAACTACATGAGACTGAAAGAAACCAAGTGAAATGAGTCATGCAGGCTTTGGTAAGAGCAAAGTAAAATAAATAAAATATATATAGCCTTGTAAAATGTCTAACTAAACTGAGTTATATAGTCTCAAGCGTTAACAGAAAATGATTTAAGCAATATCATGTTATTAAAAAATTAAAAATGTTAGGAGCTGCTTAATTTTTTTCCTTTCTACTACCTTGAATTAATTATTGATTTTCTATAGAGAGATTAAAGATGAGATTAACAAGAAACTTGATTAAAAATGAGCAAAATTTCTGAATAAACATGTTTTCCAAAAAGCCATGAAAATCGCCTGTGGATTTACAAATTTGTATTTAATACAACTTCTATGCTGGCTTAATGCTTTGTGAGGAGTTCACTAGAGAAATGTAATTCAAAATTACTATGATACTACTTCTTAACTGTTATAACTCTTATCAAAAATATCCAAGGAACCAGGTATGGTGGTAAAGACTGGTAATTCCAAGTGATTGGAGGTTGGAGTAAAAGTATTTGAGTCTAAGGCCAGTCTTGGATACTGCACACAGTAAAAACCTGCCCTTTAAACAAACTCAAAAGGTAATAATGTTGGCTGGCGACACTGTGGAGAAAAGGAAATTTTCTACACTCTTGGTCAAAATACAGGTTAGTGTTCTCGTTGTAGAAAGTAGTATGCAGTTTTCTAAAGAAATCCAAAGTTGAAATAATCACACACAATCGTGTGATTATTTCTCTCTGGGTAACATAAACATATCTGTAGTTCATTGTTATTCACATTATTCACAACAACAGCCAAGATATAAATCGAAGTCCAGTGTTCACCTACAAACTAATAAAGCAACTGTGGTACATGCACAAATATTTTTTTCTGTTGATCCCTAAGTAATTTTTTATTGTTTTCTTGTTTCTATGTGATTAACCTCCAAATTAGAAATCCAGATATATAATTTAATTTAATCAATACTATGTATTGAATACTACTCTCTGCATTCTTCACACTAAGATCACCAAATATGATGAGTCTGAAATAATTAGTCTCTTTTTGACCTATGTTAATATTCTTTACAATGTGAGTGAAATGTTTAAAAAGTAGTATTTGTTTTAGCTTAATTGCTCTGATGAGACAATAAATGATAATATCAAAGCTTAAAAATTATTTGGTTTAAAGTTTAGAATTCAGGAAATGGTTTTGACTACTTTGGTTACTGGAGCCTTCACTACAACCTCATGAGACAATTTATATTGATGAAGCAAAAATATCACATTAGACATTTATGAATAAAAAATCATCATTCTGGATATGTAGAGCTACATATAAAACATAGAAAATTTAGCTTCTTAATACCTGAATATGGTAGTACATTTAATTGCAGGGTAAGTACTTGTTCTGAAAGGAGATAAAATTGCACTTATTTGAAATGTAAACCTAAGTATTTATTTGAATAAAAGACAATGATTAAAATATCACTCATTCAAGAAACAAGACGCACAATTAGTTGTTTTTCATGCCAGTTATGTTCTGCAAACTTACTACAAATACTAGATTAGAAAACCTAATTCATTGCTTTGTAGGGAAATAGTAATTCTGTTTCTTAAATCCCATGACAATAACTTTTCCTCAAACAATTGCTAAGTAACTGTTTTATATTTTTTGTCATGGAATCTTATTCGAAAAATTTTTATTCATCAAGTTAAATAATTGGCAAACAATATAAATTATGCATGGACAAAGTTTATCTAACATGAGTTTTTTTTTTTTTTCCAGAGGACAGATCATGGCTCTCTTAATGAACACTAGAAGGCAGTGTGTTCTTTTTTAATTTTTAGTTATTTTGTTAATAGATATTAATTGTCAGAAATGACAATTCCATAATATATTTAATGTATTTGATTATACTCCCTCTATTTCCTTCTCATTGCTCTTTCCTCCAAAGATCTGTTTTTCATATAAAATTCCATCTTTATATATACGCATATAAACTAATTTGGAACATTTAAGCTAAACTGCAAGTTAATTCAAGATGTACAGTGAATTAATAGGATGAATAAAAACCTGAATATTTTTGTTAACTTTTGAATTGAGCTATCATTATTATTACGGTTAGGGTTAAGAACCCAGACAGAATTAGAAAATGGATTAGAGAAATAGAAAATTTAGGTTCATCACAGGATGACCCATTGCAAAAATGATACACACAAGACACTATGTTGAAAATGGAGGATGACCCATTGCAACAATGATACGCACAAGACACTATGTTGAAAATGAAGTTTACACCATGGGGAGGGAGGGGTATGAGAAGTGTGGAAGGATGGGATAGTGGGAGCACAAGAAAGAAGTGGGTCACTATGCTCAACAAGAAACGTACTCCTTACCTTACACATGTAACTAATCCCTCTTTAAAGCATCTTTTCAACAAAATAAAATTTTTAAAAAATAATGAAAAATAAAACCTGACAGGAAATAGAAAAACACTTAAAAATTTATGTTCAAAATGCAAGTAAAACTTAGACCTACACGCTGAGCAAGAGTTAGGATAAATATGAAAAAATTGGCTTGCTATTAACATGATGATTTGGTTATACGTAGGTTTAGGATTAGGCAAGGTGTGCCAGTTAGAGCGGGGTTAGGATGAGAAAAACATGTAAGACATTGTGTAAAACTGCCACATATTTTAAGAAGAATGAATGGTAAGAATGAATGAAAACCAGTCTGTGTTACTTTAAACATTCAGATATAATTTGGTTTAAAGTGTGAGATATTTTTGTTCCGGTTAGGGTTAGGGAAGGATAAGCTTTGAGGTGAATTTTAGTTTTCCAATAAGAAGTAGAAGCCAAAAAAAATGTGCGATTGAATAGAATCTAGAAAATTTTCCTTACATTAACCATTTGGTGTTAAATCAGAATGTGATTTGGATTAGGTTTCTGGTTAACCGGAGTTGAGGATAGAGTAAAGAAATGGGTTAAACTAGTGGCTCACGCCTATTATACTAGCTACTCAGGAAGCTGTTTTCTGAGGATCGCAGTTCAAAGGTAGCCCAGGCAGGAAAGTCCATGAGACTTTTATCTCAAATAAACCACCATAAAACACAAAAGCGGTGCTGTGGCTCAATTGGTAAAACACACACCTTGAACTAAAGAACTCAGGAATCATGCCCTGGCCCACAGTGCAAGCCCCACGACCGACAAAAAGAAAAAAAAAAGATGTTAAATATTAAGTAAAGCTGAAACTTTTTTTAGGAATTCAGGAAAAACTGGGATAATGGATATTTCATAAAATCAGGATTTGAGATGAATGGGTATAATGATTCCTGTTATGGAACAAAATACATTCAGAGTTAAGAGGGAAAAATCTGTAGGGTTTACAGGAAACCTGCAATTTATTTCAAGAATTACCAGTGGAATTTCAGTTAGGATTGCATAAAACGAGCATTTTTCATACATTTTAGAATTGGGATACGATTAGTGTCAGGGTTATGGTTAGGATTCCAGCCATGTTTAGGCTTAGAGTGAAGGAGAAAAAAAATGAGGGTCAAAATGAAGGTAAATTTTAATATAAGCCTGGTAAGAATTAGAATGAATGTAAACTAGAGTATTGCTATTAATATTAGAATCTACTTACAATGAGGCTGATGGTTATTCTCAATGTTCCAGTTAAGAAAGATTAATTTTGGGGTTAGAAAATGACTTAGATATTGGAAAAATTGAAACCTATGTTTGGAATGATGAGTGAAAACTAGTGTACTTATGTTAGTGTTAGTATTGTCATATAATTCGGATTAAGATTAGGGTCAGTATTTTCTTCTGATTATATTTACTGTTACAAATAAGAAAGCTCTTAGTATAAAATTGTGTTCACTAACAAGTAGAAGCAAACATATGAGGCGGAATAATAACTATAACATTATTATTATATTTATTTTTCAGTGATCATTCTTGTAGTGGTTAATGAGAGTTTTCCAGCCAGGTTTAGGTTGAGAGTTAGCGTTAAGTAATGGACTAGATGGTAAGTAAATCTGAAACTGTTTTCAGATACAGTGGTTCAGGAAAAGGTAGAATCAATGAAAACTACAGTATTTTTCCTGGTAAGAGAATTTGAGGACAAGTAATATAATGGCTCATGTTAAAGAACAAGATGAGTTTCAATGTAGAGACAGAAAATTTGTGGGCATTAGGGCAAACTGAAACTCATTTCCAGAGTGAAAACTGGAGTATTCATTACAATGATTAAAAACTAGAGTATTTTTCTTAAACATTAGAATTGGATTATCATTAGGGTGAAAGTTAGGTTTTAGTTCCAGCTAGGCTTAGTTTAAGCATTAGGGAAATGGAAAATTTAGGGTCAAAAAATGTAAATCTTCGAATAACATGTAGAGTTATAATTAGGTTGAATGTGAAATAGAAAACTGGTAATAATATTAAGATTAGAGTATGATTAGGGTGAGGATTAGGGTTAGAGTTACAATAAAGACAAGACAATGAGTGAAACGACAAACTATTTTTAGATAGATGAGTTGAAGTTACTATGAACAAAAACTAATGTATTTGTGTGGCTTTTAGACTCCAAAGGCCATTAGTTCTAGGTTTAGGTTTATTTTCCTGATTCAGTTTAGGATTAGGGTTAGGGAATGATAAGCTTTAAGGTAAAACTGAGTTTCTACTAACACTTTCAAGTAAACTAAGTGCGAAATTTAACAAAAATTACATATTTTCCCTAATTTTCCTATTCAGGGTTCAATAGGGTTAAATTTAGAGTTAGGTTTCTAGTAAGGTTTAGATATATAGTTAGGGTTTGGAAGGAGAGTAGATTTTAAATAAACTCGCAGTTTCTTTTTGGATATACAGTTCAGTAAAAGTTAAGATCAATGGAAACTATGGTATCTTTCATGATATGAGGATTTGAGGTTAATGATTCCTAATAGGGAACAAGATAGATTTCAGAGTCCACGTTAGGGAATCTGTAGGATTTGGAGCAAATTTCAAACCATTTCAAAGACAATGGGTATCTGTAAGGATGTATCTAAACTTGATTAATTTCCATTAATTTTAGGATCGGGTTACTATTATCATCAAGGTTACTCTTAGGGTTCTGACCAAGATTAAAGTTAAGTTTAAGGAAATGGAAGGTTGAGAACTTGAGTGACTTACTTTATTTGTGTATATATACGCACTATTCTAAGGCTTTAACTCAAGGCTTGGGTTCTGTTCCTGAGCTTTATGCTGTAGGCTACAAGCCATGAATCCACTTCCAGCTTTCTTTGGCAGTGAATTGGAGACAAGAATTGCACAGAGATGGAAAGGGATGGGAAGAGGAAACAAAGGAGAAGGCAATTCTTGATAAGAAATGTACTTATTACATTGCCCATGTAATTGCAAACCCTCTGTACGGTATTTTCCCAATAAAAAATGAGAAAATGTGATATATATGTATATTTATGTATATATATGTGTATATATATGCGTGTGTGTGTATATATATATAATGGAATTCTATGCCTCTGTCAGAAAAATGACATCTCCCATTTGTAAGGAAATGGAAAGATGTGAAAAAAATTATATTAAGTGAAATATGCCAGGCCCAAATAAACATAGGTCCCCTAGTTTCCTTTACTTGTAGTAACTAGTACATGGTACCGTATGACCATATAAGATGATGTTAATTGAAATGAACCCCAAAAAATAGGGACACAACTGATTTTTTATTCCATGAGATTCTTATGCCTATATAATCCCCAAAATAAAGTTGGAAGAGGACCTACGGTTCATGTATGGAGCACCACCCACTAGGGAAAAAGCTTAAGTGAGAAGGTAGGATCCTGAGTTTAAACCACAATATCAGCACTTAAAATAGTTGATTTCTTTTCCTTGGGGTTTTTATTACATTGCTCAGAAAATAATCAACCTTGAATTTATGTTTAACATTACTCTTAAAATCTAGTTACATTTATTGATGTTATTCTCTGTTTTTGTAAATTTTATTTACACGTTAATATCCAGTAATGGAAAGAGGTGACTATTGTTTCACAAGTTTTTATGGCAGTTGAATATGTGGATGATAGATGCATACAAGGAATTTGGACTGATAATATATATGTGCAAGCTCTTTACATAAAGAAATGATAATTGAAAAAGCTGTGGGCATGTACGAAATAAACTAAAGAAACAGCAAGGGAAGATGAGGTATGATTCTGGAAAACACACAATTTTAAAAGAAAAAAAACAAGTAAATTATGTAGCTTTTAGTAAGAACTTTGTAACACACACACATTTTATGCCTTATTTCTACTGTAAGGCATTTCAGCAAATTTTATTTTACAAAGTTAAACATGATTGACAATTAATATTAACTGGCTTCTGTGTCAGGTAAGGAATTATTCTAGCCAGTTGTCAGGGGTTCATGCTTATAATCCTAGCTACTCAGAGGGCTGAGATCTCTAGATCCTAGTTCAAAGCCAAGTTGAATAGGAAAGTTGGTGAGACTTTTCTGTTCAATTAACCACCAGATAAGTGGAAGGTTCACTGAGGCTCAAAGTGCAAGCACTAGCCTTGAGTAATAAATTTCAGAGACAGAACCTAGGCCCAGAGATTTATCTCTCTGAAATTATTCTTAAAATACTTGTTCTCAGGATTTCTTTAACTTGTCTAGAAGAATGTTGTAAACTTAGGGATTTTTTATTTCATGCTACCATCATTGATTTTTAGGATGTGCAGAGAAAAATTATTTATAGTCAGAACTGTTTTGTATTGCTTTGCATTACACTTTCCCTCTACACCCAGAGATCAGCTGGAAAGAAGATGGCCAAATACTGGTGGTTGGAAATGAAGATACATATGTGTTCTTTGAGCAAAGAAACAAACTTATGAAATGGTAGCCTTTATATATAACACCTTAATAGTAACTCTAAAATTAATGTTATTACTATTATTATTTTTTGTCAGTTGTGGGGTTTGAGCTCTGGGTCTGGGCATTGTCCCTCAGCTCTTCAGCTCAAGTCTAGCATTCTACCACTTGAGCAACAGTGCCACTTCACATTTTCTGAACCTTTAATTGGAGATAAGAGTCTCACAGACTTTCCTCCCTGGACTGGCTTTGAGCAGAGACTCTCAGTTCTCAGACTCTTTAGTAGCTAGAATTATAGGTCTGAGCCACTGGCCCCCTGCAGTAAAATTATTTTGTAAAAGAAAAAAAACCCCACGATTGTATCCTTAAAAAATTACAATCTATAAATGTATTTGTAATGTTAGTTGTGTCAAGTCACCAAAGACAGCAATCATTTTTAGATCACACTATGTCCTGTCTAATGCCAGATAATATTTCATTAATTTATTTTACTTTTTCCTAACAAAGTTCATCATGAATGGCTACAGCAAAATTTTCTAGTCAGCATCAACATTTCTTCAACATATTTATTTCAACAAACAGCATTTTGCATTTGGTTGTTGTTGTTGTTTAATTTTGCCAGCGGTGGGGCTTGAAATTAGGGCCTGGGCCCTCTTCCTGAGCTTCTTTGATCCAGACTAGCACTCTACCAATTGAGCCACAGTACCAATTCCAATTTTTCTGCTTATGTCATACTGAGGAATCAAATCAAGTGCTTCATGCATGCGAGGCCAGCACTCTACCACTAACCACATTCGCAGTTATTGGGACTTTTGTTATTGTTGTTGTTGTTGTTGTTTTAAGATAGCATTTTACTATGTGTCCTTCTGTTGGCCTAAAACATAGGCTGGTCTCAAGCTAACTTCTAAATCATCCTCTAAAGTTCAGAGATTACAAACATTGACCACCATATTCGGCTCAGGATTCTTGGTGAGAGAATACTCTTTCAGATATAGAAAGAGTTATTCTGTCTTCCTTGGACTCAATGGATTTTGCATTCAGCATTTTAATCACATTCTGTCCTGGTGTGTTTCCACTTCTAGATCAATAGAAATATTTCAGGTTCTGAACTTGAAGCTGATCCATGCCATCCAACAGCATCACATTCTTGTGAATAGCACTAGCTGGCCTCATGAGCATAGCAGCCAGCTGGAGCTCAGCTATTTGATGGCCTTGAGCTCCAAAAATGCAATCATTTCTGTGCACAGACTGAAAACTGTCATAGGTAATTTTGATTTATTCCATTCTATTATCAACTAAATTCTATTCTCAGCTTTGTATGCTTTAAAATCTCTTAAATATTAATTACTATTTTCCTACATTCTCAAAAGTAACATCTATGTCTTACTCTAAAAATTCATTTAAACATGCAAAAATATTAATATAGTTGCTGTCCACCTATGGCTCATATTTTAAAACCTGGCTACTTTAGAGGAAGAATCGGAGGATCCTGGTTTAAAGCTGCCTATGCAGAAAAATCTGAGATATTTCTCCAATTGAGAAACCAAAATCTAGAAGTGGAGTTGTGGCTCTCGTGGTAGAGTGTCAGCTTTGCACAAAAAGACTAAACAGGAATATTAGGGCAACTTCTGACTCCATTATTTACTCATGGAACTCACACACACACACACACACACACACACAGAGAGAGAGAGAGAGAGAGAGAGACATAATCTACGTTCTCTTTGCCTCTCCTTCTTGAGCAGTATTCAGTGCCATTAACTTAATGCATGTTTTCTCCAAATTATTATGGTAGGGAATAAACTACATTTGCATTTATGTTAATGCACTTTTTTGTACTTTTTGTTTTGCAGTTTTTTGTACTTATGTGAGAGAACAGTGTTTTGTGAAGACTAAACAGAAATTATTGTGTCAGTAAATAGGTAGGTGACAGACTGAAAAATGCAGATAATACCACTTTAAATTTTCTTTCTCAAAATTTAAATATATATATATATATACATATGTATGTATTTAAAATTTCTGCCAAGATTTTATTTCCATTAACAATAACCAATTTTTTCCATTACATAAATTTAACATATTGTACGTCTCATAGTAGATTTATATTTATAGATTTTCTTTCCTTGGAGACAAGGTTCTGTAGTGTAAATCTGGCTTTCCTCAACTCCTAATAGTACCATGTCCAGCTATATTATTTATATTTTGTACAGTAGAATATTAATATGAACAGCTTTAAGTCACATATCTTCATGAGTATGAATGAATTTCTTGCAAAAAAATGTTATAGATAGAGTTACTGAGTGAAGCCAATTATGGTAGACATGCCTGTAATCACAGCATCCAGGAGGATTGTAAGCTTAAGAGCAGCCTGAGCTACACAGCAAGTCCCTTTTAAAACAAAACAAAACAAGAACAACTGGTGAGCTTGGAAGTGGGAAAGTATTGTTAAGTGGGGTGTGGGGTCATAGGAATATACAAAATTGTGTGTGTGTTTGTGTGTGTGTGTTTGTGTGGTGTGTGTGAGTGCGTGTGTGTGTGTGTGTGTGTGTTTGTGCTTGTGCTGGTCCTAGGGCATGAACTCAGGGCCTGTTCACTGTTCCTGAGATTTTTGCTCAAGTCTAGCACTCTACAACTTGAACCAAACTCCACCTCAAGCTTCTTTAGAGGTCAATGGAGATGAGTCTGATCCATTTTCCTGTTCCGGCTTAGAACCTTGATCCTCTTTTCTCTGCCTCTTTTGTAAGATAACAGGCATGAGCTGTATCCTTGCTGTATTACTGTTAAGTAATACAGTAAACATCATACCAGTTTATACTCCTGCCAGCAGTTTTTGAGTGTTTCACACACACCTAAGATAAAACCCACTCCAGGTTTGATGACATCCAGATTTCATAATGTGAGATATGTATTGTTATGCTCACTTTAACTATGAAGACTTTGATCTCCAGAGACTTTAGTTAATTTTGAGACCTTATCTCATATACAGTGGAGCCTGTATTCAAGTTCAACTAGGACTGTGTATTTCAGAAAACATGGAGTTATCGTCTGTTCCAGTCAACACGTGTTCTAGCAAGTACTGCTCTTTAAAAGCACAGTTCTGTGCCTGACAGCTTATTTTTCTCTCTCTTTAACTGGTTGCACCCCTTTTCATAAGCTAGGGAAAGCACACCTGATGAGAAGAGCCATTTTTGAAGGGGAAATTGATAATGGGTTTTGAACTTGGTATCACATACATATTAGTCAGATCTTACATTTGAGTTATACCTCCAGCACTATATTTCTGTTTTTTTTTTCTTTTGTATTACTATTACAAAGATGAGTTACACAGAGTTTTTAGTCGTATAAGTGAGGTATGGATATATTTCTTTTTTGAAATGTCACCCCCTCCCTTGCTCTCTCAATTTTTCTCTCTCACTGGTTTGGTTTTATTAACTTCCTCCTCCTCCTGTCCTCCTGCTCCTGCTCCTGCTGCTCCTGCTGCTCCTCCTCCTCCTGCTCCTCCTCCTCCTCCTCCTCCTTCTTGTTCTTATTCTTATTCTTATTCATTATTTTGCTTTAGAGGGGATAATGACATACATGTGGTAATGACTATATTTCTTTTTTATTTGTTTTTGTTTCAGTCAGTAATGAGGCTTGAACCAAGGCCCTGAGCACTGATTTGAGCTCTTTTGCTGAAGCCACAACTCTACTTCCCTGAGTGCATTTCTTTTTGGACAATGTTACCCTTTCCCTTCATCTCTTAGTTTTCCAGTCTTTCCCCACAAACAAGTTGCATGGGTCATTTTCAATATAGTACCAATTGAATACCACTGTTGCACATGTTCATCATTTGTCTCTCTTTTAATATGACGCCTTTAACTTCTCCAAGAGAGATAAATGAAGAAAAATCACAAAAATGAAAGAAAACAAAGAAAAATATCATCTTGTTTCTGTTTCCTGGTCACTGGCTATTTTTGAGATAAAATGTGTTTGTGTGTGTGTGTGTGTGTGTGTGTGTCCGTGTGTGTGTATAATGGAGCTTGAACTCAGGGAGCTGACCTTTAGTTTTTTTTTAATCAAGGGTAGCTGTATACGACTTGAACCAACCTTCACTTCTTGATTTTGAATGGTTAATTGGAGATCAAAATTTCACAGATTTTTCTAACCTGGTCTAGCTATAATCCACTTTCCTCAGATCTCACTTAGAGTTACAAGTGTGAGCCACCGGCTGTGATTGGCCTACATTGTCTTCGTTAAGTAGTTGAAATGTAAAAGACAGTTGTAACCATAGTAAAAAAGAAATCCATTTAACTTTCCCAGCTTCATTAACTTTTAATACTTTGTCACATATGATATGTACAGTAAAACATTTTTGGTTTTTGTCTGGGTTTTTTCCTTATGATGAACTTCATTTTATATAGCTTTTAACCTAGTAAATACTGATGAGAATATGTCAGATGGCATTAATGACCTTTTGTTGTCTTTCATAAGGAAATGGTGCAAACTAACACTTGTGATAAATTTGTGTGCAGGACCCTGATAATATATCCACATTCTTAGCCAGAAGACAGTAGTGACTGTTACAAATCATCTAGATCTGACAAAACCCTGACTCAGACCTTATTACCACGTTCCTGTATGTCCTGTTAGAGTGTAATCCTGGCTCTCCAGTGAACATTACCGAGCCTTGCTGGACATTCTCAGGACACAGTCAAGGTCACCAGTCAGGCGTGGCACCTACAGTGTGATGGGAGACTGGTGACAGCTTCTTAAGATGGAGCGACACAGGAATTGTTACATCCTTAAGCTGTTATCTGTCCATAGGGTTCCTCATTGAGCATTCGACCCTAAGATTTAAGGAGAAATCAAACTCTCCCTTCCTTGTGCCACTTGTGGACCTGTATATCTTCTGCTGTTGTCATCTTCTGCGGAAAGAAATGATCTGAACTCTATAAGCCATTTTGCCTCTTCTAGGTCTTTAGGGTAAGTCTGGCTTATATACTTAGGCAAAAAGAAATATAGTGATATAAAATAGCAAACCTAACCTTTTTATAGTCTATTTATTACCCAAATATGTTTTCAGATTCTACTAATAATTCTTATTAGTAAGAGGCACTTAATTAGCAGTCATTTTCTCAAACTCCTAAGTTCCTCAGTAAGCTGTGCAAGAGAAACCACAGCAAGTGTGAAGGGTGTTCCAGTTTAACTTCTTGACCAGGGAGGAATGCCTCCAAATTGAACAAAGAATACTTCTTATATCTCAGATTACATGTCCAAGTTATACATACCAAAGAAAGTTAAGGAAAAGAGATTAGTCTGACTTGGGAAAAGCTTAGATAACAAACACATATTCTATGTTAACAGAAACAAAAACAAATTTTCCTTTATTCATCTAACAAAATAAAAAGCGCTACTTTTCTCATTATCTCTTAATTGTGTTTATATGTACTTAGTACTAGCTTCTTGAAAGTCTTGAAAATCTCTTTGACACGAACTGAGAAGTTCCATTGGTATCAGCTTGAGATTTTATGAAAAAAATTTAATTTTTATATTTTTAAAAATCTATTTTATTATAAAGATGCTGTATAGAAGGGTTACAGTTATATGAGTAAGTTATATTTCTCAAAGAACATTTTTACCCACTCCCTTGTTTATCTCCCTCTGTCCCTTCCCTCCAATCCCTCCCCGTTGTAAAATTAATTTCCTGTGATTATCATTGTTGCAATGCATCACCATTTAAACTTCTTTCAGCATTTTGTTATTTCCCTTCCCTTCCCCCAATCAGATAAATGCATATACAGAATTCAGGGTACTAGAATCACAGATGGGAATTGCCGTGGATAAAACCAATAGGAGAAGAAAAATAACATAAAGTAAGAAAAATGAACTATCTGCAGTACATTGGTTACATCAAGCTTAACAACTAAACAAAAGAAGACCTGCCGTTTCTATGTATTAGCATTCATTTCAGTTAGCATCATTTTGTATGGTCATGTATATATTCATAACTCCTGCACTACTATGATACACTTTCAGGAGTAATAGGCTAATGCTAATCATTGCAAGTGAGGGAAATCATAGGGCTCATGTTTCTTTGGGACTGGTTTGATTAACTTAGTATGATTTCTTCATAGTCTTTTCATTTTCTTACAAAAGAGACGATGCCATTCTTTCTGATAGAAGCATAAAATTCCATTCTGTAAATATACCATATTTTCTTGATCCATTCATCTATTGAGGGGCAACTGGGTTGGCTCCATATCTTAGCTATGTTAAACAATGCTGCAATGAACATAGTTGTGCTGGTAGCTTATCGTGCCCAAGTTTGAGATCATTTGGATAACTGTGAGGAGTGGGATTGCTGGATTTTAAGGGAGTTCTATGCTTAGTCTTTTGAGGAATTTCCATACTGCCTTCCAGAGTGGTTGATCCAGCTTTCATTCCTACCATCAGTGTAGTAGGTTTCTTATTTAGGCATATCCACCCCAGCATCTGTTATTATTTGTTTTCTTGATAATGGCCATTCTAACTGGGGTAAGTGGGATCTAAATGTGATTTTGGTTTTGATTTGCATTTCTTTTATGACCAGTGATGCTGAGCATCTCCCTTCTCTTTCAGACAGGCCACACTATAACAAGTTTCTAGTGTCTCAACAGAGGCATAGAAACTTGTAATATTGTATGCTTTTTGTTGTACATTCACTTCAATTGGAGATTCCAATGACTCCTATAACTTACAGTAAAGGTTTATACTATTTACCTTACTGAAAAAAACACCAATTTTCAAAAAGCATAGAAAAAGGTCTCTTTTTCAGGGGTCACAGTGAACACTAAGGAAGTTTCTTTACTGGGAAATTTTTCTTGGTTGCTTGTTCGTTATGTCATTCGAACACATGTTGAATTTGGGGTTTCCCGGCCAACTCTTCAACAAACTAGGAACTATGTTGCCTCATTGGATTTTGCTTCACAAGTTACAAAATATTTTGACATATTTTTGGTTTGGTGTTTGGGGGGAGGTTGGCTTTTGTAGTACTAGTGGGCCAGTACTCAGGTTTGAACTGAGGGTCTGGAGCTCTTGCTTAAATTGCTTTACTCAATGATGTCACTGTGCCACTGGAACCACATCTCCACTTCTGGCTTTTTCTACTTAATTGAAGATAAGAATTTGAGGATTTATTAGCTTGGGTTGTCATCAAACTGTGATACTCAGATACCATCCTTGTGAACAGCTAAGATTACAAGAATGATCCAGAGGCTGGATATATTGTGCTCCCTATGAAACCTAAACAAGGGCATATAATTCTGAAGCATGTGTGTAAGATTATGGATTTCTCTGTACAGTATTTTCACAATAAAAAGAAAATTAGTTAGAAAATATAGCCCTTATATGTGTATACACACATATATGTACTACAAAAGCCAACCTCCCCCCAAACACCAAACCAAAAATATGTCAAAATATTTTGTAACTTGTGAAGCAAAATCCAATGAGGCAACATAGTTCCTAGTTTGTTGAAGAGTTGGCCGGGAAACCCCAAATTCAACATGTGTTCGAATGACATAACGAACAAGCAACCAAGAAAAATTTCCCAGTAAAGAAACTTCCTTAGTATACACACATATAAGGGCTATATGTGTATGAGAGGCAGTACTGGGGTTAATTCAGGACCTAGGTACTGTTGCTTAGCTCTTATATGCGATGTTAACACTCTACCATTTGAAGCACAGCTCAGCTTCCTGTATTTACTGTTTAAATGGAGGTAAGAGCCTTCTTTGCTCAGTTGGCTTTGAACTGAGTTCCTCATAGCTAAGGGTCCTGAGTAGCTAGTTTTACAGGCCTGAGCTTCCAATGCCTAGCTTTTCATTATTACTTTTACAATTATATGCTCACACACATTCCTTGCATTCAAAAGTCTCACTGTTCAGGCTGACGAGATGTGAGGAAAGATGTTTGAGTGGATAAGTTTCCAATTGGGCCTCTAGCCTCATTAATATCATTCTGGCAGTAACTTACATTTCAGTCAGTGAGTACATATTTCCAATATCACTTTGCGTTTTTTAAATGCCTTTTTGTACTGTCTTTGATACATCTTTTAAACATTATCTCCCAAAAAGGAGATATTATGTGAATGCATTTGATAATATTTCAAATAGGGGTGTTGTATGTCTGGATGTCTGTTGTCAGAGGCCGTCCATCTGGGCTTCAGGAACAGAGCTAATGTTTCCTGTCTGCTGGTTGCAGACAGGAAGGATTTTCCTGGCCAGGCTTAGACTTCTAAGTAGCTAGGATAATAAGCATGAACCACCACCAACTGGCTTGTTTTAGAAGCATTGCTTTTCATTCATTGATTTTTTTTCCTGGAAGGTTGATCTAGACAGACTGCTTGTACCTCATGATAATGTGATTTGAATAATACACTTTGCCTCTGGCATTTCTGAAACTGATTTCCACAGTTCTAGACAAAAGAAATTGTTCTAAAGCCAATAGCATTTTCCATCTGAGATGTTAGGTCACTTATTTAAATCTCTTATCCTTTCCTTTGGCAAAACAATCAGGGTGTTTGTGTAAAACCTTATTTCTTGAGATTATTAGAGATAGAAGATATCATGTATACACTTTCAAATAGTCTCTCCTTTTATAAACATATGTTACATGAGTGGGTGGAAAAATGATGACTATTAAATTAATTTGATAACAGTTCTTGAATTTTTAAACTTTAATGCTTATTAACTGAAAGGAGGATTATAAACATTCAGAATATTGGAATGTGGCTACTACTCATTTGTTGTATGTGACAAGATGATCCCAATTCTTCTGGTAAATAAAATATATCTTCAAATTTCCAGTGGTTGACTGCTATGCTAACTGGGAGGAGACATTGGTGCTGCCAGGGGTTTGAAAGTTGGTAACGAAGCAAAATATCCGGGGAGAACATTTGCTAAGGATATAATTTCCAAGACTCATACCAAATACATTGAACTAGAATGCTAAGTGATGAATGACTGAGGATCAAATTTTATTTGTTGGCTTTGTTGTTTTTGACGTCCTGGGTTTGGGTCCTAAGGCTTCAGTGCTGTTTCTTAGCATTTTTCCTCAAGGCTAGTGATCCTCCACTTGAACTATAGCTTCATATCCATATTTTTGGTGTTTGATTGCACATGTCTTACCAAATTTCCTCTTTGGGCTTCCTTAAATCTCATACTCAGATATCAGCCTCCTGAGTAAATAGGATTCCAATTGTAAGCCACCAGATCCCAGCAAGAATCACATTTTAGAAATATTATTTCGGTGAATCAGATGTGTCTGACTGCTAATTTAGCACTTTGTTTCCAGTGGGTCATGTCAGTTTTATACTAAAATCAGAACTTTTCTTCTTCTAATCCACAGTATCCCATATCTATCTATTTTATTCCTATCTTCATTTCTGAACTCTTTTTTCTTCATTGTACATTTCCATTCTTACTTCACAAGCAAGCATGTCATTGCTGTTTTCCTTTTCTGAAGTAAGTCAGGTCCATTCCCATCAATGGGGGATGTACTTGCTGTTCTTACTGCCTGGAGTACCTGCTCCTAGATAATTGCCTGGATGATGGCTCTTATATCAACTATCTCTTGTTCAGGATTGTCTCCTCCCATCCTCAATGTGAAGTTGTTACTACAAAATCACCAATGTCATGTCTCTGATTTATAGAAATTATCATTATGATTTCTGGTTTTCATTTCAGCATGAAATTGGTGAGGAGAGAGCCACATTCACTTCTGCTTCTCCAATATCTATAATAGTGCCTAATCCTTAGTGTTCAGGAGTCTTACATGGAGATCAGCCTTCCCCTGCTCAATTTATCCTAGCTTCTGGTCAGGACAGCTCTTCAAGCTGAAGTCTGGTGGCTAGTAGTCATTCCCTCTCATTCTTAGTGCCTGTTGGTGTGGTTGAGTCCACTTCAGGGCAAAACCAGTGCCTGACACCTATTTGTTGCTATGGCAATGGTGGCTGTGACATCATAGAAGTTATAGCCATTATTTTGTGAATCTGTGTGAAGATATTCACCCCCACATAATTTCTTCCTTATATGTGTCTCCTTTGCCCAGGAGTGCATTCAACAATTCAGCAACCAAACTGTCACTCAGTTCCTGATACATTCAGAGTATGTTTCCATTTCCTTTAGAAAAAAGAAAAATTCAAGACATGCTTTGGTGATTTGTCATTGAATTACTAATACAGAGTATATAATTTTATGTATTTGTAAATCTTTGTCCATCTCTCTTGAGCCCTTGCCATATTTCTATGTGTTTGCAGCTTGGGAAGGGAAATACGGATTAATTCAATATAGCCAGAGATTATAGTTCAGAAGATTCTTTTTAGACCTTTTTGGAGGGAATGCCTGCTTTCTCTCTGATGTTCTACAGATGGCCATCTTGGCACAGAAACTGAGTAGAGCGTCATAAGAGGCTTGTCTTGATTTCTACTGACTTTCCTCTGGGTTTGGGGAGTGTGATCCCATTGCATATGTGTCTCTTTGCTACACTAAAGGGCCAAGACCTCCTCTGAAAATCTAAGGCCTTGAGGGTAAGAGAGACTAAACCTCAGAACCCAGCTTCCCACATCGCTAGGATTACAGACGTGAGTCTCTTGGACTCAACTCATAGCAGCATTTTTATACATAGTGTAGTCAGTTTCATTATATTCACTTCATAGACAGATATATACAAATATATGTATATGTTTATTCATCTATTAATAATCAGTGTTAGATCTAGAAAAACACAAATATATATTCATATAATCATATAATTAGAATCAAATTATAGCTGTATTTCCCCAAAATATTTTACACTAATATTTTGTGAAATAATGACTTAAGACTAAAAATTTAAATGCCTTTGTAGTTTGAAAACTCATATTCAATTTCATATATTATATAATATAATATATATAACATCAAGAATATAACATGTATTTACATACACTTGATTTAATTATGTTATTTTCCTTCATGGTTTTGTGGTTGTTCATTTATGTAAACTTTCTTTCTTCTATTGATGATGGTTTTTACTTTCCAGTATACATATTTCCTATATATTTTGTGAAATATCAACCATAAATAGATTTGTATATTATTGGAGGCAAATTTTCCTTCCATGTTTACCCAAAGCACAAAGAAAATGTTTACAGATTTGAACTCACTTTTGGAAGAGTGTTCCACATACCACTATAAGTATTATGTCATTTGTCCCAATTGACAGAATAGCTTTCTAGGACATCATTTCTGCTGTCCAAGACCTTTTCTAGCCACCTTACTACCCCAGCCAGGCATGGCCTGGCTTCTTTGCCACTTCCTGTGCATTTAACAGTTCCATTTATACACAGTAGGCTCTCTTGTAGAGGCCCCTGTCACTCTGTGTTTTTCCCCCAGCAGCACAAGTATGCGTGATGCTTCAGATTGTAGGCTTAAAAAGAAACATATTTAGGATTCATGAATCTACAATATATCAAAAACATTGACATTTTAATAAAGTTAGAAAACCAAATAAAATTAATACTTTACAACAATCAGAACAAAAACAAAAATAGAGATTTTTTTTTCCAGGAAGGGGGAATGGAATCTCTAAATCTAGATTGGTCTCTAAGTGGCCTTCCGGCAGAAATTCTGCCTCTGAGTCCTCAAAGGGATTTACTTCCTCATTAAAGACAGGATTTTCTTCCTGAGTCCAGGGAGGGACAGATTCTAATTTCTTAATTGGAAATTGGATCCCCTGCAGGAGGACAGATTGGTCTGGGTATTCTGTGAGGAAAGATTGTCTTTCCTCAACTGAATCTAGATTTTGGATCTCTCTTATTGGTTTTACTGTACATAGACTGGGGTAATTTTCCATTAGCACACATTTACCCTGCACACCAAGACGAGTCTTTTTGACTGGTTTGGCGCCGATCTAGGTGGATTATGAATATCAAAGGGAGACATTCTGGATCATCTTCTTCTTTGGTTGTATGTGCAGGTGCACCTGCATCACATGTGGTGTTCAGAACCAGTGAGATGTCCACAAGACTCAAAACTTGCTTGGGCCTTTCCACAAATTAATAAAAAGCCCTCTATGTTCATATGCTTTCTGGAGATTAATGCTGGCTTCCGATGTCTATCAGTCACCATAGATGACAACACTGATGGGTTCTTTATCTGGAGTTCTGCAGGAGTTGTTCTACGGTGATGCAAACCTGAGCATGGAAATAGGTCCAGGAGTCTTAGAACTATAGAAGTTAAGGTGTGACTAAACTTTCATGAGGATCTAATGGGGGAAGCTGTAGAACTTGAGTTTTGACTGAACACTGATGAGAGTGTTTCTAATTAGTGATTACTTCCAAGTTCTATCAAAAGGAGAACAGATATTACCTGGCAAAGAATATCAATAAAAGGACATTTTGCCAAGCTGGGGCATACTAGGGGCTCTTGGCCAATCAGGCACAGACCTAGAGACCCAGGTTCCATCCGTACTCACCAGCTCTAAGGCATCTAACCAAGGACTTCTTCCTCTTTTTCTTGGTCTGAAGGATCATGCGTTCCTCCAGCTGCTCCAGAAGAATATGTGAGCAGAAGAGCAAGTGTGAAGAGGGCATGTTGAGCTTGACATATTGTGTAAGTTCTTTCATGGTGTCATGGTACTTGTGCTCATAGAAATCATCATAGTAGAAGTCCATCCACATAGGAAAAATAGAACAAATCATGCTGTGGGCAGATAAGGAAAATGAGAGCCCGCCCTCCACATCCTGAGCCTATAGCTTTTTTTCTGGCAGGACATGCATATTGGGAGGTAGGAAGAGACTCCTGCAAGCAGGATGATCCTCACAATTTCTCAAATACAATACTCTAAAATTCTCCCCGTGATAGGAGGAGAAATTTGTTTCCCCACTGGATCTGACTTGTTATACACAGACCTCCTTGTTATCCATGAGAGTCCAAAACAGCAACCGCATCCACAATGTGTAATCTGCTATCCACTGAAGTGCCAAGCCTCAATCCCCTGGTGAAAATCACAACTGGTGTGCAAAGAAGAATGTTGACTTTGAATCAGGAACCTCACAGATACCCATTTTCAAGGACAGAACTTCTTTTTGTCCCACCATCCACTTTCTTTTTCATCTTGTTCATCTTCCTTCCAGTTTCGGTAGAAGAATCTGTACCAATGGGAGGAGAGAAGGAGAATAACTCTGTGCTTCTCCTTGTTCTGAACTAACAGGACACACATGGGACTGGTTAAGTCCCATAGAGTAATGTAAACATGACAGACAAAAAGTGAGATATGTCTACACAATTTCAAGGAAATTCTGTGAGGATGCTTATATGCATCCGTCCAAATAAGTGCACAATGGTTCATGCCTCTATTCTTACTAACCAGGAGGGTGAGATCTGAGGATCACAGTTTGAACACAGTCTAATTTGTAAAATTCTAAAGATACTTCAATTAACCAGGCAAAGGCCAGACCTGGACCTGGGGATCAAATTATAGAGTGCTACAAACAGGGCTGCACTCAGGCCCCAATTCAAACTCAAGTTGCATTCTTTTTTCTGTCTATATTCCTTCAAAGGCCTCCAAGATAGTGGTTTCCTAGGTGAGGGTGGACGTTGGGTGCCACTGGCTCATTCCTTTAATCCTAGTCTCTCAGCAAGCAAACTGCTAAGGCTCCACTAACTTCTGTGGCAAATGAAATGTTCTGGCAGCCCAGTAGTAAGGAGTTAGCCAGGGAGTGAACTTCTTTATCTCAAGACAAGCTCCTGTGTTCAGACCCCAGTGAAAGAGTCTCAGAGAGGTACCAAGTATTCCAATCATCTTCCAGGGTGTCTCATCAGCCCTGTTTGAAAGAGGAACACTCACTTTTTAAACAATATCCAACAACTGCTCCATTGTCTCCCACTCTATAGTGGTGAAGGACGTTTCCAACATAGAAAAGATCACCATTCTGGTAGGCAGGGACCAGGTCCATTACCAGCATTTCAAACAACCCTGAGTCCAAGCTCCTTATATTATATGTCACATTCAGGATTTGGGCTGACTCATTGTCACACTGAGGTGGTGAAAAGAATGGATTTTTGGAACATGGAATTGGGAGTACACTTTAAAATGAGTAATAGAGTGGATTGCAAAGTACACAGTAAATATTTTCTCAGTATACACATATTAAAGCACACAAGAAGAAGCTTGTACTGTGGGCTAGGATGAGATTAAATAGGTTTTCTGTCAGTTATAACTGGCCTGAGTTTCCTTGTGATTTCCTTGGTTTCTTCATATAAAAAGGCCTGAGAATATGGATTCATGTTTTGGCACAGATCCAATGTCTGCACCATTGAGTGAGGCACTCACACCTCTCATGCCTGAGACCTGAGTCTCTTGAACTTTGAAAACAACACAGGAATATCTTTCTTGTTCCTGAGCTACAGGCCACTTGAGCTGGCTTGAGCTGACTGTCAGTTACAGTTGCCTGGCTCTCAGAGTTCCATATTCTATTCCATTGTGAGGTAGAGAGTGTCATCTCTCAGAGCCCAAAGATCTAAGCTGCTTGCTCACATAAGACCATCCCAACGACATAATGGAGACTGAAATCTTCCCTCATTCATCACTCTATACACATGTAAACATTGTCAAATCCCAACATCCTCTGCTAGGTCTGGGAATCCGCATGCTCTCAACCTCAAGGAACACTTCCTAGGTCAGATCCATGCTTTATTTGTCACTATTCCTCTCATCCTGCAGAAATCATTTTGCCTCTCAGGGCCCTTCTCAGCCTGCCATGTGCTTCTTGAATCTATTTTTGACATCTACATCCTAGGACTTTGTTAGTTTTTTGTTTCCTAGTTTTGTTTGCCCTTGAAGCCCCAGTGTGCTGTCATGTGGAAAAAAGTTAAGTACTTAGAGGTGGGAAAATCATACAAGTATTGAAAAATAAACCTTACACATATTGTCAGACATTTTTATAGATTTACATTCTTGTAAGATAAGAGTATTTTTGATACTTTTGTCATATTTTATGACAGAGGGGAGGGGGAGGAGGTAAGAGGTGCTGCATTGTCATCTCATAATTCAATGATTATTATAGAAAAATACTATAGTTGAAGGAATGTAAGCTTTAAATATAAGAACTGTGCTCCTGTTTTCGTTATAAGCTAGTCATTTATAAAGAATTCCTCACTAAAGTCTTGTCATCTTTGTCCCATGAACTATCCTCCTCCTTCAAAATAATCAGGAAAAAATCTTCACAAATGAGGGAGCTGTTGCCCAATCTATGGATAATAATTTAAGATACAACATTGCCATCGAATCTGTGTGTGTACATGTGTGTTGAGAGTGTGTGTATGTGTGTGAGGGTGTGTTGTGCATATCTGTGTTTTAGGTCTCGAATTCAGGGGGTATATGACAAGCCTGAGTATCTTTCTGGTGACTGTAGTGATCTACCAATTGTGCCGCAGTTCCACTCCAAATTTTCTGTAGTGAACTGGAGAGGAGAGACTCATAAAATTTCATGTTCAGGCTGTCTGAACTAAATCTCAGGTCTCAAACTCCTGATTAGTTAGAGTTATACTTATCAGTCTCAATAATCTGGTGATAAAACTGACACTGGTGGCAGTGGGGTTGCAAGTTTCAGTGTAGCTTCACACCAATTTATATCATAAAACAGCAACAGTAGAACCCTATATAAAAATACAATAATAAGATGTAATTAGAATATAATTTAGTGATATAGTCTGTTAGCGTAAATTTCAGGAAACCATGGTCTTAATGATTTAGCATCACAAATCCAAACAAAATGAAATAATTTCAGTAGACGCTACAAATTTTAATTCCATCATATAATAATTTGAAAACATAATAATAAACAGGAAAACATTCATACTTATAATGTAAAAAGATGTAAAAAGACGAAGATGGCAGATTATGAAATGGGAAATTCTACACTGCAGGAAAATTATTGTCATGGTGAATATATGATAATATTCTTCAGAGGAGCAATAGATAAATGTATATTTACTACACATAGTCTAACTTGTCTCTATCTCTATCAACTTCTCTCAGTGTATTCGTGTTTATGGTATATTCCCAAATAGCTAGCAGAGTCAGGAGGTTACCAAACTACATTAGCTTGAATGTTTTATGAGATAAACCTGCTAATTATATTGACTATTTTATATATTTAACATGTAGTGTGTTATCATTGTACTCTCTAAGTATATACATAAGCAATCCAAAGTGAAATGGAATATAACATTGTTTTGCTTGTAAAGGTAGGTATTTGGGACATCAGTTCCAGACCAGTGTAGAATTACCTGCAATGCTCCCCAACCCCTGGCTCTGCGTGATGGAATACTTCTATCATCCCAGGCCCATGAGGAGCTCAGAACAGGAGGATTTCAATTCCATGCAATTCTAGGAAACATTGTCCATAGGTCTCCATCTCAACCAAAGAAAGTCCAACACTGGCTAGCACTTATCACCCCCACTTAGGTGAAAATAAAAATAAGAGCATTGTAGTATAAGAAACAAACAATATTAAAGCATGGCAATACAAACCATCATGAACAACACTTAATTAGTGTTTGTTTCTCATAACTGTAATCCTATCTATAGCTAGGATTATATATGTGAACCAGAGGCACCAAGCAGTTCATTTTAAAAATGACTATTTGAAGCCATGTTCCAGTCTCTCATCCCTGTAATCCCAGCTAGTCATGAAGCTGAGATCTGAGGGTAGCAGTTCAAAGCCAGCCCACGAAGAAAAGTCCCCATCAGACTCTTATCTCCAATTAACAACTCAAAAAACAGAAGTGACACTGTGGCTCAATTGGTAGAATGCTAACTAACTTGAGCACAGAGTCTCATGGACAGTGCCCAGGCCCTGAGTCCAAGCCCCACAACTGTCAAAAAAATAAATAAACATTTTAAAGTCTGAATTTCCTGTAAATTAAAATGTCAGCTCTGGTATACAATTCTACAGACTACTACAGATTTCATTATATTTGTTGTTAGACAAAGTAGCAGCACTTGATTAAAGACATTTTTTCATAAACTAGGGCAGATTGGTCTCTAATTCGACGAAATTGCTGGACTCATACGTAATATTTTTTGGTGGCTTTTTGTTTTCTTTTTAGAATAGGATGAGTAACCTTATTTCTGACAATGGCCATTTGGGTGTGTCTAACATCATTCACAGGCCATGCAAAATTAACAGTAAAGACAAGACACAGTCAACTGGCAATAAATTTACTTGTCTTTATGCAAAGTTCCAAATGATTTGTTTAGCTTATATGTCCCTATGGCCGATAGTTTTCTATTCCTGCCTTCCTCAAAATACAAGCATGTTCCACCACTTCAGATTTGAGCCAGGTAATATGTAGTATTAGTGCCAAGTGTCGAGGAAAATTGTAACACAACCAGGGAAGCATGAAACCAACACATTAGTAGCTGGACACTGGGGACTCAGGCCTATAATCCTAGCTACTCAGGAGGTTGATGATCACAGTTCAAAGACAGCAGGAGTGAGAAAATCTGTGACTCTTCTCTCCAATTAAGAACCAAAATGCCATAAAGGGAGCTGGGACTCCAGAGGTAGAGTAGCCTTGATTACAAAAACTCAAGTGAAGCAACCAATCCTGAGTTGAAGCTGATGGTTAGGCACAAAAACAAAAACAAACTACAACAAAACAAACAAAAACTGGGAGAAAGCTCAGGAAAGGATGGCATTGTCTACAAAGCAAATGTACACATTACATGAATTGTGATATGGTAAACTCACTCTACACACCTTAGTAACAATTACATTTAAAAAAGAATCTGAGAAATCCCGAAGCCATGACCTTATGATGTGCATCTGCTTTCTACTAGTACAAAGTCCCATCATCTGACCTGGTAGCACACAGATTGTAGCCCAGGGTGATTGGAAAATATGACGGCAGAGATCTTTTCAGATTATCCCACCAAATCTTTGATTACTTTAAGCTAAAAACAAAACAAAGCAAAGCAAACAAAATAGACTTTAAGGTTAATTAGACTGCTATTAAAAATTCAGATGTTGGTAGTCTTTGTGGAGGGGAAGGAAAAAAAAACAATTATGTAAATAGGGTTACAGGTGGATCCATAGCAACAATGAGATGTACAACACATTAAGTCAAGAAACAAACTTTACACCTTTGGAGGAGGAAGTGGGAGATGGTAAGGGATGAAAAGGGGAAACAAAGGAGGAGGCACCAATGCTTAATAAGAGATGTACTCATTATCTTGCAAATGTAATTGCAACTTCTCTGTACATCATTTTCAAAATTAAAAAATTCAAAAAAGACTCCACTCAGAATTTTACTGTTAAATGATGAGTTAGTACATATGTTTTGAAGATACTGATCTCACATATGTCAGAAAAATATCTATTAATTCATAACTAGAAACTATGCAGTGTAAGGTATATTAATTAGGTAAGTTTCATTAGGTAACCAATGAAGAGAACACCACATGGTATTCAGTCAGGTAAAGTAGTTTATTTACTGAACTGCTGCCCATGTCATGTGTTGTGTAGAGGCATGTCAAAAAAGGGGACTGACCCACCTCGGGCCAGGACATATCTAGGCCAAGGACCAGATGACATATGGCCTGGTGGGGGAAAATTCTGACCACACTGGATGTGACCTCAGTGTCTGGGAATCTCCTCTGGTCAAATGGAAAGTGTGACCAGAGGCTGATCAAGTTGTGACTTAGCAGGAGGGGGAGGTGTCTGCCTCCAGGCATGCCAGATACCTGAGTAACACATAAAGGATGGAAACTTAGCCAAGAAGAGAGGAAGTGTCTGCATTGGGTCTGCATGGCTTGGGCAGACCTAATACCAAATACAGGTAACACCTCTGCCATGTAACTCCTGACTCCAAACCGTTCATTCTCAATCATTATCTTTCTTTTCGTTTCTTTTTTCTTTCTCTCTCTCTCTCTCTTTCTTTCTTTCTTTTCTTCCATCCTTCTTTCTTTCTTCTTTCCTAACTTCCTTCCATCCTTTCTTTCTGTTCTCTCTCCCTCTATCTATTTCTCCTCTCTTTCACTCACCCTCCCTCTCTCCCCTATCTCAGTATTCTCAATTCTCAAAAAATGGGCAATTGGTGAGTTGAACTCACAGGCTGTGAAGAGCAGCGCAATTGGCAAATGTGAAATTTAATTTACTGTTACCTTATACCTCTACCACAGGTCACTGGAATCAAATAATGAGCACTCAGCAGCATGGCATCTCAAATCATTTGGAGGAGGAAAGCAGGCACATTCACTGCATTCTGGAGGTCCACCCTGTGAAGTTGGGGGAGACTCCTCCCTCCTCTTGGCTAAATCTCAGCCCAGTTTCTGCATCAGGAGAGGTGACTGCCTCCAAGTGAGCCAGTTACCTAAGTGACACAAGTACTGGGCAGAGACTTAGCCTCTTTGGTGTTGAGATTAATGGCATGATTCAACATGATCCACTAGATTGTTGAGATTGAGACTTCCTAAATTTTTGGTTAGGCTATGTTCAAATTGTGATCTATTTATTTCTGATTGCAAACCATGATTATAGATGTGATCCAGAACATCAGATCATTCAAAGATCTTTACCACGCATGGAAGATATTAAGTTTATTTTCCCAAATCACATACAAGTTGACAGACAGCAATATAAGTCCTGAATTCTGGTCGAGGTGTTTTTTAATGTGAAGCAAAATTTACTTAGCAAAATATCTGTCTACTGTGATTGTACTTTCAAACTTATTCTACATTTTAATATCAAATCACCTATGAGCCAATGATTCACTCAAATTACCTGTAATCATTTATTTCTCTCCTATCATCTAGAGGTAGGCAGAACTGGAGCACACACTATTAACTAAAGTGGTAGAAATTTGAGAGGATCACAGTTCTGAATCAGCCTAGGAAGGAAAGTATCACCCATATCAACCTACTAGGTAGGTATATTGGAATGAAATCGTGGTCCCTGCTTTTGGGGCTGGGTGCAAAAATTGCTACTCTATGAGTAAAGTTACTTAAACAAAAAGGATTGGTGGAGTACCTGTTATTATTCTGTTAGTATTCTGTTATTATTCCCATGGTGGAATACCTCTCTGGCAAACACTACATCAAAACTGAAATCTATATCCTAAAGATAAAATAAGAAAAGGAAAGAAAGAACAACTCATACTGAACATGTGTTCAATGAAATGATTTACACTAACTTATTGTAGTTATAATGCCATCATTTATTTCTAGGGCAAACACATATTGTGTCAAGCCTAAATGAACAAAATAACACACGATATACAAAGCTTTGGTAAAACACAGGTCTGGCTTACAATTGTGAACACTTAAGTTTGCATGTGCAGTGGTGTTGCAGGGTTTTTAAGGTTTATGGAAGTCCATCACTTTGATGAACTTGACATGATGAAATTACCTAACCATGCAGTTCACTGGATAGATATTGCTGATATATATATGCATATATATGTATATATATATATACATATGTATATGTATATATGTATATCTTCACACTTGTATATATTTATATATTAAGTGCCATGTAAATAAAATAAAATTTACAATGAATAAATTTAGTGAACTGATATCTTTCCTAGATAATTATTTAATGAATAATTTCATGTCTTATAGTCTCCAATGCTATATCACATTTAAATGCTTGCTGATCCCCTTCAGCTTTTTTATGATATTTTTTTCAGATGAAAAAGCCTGCCAATAAATATACTTGTATGACATTCTTCTCTTTATGAAATGAAAAGAAGCTGTGTAATATGGCTCTTTATGTGTCATCAACATATTTTTTTATTGTTTCAAGTACATATTGCCTTATACTTAGATTTCATTCATCTTCCAATAATACCTATGGGAAGGAGATAATGAAGGATCATTCTGTTACTTTGGGAGCTTCTGTTATTAATCACTGCATTAAATATTATGAAAATGAAACTTTGAAATTATTTAGAGAGATAACTTGAAAGTTTCCTTTCTATACACTCATGCTACTCCCTCAACTAAATCATAGAACTTAAAATAAGTAACATCTTACCTTGGAGCCAGTGGTTCATGTCGGTTATCCTGGCTTTGCAAGAGCTGAGATCTGAAGATGTTAGTTCAAAGCTAGCCCTTGGAGGAAATCTGTGACACTCTTTCCTCCAATTAAAGACCAGAAAACTGGAAGCGGCACTGTGGCTCAATATTTGGAAAGCTATTTTTTGGACATGTTGTTGGAGTGACTATTGCTGCAGTTTGTTCAAGTGTCAGTAAAAGGGTACAGTTTTTGCACAATGATAGAAATCTTTCCGGGATCTGGTAGATTTTCCCACTGTCTTTAATTTCCCTTTTTTCTGAGAACTAAAATGTCATTAAGTTATCAGATATTCAGTCTATCACATGTCTAAATAATAGAGAATGGGACCAGGTCTACATTGAGCACTCACAGTAGACAGGTTTCTGGACATTCTCAGGAAGATCCTTCTGCAATTGTGGGATTGAGAGGGCTGGATAATTTACAAAACAGCCATCATAGATGGAACGTATTCTGCTAATTTGGCCCCTGAGATATTGGATGTTTTATCGACATTGTATTGATTTTTATGAATCAGTTAACCAGATTCTTTATACGATATGATGTTACTAAATTGTGAAATGCATGTTTATTGCATTTCTTTTGTATAACATATAGTACATTTTGAAATTTGGTATGAATCATTCATGTTTTTATTTTTTCAATATGGATTACTCCTAGTTCTCAAGAGTGGGGAAATGCTTTGGAACTTTTTAACTTGAAGTCATATGTTGCCATGTGTCATATCCTATTTTCCTTGTACAGAGTTGGTAATAAATTATATGTAATTTATTTTTTATTTTTATATATTGTCTATTGCAGAGTTTGAACTTGGGTCCTGGGCACTGTCCTGAGGTCTTTGGCTCAAGGTTATCTCTCTACAACATTGAGCCACAGTATCAATTTTAGTCTTGATTGATTAATTGGAGATAAGTGTCTCATGGCAACTTTTCTGCTCAAGATGGCTTTGAACAGTGATTCTCAGAAAACAGTCTCCAGATTAGCCAAGATTACAGGCATGAGCTACCAGCACCTAGCTATATGTAATTTCAATTGTAGTTTTCTTCAAGTATTTCATCCTGCACTGAAGTTTATTTTTCTTACAAACTTTCTAATAAATATGCAATCTATTTAATTTTGAAAAGTACTGCTGTACCTCCTACTTATTTGTGGCATTTCTGAAATCCAAGTTCCTCTGTATGACAGGGTAGATACTTGTGCTTGTAACAAGTATTGTTGTTGAACACATGACATATGGCTACTAAGAGGATAAAGGATGTGAAGCTACAGTAGCCAGATAAAGAACTCCCAGGACAATTCAAGTGCAACTCATGTACTCTCTCTGTGGGTGCATAGGGAACATAGAAAAGACATTCCTTTTTTGGGGGGGAGGTCTGGTCATGGGGCCTGAACCCTGCGCCTGGGTGCTGTCCCTCAGCTCTTCAACTCAAGGCTAGTGCTCTACCACTTGAGCCACTGCGCCACTTCCGGCTTTTTTCTTTTTCCTTATGTGGTGCTGAGGAATTAAACCCAGGGCTTCATGCATGCAAGGCATGCTATCTACCACTGAGCCATCTTCCCAGCCCGAAAATAAATTATTATACTTGAAAGTGATTGAGTGTGTGTTCACATAGACTTTGACTTAATTATCTATTGCTATAGTTTTACACATTCACTAGTATAAAACAATATTTCATATATGTATATATATATATATATATATATATATATATATATATATATGCAGAACACAGTTTCCAGAATCCAGAGAACCACCTCCATGGGCACCACTTGCCTATGTTGCTCTTTGGGAATAAGAATGAAACCTGGAATTGTCCAGTGATAGAGAAATTACTCAGAGATTCAAGCATTTGTCTTTCAATATGTTGCTTGTTCTTAACTCTAAAATTAGATAGTCTGTTAATATATACTATATGTTATATTATAATATATTTATTATACTATATAATGTATAATATATTGTACAATATATATTACATATAATATCTGCTAGAATTATATATTTATAAGGAAAAATGTAATAAACACATCAATATCCATACTTTCCTAGTCATGATTAAGTTCAGCAGAGTTAGGTGCATTATATCTCAACAGGAAAACTCTACTGAAGTTCTGATGACCTTGAACTAGATAAGAATTCCTGTTTAAAAAATACCTTCTCCTCAATTATGAGAAAAAATAAGTTTGGAAGATTTTTTTGTTTTGTTTTTTGGGTTTTTTCTTGGCAGGTCATGGGGCCTGAACTCTGGGCCTGGGTCCTGTCCCTCACCTCTTCACCTCAAGGCTAGTGCTCTACCACTCGAGCCGTAGCAACACTTCTGGCTGAGGAATTGAACCCAGGGCGTCAAGCCTGCAAGGCAAGCACTCAACCAATGAGCCATGTTCTGAGCCCAAGTTTGGAAGGTTTTGGGAAGAGGAATTTGGCATTTGCTTTGCATCCTTGATTAGTAATGAATAGGTATCATTTTGCTCCAAATTTTGTCTCTTTTTATGTTCCCTAGACAGTTACACAGGATCATCATTCCATCGTATATCTTTAAGTCCTTCTTTTATATCTTTTTATCATTATTGTTTTGATGATCCTGAAGCTTGAACTCAGGGCATAGATAATGTCTCTGAGCTCCAGGCTAGTGCTCTACCACTTGAGCCACAGCACTACTTCTGGCTTTTTCTGCCTGGGCTTGCTTTGAATCATAATACTCAGATCTCACCCTCCTGGGTAGCTAGGATTACAGGTGTAAGCCACTAGTGCCCACAAGTCCGTCTCTTTTAGATATTATTCTAAAAGCCTCCTATCCAAGGTCAATCCTCAGATAGTAAAAGGGACTATGCCAACAATTCTATCACACTCTCATCCCCTGTTATGGTTATTATGTGTCTTTTCCATGTTATCTTGAAGCTACTTCACTGTTTGCTTCCTAATCCATGATTGTATATGTGTTACTAATAATTACCTAAATTTAGTGGCTATACACCCTAAATTACCCAACCATTAATTTCATTTACTTATTTTTTTTTCAATATGATTGCTCTTCAGTAACAATCTGAGCTTATACTCACCTTCTCTACCTCTTTGCGTGTGAAAAGCCTGGGTCATTTCTACCTTCAATGCAAGAAGTTAGCCAAAGAATAGCCTACAATATTCCTGCTTAGGATTCAGGACAAGTAGCTGAGTGCCTGAAAGAAGCAATGCATTCTTGGCATGGGAAGAGGTGGGAGAGACAACAGCTTAGAGAGCAAACTGGTAGACACAACACTTAACAAGTTATTTGAGGAAACTGACCTCTCGCACAGTGGCAGTGAGATAACGCATCTAGTGAATATTCATATATAAAGGAAGTTGTCATGTCTCACTGCACAACTCACTTTTAGTCAAAGAGAGGGTCATTCTTTTGGGTACTCCTTAGGCCCAGTCTCACTTTATCCCCATCATAGACTTTGCCCAGACTCTGTTGCTCCCAGAAAGGTGCCTGATGAGGAGGAAAATGTGATCTCTTGGTTTCTGACTGGCCCTGTGAGAACTGAGGTGACTTTTAGTTTTGAACCTATTCCTCCTGACAAAGCTGTGGTGAGTGGTGGGAAAGCTCATTCTCTGAATTGTGCTCAAGTACCAAATCTCTTCAGAGAATGTCAAGGAATGATAGATCTTGCCTGAGGGATTGAGTTTCTCTATTTCAAAAGAGGTCAATTAATGTCTGATTCTGAGTTCCAGGTGGAGGTCTTTTACCAGATCTTCCAAGCTGGAGTCGAGGTTCCTCAGATTCCAGATCATCCTCATATTTCCCATAAGCCAAAAGGTCACAGGAGTTGTGTTCAGAAACAAGGAGAAATGAGAATAGCAGAAGAATTATTGGCAGGGGAAGGAATTAAAAATTTTGGGTTAAAAAGGGCTCAGAAAATCTAGGATCACTCACATCATTTGGGAATCACTTCATAAGATTAGCGAATAAAAGTAATAAATTACTGCCTAAACTAGTAACTCCACTGTTCTGACTACATTACAAGTGTTCTGTCAAACGGTAGCTGTCTTAGCTCAATGTTGATGAGAAAAAGGGAACACATTTTTTCCTCACAAAGTTCTACTGAGTGTCTTCATCTATGCCCCAGGTTGTTCGTTTTCTCTACTTCTCTGTTACTTTCCTTTGCTGGATTCAATCAATGATACTTGAATGTGTTATCATCTTCAGACATGTAATCGCATTTTCTATTAATCCATTATTTATAAATTAAAACAAATTATGAGGAAACATATATCTAAGGTACATTTTCTTCCATGGCATACTTATTTGATGTTATTAAGTATTATTTTAATTGTTTCAGTTTTAAAACTTGAGGAAAATATTTTATTAGTATTAGCACTAATCAGTTGCACATTTTTAAAAAATGTTCCATGTCTGTGTTTTTGTTATTAGGCTTCTAACTTTGTCTTGTCCCCCAACTGTTGCCTTCTTAAAATTGGATCGTTACAAACTGTATATGATGGTCCTTTATGTGTTCATTGATATTTAAATTTTTTCTAATATCCACATATTATAGGGTATCTTCAACCTATTGAAACTCCTCTAAAAATGAATATGGAGGTCCCTTTTAAAGAAAAACACGAAGCCATAAAACCTGTGAAATTAGGATTAGGTATACATCCAAAAATATTTAGCAGTGATATTGGAGAAATTTACTTCATTTATATACCAGAACATGTTTATAATTATGAATAGCATATTTCCTTTATTCCCTCTTTTTTGTGCATCTAGGTTGATTACACAGTTTTTTTCTTGCTGCCATGCACATGGATGTTGATGTTAATTTATATTCCTTCTTTATGTAGTAAGGTTGCAGTAAAGGTCGTCAACACATGTGTCTTTTTGGTATTGTCCAAACTTCCATTATGATCTTCTTATGGGTTGCACTAGTTTACAATATCACAAAACCAAATACAGTTCCTGATTTATTTCAACCTGTCGAGATATTTATTTATTCGAGTGGTGATAGCTATTCTGCTTTGTAGGATGGGATTTCAGTGACTTTCCTGTATATTTTCCTTTGTATTTCCTATGTGGATAAGAATCTCAAACATTTCATTTATTTATTAAACACTTACATTTGTACTGCATTCCTGATCAGTGTCTTTGCTTTTCTTTTGGTATTTGATCAGTTTTTAAGTTCTATAATAATTGATTTTTTTCATATTCAAAATACTCACTTTAGTAAGAAGATTTTTTTTCAATGCTGTGGTGAACAATTAACTAAAATCAACAGATTGTACATTTATACCACTGGAATTTTTGTTTGTTTTCAGCCAGGAAATTGTTTCAATAAAGATGCTGAACTTTTTTCACTAGATAGACTGAAATGATAGTATGTCATATTAGCCTAAACTAATCTCAGAACTAACAGTCACAGCCTGGGCCACAACAGTCTGGGCTAAGTAAAACCACTAACACAGCACATGCTCCATTTAAATAGAGCAAAGGGCTTCATAAAAGTAAGAAGAAAGGCACCCCCTTTATGAAGCAAATTCTGAAGTTCACAAGCAGATATTAGGAATCTGAATACTAAGAAGATCTAAGGATAAAACTATATAGAAGAAGAAATTTAGAGTTCAGAATTCGGGAGAAGGAACAACCACTAGATACCAAAACTCAATGCTGAAAGGAAGAAGGGTTTTACACCAAACCTCAGCTGTGTCTGACTCTCTCACACCAAACACACACACACACACACACACACACACACACACACACACACACACCTAGTGAGAGACCTTAGCCAAAGTATAGCCATTCTGGACTTAGTCCATTTTGAAGGCCTATACTGAAAGTATCCATTGTGAAGGCATTTACTGAAAGTATCCATTGTAAAGACTTTTACTGAAAGTTAGGACTCAGGTTCCTGGAAAAACCATGAAATGTCCCAGTAACATTCTTCCCGTAACTCTCCTAGCAATAGCCATAAGCGGAAGACAGGAAGGTACCTAAAGCTACAGAAGTTTCTTAAGATTCCATAGTTACCATAATTTGCTTCTTACTGCTAAGCCTGCACATGTTAGCCAATAAGATTGTTACAATATTAACTCATTAAATGTAAACCAATCATGTAACTGACAAGCTATGCACCCACTTACTTCAGCCCTATGCCCTATAAAAACCCTGTTAACTCAAGGTTCAGAGCTCTCAACTCTGACCCACTGCGATGCCTACAGTTGTGAGTCCAGGCTCGAGCTTGCAATAAATGACCCTCGTGTGCTCGCATCGGAAATGGCTTGGTAGTCTTTGGGGATAGTTTTCTCAGCACAAGAATAGTGTACACAGAGAACTCCAAGGGCAGCTGTATCTGGGACAATGAAGCTTTCCCCTCTTCCAAGCTGAAATGGGGGTACATTTTGCGTGGAGGATGGCACCCTGTGAGCCCTGCATGCATGGTGAACCAGAGGTGGGAAGCCCTGTGAGCATCTCCGGGATGGCCTCTTAGAGGCTGGGGAAGTTTAGTCCTATAGTTGGACGTGGCACGAAACAGGAGGACAGTGGGAATCCAGAAGATAGGAGAGGCACAGGAGCAAATATGCCTATCCGTGGAGACTCCTTGGCCATGTTAAGGAATTTCCAAGCCCACACATAGCAACCACCACCCAAGTCCCCAGAGGCCACTTGTCTGGGGGGCAGTCCCTGGTCCTGATCCAGAGCCAGAACTTCCCCAGTGGCCCTGTGCCTGGCTAGGGTGGAGCAGTGCCCACCAGCCATTCTTCCTCTGCCCTGCTGCACATAAACTCCCAGCAGCTGCCCGGTCCCCAACACTCATGGCAAGCCAGCTCTGTGGGGCAGGCTGAGCCTGTGCCTGAGATTCCTGGTGCCTGCTTCAAGGCGAGAATGAGGCCTAGTGCACAGCAGAGGTGGCCCTCACTCACTTCAAGGGCCCCAGAGAGGCATGACAACCACTGGTTCAGCACTGCTGCCCTTCCCACCCCCAGAGTTTCCCTACAAGTCCCTGCCTTTTTACTTGAAATTCTTCAGCCACTGGTTGTCTCATTTCTCACTGCCTGTTAGGGTGGGATTTGAGACTCCTTCCTCTCCTCACCCAACCGCGAGGCCCCAGGGGCCTAACTCCGCACCTCACAGACACTCCCCAGAACCCAACTGCCTTTGGGGCTGCTGCTTCCTGAGCCATTGGCCTACTGCCTCCTTCCTCCCTTCACCAGCCTCTGTCAGGGCCTCCCGTACTCTCCCTACTACTCCCATCCCCAACCCCAGCTTGGCCTCCCCCTAAGCCTCCCCTCTTCTCCACACAGCTCCCAGTGGCAACCCCAGCAGGGCCACTGCTCTGGGGAAGACAACTGTGGGCCTGGCCCAGCAGAATCATAGGCTCCACAATGTGCAACCGGTTTAGAAATGGAGGCAGCATAGGTCACTGATCAATGTCTTTCACTTCGCTTACACAAGTATTAGTTGTATTAATTTGATATTTAATGTTGGATTTTGTAAACTCTTATTAAGCTTTTGAAGAATAGCTGGTAGAAATATAGTTTCAAAATTCGGATTGTCTCTTGTTTAATTCTTTCGAGATTCAAAGATGTTTAAGTAGTTATAACCATCATGAACTCTCATTTCTATAGCAGAGTCTATTCAGAAAATAATTGCTTATGCATCTGTTATCAATTACTTACAAGACTTGAAACTTTTAAAGTTTCAAATATTACAGGAAGATCTTTGATTCATGTTGAATGGAAGTGAGTAGGTTGAGCTGTTGCATACATTCTCATGTGTTCGTGTGTGTGTGTGTGTGTGTGTGTGAGTGCATCTGCGTGTAGGGGGGTATATGTGTATCATTAAAATCAAGGATAAGGATGTTGAGCCTGAGTCTGTACTTGTTTCTTTTTTCTAAGATATACATTATGGCGTTTCTTTCTTGGTGGTATGCTCTGATTGCTTGCCTTTGCCTGATGTGCACATTCCAGGTCAATTTTTCAATTAAAGCTTCTTTTTTTATAATTCAGCATAAAGAGCTCTGATAGTGTGTTGCTTTTAGTCTTCCATTTAAGATCTTCTTTTCATCTTCAAAAATTAACATTCAATATAAATTTTACCTCCTGGCTGATTTTCCCTTTAATTTGCATTTTGAAATAAGTATTATAAGTCCTTTAATCTCTGTATTTATGAAGAAAAATCATTTTGAATTCTCTGTTTAGTGTAATAACACCTGGACAGATTTGTTAGCACCAAGACATTAAAATTACTTTGGTAGTTTTAGTTTAAAATACCTCCTCCATATTTACAGCATGGGGAGACAAATAATTCCTAGTAACAATGATAACAGTTTTATTCATTAAAATATCAGATAATTCCTAATTTTGATTATGTCTAGTGGCTAATGAATACATTTGCTCAATAGATTTGTTTGATAGACCCTTGCACAAATATACCACTTGTGGGGGCTGAGAAGGTGGATCAGTGGTAGACAGCTTACCTTGAATGCATGAGACCCTAGGTTTGATTCCACAGCACCACCTAAGCAGATACAGCTAGAAGAGGTACTTTGGCTCAAGTGGTAGAGCACTAGTCTTGAGCTGAAGAGCTGAAGGACAGCGACAGTTCACCATCATCAACAAATTAAATAAATAAAACTCATACTCAAGTACCTGAATTTCAAAGGTTGATTACCATTTTAGTTAGGGGCAGGGTGCCAAGATACAGCAGAACTCTGTTGCAAAACTTTAAGAGGGATTTCAACACCTAACAAATATGAAAAACAGAAAGTAAAACATTAGCTCGGCCAACAACATATAGAATTGCTACTCAAAGAGAAACCACTACTAAGAATGAACTACTTGTTACAACATTTCTTAAGAGATTATGGCTTTATATTAATTATCATATAAATTGACGTTCAAAAACTCCATCGGTGGGCCTGAGTCTTAAGGGCACCTACACAAACTGGAGAAGATCATCATCAATCTGGACTTTTAAAATTGCTATTGTACTTTTAAAATTGTTATATGGATAACCATTTTGTAAGTCAGGTAATGAGTTCATTTCCTGTTTGACAATCCCATCTCTCCTGTCCCTGTCCACAGTCGTATAGCTCGTTGTGAACACAATAGCTACAGTGTACAAGTGCTGCATTTGTTTCCCTGTTCTACTTGACTATCTCTGGCTCCCTCAATGCCATAAATGGATAAACTAGAACAAAAAAAATTCCTCTTGTTTCAATTCCTGGAATACATTTCAATATAAACATCAGTAGTTTTATGAGAGTGTCAGGCTTTGTACACACATCCCAAACACATATACTTCCTACACCCAGTCATAACTCCCACCTGATTCTAAGGTTCACACAGTAATTCTTTTCACTTTGCACACAGGAAGTAACTGAGATTCAGAAAGATTATGTAACTGACTGGAAATACTGGGTTGGGCATATTGGCTCACTCTTATACCTTACCTACTCCAGAGAATAAGATCTGAAGATCATAGTTTGAAACCAACCCAGGTTGACATATCCATAATATCTTTATCTCCATTTAACCAGAAGGAAGCGAGAATTGTGTGTTTCATGTGGTAGAGCTAGAACGCCACCAGACATGAGTGGGAAACCTAAAGAATATTGACAATATGATGATTTTTAAGAATTAATGTTGTCCCGTAAATAATCTCAGACACCACACACACACACATACAGACACAAACACACACACACACACACACACACACACACACACACACACCACAATCACACTCCTTAAAACAGATGTTAGTACTGAAATCCAAATAGATTTTTTTTATTTTATAAGTTTTATTTTTAGTTTAGTGAGGTTTGACTTGATAGTTTCTACTGATGAGCCACAACTTAAAACTTCCTTATAATTATACCCATATCTGTATTCAGAAGAACATTCTCTTAGTTAAGTCTTCCTCCTTTTTCAGCAATGATAAGTTTTCTCTTCTTGGTCCAGTTTCTTTTTGGGATCTCAATCTCTTAGAATTTTCTGTTTTGCATGGTCTGTAAGTTCATTGATTCAGTAGATCGCAGCCATCCTAATAACCTGGACAGAACCTGCCTTGGGAAAAGAGTTCCAAGCTCACCATTCAGTGGATGTTGTTAGTACTCACCCATAATCACATTCTCTTCAGAATTGGGAACTTGTTAGGTCTAGGAATTCAGGAAAAGCACTCATTGTGTGCTACTTCATGCTTTTTTTTTTTATTGGCAGCTTCCACCTATTGTCTACTTTAAGCATGATATCAAGAGAAGGATTGCCCTCTAAGAGACAGAAGCACTGTACTAACTGTGGCTCTCAAAACATAGAAGGAGGGAAAGAAGTCAGAAGGAACCATAGAGCCTAGAAACTGATTTCCTAAAATCTCAAACTTCCTTTTATCTTACCTTCAAAATAGAAAGTCAGAGACTGCAGTTACTTGAATGCTCCATTTATATTCCTGAGCAAGGGGCTCCCTTCACCTTTGCCCTTCTGACAATTTACATTAGGGGTAGGTGGGAAGATGTAACAAGAACACCTAGAGTTTGGGCCTGGGATTAAAAACTCCTTTTTGTGATCATAAACATTCCACCACTTCTTGAATTGAATCTGAGGGGCAGAAGGAAAAAAGGTTAGAAATTCAGAAACTTATAATTACTTCTAGGTTTGCTATCTAAACTCATCCCTTTCCACCCCTCAGAATCCTATTTCCCAAATATGTAGACACCCTTACACTCTGTTCTCCTGGAGCATTTGTGTGTGGGGTATCATCTCCTTCTTATGTGTACTGCTTTACAAATGGAGATTTTCTCCTAGGCTCAAAATGATTTCATTGATTGGGGCATTGTGCAATATACTAAACAAAGAGTTACCTGGAAGGAAGGTCCTAGAAGGCAAAACATCTACTAGGACAATGGAAACCCATGGTTTGGCATGCTTAATGTTTTAACTTGTGCACTGAACTAACAGAAGAAAATAACACACTAAGAAATCTGCCAATTATGCCAAATAAAGAGATATGATGTAGGTCAGAGAAAGGACATTGATTTCATGGTGGTCATGACAAGACAACACTTTACCACACGTTCAAAATACTAATCCATACTCACCTATGGTTTTATTCACCCATGTCATTAGGTATGAGTTGTATGTAGGAGTCCTCAGGGTCTTCAGAACAGGAAGATCTCAGGGAGAGATTAACACTGGTCTACCATTTTGGGCATAAAATAACCAGTTTGATGAAAGTTCTTAGTAATATCCCACAAATATGTGCATTTATCCTAGTACACTTGGTAAGTATCCCCTCACTAAATTATCTTTGGTTTCATCATTTGCTGACATAGCAGCTGTCTGGTAGCTCCATTGTGAATTCACTTTATTCTGCTGAACCAGATATGGAGAAGGAGAGACTGACACATTTGCATCTTTCTCAATGAGCAGTGAATGGCAGGGAAGTATTTAAGAAGCTCCCCATGTTCTCAGTTAGCTAGTACCATCTTGCATTCCGGCTCAAATCTTGATAAACAGATACAGAAATTAGCTTGTTGTACCAGATTCACAGCTAGAGAGGTAGATGAGAAAATAGAAGGGCTTGGTGTGAAAGCCACGGGTTGATATGAAGCACAATTCAAAAGATGTGGAGATGAAGCGAGCTACCTGGGAAATGGAGAGGCAGCTGAAACAGAAGAAGAGCACCTAGAGAGAGAAGACAGAGCAAGTTTGATGCTACCTGGACATTAAAGTAATCCACCTGAGGTACAACAATCTGGTTGTGCATAGCCACAGAGAGAAGTTGGAAGAACATCAGCAAGTGCTCTTGCCCATTTCTAGGGAGCTCCCCAATTGGGATGGTAAGAATTGGTAGCTTCTCAGAGCACTGCTGCTGAGCACATCTCAGATCCCTTGCTACCATGATAATTGACACTGGGGAGGAGCAGCAAGAGTTGTTTGAGGTTGTTGCAGCTTACTATGTGGAGCCATTTCTGTAGCATTGTGGAGTGTGGTCTCTCAGGATGCTTAGAGCAAAGATCCTATAGTTGGTGTCAAAGAATGCAATCTACTTGGAGTAGACATTTATAGATGGCACGTGCCTGAACACAACAAGCTGATAATGAGCTGCTAGAGGTACTTTCTCTAAAGATCTAACAGCCAAAACTGGACAGGCAAACCCAGAGCTCTGCACCACATCAGGCCACCATGTCAATTGCTTCTCCCACAGTACTGGCTACCCACTTTGCACACCCATGACCTTGTTACCCTGATTGTGCCCCACAATCCCTCACAACTATTTTACTCTTTCACTTTGTCTATGCTTCCTTGTCCCTGCAAAACAGTTCTGGATACCTGTGTTAGCTACCCCAACCCCTGCAAAGCTGTTGCTGCTAACCAATTTCCTTACACTGGAACTCAGCAATTACAGTCACAGTTAACTGTTACCTGGTATCCCACTCTCTACTACTCTTTTCTGCTACCCATAATTCATAACACCATGGTTCCAGCCATCTGAACCTTGACACCTCTGTCTCCCCTGTCTCTGTTACCCCATTCTCCCCAAAAAAGCAAGCGAAGAGTGGGCACAGACAGTTGACTTGGATACTCCTCTTGCAGGCATAATGGAACAAGTTATTCCTCAGGTATTTAACTCGAGGGACTAACTGGTGGTGGAAAGAAACAGCTTACTCAAAGTTGACTAAAATCCAAGGACATGACTTATAACTTATTGCTAGGAAAAGAAGGCCCTGCAGTAAAAGTTACTGAGAAAGAAAATTTTACAAATAGTATTAGGAACGATGCAAAAGGTTGAGCTTAGTCTCTTCTACCAGTTGTCTGAATTATTTTATGACATATGATATGTAACTACATTGCATTTTAAAAATTATATGAAGATGCACATATATGTGGTATTTTTATTAATTGATGGAATAGTTGAATAGGATCACGTTAATGATATTCAATAGTTCATGCTCTATGATGTGCCCATGAATCTGCCTTTGGCAATATGTATTGACCTCTCTAACAACAATTGGAATTTCATTGTCAAATACAACAAGGAGATTATTCGTCCTAGTACCAAAATGAATGCGGGAACAAGAAAACTGAATAAAGCTTACAATTTTGATGGGAGGGGGTCAGTGGTAAGGGTTATGATAAAAGAGAAATTCTTCACCATGGAATCTTGGAAGAATAGAATATGTTTTATTGAATTACTAGCTTTTTACATTCTTAGAAAGCAAAACATTGTTTTTTATTCTTGCTATTTAGAACCTCTTTAATGAATAGTTTAACAAAAAATTATTAATACAACTTTGAAAATTCAATGATGTGAATTATCAGATTAACATTATACTCAAAGTTGGTTTGAGATGTAAGCAGGCTGCATTCCTTTTCTATTAAATTAATGGAATAAGCTTCATTTTGAATGGTTGGACAGTCCATCACACTTGTTCCAAAACAAGAAAATATACTGCAGAGAAAAAAAAAGAGGAGTAGTTCCAGGAAGATGGCAGAGGAGAACCTGGAGGCTAAACAAGCTCCCACCATAAAGCAGTTTTAGTGTAATAGTGAACTGTCCTAGGTGGGAGAATTACACCAAGTGTGCCATCCCAGTACAGAGACTTTTGCCAGAAAGGGAAAATCCAGGTAAGGAAACAGATCTGAGCACTTGCAGTAGCAGTGGCCATACCTACAACACAGAGAGTCCTGGACAAATGTGCCAGACACAGCGAGTGATCGGATTCTACCCAACACCAGCAAGAACTGACAAGGTGCAGGTAAGGTATCTTCATCCTGCAGATCACAGACCTGAAACAACCCAGGAACCAAGACATAATAACTCCTTCTCAGGGAGCAGAGGAGGCAAGGTCACCCCTCCCCCTCCCCTCCCCACTGTTCCACTACCTGAGATCTCCATCTTTGATAATGGCAAAGGCATGGCTGAGAATATAGCTCCAATCCAGGACTTGGAGGAAAACAAAAGTCATTTAGCAGGTCACAAGAACCTATCCTGACTTGCCAGGCTCAGCTCCATTCAAGAGAAAGTCACCCAGCCCAGGCAGTGAAAACTCAGCCCCCAGAGGAATGTCTTTCTTCACTGTGTAAACAGAGCCAGAGGCTTCCCCTCCTTATAGCAGCCTAGACAATCAATTGAAATTCAGTAATCATAAACCCTGAGAATGGCTCCATGCTGGGCTCTGTGAGTGTCTCAGAAGCTAGCCCCTCAGGGAAAAGCTAGTGTTTGCTGAAAGGCCTCAACTCTACCCAGAACCTAGCCTCATCACAACATCTCCAAACAAGAGGAAACTGCCAACTCTCTCTTTTGTGAGAAACAAAGCAGATCTCTCTCCCACTGAACTAGCCTGGGAGGAGGATCACAAAATTCTGGGTAAAGCAAACCATTTTTCTGCCTGCCAAACAAACTAACTTAAGAAACCAATCAAGCCACAGGAAAATCAAACACCACAAGCAGACCAGAGACTCCACCAAGAGACTAGTTATGGACACAAGGGAGATATAGGATCTTCCCATTCACCCCCCCCCCCAAGAACCCTTTCTTTTTACCTTTTCATTAACTTGTAATTTTTTTAAGAAAATTGTTTTCTATTAATCTGTTTTTTCCTCTTATAATTTTTATTTTACGTGTATATGTGTGTTCACTTTTGTATTTTTATTTTATCTCTACTGAATTTTGATCTTTTTCCTTTCTTTCTCATTCTTTTCACTTTTTCTTCTCTTCATTCTTTTTTAGGTGACTTAATTGCTGTTCTCCTCATCCTCAGATATACCCTTTATTGATTATTAGACCTTATTCCACATTGTTTACACACTTAATCCAAAAATTTATTAATTATTTCAAAAACTCTTAGGCTTAAATTCCTTAATAACAGTATTATCTCATAATACCTATATAATATTATAATTATTTTTTATTTTTATTTTAAGTATTTTTAGTTCTTCACATCTCCTTTCTACTTGTCCGCTCCTCTCATCCTATTCCTGTTCTTCTCTCAATATTTCCTCTTTAAACTTGCATCATTTTTGTGTTTCACTTTTTAAATTTAAATTTTTGTTTTTCCATTTTTTCTTGCCTCTTTTATTTTCTCTTCTCTTTCTCCTATCATTTTGTCCAATCTATTTTCCTCTTTGAGATTAGGACTTGGTTAATTTCACTCTCCTTTTACCTTTCTACATCTCTCTAATCCTATTTTCCCACTTTTCTCCCTAAAACTAACAATTTCTGGTTTGCCAAATTCTACTTTGCTGTTCTTAGCCCATTAATACATTGTTGTTTTACATTGAATAAATAGTACCTGTGAAATAGATTGTATCTGTCAACTTTTGATTGTGCAACTACAGGACTTTGGTTGATGCTTGCCTAAAAATAGTGTTCCCCTCACTAAATTATCTTTGGTTTCGGTTATTTATGTATTTATTTATTTTTGGGGTGTGGTTGTGGGGCCTGAACTCTGGGTCTGCGCGCTGTCCCTCAGCTCTTCAGCTCAAGGCTAGCACTCTACCACTTGAGCCACAGCGCCACTTCCGGCTTTTTATTTTGCTTGTGTGGTGCTGAGGAATTGAACACAGAGCCTCATGCATGCAAGGCAAGCGCTCTACCACTGAGCCACCTTCCCAGCTCTCAAAGTAGAAATTCTTGAGAATAGGTTAGACCATGCAGAAGACTGAAACTCGGGGATTGAAGACAGCCTATATATTATAGAGGGAGAACATACAACTATCTAAGACAAATCCAAGAAATATGATAGATCTATTCAACATTTGGAAGAAACCATCAGAAAGCCTAATCTGAAGATAATAGGTGTAGAGGAGCACCTAGAAACAGATAGTCTAGGAAATTTGTTTCACAGGATCCTAGCAGAAAACTTCCCAAACATGCAAAAACATAGGCCTATTCAAATAAAAGAAGCTTTTAGAACCCCAAATAGACCAGACCAGAACAGGACATCATATGAACACCTTATAATCCCCACAGGATCAATTCAGACCAAGGAAAACAGCCTCAAAGTTGTCAAGGAGAATAGATCTATCACCTATAAGGGAAACCAATTAGAATCACCTCAGATTTCTCAGCAGAGACAATTAAAGCAAGAAGAACCTGGAATGATGTAGGCCATGCCCTAAAGACAAACAACTATCAACCAAGAAAATGGTACCCGGTTTTAATCTCCTTCATGACTGAAGGACAAATAAAACTTTCCATACCAAAGAAAAAGTGAAACAAAATATCTTTACCAAACCAGCTTTACAAAAGTTACTTAAAGATGTCATACACAGAGAAAACCAACAGTACCACAATAAAGGGTAAGAAACTGCACCCAAATTGAGAATCCAAGAACCGTAGGAAGAAACCAGTTGGCGCAGCCCTCAAGAAGGTGCATAAAATGGCAGCAACTCCCAAATATCTCTCAGTACTGTCTCCTAACATTAACAAACTTAACAATACAATTAAGCAACATAGATTGTCTAGTTGGGTGAAAAAAAGATCCTTCTGTCTGCTGCATTCAGGAGCCATAACTTGCTCATAAAAACAAACACGTTTCATGTTGAAAGTGAAAGGCTGGAACAAAATCTAACAAGCAAACGGCCTCATAAGCAGGAAGGAGTTCCAATCCTAATATCAGATAAAAGAGATTTCAAATTAAAATTAGTGAGAAGAGATAAAGAAGGTCGCTATATACTACTTAAGGGATCTCTCCTTCAGGAGGATATTACAATTCTAAATATCTATTCCCCATAAGAGCACCCAAATTTATCCAAGAAACTATATTTTTTCTCACATCTCCCATAGATGCAAAGATATTAATTGTTGGGGACTTTAACACACTCTCCCCACTAGATATATGAACTTGGCAAAAAAAATCAACAGAAAAACCATGGATATAAAAAACTGCATAGATCACATAGATTTAACAGAAATCTACCGAATATTTCACTCAGCACACAAGGAACATTTGCCAAGAGAGACCACATTTAGGTCACAAATTAAACTTATAAAATCCAAAAACATTGCAGTTATACCTTGCATTCTCTCAGACTACAAGGGAATAAAATTAGGACTAAACACCAAAAGCCACTAATGAAAGTCCTGTAATACATGGAGGCTGAGCAACACACTGTTGAATCACCAATGGGTCATGGAAGAGATCAGAAACGAAATTCAAATGTTTATAATATTCAATAATAATGAACACTCAAATTGCCAACTCCTCTGGGACAGAGCAAATGCAGTACTCAGAGGCAAGTTCATAGCTCTGAGTTCCTACATCAACAAATTGGAGTGACCTGAAACCAACAATTTAATGAGACATCTGAGCCTCCTTGAAAAAGAGCAGCAGGAAAAACCACAATCCAGTAGATGGAAAGAAATAATTAAAAATAAATCAAAACTAAATGGATTAGAATCCAAAAAATCATAGAAAGAATCAACAAAACAGGGTTGGTTCTTTGAAAAATTAACAAATTGACAGACCCTTAACAAATCTTATTAGAAGAACAAGAGAACACACTCAAATAAATAAACTCAGAGATGAGAATGGAAACATCACCACAGACTCAACCAAGATTCAGTACATTATAAGGAATACTTCTCAAGCCTTTATGCTAATAAGTTTGAGAACGTGTCAGAAATGTACTGTTTCCTAGTAAATATAGACATGCCGAAACTAAAACAAGATGAGTTAAACCATCTTAACTGGCCCATATTAAGCAATGAAATAGAAATAGCAATAAGAGAACTCTGATCTAAGAAAAGCCCGGGACTAGATAGTTTTACAGCAGAAATCTACAAGGCCTGCAAAGCAGGGCTTACGTCAATACTTCTCCAAGTCTTCAATGAAATTGAAAGAGAAAGTTCACTACCGAACTCATTCTATGAAGCCATCATAAACCTCATCCCCAAACAAAGCAGAGACTCATCAAAGAAAGAGAACTATAGATCCATTTCTTTGATGAACATTGATGCAAAACTTCTCAACAAAATATTGGTCAATGGACTTTCACAATTCATCCAAAAAATCATACTTCATGATCAAACAGGATTCATTTCAGGGATATAAAGCTGCTTCAATATATGCAAATCAATTAAAACAACAACTCACATCAACAAGAGCAAGAATAAGAACCACATAGTTACCTCAATAGATGCAGAAAAAGGATTTGACAAGATCCAACACCCCTTTATTATGAAGGTTCTGGAAAAATTAGGAATTCAGGGAACATTCCTCAATACAATAAAGGATGTATATGACAAATCTACATCCATTTTACTTAATGGTAAAAAAATAAAGGTATTTCCTTTTAACTAAGGAATGAGATAAGGATGTCTACTCACTCCACTTCTCTTCAAACTAGTATTAGAATGGCTAGGTACAGCAATAAGATAAGATTCAAATATAAAAGGGAATCCAAATAGGGAAAGAAGAAGCTCTCCCTCTTGGCAGATGACATGAACTTGGATTTAAAGAATCCCACGGACTCCACTCCCAAATTATTCAAGCTGATTCAAAACTTTGATAAAGTAGCAAGGTATAAAATTAACCCTCAAAAAACAATGGCTTTTCTGTATGCCAGAAATGAGAAAAGTATGGCTGAAATCAGGAAAGCAACTCCATTCGTAATAGCCACACAAAAAATAAAATACCTTGGACTTAACAAAGAAAAGAAGGACCTCTATGATGAAAACTTTAAAAACCTGAAAAAGGAAATCAAAATAGAACTTAGAAAGTGGCAAAAACTCCCATGCTCCTGGATTAGAAAGATCAACATCATGAAAATTGCAATACATCCCAAGGCTATCTACAAATTCAATATGATACCTATCAATATTCCAGCCTCATTCTTTCAGTAAAAAGAAGAGGCAATCCAAAAATTCATATGGAACAATAAAAGACCCCGAATAGCAAAAACGATATTTAACGGAAACAACAGAGCTGGAGGAATATCAATACCAAATTTCAAACTCTTCTACAAAGCCATAGTAATTAAAACAGCTTGGTACTGTCACAAGAACAGACCATAGGACCAATGGAATAGAAATGAAAACCCAGAAATGAACCTATATACCTATAGACATCTAATGTTCGATAAGGGAGCTAAAAAATTAGAATGGAAGAAACACAATCTCTTCAGTAAATGGTGCTGGCAAAATTGGTTAACAACTTGTAGGAAACTAAAGCTAGATCTTTATATATCATCTTGCACCAGAATGAACTACAAATGGATCAAAGACCTTGGAGTCAAACAGACACTCTGAAAACATTAAAGAATGGAATAGGAGAAACAGTAGGTCTCTTTTGCACAGGCTGAAATTTTCTTAATAGAGACCCAGAATTACAACACATCAAAGAAAAGTTGGACAAATTGGATTGCAGAGCTTGTGCATGGCAAATGACATAGCTAGCAAGATCAATTGAAAGCCCATTGATTGGGAGAAGCTCTTCACTACCATACAACAGACAAGGGTCTCATATCTAAAATATACCTTGAACTCAAAAAAAATTAAATCCCCCAACAACAAATCCTCAATAAAACAACTGCCCAATAAATAAGTGGGCTAAAAACTTAAAGAGAAACTTCTCTGAAAATGAAAGAAGCATGGTCAATAAACACATGAAGAAATGCTCAACCTCTTTTGCCATAACACAAATGCAAATCAAAACAACATTGAGATACCACCTCACCCCAGTTAGAATGGCTAAAATCAACTCTAATAACAGATGCTAGAGAGGATGTGGGCATAAGGGAAATTTATTGCATTGTTGGTGGGCATGTGAACTTGTTCAACCATTTTGGAAAGTAGTATGGAGCTTCCTCAAAAGATTCCACATAGAGCTCCCCTATGACCCAGCAATCCGGCTTTTGGGCCTTTACCCAAATGGTCACAAACAAGATCATATTAAAGCTACCAGCACAATTATGTTTATTAACCATTATTTACCATAGCTAAGATATGGAACCAACCCAGATGCCCCTCAGTAGATGCATGGATCAATAAAATTTGGTATATATATATATATATGTATATACACACACACACACACACACACACACACACACACACACACACACACACACACACACAAGAGAATTCTATGTCTCCATCAGAAAAAAGTAACATTGTCCCACTTATTAGGAAATGGAAAGACTTGGAAAAATTTATATTAAGTGAAGTAAACAAGTCCCAAAGAAACATAGGTCCCATGGTTTCCCTTATTTGCAATATCTAGTATATGTCTGAGACAAGCAGAAAAGGTCACACAAGTTGGTGTTAGGTGAAATGAACCACAAGATAAGGATTCAATGTTTTTTTTTTTTCTTGCGATTGTTTCTAACATATTTATAAGATGATTTCTATATTGCTTTGTATGTCCCTCCCCCACAGTATAGCCCCTGCTTTCACGGTATTTGATGTTGGTATAATTTGTGGAGGGGAAGGGAAAAAAACTAATCTTTTATCTAGGGATACAGGTGGACCTATTGCAACAATGAGATATACAAGTTGTTAGGTCGAAAAACGAACTTTACAACTTTGATGGGGGGTGGGGGGGAATCGGGTGGGGAGAGGGGGGTAGTATGGAAAGGTATAGGAAGGGGAAACAAAGAGACGGCAACAATGCTTGATAAGAAATGTACTCATTTTCTTGCCCATGTAATTGTAACTTGTCTGTTTGGTAGTCTCACTATAAAAAAATAAACAAATAAAAAATAAAAGAAAAATGAACTTTACAACTTGGCAGGCGAGGGAGGGGGATGGGCAAAGGGGTGACTGAAGAGCACGGGGGCGGGGAGGGGGGGCAGATGAGAACAGATGGGAAGGGGAAACAAAGGAGGAGGCAACAATGCTTGATGAATAATGTACTCATTATTTTGTCCTTATAATTGTTACCCCTCTGTATGGTATTTTCATAAATGAATAAATAAATTCGAAGGAGACTCAAAGCTGCTGAAATGAGCATATTTCCCATTTGGACTTTAATGGGATTTTTCTACAAACAAGATTTTCATCTTAACACAATAATTTCACAATGCATTGCTACAGAATAGATTGTAAATGTAATATTTAATACTATTGTATATTTGAAGACAAAGTTTTACAGAAACCTTTAATTTCAGATAAACTAGAATATTCCAATAAATACATAGAAGAAATATAATTTAAAAATTCACTGATCAAAGCAAACCCTGGCAGGAATGTCTGAAAGATGCTTATCTGAAAACAGGAATTGGCACTGTGGCTCAATTGGTAAAGGGTTCCACTTGAGCTGAAGAAATGAAGGATATGTTAACACTCTGAGATTAAACCCCAGGACTGACAAAAATAAAATTTAAAGAATTGAAGCATTAAGGCTGGGAAGGAGACTCAGCAATAGAGTGCTTTTCCTGAATGCATGAGGTCTTGGGTTTAATTCCTCATTACCACTTAAGCAGAAAAATGTGGAAATGGCTCTGTGGCTCAAGTGGTAGAACACTAGCCTTGAGCTGAAAAGCTCATCAGGTACAGCAACCAGACCCAGAGTTTAGGCCCTCCTACCACCACCACCAACAACAACAAATTAAAGCATCAAAAACCTGAAGTTGTTGTCCAGATTAATGAGCGCAACATTATCCGTTTACATGACTTAGTGACTTTAAACCTAGTTTAAAAGGGGAGGTGGTGGGCAATTTGTGTGTTTGCCAAAACCTGCAAAATTATTATGTACTTTCCCAAGGAGGAAGAAAGGAGGAAATGGGGGGAAGAGGGGAGGTGTTTGGTGACCTTGCCTTTTGGTTCAGTGATTGTTTTCTGGAGTCAAATTCAGAGAAATTCTGCTTGCAATCCTAGTTCCATGGGGGGGGGGCAATGAAGAAGCCATGCCCTGGAATTGGTTTTGTCCTGTCCTTGGCCTAGCTCCATCCATCACTGGATAATCCATGTCCCACTTCAGGACCAAGAAGCCTTGAAGACTACTGATCCACTAGGCAGATGGACCTAACCACAACCAGAAAAGGCAAAAAATGCAATGCCGAGGACAACACTGGAAATCTATACCAGAAAGAGAGTTTTATATTGTTTATTGTAAAAATACTATACAGAGGGTAATAAGTACATTTCCTATTGAGCATTGTTACCTCCTCCTTTGTTTTTCCCCTACTATCCTTTCCCTCTCCAACTCTCCAACTCCTCCCTCCTTTACCCCTACCCGACACTGTAAATTCATTTTCGACACACTGTCCTGTACATCTCATCATCCCAATGGGTCAACCTGCATCCCCATTTCAGCATTCTGCTGTAACCTTTCCACTCCCCAAATTACAAAAGTGTATATAAAAATGCAGAACACTGGAATCAAATAAACTGAAAACAGGGATTATACCATGGGGAGATGAACCTACAAAAGAATCATATAGTGCATTATAAGTATACTAAAAACAAAAACAAGAAAGAAAAATCACTTCTGTGTCTGACTTGGGGTACCTTTCACTTAATGTCATCTTATATGGTTATACGTCCATAGCATTTGACCTTCTCTGCTTGTCCTAGACATGTCCTAGTCCTTGCAAACCAGGGAAACCATGGGACGTATGTTTCTTTGGGCCTGGCTTACTTCACTTAATGTAATATTTACCAAGTCTTTCCATTTCCTAACAAATGTGACAATTTCATTCTTTCTAATGGAGGAATAGCATTCCTCTGTGTGTGTGTGTGTGTGTGTGTGTGTGTGTGTGTGTGTGTGTGTCACATTTTCTTGATCCATTCATGAACTGAGGAGCATCGAGGTTGGTTCCATATCTTAGCTCTTAGCTATGGTGAATAATCCTGCAATAAACATGGTTGTACAGGCAACATTGGTATGACCTTGTTTGTGATCATTTGGGTAAATGCCTAAATGCCCGAAAATGGGATTGCTAGGACATAGGGGAACTTTACATGGAGTCTTTTGATGAACTTCCACACTGCTTTCCAAAGTGGTTAAACAAGATTACACTCCCATCATCAATGAAATAGGGTTCCGTTTTAGCCACATCCCCTCCAAAATGTTATTAAATTTCTTGATTATAGCCATTCTAACTAGAATAAGGTGCATTCACAATGTTGTCTTGATTTGCATTTCTTTTGTGGCTAGAATAGTTGAGCATTTCTTCAGTTGTCTAATGGTCATTTTTTTTCCTCTTCAGAGAAGTCTCTCTTTATGTTTTTAGCCCACTTAATCATCGAGCAGTTGTTTCACTGAAGATTTGCTGTTTGGGGATTTAGTTTTTTGAGTCCTAAGTATATTTTAGATATAAGACCTTGTCCGTTTTATACCTCGTGAAGATCTTCTCCCAGAACATGTGCTTTCTATTGATATTGCTATCTATGACCTTTGCCTTGCAGAAGCTCTCATGTTTCATGCAATCCCATTTGTCCAACCTTTCTTTGATTTCTTTTTATTAACTATTGTAATATGTTTATTAAATACAGACTGCATCAGCACTTGGAATTTATAATTCCATCGCATCTTGTAATAGTAAATTACTTGTTTCATAAAGAGATGAATTAAGGAATGAATTTCTTCACTGGTTTTTCTTTACTCTATGTTTCTGGCTCTCTACTAAGAAAATTTCAGTATGTGCTAAAAAGCCCTAGTTTATCCTATTCCTTCATGTAATGTTTTCATGTTGTCCTCTTTTATTTTAAGGTCTTTCATCCATTTGGAGTTGATTCTTGTGTAGGATGGTATATATGGATCCAGCTTTAGTTTAACAGGTGTTTAACCAATTTTGCCCACACCATTTACTCAAAAGGCTGTCTTTCTTCCATTCTCTTTTTTTAGATCCCTTGACAAAGATTAGGTGGCTATCGGTCAGGGGGTTCATTTCTGAGTCTTCAGTCCTACTCTATTGGTCCTCAGGTCTGTTCTTGTGCCAGAACAAAGCTGTTCTTATTACTATCTCTTTTTAGTAGCATTTGAAATTTGGAACTGATATTGCTCTAGTGCTGTTCTTTCTGCTAAGAATTGACAAACCTACAAACAGCATTATACTTAATGGTGAGAAGTTAAACCCATTTCTTATAAATTCAGGAATGAGATAAGGATGTCTGCTTTCTCCACTCCTTTTCAACTTAGTAGTAGAATGCTAGCTGGGGCAATAATATAAGATGCAATCTTAAAGGGATCCAAATAGCAAAAGATGAAATAAAACTCTCCCTCTTTGTAGATGACATGGTCTTGTATATAATGAAACCCATGGACTCCATTCCCAAGTTACTCGAGCTGATCAGAAACTTTGGCAAACTAGCAGAGTATAAAATTAACCCTCAGAAAATAAAGGCTTTTAATTTAATAACGATAAGAGTGCAGCTGAAATTAAGAAAGAAATCCGTTTTTACTAGCCACACAAAAAATAAAATACCTAGGAGCTAATTTAAGAGGTGAAGGACCTCTATGATGGGAAGTTTAAAAACCTGAAAAAGAAAATTAAAGCAGAGCTATGGAAGTGAAAAACTTCCCATTCTCCTGGATTGGGAGGATTAACATCATGATAATGGCAATACTGCCAAAGGCTATATCCAAATTCAATGTGATACCTACCAATATCCCAATTTCACTCTTCAATGATATAGAAGAAGCAATCCAAAAATTCATATGGAACAATAAAAGACCCCGATTAGCAAAGAAGTTTATTGTGACCCTCATTTTGTATTGCCACCTTGATTCTACAAAGTCATTTATGAATTTTAACTTTCTTCCCTCCCTTTGGATAAAGCTCACAAACACCCTGCCTCTAGCTCCCAGACACTTAACTCTTAGCTCTGGACAATTGTTCCTAAATAATGTGTTACTTAATTGTATTTTGTGTGCATAAAATATGCATATAAAACTAGCATATTTTGATCTTATGAGAAAGCAGCCTTTTTCCCCCCTCTCAAATTTAGTTCCTGATAGACATTTTTATAGAGAATCTGTTTTCTTTTTTAAATGAAAGACTGGTAGGAAACTATGTTCATAATCTGGCTCCTTCTCTCACACCTCAACACCTAAAACGCAAATTTCACAAAGCATTTACAAGAAACAATGAAAACCAAACATTGGGAATGATCAGATGCAGAACGTTTTACCAAACCCAGAATAACTCTGCTGTCTGAGGGAGGGGCTGTCTGTATAAATTAACAAACAAACCCAAAAGGGCAGCCAGGAGTACCAGACATGAGTGTCCCTGGCTGCTACTTCATGGACAAGGAGCATGGAAGGGCTTCCTGAGCCTGCTGGAGAGGGCATGGAGGAAAGTTTCCTTGCCAGCTTGAGTACAAAAAGATGGCTTCACCCACCTGTGACTGTCTTCCTTGTTTTCTCCCCACAGCAGAGCAGAATTGTCCCCTGCTCTAAGAAGAATAAATATTGTACCAGCCAATCTGCAGAGTGGCTTCTGTTTGGTCTGCACACCTTCCTAGGTAGGTGACCCTTGCCCCGCGGTGTTTGTGGCTCCCAGGGGCTGATCCTCAGGGCCCAAGTCCACGGGGCAGGCATGTGTTAGATGTGAGTCAGTGACACTGTCATTCACACAGCAGCTGCCGTGTTGCTGCCCTAGCTGAACAGCAGTTGTACCCTGATCTTCTCCCACAGTCCCAGGGGAGGTGCCTGCAATGGCCCGATGTGGGCAGGCTGCCGCTAGGATCCTACTTCATCAGACAGACCAGCATGCCAGATGAAGTGGCTGCCACCTGAATTATTAATTATTTTATGGATCAGTATTAAACAGTGATACACATTACTGTATGAAATGTAATGCTATATCCTTGAGTCTATAGTCCATAATCATTGAACTTTATAATAGCAAGAATAGATTTTATTGTTTGTATTCATAAGGCCATAATGGAAAACTGAAATAAAAGTACAACAAAACTCTTATCCATAAATACTTGATTAAATCTCAGAATTTGAAAAAAAATTGTTTGTAAGTATTGCAAATGAAATTAAACTAGAATAGTAAAATACACACAAAATACATTACATTAGTTACGTTCAAATGTAAAATAAGTAATTACAGACAGAATTCCTACTGGATAAAAAATATTACAATGGTTTAAAACGTTGAAGTGATATAGGTTATATATTTTGTTTTTATAAAACTTATTTAAATCTCTAAGTTCTGTTTATCTCAGTGAAGGAAAATGTTAGAAAGTAGAAATTATATGTGGCACCTCTTGCTTGCAGTACCACGAAGGGGAGTGGCACTTCCTAATGGGAGTCCTGAGATGAAACGCACACCCCGCCCAAGTAGACACATCAGAGGTCCATGTGGTGACCCTAAGGGGGTCCAGGACACCGCATTGCTGCTGCAGCAGGTGCAGGACCTTTGCGGTGGGCTGTAGCCAACAAGGTTCCATTAGTGACCAAACCAAGCAACCCAGACTCAAGTGCCAAAGCCAGGAGGGAAGGCAGGGCAGATGCCACGTCCTGGCTACCATCAGTGCAGCCTACATTTCCAAGGTCAAGCCCTTTCTCTTGCTTTGGAGAACAACAAGGGTAGGGTGTGAGCCCATTGCCTCCAAATGGAGTATCCCTAGAATGGCACCCAGAGCTGGGCCCATGTGGGCCAGAAGGGCGACAGAGGAGGCTACACAGCAAAGCAAGAGGGGATTCATTCCCCCGGTGCTGCAGCTGGTGTGCTGCAAGTCCAGGCTTCTCTGGCACTGATTGGCATATATAGGGTTGGCCCTGTACCGATTCCTCAAGGACCAGAAAATGGAGGTACACAGAGATGCTGAAGGGGCTCCAGGTTGTTGAGCTGCTGAAGCTGTCACAAGCCAGCTGGCAGAGGGGCCAACACATGGCTCCAGTACCCATACCCCCTTAAAAACTGATGAGGTGAACCAAGGTTGGGCTGCCTGGCTCCAAGGGGGCAGACTTCATGCCCAGCCTTCCTTTACCCATGGACTGTGCAGTGTACAAACATGGTGTCCCCCACCCTGCACTCATGGGGGCAGGCAGTGACCCCAGAACAGAGTCTCCATAGGATGGGCCACGCACTCAGGAGCACAGAAGACCAGTACCAGCACAGCTGGAGGAGGAGAGGGCAGCAATGGCCTCAACTACAGACCCATGGCTGCCAGCTCCTGGGTGAAATGGAGCAACTGAGACTGGGAAGTTAGGTGGGAAGGGTGGGCGGGGCTCATCTGGCAATGTTGGGGAGCATGCACACACATCCACTCACTGTACATCCACCGTAAAGGAGTTGGCCACACATCTCAACGGGTGACCTGAGGAGGCACCCACACCCACAGGGACTACAGAAATGGAGTTTCACTTGGTGACTTGGAAAGGGCTCCAGGGCACAGCCTTGGAGCAATGAACAACTGGTAAAAACAGAAACAAAAACAAAACAAAAAGAAAAACGAAAAATGTCCAGTAAAACTTTTCATCAATGATAACCTATTATACTTTAAAAACAGTTTTGCTTTCCTCTTGTCCAATATTTTTCATGGGGCCCTCTGAATTAACCAGAAATCTTCAGGATTTCTTCATGCATAGTAATACAAATAAATATAGCTTCTATTCTTTTTTAATTAAGGCAAGTTGCATTTAGTTCTTTCCCTTCTTTGAATCATGAAAAAGAATTCCTGAAGTATATCTGTAAAACACCGAACTCAGCATTTCTTCTGAACTCCTCACTGAAGAAAGAGAATAAAATGACTGAGCAACAGGTATCACCCATATTGTCACTGTGCTAGCTGTCTCTCTGATTAGAAAATAATCCTGCCATGCATATGCAGATCGCTTATGCAAAATGTTTTCCAACAACTCTTGGTGTTATATTGCATTTATTTTCCCCTTCCTGCCTCCTTTCCTGCTCCTCTTCTCCAGGGTCCTGTTTCCCTCTTCCTTCTCTCCTACCTCTACTTTCTCCCTGTCCCCTTCTCTTCTCCCTCCTGTTATGCCCTTCCTTCTCTCTTACCACTTCCTCCTCCTTTCCTTTCCTCTTTCTCTTGCACTTTCTCTTCTACTTTTTTATGGTCCTGGGGGTTGGACACACACTAAGCAGATGCTCTCCTGCTCACTACAGGCCTCCAGTCTTGTCTTCATTTCAATGACACTCTATTTCTTTGGTGCAAACCCATCAAAGTCTTTTGATTAAGGATTTAATTCATTGTACATATTCTACACCATGAATATGTGCTACTTCATACAGTGTGGCTAATAGGTTTGGATTATGCTTTGGCCTTCAGTAAAACTCATCAGAAATAATGTGTTTGAAGGCAATCTAACGTGATCCTGTTACTCCCACATTAATGAACTGGTTACTACATATATTGCATGAGTACTTCCATATTGCTCCCAGTTTAATGAACTGTCACTTTGTGGTAGCACCCACAGTAACACTAACCCAAGGATTTCTGGAGATCAGAAGATTAAGTCCAGACAGGAGAATCCATGAGATATGTATCTCAAAATAACTACTAAAAAGCCAGAAGAAAGCCTGTGGCTATGTGGTTTAGTGCCATACTTCCACAGAATAAGCTAATGACAGGTCCCAGGCCTCATTTGAAGACCTGTGGTGGGTGCACACACACACACAGACACACAGACACACACACACACACACACACACACACACACACAATATTTCCCAGCAAGAGCAAGTATTTGTTTTCCCAATAACATATCTGAGTTCCAATTTATGTGTTTGGATATTTTTGAAAGTTTTATCATCAGCTTACCTAATTTTAACGAATGACACCCTGTTCACTATTATTTAATCCTGGTTGGAAAGTACTTTAAGACACATTTTCATGTAGAAAATTGTTTTTTTCCGCAAATTGTGACTGTCTTGGTTTGTAAGAATATCCAGTATATGTATGAGTCAAGCGGAAAAAGGCAGATAATGTGATGTTAGGAAAATGAACCCTTAGATAGGTATTCTAATGTTTTTTTTTTCTTTCATGCATGTGTTTCTAACGCATTTATAAGATTATTTCTTTGTTGCTTTGTATGTCCCTCCCCCACAGTATAACCCCCCTTTCAATATATTTGATGTCAGTATAACTTGTGGAGGAGATGGGGAAAAACAAGTCATTTAAGGATTCAGGTGGACCTGTTGCAACAATGAGAAGTACAAATTGTCATGTCAAAAACGAGCTTTACAATGTCGGTGGGGGGGGGAAGGATTGGGTGGGGGGGAAGGGGGGCTGGGAAGGGAGGTGAAGGGTAAACAAAGGAGGAGGCTGCAATGCTTGGTAAGAAATGTATGCATTATCCTGCCCATGTAATTGTAACCCCTCTGTACAGTATGGTCACAAATAAAATAAAATTAAAAAAAAATAATCCATATGCAAATATAATCTAGGTGATATAATGTAATAAATGAAGTGTTATATGTATAATACTAAATAAATAAGGATAATAAACCTTATACGCATTTAAAAAAAAAGAATTGTGCCTTTAATTCATTAGTTCATTAATTAGAAAAGTAACCCTAACCCTAGAACCAATTGCCTTTGGATTCTAAAAGCCACAAAAGTACATTAAATTTATACATCCTGTCCTTGATTCAACTCATCTTTCTTAAAATAGTTTCTAGTTTTACTCAACATCGTGCCATTTTTCTAACACAACATTCATGCTAACCCTCACACTAATCATACCCTAATCCTAATATTATTAGCAGTTTCCTATTTTATATTCATCCTAATTCTATCTTGACTTGTTAGTCACAGATTTACTTTCAGTTTGACCCTAAATTTTCCATTTCCCTAATGCTAACAGTAAGCCCAGCTGGAACTGAAACCTAATTTTCAACCTACTGATAGTCTAAAATTAACACTAAAAATACTCTAGTTTTTTATTAATTGTAATAAATATTCCAGTTTGCACTCTGGAAATGAGTTTCAATTTTCCCTAATTCCAACAAATTTCCTGACTCTACTTCTGAAGTGATCTTGTTCCCTAACATGGACCATTATATTACTTGTCCTGACATTCTCTTACCAGGAAAAATACTGTAGTTTCCATTAGTCCTACCTTTTCCTGAACCACTGTATCCTAAAACAATTTCAGATTTACATATCATCTAGTCCTTTATTTAACGCTAACTCTCAACCTATACCTGGCTGGAAAACCCTCATTAATCATTACAAGAATGGTCACTGAGAAATAAATATAATGTTAATGCTCTAGTTATTATTCACGCTCACATTTTTGCTTCTACTTGTTAGTGAAAACTCAATTTTATAGTAAAACTTTCCTATTCATAACACTGATCATAATCAGAACAAAATACTGACCCTGATTTTAATCCAAATTATATGTTAATACTAACACTAACTAGTTAGTGTTACACTAGTTTTCATTCATCCTAACTTGATTCAAATAAGCCTTCCAAACATAGGTTTCAATTTTTTTCCAATATCTTAGTCATTTTCTAACTCTAAACTTAATCTTAACTGGTATATTGAATATTGCAAGTAGATTCTAATATTAATAGCAATACTCTAGTTCACATTCATTCTAATTCTTACCAGGCTTATATTAAAATTTACCTTCAATTTGACCCTCATTTTTTTTTCTCCTTCACTCTAACCCTAACTATGGCTGGAATCCTAACCATATCCTTGCCACTAATCATATCCCACTTCTAAAATTTATGAAAAATGCTCGTTTTGTGCAATCCTAATTGAAATTTCACTGTAATCCTCGAAATAAATTGCAGGTTTTCCTAAACCCTACAGATTTTCTCACTCTTATCACTGAACCTATCTTGTTCCATAAGAGGAATCATTATACCCATTGATCTCAAATCCTGATATTACGAAATACACTGTACTTCCAACATCCCAGATTTTCCTGAATTCCTAGAACCTAAAAAAGTTCAGCTTTACTTAATATTTAACACACTTCTTTCTTTTTTTTTTTTTTTTTTGTCGTCGGTCGTGGGGCTTGAACTCTGGGCCTGGGCACAATCCCTGAGTTCGTTATCTCAAGGTGTGCGCTTGTACCACTTGAGCCACAGCACCACTTTCTGTTTTCCTGGTAGTTAATTGGAGATAAAATTCTCACAGACTTTCCTGCCTGGGCTGGCTTTGAACTGCGGTCCTCAGAAATCAGCTTCCTGAGTAGGTAATGACGCTGACAGAAGGATTACAGTTAAATGTGTAAGGTAATGAGTACATTTCTTGTTGACCATTGTTACTCCCTTCTTTGTTGTTGTCTAACTATCCCTTCCCTCTCCCATCTCCATCACTCTTCTCTCCCCAAGCTGTAAAGTTCATTTTCACTACAATGTGCTGTGAGTATTATTGTTGCAATAGGTCATCCTGTGTTGAACCTAAATTTGCTATTTCTCTAACCCTAATTCTAATTCTGTCTGGTATCCTAACCCTAACCATAATAATAATGATAATTCAATTCAGAAGTTAAAAAATACTCGTTTTTGTTCATCCTGATAATCCTCTGTACATCTTTAATTAAGTTACAGTTTACCTTAAATCCTCCAAATGAGTTTATATGTGCATATATAAAGATATAATTTTATGTAAAAAACAAGATTTTACGAGGAAGGAGTAACAAAAAGGAAATAGAGGGAGTATATTAGTGAAACTGCCACTTCTGAAAATTAATAACCCCTAAAAATAACAAATTAGAAGACAGGGAAATCAAAAACAAAGTAGAACGTCTCCACAGCAAATTGATGACATAGAAGATAATCTCAGGGTCAAAGACAGAATAGATATAATAGGAAAGAGGAAATAATCATTTAGAACAAATCCAAGAAATAAGAAATGATCTTGCCAGAACTTCAAGACTCAGTTAGAAGATCATATTTCGGGGAGATATGTATCAAGAAGGAGAAGAGCAAGAAACTAAATGGATGGGAAGCATATTGCAGAATTCTAGCAGAGAACATGCCAAACATGAGATAGGCTCATTCAGAGAAGAGAAGCCTGTAGAAACCAAACAGAATTCTAGAACTGAACAATCCACCATGACATCATAATCCATTAGAGGATTATTAAAAATCGAGGAAAGGATTCTTAAAGATGCCATAGAGAAAAGAATGATTATTTGTAAAGGATATACAGTCAGAATAAATACAGATTTTTTAGCTGATATGGTAAAAAGGAAAGCCTGGCATTATATATGACAAACATTAAAGATAAACAACTAGCATCATGAATACAGTCCCAAGCCAAACTCTCCTTTACATTTAAAGGATATATAAACATATTTCATGACAAAGAAAACTTGAAACAACGTATTTCCATCAAATTATCAGGATAAAATATAATCAAATATATCCTACATAGAGGAGATCAAGAAGAAGAGGAACTGGTTATATAAAATGCTCCGTACCAGAGAACAAGGTAAATATGTTAAGAGTAGATGAGGCACAGCTCCTAACAACAGGTGTATAACATAACAGAACTTATCAGATATTTCTGTCTGAACTCTCAATATCAATGGACTTAAATTTCCAAATAGAAGACATAGATTAGATAGTAGTATCAAAAACCAAGATGCGTCCATCTAGTATCTATGAGAGACACATTATCAAACACATTCTAAGAAGCTAGAATTAGACTCCTCCTCAAATCACATAGGGACTCACCACAGAAAGAGAACTATGAACCAAACTCTTTGATAAGCATTAATGCAGAACTTCTTAATAAAATTCTCACTAATCAATTTCAGCAACTAACAAAAAATCATATGGTATGATCAAATAGGATTCATCTTGGATACGATTTGATTCAATATTCTTGTCAATAAACATAATACAAACCATCAGCAGAACCTGGACAAGAAACACATGATAGTCAATAGAGATGTAGAAATAGCTTTTAACAAGCTCTAATACCCCATTATGATTGAAAGGTCTAAGAACCTAGGAATGCATGGAACATTCCTCAATATTAAACTGATTATGTATATGACAGAGATAATTAGCATTTACCTAAGGGTGGAAGCATGAAGACATTAACATGAGGAATGAGAAAAGGATGTCCACTCTCTACTACTCTTCAATATTGTAGTGGACTTTCTTGCAAGAGCAATAGACAAGAGAAAAACATAAAGCAGATCAAAATAGGGTAGAAGTAAAACTATCCCTTTTTACAGATGAAATGACCCTATATTTACAGGACCCTGTAGATTCCTCCCTAAAGTTAGTAAAGGTGATGCTAACCTTCAGCACTGTCGCAGGATATAAAAACTACAAGAATCAGTAGTTTTTCTGTTACCAAAAATGGGAAGATCCACGCTGAAATCCAAAAACAACCTCATATGTACTAGCCTCAAAATCAAATCAAATCTAAACAAAACAAAACAACAACAACAAAACTAGGAATTATTCTTGAACTAAAATTGTGAAGGACCTGTATGTGAAAACTTAAAAAATATAAAAAGGGAAATTGAAGGAGATTCAAGGAAATAGAAAGTCGTTCAGTATTTCTGGTTGGAAGAATTAACATTTTGAAAACTGCAATACTTCCCCTAAACAATTGTCAATGCAATACTCATCAAAATCCCAACAATATTCTTCACTGTAGAAGAGAAAGCAATGCAACTATAATATGGAATTACAAAATTACAGATGAAACAGCATGCTTAGAAATGAATTCATTGGCCTATAGTCATCTTACACACACACACACACACACACACACACACACACACACACACACACACACATTCACAAAATGGAATTATATTCACCCATCAGAAAGATTACTTTTCACCAGTGGTAAGAAAAATGAAAGGTTTGGGAAAATTATATTAAGAGAAAAGAGAAAGGAATGCAGAATCAGAGCAATATAGGTTTCATGGATTCATTCGTTTGTTGTAGCTAGAAGATGCATACAAATCTATAAGTAAACAAGACAGATTCTACCTTGTCCGTTAGAATGGCCATTACTAAGAGAACTAACAATAGCAAATGCTGGCATGCATGTAGCCAATTGGGAACTCCATTAGCAAATGCTGGCATGCATGTAGCCAATTGGGAACTCCATTACACTGTTGGTGGGAAATTAAACATGTTCAACCACTGTGGAATGCAGTACGGAGTTTACTGAAAAGAGTAAATATAGATCTCCCTTAAGACCCAGTAATTCCCCTCATAGGCAGTAATTCAATAAATAACAAACAAGCTCACATGAAAGCTACCAGCATAACCATGTACAGGGCTCAGGCCCAGAGTTCAAGGACTGGAAAAAAGTTACCACTCCTGGTATTTGTTTCCGCAAATATGAACCGTTTTATATAAGATACCAAATCAATCTATTTGCAGTAGCTAGATTAGGACTTAAATGTAATGGGTGATAAATGGCTCCTTTGTTGAATCTTAGGAAGAGATGAAGGTAGTCCATAAAGGGGAGATTTTTGGTTGTTGTTGTTTGAGGGGCTTGAAGTCTGGGCTTGGGCACTGTCCCTGAACTCTTCAACTCAAGCTGAGTGCTCTACCACCTTGAGCGACAGTGCCACTTCTGGTTTTCTGGTGGTTAAATGGAAATAAGAGTCTCAGGGTCTTTCTTGCCCACGCTGGCTTTGAACCGTAGTCCTCAGATCTCAGTTTCCTAAGTAGCTAGGATTACAGCTGTGAGCAACTGCACCAGGTAAAAATGGGGGCTTTTTAGAAAAGAAAATCCACCTCTTCACCAGTGTCTAAACCTCAGATATTACTATTAGAACACTTCATCTTCACCTCATTTCATCAGACATTTGTAAATTTTCTCTTTTCCTTCATGTGGGAATACTGCAGTCAATTATCAACTCATCTGGGGGACTGGATCAATTGTATGATAATTGCTAGCAGCTAATTTAAGAACTTTTACTTCAAAAGAAATGAAACCCTCATTTGGAATAATTGTTTTCTCTTTTTATTACAAATCTGTGCTTGATTACTTCCTAATGTGATATTGGACTTCCTAATAGAGTGATGAAATTTTCTTTCTTTTCAACCTCTCCCACATGTGGTCAAATATTTAAGAATTCAAAGATTTGCACTGATAATTGATTAAGCTGACTTCTAAGAAAATGTGCATTTCTGGAATTTGGTCTTCTGTCTTGTTCTTACATACACAAGCTTTCTATGATTTATTTGTTCTACAAGGAATTATACTTTCCAATCTTTGTGTGACCAATTTTAGTCTCTCTGATCAGTCTTTCTGATCCTCTCTTTGGAGTCTCATTTGAGTCTACCTCATAAAAAATATATTAGTTATCGGCTAAATGACTCTCAGCTTCTGTTTTTTGCCTGATTTCATCTAGGCTGTGATAGCAACCCTGCCTGGCTGTGCTTAATGGAGTGTGTGTGTGTGTGTGTGTGTGTGTGTGTGTGTGTGTGTGTGTGTGTGTGTGTGTGTGTGAGTGTTGTTTTAGATGTCAAGGATTACTATTCAAGACAGTAGTTTCTCTGGGCCCCGTGTTCCCCTTGCCTAGAGTCAATGGGTTTTTCTCCTAAAGATACAAAGAACAACTGACTAAATTCCTGTTAATTCTCTCAAAATGAGGCAATCAGGCATCCTTGCAAAGCCATCAATAATGCTTTTTAACCACTTACAGAAGTCGTCTATCAAAATGGCTTTTCAAGGTTGACTGTGAAAAATGTTCATTTCCAAGTAGGCACCATAAAGTAGATCACATTCCTGGGATCAGACTTTTGGAAGGAAGCGTCCCCTTCCTTCCTTCTCTTATGATAGATCAAACCATAATATTCTTCAGTTGTGGCCAGCCTGGAGCACATATTCCCAAGAATATTCTGTAGTGTAAAACAGGACCAACTTTCAAAATAACGGTGTAAATACTTGTCTACTACAGACTGATTTATCTTGCTTTTATCTGTTGTTATTTTCATTACTTCAAACAGATGGATAATTTATGTAGGGATTAGACAAAGGATTAATGGAATAAACATTCAGTTTACTTTCATAGATCCAATATAATACACTTAACCCGTAATGGACAAATAAATCCAACTCTAGAAACAATGTCATGAATATAAAATAAGCCTTAACACGTATATTCTGGCACACATACACCATCATCTACTCAAAAATTCAGTCTCTCTGTAAATATTTAATTGGTATGAAATAATAAAAATTTAATCAATGAATTTGACTTTTAAGTATTATCTGAAATAGTCCTCATGTATATAATTGTAAATAATTTTATAGATGTCACCTAGACAAGAATTTAACATGCATGTAAAAATCAAATTTCCTCAATTTAAGCTATATGAGAGGGGTCATACCCTCGTGTACTATGTGGTGTGAATTTTACCACAGTGATGAACCCTTCCAACTAATACCAAGAGTCATGTGCAATAATTTATTATTTGATGTTAAGATGAGTGCTAAGTGTAGAATACACTTTGAATTATTACATTAACTCACAGAAATGAAGCAATAATGATATGTTATTTGTTTAAATTCTAATGCTTCTCAATTTTACAATTCATTAAATATATTATTAAAACTATTTTCACTTTCTTCTTTTCTATAGCTGCTGAAATGAAAATTATATATTAAACATTCAATATTAAGAAATCAATAATAAGTAAACTATTATTAAAATGACGTACTATTAAACTGTGATTTGAATTATACTTCTAACAAATTGTGATGTAAGCAAGTCAATAGAATTAAGGGTGATCATTTTTAAACTTAGCAGCTTGTTATTTTTTTTTTATTTTTGGGTCCGATCGTGGGGCCTGAACTCTGGGCCTGGGTGCTGTGCCTCATCATTTCAGCTCAAGGCTAGTGCTCTACCACTTGAGACACAGTACTACTTCTGGCTTTTTTCTTTTTGCTTATGTGGTGTTGAGGAATCGAACCCAGGGCCTCAGGCATGCAAGGCAAGCACTCTACCACTGAGCCACCTTCCCAGCCCAGCAGCTTGTTATTTGTTTCCTAATTGTGTCATTTGTTATTCTTGGTCCAAGTCATCGCTTCATCTTAATTGTTTAGTTTTCTATTTTATCTCTATTGGTATGCTGATTGTGCATTTTGTTTTCCCTTTTTAATGATTGACATGAAGCTGAAAATCTGTATGCTAGTTTATTACTTGCTATGTTAATGTAAAATTACTGCTTTCCACAGCTGTTCTGCTCTGTGATACTACAGTATTTCCCCCACTCCCATCTCCTGTATTGCTGCTCTCATATATTTTATTTTATTTTTATTTAAATTTTATTGTCAAGGTAATATACAGATAGGATATAGTTACATAAGTAAGGTAATTAATTTATTTCTTTTCTAAATTACCCTTATTTTTCTCCCTCTTCACTCCCAATGCCCTCCCCAAGTTTACTTACAAAATATTTTCTTTTGAGTACTACTGTTGCATAGGTTCCCCCTTTGTCCTTTGTCTCACCATTTAGTTTTTTTTTTCCTTTCACTTCCCTAGTTCAGATCAACATATTGAAAATACCCAGGGTATCAAAATCCAATACAGTGACTACAGGGGATTAATCATAGGTGGGGAAAACACAAAAGGATAAAAAGAAATCACATAGTACATTAAGAACCACAATAACAAAGAACATGTCTTGGAGTTCATTTAACTTGGAATCACCTTATACGATCATATGTACATAGCTATTGAGCTATTCTGCTCATCTAATAAGATTATCCTTGATGTACACAATAACGCTCCCCTATTATCCAGTAATCCCACTTCTAGGCATATAACCAGGTGATCACAAACAAGGCCACAGTAAAGATACTACTATGTATCACAGTAATACTTACCAAAAATGACACACACACACATACACACGTACACACTTACAGATAAACAAACGTGGAAAAATATGCTTGCATCACAAAGAATGTGACCACCTCATTTGTAAGGAAATGGAAAATCTTTGAAAAAATCATATTAAGTGAAGTAAGCCAGACTTAAAGAAACATAGGTCCCATGGTTCCCCTTATTTGTATTAATTAGTTTACATCAAGGATAATCTCATGTATTTTAATTTGACATTTTGTTCTATGTTGAGTGTGCAACATTATTGCTATATTGTTTGTTATTATTTCTGATAATAGGCAGGTATACTTAAAGAATTACATTCATCTCATCCATTATTGAAGGAAGAACAACTAAAAGAGTAACCACTACTAGGAAGAACAACTCCTCCTTACTTAGCTTCATTCCTATGTAAGGCCAATGTTGTCCCCTGTATCCTCATGTTGTACACTACAACTCTATACCTGGTCATAATGTATATCTAGTATCTTATGCATTTTGAACTAAATGCCCCAGAAATTGCACTTTGCTTTACTTTTTAAAAAAAAATTCTGTCTTAATGTTTGAGGATTGTGTGTGTGTGTGTGTGTGTGTGTGTGTGTGTGTGTGTTTACAAAGATCAGAACATAACATTTTTCTTCATTTCGAGTCCATCTTTCAGGTCATCGTAAGTTGTGGCTAATGGGAGAAGTCTCTTGTTTTTTTAAGGATGAAACAGAAAAAGATATTTGTGCATGTACCAGAGTTGCTTTATTAGTGTAGTTGAACACTGAACTTCGATTTATATCTTGGCTGTTGTTGTGAATAATGTGAATAACAATGAACTACAGATATATTACGAGTTACCCGGAGAGAAATAATCACATGATTGGTGGGTCAGATGGTATTTCAACTATGATTTCTTTAAAAAACTTCATACTACTTTCTACAAGGAGAATACTAACCTGTATTTTGACCAAGAGTGTAGAAAATTTCCTTTTCCTCACACTCTCACCAACATTATTACCTTTTATTTAAAAGGTAATAAAGGGCAAATTTTTACTATCTTCAGTACCCCAGACTGGCTTAAGACTGAAATCCAACCTCCTAAATGCTTGGAATTACGAACCTTTACCACCACACCTGGTTCCTTTGATTTTTTTTGATAAGAGTTATAATAGTTATAAAGTAGTATCATAGTAATTTTGAATTACATTTCTCTAATGACTTCTGCTCACAATGCATTAAGCCAGCACAGAAGTTATATTAAACACAACTGTGTAAACCCACTGGTGATATAGAGGGGTTTATGGAAAACATGTCTATTCAAACTTTTGTCCATTTTTAATCAAGTATCTTGTTAATCTCATTTTTAATCTCTCTATACAAAAATAATTAATTCAAGGTAGTAAAAAGGAAAAAATTAAGCAACTCCTAACATTTTCAATAACTTGATATTGCTTAAATCATTTTCTGTTTATGCTTGAAACTATATAACAATTTAGTTAGGCCTTTTACATAGCTATATGTATTTCTTTTATTTTACATTGATTGCTCTTTCCAAAGCCTGCCTGTCTAATTTTGGTTTCTTTCGGTTTTAAGTAGTTCAGATTTCAAACTGAAGAATAAATGAAAGTAAGCAAACAAAAATACAGTTCCTCTCATCTGATAATGCCTCTACAAGAATGAGAAAAGAGTTCATCATCCTAAGGACCCTTAATTCTTAAGATAATATTTGCTACAATGCTAATGTTATTACCATTTTAGTGTTTGGAAAAATTGTAATTAAAGGCACTAAGAGCATGGCCCAAGACACACAGTGAGGAAGGAAATGAGTCAAATTTCCAAAAGTCTTTCAGCAATACACAAAAGGTAAATAAATTCTCTCCATTCTCTGGTACTCTCAATTCAATATTCATATTGTCCAAGAAATAATAGCATAGCAATTATTTTCCATGGTGATTGTTTTCTGTTACATTTTGTCTTCAACACAGACTGTGTTGGTGACATTGGGTTATTATGCACAGAGCTAAGCTTATAAATTATGGTCCAAAGAGAGGCAAATTTCTTCTGTTCCATAGTTCCAGTATCGGTTTAACAAAGTACTAAATCTTTTAAATCACATCACTTACTGTATTTTAAGAATTCAAGAATGAAAAAATTCACATATAATCACTCCAAAATGCTTTAAAACTAGGAGATGATAAAACAGGCCTCTGTGAAATAAATTTTCTTCTACTTTTAAAATTATTCTGAAAGCCTTGTGCTGGTTTGTCACACCTGTAATCCTAACTACTCGAGATACCTACTCAAGAGGCTAACATCTGTGGATAACATTTGGAAGCCAATCAGGGCAAAATAAATTCATGAGATTATTTTCAAAAATTTTAATGAACTAGCAAAGTGCCAGGAATGGAAATGTAGCTTATATAGTAGCTCACCAATCTAGAGAGCAAGACTTAGCGAGATCTTGAGGCCCTGATTTCAAACTCTGAGCATGCTAACATGCAGGAATTCACACACACTCACTTTTTCAAAATATCTTCATATCAGTGTTTTGCATTAATTTCTTTGTTAATGATAATATATGGGTAAAATAGGCAAAATAAACTCTTCCATCTCAAAACATTTTTATACTTTTTTTGTAAAAATACTGTACAAAGGGGTTACAGTAACATGAGCAAAGTAATAAGTACATTTCCTGTCAAGCTTTGTTACCTCCTCCTTTGTTTTTCCCCCACCATTCCTTCCCTTCCACCTCCACAAGTATACTCCTCACACCCGCAAGCCCCACCCAATGTCCCCAGCCTAAATTGTAAAGTTCGTTTTTCAAAATAATGTCTTGTGCATCTATTGTTATACAATGGGTCAAACTGTATTCCCATTTAAGCATGTTGTTTTGTCCCTTTCTTTCCCCAAATTAGAGAAGTGTATATACAAGATGCAGGTGCACCAACATCAAATAAAGTGAAAACGAGGGTTATACTGTTGGGGAGGAACGTATAAAAAACAAAAAAAATCACGTTGTACATTATAAATATGTGAGAAACAACAGCAAGAAAGAAAAAAATTGTGTCTCTATCTTGGGGGTCACTTAGCTTAACATCAACTTATTTAGTCATACACACAAAGCTTTTCAACATTTCTGCTTATCCCAGACATATACTAGTTATTGCAAATAAGGGATACCATGGGACCTATGTTTCTTTGGACTTGGCTTACATCAGTTAATATAATTTTTTCCAAGACTTTCCATTTCCTAACAAATTGGGCGATGTCATTCTTTCTGATGGAGGCATAGAATTAATATATAGACATATATATGTATATATATATATGTATAGAATATATGTGAGTGTGTGTTTGTACACACATATACACACAGAACATTTTCCTTTTTTGTTTTTTAGAGCAACTTAGTTTTCCACCAACATCATTTTTTCAAATGTTTTTATTGTGATTACATGGTTACATAAGTTCCCAAATTTCACAATATTGTGGGATAGTGATGCTTAGTTAAAGTCACAAACACATTCTAACTTTGATGGAGCAAATTGTCTATCATAGTCTACAACATTTATGAGTTCTATGAGCTTTGCAATAGAGTTATTTCATATACATATACTTCTTTTGCTTTGAAATATGTATATTTTTTGTTTTGTATAGCGTCAGCTATTCCCTCTTTCCCACTTGTTCCCTCCCTCCCTTCAGTGACATGGAGTTGCTTAGTTTATTTTGGTCAATGTCCAGTGCAGCTGATGGATCCCACTATTGTATGTTTTTCCCTGATTCTCTCTAGTCTTGTGTTGTCCTCTGGTTTCCCTTCAGTGTGCACATATGATCAGCAAAATGGGATTATTTAGTAGTGATTCGACCAGATGAGTGGAAGTTCTTTTTTTCTTAAGTGTTGTTAATTTTTTCATATCACCTTACATTTTGGATTTAACATCCACTTATCATGGAGACCATATGCCGTTCGTCTCTTTGCTTTTGGCTTACCTCGCTCAACATGATTTCCTGTAGCTTGATTGATTTCCTTAATAATGCCATTATTTTGTCTTTTCTAATGGATGGAAAATATTCCATTGTGTATAGTTACCACACTTTTTGGATCTACTCATCTCTGGTGGTACATATGGTTTTTTTTCATATCCTGGCTATTGTGAACAGTGCTGCAATAAGCATGGAGGTGCATGTGTCCTTGAATATTAGTACCTGTTGTTCAGAATAGATGCCTAGAAGTGGTATGAATGGGCCATAAGGAACGTCAATATTTAGCTTTCTGAGGACTCACCAGACTGCTTTCCAAAGTGGTTGTGTAAGTGTACATTCTCAGACACACACACACACACACACACACACACACACACACACACACAGAATGTTTTCTTGATCATTCTTCTACTGAGGGGCATCGGAGTTGGTTTCATATCTTAGCTATGGCAAATAATGCTACAATAAACATTGTTGTGGTGGTAGTTTTAGTATGGACTTGTTTCTGATCATTTAGGGGAATGCCCAAAAGTGGGATTGCTGTGTAATATGGGAGCTCTATGTGGAGTCTTTTGAGGAACCTGCAAACTGCTTTCCAAAGTGGATGAACAAGTTTACACTCCCACCAAGAATGCAGTAGGCTTCCCTTCTGGCCACATCCCTTCCAGCATCTGTTGTTGTAAAAGTATGGAACGATTCACTAATTTGCGTGTCATCCTTTTGCAGGGACCATATTAATCTTCTCTGTATGTTCCAATTTTAGTGTATGTGCAGCCAAATTGAGCACAGAACATTATTGTATATATAAAGTGTAATTGATTTTCTTAAACTAGACAATTCAACAAAAAGTAAGTTCAAAAGAATTGTGAAATTTTGAACCATTTATTCCTTACATAAGCACACATTTAAGAGTAAAGTCAAGATTGACATGGCAAAAACAAAATAATTCCAGGTATTTGTTGTTCATGAGATGTGTAGAAGAGGAATTCAATTATTCTACACAAGGCACCTGTCATAGTGATCATTGCAGCAAATGTTAAGGTTTGTTAAAAGTTTTAATGATTTAAATATGTTTATTTTTGGGATTTGCTTATATATGATAAAATTAAGACAGTTTAGCAGGTCATAAAATTTTTTGATAAAGTATATAATATTTCTAGTAGCATGTACTAGTAAGTATGTACATTTCAGAGTTTATAGAAACTTTACTAATGAGAAGTTGCAAAGACTGTTTAAAGAAGCAGAGTGAAGAGTTAAGATTTAAAGTACACAGTTTCTGTTAAATCTTTAGGGCTCCCTTACGTTGTATGTTAATGATGAACAAATAATTATATAAGCCACATATAAATGATGAGATGAACTATAAATAGTAATCTTAGTGGGTAAATTTAAAGGCTACTCATAGCTTTATCCAGTTTTACATGTACAGGAATATGAGAAAATAGTAAAATCTACTATGTACACTTCAAATATTGAAAACCCTGGTAATTATTTTGTTTTTTATTTTAGTAATCATTAATATTTAATTATTTTTTTCTTCATAGCATTTTTTCCTTGTAATATAATAAAACATTTTGTGAGTCGTCACTAAGAGGTACTTTGAAAATATTATTGGGATGGCCACACCATTTTTCATAGGTGCATGTGAATTTACAAAGAGCAAAACTAAAAACAAAATATTGATTAAAATTTTTATCAAGTAGAGTCTGAATCAGTAGTGTTGATAAATGTCCACACCTAAAATCTTAATCCTAGGCTGAAGTAGTGGTATTACAGAATTGAGGCCACAAAATTGAGAAACTGTGTTTTGTTTGTTTTTGTTTTTTTTGCTTTGTTTTTGTTGGTTGTGGGGCTTGAACTCTGGATCTTGGGTACTGTCCCTCAGTTCTTCAGCTCACGGCTAGTGTTACCACTTGAGCCACAGCACCACTTTCATTTTTTCTGCTTATGTCATGCTAAGGAATGAAATTCAGGACCTCATTCATGCAAGTCAAGCACTCTACCACTGAGCCACCTTCCCAGCACCTGAGAAACTGTGATTTAAAAAATCATGTGAACAATATTTGCTTTCTCCTTTGGGTTATATAATGAAATATGTAAACATATTTTTATATTTTTGTGAATTGTCATACTTCTAAATTTATACTAACTGCAGCCAATTTATCCTTTTCAAAGTCAAGAAATATTTCTGAGAGTTTGCTTCTGTGAAGACTGTTTTTGCATTTATAATTTCTTCTGAGTCATTTTTATTTTTTATCAAAATTACTTTATATTTTATGTTGATGAGTTATCATACATCAACTACCTTCAAATGTACATGTAGAGTCTCAATATAGCAGTATGAGTATTCTCATACAACTCGTTTATCTGTTACGCACTTTAAGTATTATGATATTTTTCCCTCTCTTGCACTCTCTCATTTCTGCTCTTTCTCTTTCATGCTCTATGTCTGCTACTTAGATTTTCTGCTGGTCTACTATTATCCATCAGGATCCACTGGTTTTGTGGGGATAGGGACCATCCCTTACCCTTGCATTCTTTAAGAATTATAACAGTGACGTGAAATTATTCTTTGCCACTCTAAATGGCAAAACAACAGATCTAGGAATTCCTTTTCACTTTAAGTACTATTATAAATTTTATCTCATATGAACCATTGAGACTGATAAGATACTTTTAGCTTGGGACCTAAAAGTTCTTTTTCTTTACAAGCAACCTTTTACTTTTATTATCAGTAAGTAACAAAAACAAAGCTATCCTATGGAAAGTAGGCTGAAGTTGTTCACAGGGATGAAAAACAAGGTAATGGGGGAAGTAAGTACAAAGGATATCCCTCATATAGCACAGATCCTTAAGAGTAGTTTATGATGTACACTTTGTGATAAGCACAATGTGCTGGGAACTGTAGATTAAATCACTGAACACCTGATATATATTTATATGCACATATATTTATATATGTATATTTATTTACATATGCATATATGCATATATAGGCCCATATATGTACACATGAATGTTACTATACACACAAATACATACATATGTACACACATGTACACATGCACAAATGGAGAAAGACACATAGATATAGCCAACAAAAGTTTCACTAGTTGTTGAATATGCCTTTGACAGAATGTTTGGTAACAAATGTGTTGAAGATATATTTGTCTCTAAGAGTTCTTTTACCACTCCTCTTATCTCTTACAACTGGTCGGTTTAGAGAGATTCGACTTGAAAAAATGCAGTACAAGTGATAGCAAGTCACTCGGAAATCTAAATAAGTATAGGTCATATGGTGTCTCCCTGCTCCCCATGGAATGCTTGCTCTTGTAGACACTCTCAACAGCCAAAGTAGTAGGATTATTAAGAATAAAGTTATAAGGCTTTAAATGGCATCCTTCCTTGGGCTCTTTTCCAACAGCCAGCATCAATTCCTAAGCAGATGAGTGACTCCCCAGAAGACGGGCGCACAGGTCAAAATTTAACTAACCCATATGAAAAGTCTAAAGTGAGAAATGCTGACTGAGGTCGTGCTGATGTCCTAGCCACTAAAATAAGGAAAAAAGAAAGTTTTTTTATGTATTAAAATTTAAGAATAATTTGTAACCTGTCAATAAATGTGTAGAACACAATTATATCAACTGACAAAAGATGATGTGCATTTCATTTATGTGATTTTGGACTTGGAAATTGTTTTTAAGTGTGTCTACACAAGTAGAATCAGCATGAAACAAGCCAACATTTCTTCATTTAAGACACAAGAAAAGGATACAGGTTGTTCCATTGTAACAATGAGATTTGCAAGATACTATTAGAGGGAGGTGGACGGAGGTGTTGTGGATGTGTGAAGGTAAGGAATAGTAGGGGAATACAAAGGAGGTGGTAACAATGCTCAATAAGAAATGTACTCATTACCTTACTTATGCAACTGTAACCCTTCTGTACAGTATCTTTACAATAAAATATATATTAAAAACATACTAGGAAAACTGTACATATAGCAAGTTGTATTTTTCACTCAATATAAGTAAAGTATTAGTTTTAGGACCACAGGCATACTAAAATTTTGGATGCTCAAATTCTCTACATAAACACAGTATATTATTTTCATTAGAATCTGCCCTCAACCTAGTGCAGTGTAATTTCTGTGAAAATTTTTACTATATTCTATGTTATAGTGGAAAATAAAATATATTCACTATCAACAGATACAAATTTATTTCAGATAATTTTTGTCTGCATTTTGTGGATGGAATTGCGAGAGCTAATTTGAAAAGCACAAATTTAATCACCAAGAGCTATCTTCAAGATGTAACAAAGATATAATACAACATCATTGAATGGTATGGGACTCTAAGGAGAAGTACTTCAATTGAAACATTATCAGAAATTGTAAGCAAGCAAAGACTATATAGAAATGCAGCTGCTAGATTTCTCACGGAGAGCTTTTATAACATTTGAAACACAAGTCAGAACCTCATGGAAGTGTAGACAATTTTCCTTCACCTTTCTGTCAATCTTGGTCATTATCAATCATAATATAACTAATCTAGAATAATCTTGTAATAAGAAAATGTTTATGAGAAGTGGAGGAGAATGGTGGAGGAGAACCTGGAGGCTAAACAATCTCTCTCACAGAAAGCAGTTTTAGTGTTCCAGCGAACAGTACTAGGCTAGAGTATCACACTGTGTGCCATCACAGTACAGAGTTTGGCTAGAGAGGGAAAATCCAGGGAAGGAGACAGATCTGAGCAGTTGCTGTAGCCATGGCTGAGGCAGCTTTGGTGGCGGCCATAGTCACTCTGCCATACATACAACAGAGGGGGTCCAGGACAAAGGCACCAGACACAGTGGGTGAGCAGATTCTACTCAACACCAGCAACAACTGAAAAGGAGCAGATGAGTTAAACCATCTTAACAGGCCCATATCAAGCATTGAAATAGAAAAAGCAGTAAGAGACCTCTGTTCTTAGAAAAGCCCAGAACCACATTGATTTACAGCAGAATTCTACAAGGTTTTCAAAGCAGAGCTCATACCAATACTCCTCCAACTCTTCAATGAAACTGAAAGAGAAAGTTCACTACCAAACTAGTTCTATGAAGCCATCATAACCCTCATGCCAAAACCAGGTAGGAACTCATCAAAGAAAGAGAATTACACATCCATTACTTTGATGAACATTGATGCCAAACTTCTCAACAAAATTTTCGCCAAACAATTCAACAATTCATCCAAAAAATTACATACCATGATCAAACAAGATTCAGTTCAGGGAAGCAAAGCTGGTTCAATATACGCAAATCAATTAATTAACACCATTTTATGATGAAGTTTCTGCATAAACTAGGAATCCAGGGAATATTCCTCAATAAAATAAAGGCTGTATATGACAAACCTGCAGCCAGAATTATGCTAAATTGTCAAAAAGTAAAGACATTTCCTCATAACTCAGAAACGAGACAAGGGCGTCCACTCTCTGTACTTCTCTTCAATTTACTTTTAGCATGCCTAGCTACAGCAATAAGAAAAGATGAAAACATAAAAGGGATCCAAACAGTGGAAGATGAAGTAAAACTCTCTCTCTTTGCAGATGACATGATCTTGTATTTAAAGAATCCCATGGACTCCACTCCCAAATTACTCATGCTGATTCAAAACTATGGCAATGTATCAGGGTATAAAATTAACCCTCAAAAATCAATGGCTTTTCTGTACGCCAACAATGAGAAAAGAGTGGCTGAAATCAGAAAAGCAACTCCATTCTTAATAACCCCACAAAAAATAGAATAGCAATGAATTAACTTAACCAAAGAAGTAAAGGATCTCCATGATGAAAACTTTAAAAACCTGAAAAAGGAAATCAAAACAGAACTTAGAAAGTGAAAAAACTCTCTTGATCCTGGATTGGAAGAATTAACATCGTGAAAATGGCAAAACTTCCCAAGGCTATCTACAAATTCAATGAAATACCAATCAATATTTCAATCTCATTCTTCAAGGAAATAGAAGAGGCAATCCAAAAAGTCATATGGAAGGATAAAAGGCAATGAATAGCATAAACAATCCTTAACAGAAAAAACAGTGCTGGAGTAATATCAATACCAAATTTCAAACTCTACTACAAAGCATTAGCAAACAAAACAGCTTGGCACTGGCACAAGAACAGAACTCAGGACCAATGGAATAGAATTGAAAACCCAGAAATGAGCCTACAGACCAATAGGCACCTAATCTTTGATAAAGGAGCTAAAAAATAGAATGGAAGAAAGACAGCCTCTTCAGTAAAATGCTGGCAAAACTGGTTAATCACTCATAGAAAACTAAAGCTAGATGCTTATCTATCATCCTGTACCGAATCAGAAAAAAATGAAAAGAATACTTAAAAAGACCAAAAGTTCAGAAGAGATAAACACACACACACACACACACACACACACATGCACACACACACACACACACACACACACACACACACACACACTCACACGTATACACCTAAAATAAAAATTATGGGAGGAAAATAAAATTAATAGAAAACAATTTTAAAAATTAAAAAATTTTTAAAAAGGTTCAAATAAGAGTTCTTTCATTGCAACAATGAGATGTACAATTCATTATGTCGAAAAACGAACTTAACACCTTTGGTGGGGGGTAGGGGAGGATAGGTGAAGGGAGGGGAGAAGTATGGGAAGGGATGGGAAGGGGAAACAAGTAGGCAACAATGCTTGATAAGAAATATACTCATTATCTTGCCCATGTAATTGTAACTCCTCTGTACTGTATTCTCACTATAAAAAATAAAATTAAATTAAAAAAAAGAGTTCTTTGATTTTTTTTTTTTGGTGGGGGGATGGGGGCAATGGTACGATTGTGTATCTCCCGTGTCCATTACCAGTCTCTTGGTGGAGTCTCTGGTCTGCTTGTGGTGTTTGGTTTTCCTGTGGCTTGACTGTTTTCTTAAGTCAGTTTGTTTGAACAGGCAGAAAAATGCTTTGCCTAACCCATTGTTTTGTGATCCTCCTCCCAGGCTAGTTCAGTGGGAGGTAGATTTGCTTTGAGTATCCCAAACGAGGGAGATGGGAGTTTCCTCCAGATTGGAGACTCTGTGATAAGACTAGGTTATGGGTAGAGTTGAGGCCTTTCAGCAATCAGTAGCTTTTCCTTGTTGGGCTAGCTCCTGAGACTCTCAGAGAGCCCAGCTTGGAGCCATTCTCAGGGTTTATGTTTACTGAGTTTTAATTGTTGTCTAGGCTGCTGTAGGGAGGGGCAGCCTCTGGCTCTGTTTACCCAGTGATGAAAGTCACTCCTCAGGGGGCAGATTTTTCTCTGTCTGGGCTAGTTGACTTTCCCATGGGTGGAGCTGTACCTGGGAGGTCAGGTAAGGTTCCTGTGACCTGCTAAATGACTCTTTTGTTTTCTTCCAAGGCCTGTGTTGGAGCTAGTTGCTCAGCCTGGCCTTTGTTAGTATCAAAGACAGAGATCTCCAACGGTAGGGAACATGCAGCCTTCCCTCCTCTGCTCCCTGAGAAGGAATGAGATGAGGGTTCTACTCATGGTAGAGTATTGTTCCTGGGCAGTTTCTGGTCTGTGATCTGCAGGATGAAGATATCTGCTCCTTATCAGTTCTTGCTTGTGTTGGGTAGAATCCACTTGCCAGCCACATCTGGTGCCTTTGTCCGCTATTCCGTCTGTAGTTATGGCTGCCAAGATTGTCTCTGCTACCAACTCTGCCACTGCAGCCATGGCTAGCTGCATGTGTCCAGATTTGTTTCCTTGCTTGGATTTTCCTTCTCTGTCCAAACTCTCTGTATTGATATGAAATACTTGGCGTGTCTCTGTAGCCGAAGACTGTTCACTGGAATACTTAAATGCTTTCTATGGGAGAGCTTGTTTAGCCTTCAGCTTCTCCTCTGCCATCTTCCCCCGAATCTCATGATTTTTTTATGTGTTTTTTTTTAGGGAAAAATGTCATTGGTGTTTATATTTTGTGTTGGCATAAAATGAGCCTACTATTGTCTTAATTTAATAAAATAAAACTCTCTGAGCACTGGTGGCTCATGCTTGTAATCCTAGCTACTCAGGAGGCAGAGATATGAGGACCTCAGTTCAAAGACAGCCCAGGCAGAAAAGTCGGTGAGACTCTTATCTCCAATAAGCCACTAGAAAACCAGAATTGGCACTTTGGCTCAAGTGGTAGAGCACTCACCTTGAGCTGAAGAGTGTAGGACCAGTGCCGAGGCCCAGAGTTCAAGCCCCATGAATGACCAAATAAACAAAACAAAACAACAACAACAAAAAAACTCTCTGATTCTATGACAGCAAAAATTTTGTGGGTAATGGTTAAGAGCAGGTTGCCATTCCAAAAAAAAAAAAAAATATATATATATATATATATATATACATATATATATATATATATATATATATATATCACCCACCAAAAAAGAGGAACAATAGGAAATATATAGCAGGAAACTTATAAATCTTAATGGACAAACAGTCTGTCAGTTTGTTTTAACTTTTTATCAAAAATGAAAGTAATACTTGATAATATTTTATTAAGGCATTTAAATTTCTTTGACCTTGACATTTAACATTCGCTTTAAAAAGAAATTCAACAGGTGACAGTGTTTTCTCCTTACTTTTCCAAAGAAATGATTATTTCATCATTATAGTGTATAGCACAATATAACCAGAAAGCATTTGTTAAGGAAAAAAAAATTCCCATTATTTGTTTTGCTTGTCTGTATTTAAAGCTGCATACCAGATCTTACCCACCCTATTGTCTGTTTTCTCATTTGAAACATTTCAGTAAATGTGTCAGCCAGCAAAGTTTTACAAAATAGCCTGCTTTCATTCATTGTGCTTTCCAAAATATATCTTACAAATGCTAACAACAAAACACAACTTGAAACATCTGTGGATTTTTCTATTTATGGTGCAAAGTAATCACTTTCCATAATCCCTAGAATCAGCTCTTCACAGGCATTAAATGGTCTTTCACTTCCATGTTTTAGAACAGCAGCATGTAACAATGGTGTACATGTTAATTTGTTCACCACATCTGGTTTGTTTACAGCAAGGACTGAGATGAGGTGAGCAATTATGTAGTTTAAAAAGGCTCTGAGTTGGGGATAAAGAATATCCATTTATGTGATTAATATTTAAATTTAGTTCTATAATGTATACTCCTTCAATTTTCTGGCTAACATGTTCTACATACTAAGTATTTTTAAAAGAAATATTGTACGTTGTTTCCTTGGTGACAACGTAATTGGAAGACTTAAAATTTTCCTATACCATGGCCATCTGAAATGAGATGGATGTACTTAGGTTAGCATAAAGAAATTTTGGGACAGCATTAATGTTTGAATCTTGGATGGGATTTGATTGGGAATTGTGAAAGGCTTTCATAGTATGAGAAGAAAAACAAAAGGCCATACTAATACTTTTAACTGCCACATTGTTTTATTAGTATATTCAAACACACACATATAAACACACAGATACACATTATGAAGACCCAGTCAGTCTGAAAGAAAAATTTTTAATAGGAATTCCCTAAAATATTTAGTCTGCTGAGATCTGATTAGAATTTACAGAAATATCTATTGGCTTCCACTCCTAGACAAATTATTATCATTGATGAAGATGTTGCCATTTGAATTTAGAATACCTCAGAAAGACCTATGTGTTAAAGAAAAATGACATTCCAATTCCTCCCAGACTGTGGAGCATACCTGAATAGTTCTTCTGTAGATTAAGTTATTCAGAGTGAAACTCATGAGCAAATAGACTCTCATCTTCTTTCTTCTTCTATCTTTTAATCATTCTAGGTAAAAAACATTTCTCTTTGACATACTCCCCTCCTTGACATTGTCTTGTCACTGGCCCCCAAAGCAATAAAACCAGCTGAACATACGCCGAAACATTCAATCTTGTACATCTGAGTAAGCCTTTCTGCTTAATAAGTGGACAATATCACTTATTATGGTATGGTATCAAACTAACCCAAAGTTCTAGTCTTTCTAACAATGTGGAGTATATTAAAATGTGCTTCATTATAAATTATCTAACTCCATGTTGTATATTGTGTTTTTTTTTCTGTTGATCCTAGCGCTTACAATCAGGGCCTAACTGTAAAACAGTTTGCAATAAATAATCACATTACTTTTATGATTCCATAATTTTACTTGTTTTCCTACAAATTCATAGAATAGTGTAGCTATGGAAATCAATAAATATTGAATTTTGATATCAGATTATCTATCACTGCAAGTGTTGTCAAAATTTATCTACACTGAAATGATTGTCATTGATATCTTTCTCAAGATTCCAAATGTTTATACTTTCAGCTGACCTTTTACAAAACTCATACCCCAAACATAATTTTTAGTTTGTTCATGCAATCATAAATATATGGCACAAAAATTTAATTAACTTTATTTGCTGTCACTAATGGAGTATACCTAATAGAATTAAGTATATACCCTCAGGGAAATAAGATATTTCCTTCTAAATCCAGACTTGCAGGCAGACAGACAGACACCCACACCCACACACATACACACACCCACACACTCTCTCTCTCTCTCTCTCACACACACACACACATACTTACCACTCTGACTCAGGTTAAGTTCCAGACATTGGGGATCAGACAATGATCTATTAATCAAACTTTCTTGTCCAGACATAAAATACATTAATAATTCCACACATATAGAAACACCAGATCATTCAAAATAATGAGAATATTTAACAGAACCACCCCGCTCTGAGCCATTTACTCCCTGATTTCATTCACTCATGTCTATGCATTTTTCATATCATAATTAAAAATCTTTTTGTATCTCTCTGATTAGCAGAAAATATGTTATCATATAAGAGAAAATGTAGGTAAAATTACTTTTTGCATATGAAATAATGACATTTCTGAGGATAAAACATGCCTGTTTTTCAGTTTGGTTGCCAAAATGGAACTGTTAGATCTTCTGAGTGTTTAACTTTATACCTGAACCTTCAAATTTCACTAGGATTTGAATTGTGTTACTTACAACATTAATGTAAAATAAAAGCATTACTAAATATAAAGAAAATTATAATTTTATCACACTTTAATCTCTTAATTGACTTTATTATAAAAACAATTACATTTATATAACATGATAAACATCCTGAAACAAATTATGAGGTATGGAAACAGAAGAGTCCGTTTTTTGTTTACTGTATGTTGTTGTTATTTATAGTTTGTGATGATTCTGTCTTCTTTACCTCATGCATGGTATATTCATTCTATGTCTTCAGGAAGGTGGGGGTGGGCACAAAGCTTTAGGGAAAGGGGGAAAAATGAAGCAGTGAAGTTCCTTGAACATTGATGAAAGTGAACTATTTAACACATGGGTGGGGAAAGAAGTGAGGGAATGGGAAAATATGAGGGAACTGAAGACATTTCATAAAAGGAAATGTACACATTACTTGACTCATGTAATTGTAATACCTCTATAAATCAACTTAATAACAGGGTAAATTTATTTTAAAAAGGCAAACAAAATATCGTTTCTTAGAATCTTACAAGTATGTTTTGTTCACTGGTTTGAGCTGGTTGAGTCTATCTCTGAAAATAGCTACATTTACATTCATTGGGCGAATTTTTGAGCTACTGGTATATAAAAGTCAATTATGATTGTATGTTTTTTGAGACTGATTCATTTATTTCTTTATCTAATTTGTATAATTTCTATCTACCAGTTTTTGAATTGGCTTGTTCCTGTTTTTCAAGGACCTAGTGGTGCATTATTAGTGCTGATTTAAGATTGTTCTAATTTGTTGATGTACATACTCTATAAATTTTCCTGAGTATTGCCTGTGTTCTTGTGTCCCATAGGAGGTAGTATTTTGTCTGTTCACTTCCACTGAATTCCATAAACGTTAGAACTTCCCTCCATATGTCTTCAGTGACTCACTGATGATTTGGAAATGTGTTACTCAGTCTCTGTGAGTTTCAGAATTTTTTGTGACGCCTTTTGATGATGAGATCTAATTTGGTCCCATTGTCATCTAACAGGATATAGGGAGTAATTTCATTTTTATTTTTGAATTTTCACAGATTTTCTTTCTGATCTAAGATATGATCTATTTTGGAGAACTTTCCATGAGCTGTTAGGTATAGCTTGCCAAAACAAGTATTTGGTTTTGATTTTTTGCTAGATTTTGACCTGGATGGCCCGTCCAGAGGTAAGAATGATGTGTTCAAGCAACCAACAATGTGTTTGGATGTATGCATATTTTTAGGGCAAGTAGTATTTGTCTGATGAATTTGAGAGATCTAGGATTCAGGGCATTGATATCTAGCATTGTTATATCCCTCAGATGGAGAGTTTCCTTCATCAACATTTAATGTCCTTTTTAGTCTCTTTTTACCTTTATACCAATTTTAATTTAAAGCCAATCTTATCTAATATTAATATAACTAATCTGGCCTGTTAATGAGGTCCATTTTTAGTTTGTAAAGATGATATACAGAAGGGATCCAATTACATAAGTCAGATAATGAGCACATTTCTTTTTCAACAATGTCACCTCTTCCCACATGTTGTCCCAGTTTTTCACTTTCAACCCCCCTCCCCCCTAAGTTGTATAGTTCATTTACAAGATAGTGTCTATTGAGTGGCACTGCTACATTTGTTTACACTTTGTCCCACCATTTCTGTGTTTCCCTTGCCCTTTCCAAACTTATATATAAACCAAAGGTGCAGAAATTAAAACGAAATAACAGCATCCGAATTCAGATGGAAAAAGCAAAATAATAAAAAAAACCTCTCAATATCATTTCTTGGAGATCAATTTGATGAACATTATTTTATATGATAATATTCATATAGCTATTGATCCTTTGTGATCCTCTCCAAAGGGCATCCTCCTTTGATCTCACTGTATAAATGTTTAGAATCCCATGTAATTTATCATGTCCAAATGTAATGTTTTCTCTTTTACCATCCAAGTGTGTTAAGTTGTAGAATTAGAGACACATTCTAATACAACAAATGAGGGAAATCGGGCAACCTATATTGCTTTGAGTCTGACATTTTTCACTTAATATAGGTTTGTTCCAAGTCTTTCCATTTCCTTATGAATGGTGTAATATCACTTTTTTTGGGTGAATAGAGTTTCATCATACTGAAGAGTTTCTTCATGGCAAAGGAAAAAGTTAGCAGGGTATATAGAAAGAGAACAGAATGGAAGAAGATTTTTACTAACTAAGCATTAGACAAGGGTTTACATAACTAACCCATATTTACAGATCAAATAAACCCTCAAATAAACAAGAGCCCAATTAATATATGGGATAATGACTTAAAGAGAACTTCTTAGAAGAAAAGTAAAAATGACAAATAGACATATCTCTCTCCATGAAAGAAATGCAAATCCAAACAACACCGAGATTCTTCTCACCCCTGTTACAATGTCATTATGAAAAAAACGAACAATCACATTTACTAATAGGGATGTGGTCCAAAGGAAACTCTATTACATTGTTGGTGGAAATGTAATCTTGTTCAACGACTTTGGAAAACATTATGGAGGTTGCTCACAAAACTGAATAGAAAGCTACCTATGATCCAGCAATTCCACTTATGGGCATTTATCCAATAGAGCAGAAACAAGGCCACACTGAAGCTGCCAGCACAATCATGTTCATTGTTGAATTATTTTCTGTAGCCAACATATGGAATCAGCCTAGATGCCTCTCACTGCAAAAAGGGATCAAGAATTGTGTGCGTGTCTGTATATGAATTATATATAATTTCATTGATCCCTATTTACAAATATGTATGTATATATACATACATAATCAAATTTTATTAATCAATCAGAAAGAATCATATTGCACCATTCTTTTTTGGGGGGTGGCGGGGTCCAGTCGTGGGACCTGAGCTCTAGGGCTTGGGCACTGTCCCTCAGATCTTCAGCTCAAGGCTAGCGCTCTACCACTTGAGCCAGAGTGCCACTTCCGGCTTTTTTCTTTTTGCTTATGTGGTGCTGAGAAATCGAACCCAGGGCCTCATGCATGCAAGGCAAGCGCTCTACCACTGAGCCACCTTCCCAGACCCTACTGCCCCATCTTAAGGAAAATGAAAGACTTAGAAATAATCATATTAAGTGAAATTAACTGGACCCAGAGAAAGTTAGGTTGTATGACTTTCCTTATGTTTGGTAGACAGAAGGTGCACATAAATGTAAAGTTAAACATACTGGATGATATCCAAGGAGGTAAATGAATTATCTGAAGTGTCAGAGTCCATGGAAAGTGTAAATAGTATAGTTCTCTTCAAAGATTAAATCAAAACCCAACAAAATAAATACCAGTAAATGCGGACTACAAGAGAGGACAGTGGGGGGCAAGGTGAGAGGGGTAGGAAATTGAAAAGGATAGAGTAGGCAAGAATTTATTGCATACTCCCAGAATTGAAATAAACAAAATAATGGATAGTATGAAATGGGGGTGAAGATGTTGAAGTGGTAACACAATTCCAGGTGTACTGTATACACAAAATGATTTGTTAAATGGCAAGTAATTCCATACATAACATAATGTTGAGATAAGTATGGACTTTGTTGATTGGGAGGGGTGGATGAGAATGTTGAATGGAGTGACATTAATCAAGATGAATTGTATTCATAAACTGTTTCAGTGAATGGCAACTCCTTTGTACAAATACTTAAAGATAATAAAAGTATTCAAAAGGTTAATTATGATAGTTGAATAGAGCGTTGAACCTCAATTCAATTCCCATTTAATAATATTTGTAACTTGTAGCTTTTGAGAATAAAGTTCAATTAATAAAACATTATGAATACTTTTTTTCAAAAATTTGAAATTTAAATCAATACTACTTTGCTTTTTGTCCACTATTGGGCTGTTATAAGAAAATACTTCAAAGTAAGTTGATTAAAAACATCAGGTCTATATTACCCATACTCTAGAAGCTTGAACATTGATTATAAAAATGATTATTCAAAGCAAATCTTTGTCTTATGGGGGTCTACTCTCTGGTTCATTATAATCTGTTTGCTGGACATTCACATGGCAGACTAGTTATATTGGGCTTCATTTATCAGGATCATTATTGCAGGGTAATCTCTGAAAGGCTGATTCTAATGTCATCAGACAGGGGAATAGAATTTCAATACGTGTAATTGGAAGGAGTTACAGTGTCCAATACTTTTTGCAACTTTTTCTTTAACTCAGTGTAGTGTATCATTTGGATATTATTTCATAGAAAATAATAACTTAAGGACAAACCTATATCGTGTAAATTATGTGAATGATTCTTCTTATAATGGGAATAATTGTAGTGATGACAAAGTGAAGTATGATTGTTTTGTGGCTCTTGAATCACATCATAGGTAATCATGTAAACATGTTCAGCCTTTCTAAGGCCCTTCTGATGTATTTGAACAATCTCCAATGAGTTAACTGATTTCAGAAATACAGATCTCCTTAGATTTTAATTGCTGTTTGCTATTAAGACTCCCACAGACACCAAAATCAGAGTATGATAATTTCTCTGTTAAAACATTAAGTATAAATTGTTATAATTAATATAATATGAAGACTGTAATATTAATAGCATTATAAATACTAGTGCTCACATTATATAATATATTGACATCCTTTGGTAACATCAATTTTTAAAATATATATAACAATGTAAATAGTTTGCAAATAGTTATTTGATGATGTATAGAAAATGAGAAAAAGATTTGTGTACATATTCACTTGAGATGCAAACAGATTCTTCCGGTTATTTCTGATCCTTCCTTTGTTGGTTTCATTCATGCATGGAGAACATGCAGCAAAGTGACAATTGTAACCTTGCGTTTACAAAAGGGTTAACTTACATGAAGTTTATGTTGGGCTAAATAACAGATTTTATAAATTAAATTGGTTTTGTCCCTTCCTTCCTTCGTTCCTTCCTTCGTTCCTTCCTTAGTTCCTTCCTTCGTTCTTTCCTTCTTCCTTCCTTCCTTCCTGCTGTCTTTCCTTCCTCCTTCCTTCCCTCCATCCCTACCTCTCTCTTTTGCTCTCTTCTTTTTTCTTTCCTTCTTTCCTCTTTTCTTTCCTCTTTTCTTTCTTTCTCTCTTTCTTTCTTGCTTTTCTTCTATTCTTCTTTTCTTTCTTTTACAAATAATATTTCTTAAGTGTATACATAAAATACCAATGTGTTATGAGTAATCAAAAATATTAACTAGATTAATATTAATTTTAATGACCTATGTTATATCTTAAAGCAAATTGTACTAAAAACCACTTCATAAAAGTTGCAGGATATGAAACAAATATTACTATTCATGATATTGTGTATTTCTTTAAACTAAAATAAGTATCTAGACATAATATGCATGTGTGCATGTGGGTGTGTGTTATTCTTGTGATTTGAACTCAAGATATATGCCTTAGTTTTTTTCACTCAAGGTTAGTTTGACCCACAACTCCACTTCTGGCTTGTGTGTGTGTGTGTGTGTGTGTGTGTGTGTGTGTGTGTGTGTGTGTGTGTTTGTGTGTGTGTGTTTGTGTGTGTGTGTGTGTGTGTGTGTGTGTGTGTGATTAATTGAGATTTGTCTCACAAAGTTTCTTGCCAAAGCTGGCTTTGGTCCCCAGCTTCCTGAGTAGCAAGGATTACAAGCTTTAGACACTCATATTCAGCATAGATATATCTAAGAATAAAATAAATTTATTATTTGAATTCTAGAGGCTCAATTTAATTAATTAACATTTAGATATTTATTTAGTTGTTAAATCTGAACCTGCACTGTGGAAAAATACTGTTCATTTTTATGAAAAAAATATACACTTGAAGGTTTAAATTACAGAATCTTTGGACAAATTGAAATACTCTATTATTCAAAAGCGACAAAGAGATCATTAATCAAATTTCTCATGTAAGATAAAATCAATAGGCTCTGTCAGGATGAATGAAGCAATTTGTCATTAACTTTGATTATTATCTACTGAAGTCAACAGTCATTTTTAGAAATTGAATCAATCTTAATATAAGATAACTAAAGCAAGATATTCCATGACTTTTCCAATTATTCTTATAGACTTGAATATAACTTATTTTTGAATGGCAGGAAATTCATATTATACCTACTTTCTAAAGAATAATTAAGAAATAAATGATCGTGATAGCATTCATTTTTCCTTCACTAGAAAGAATGAAACTTGCTATAGACGACAAAATACTTCAATGGAAATGCCAGAAAATTATGAAAAGTTCAAGTCACTATAAGTTGAATGAAATAGTCATTTTTGAAGGTAACAAATTGTAATCTCTTGAAGCTTCTTTATCTGTTAAATAAAATGTATTTGTGTTCAAAATATTTCATTCATCTCTCCAACAGTGGTATAACCAAACCAACTCCATGCCAAATAGCTTATATGATTAATTCAAGTAAATATTTAGGAAGAGAAGTTATCACACTTGTATAGCAATATCTACCCACCATTCTAGAAATTAAATCTGAAATCATAAAAGATTGGGATTAATAATTAGCTTTCACTATGTTGCCATAAAGAGGTGGTGAACCTTTTCAAGTGGGCATAGTTGTAGAGGTATGGTCACTGAGAACTTGTGATCAATGAAGATGTTAAGATAAATGTCCTTTCTTTCTCTTCCTTCTTTTCCTTCTCTGTCTCCTTCTCCTTTTCCTTCTTCCTCTTCTCCTCTTTCTCTCTCTCCCACACCTATTCCTCCTCTTCTTTACTTTCTGTCTTCCATGAAAACACATACTCCATGAGATGTTCCTGACATTGGGTTCTGTGCCACCACCAACCCAAAACAATGAGGATAAGAAACATAAACTGAAATGTATAAAATCAGATGCCAAAATTAATCTATCTCCTTATTAATTAATTTTATAAAATATTTTGTCATATGAATAGGAGACTAACACAGCATGCTCTCATTTATTATAAGGGATAGGATTTACTGGAAAAAAATCTGACTAACATCACCCTAGTGAAATGATTGATTTAATAAATATTACATTAGGACAAATCTACTTTAAAATATCAGATATACTTCAACAAGAGGCAAAAAATTCACCTCTATGGTTTGCTAAGAAAAGACATCAGAATTCAATCTGTTCCTCAAGGAAATTGACCTATAATTGGCAGTATTGTCAATTTCATAAATGATTTAAGAAGACTGAAGAACAAATTTCAACTCTAACTAAGAGATAAAATTTACTTTGTCACTGTAAACAACCTTTGTATTCTATTTATGTTTGGTCCACAAAATGACTTGTATTCTATTTTAATCATATTTTAATTGACTTTAAGTAGTTGCATGGAAGTTGCTGTTTGACCATGGAATTTATGAATAGTGTTTAGTGAGTTATTTTCTTGTCTTTCTTCTCTCCTGAGGTTTGAACTCTGGGTCTGGGCGGTGTGCGTGACCTCCTTTCGATGAACAGTAGAAGTCTATCACTTGAGGCACAGCAGGACTTTGATTTTTCTGACATTTAATTGGGGATAAAATCTCACAGACATTCCTACCTGGGCTGGTTTCAAACCTCCATCCTCAGTCTCCTGAGTATCTAGGATTACAGGCATGAGCCGTTAGTGCCTATCTTAATACAATGCATCTTTTTCTTTTTGACCCTCCTGGGGCTTGAACTCAGGGCCTTGGCAATGTCCACGAACTTCTTTTCCTCACATTGGCACTTTATGACTTCTGTCACAGTGCTAATTCCAGCTTTTTTTGTTAAGGTAGAACTGAGGAATCAAACCCAGGGCTTCACACTATTCCCCTAAGACTACTACTAAGCCATATTCCCAGCTCAATACAATGCATCTTGATGATCATTATCCCTCATTCTTTTCAGTCCTATCTCATTCCTCAATTTACATAATTTTGTAGAGTATTCACTGACTTGCAGTGTCATAAACAGTCACTCAGAGGATATATCACCGATCATAGTTTATTGACAGTCTTATTCATCAACATATTAAAAGTGTGCATTATAGAATTCTGTGATTTTAAATTCTAAATTATTACTCAGATTCACCCATTACTATTCTAAAATTTTTCTTAAGGTTAATGCAAATGCAATCTGTAATTCTTAGATAAAGTACAATGATTAATAGAATGTTAAAGAGTTGGACTATGAATATCATCTTCAGTTCTAGAACATTTTAGCATAGCTACACTCTCAAAGTACTCCAATATCTATTATTCAACACTTCCTGTCATCATTTCAACCTACCCTCCACTTGACCAACCATTACTTCATAGTCTACCACTACGTCTGTGTCCATTTTAAAAAGCTGATATAATTAGAGATTTAAGTCTATTTTATCCATTCTTCCCAAGTAAAATTAGCTTCCAAACCAAGTCCATATAAATTTTTCCCAGGGATATACCATATTGATTTGTATGTGTGTGTATAATTCTATAATCCCCTCAATGGGCATTTCAATATTTTATTATATGTTATTATAAAAGGTTTTCTTATGTATATAATTGTACATGTGTTTCATTGGACATATGTTGAAATATATTTTGCATAGAAAATTATGATTCAAGGGCTGAGAAGTTGGCTCAGTGGTAGAGCGCTTGCCTTGCATGCCTGAGGCCCTGGGTTTGATTCCTTAGCACCACATAAGCAAAAAGAAAAAAGCCGGAAGTGGCGCTGTGGCTCAAGTGGTAGAGCATTAGTCTTGAGCTGAAGAGCTGAGGGACAGAGCTCAGGCCCAGAGTTCGGGCCCCACGGCCAGACCCAAAAATAAAAAATAAAAAAAATTATGATTCAAAATGCTGGATCATAGAGGCAATTCTATGTGTAATATCTTAGATTTCCAGTATTTATAACAAACTGACTATATCACTTTAAGTGCCAAGCACCAATATATAAAGATTCCAATTTCTACATATTGATTGTGCACTGCTATTCTATTGTTTTTTCTATTTCCATTAATCTCTATATGAATGCAGTGTATAGGTACGGTATGATTTTTCCATATATTATTTGGATTTTGGTATATCATTATAAAGATATGTATTTGGATTTTTGATAACATATTCAGGATAGTTTCAGCTTTTCATAGGCAGGATGGTTAAGGTTTTTCATAGGCATTAATATATTTCTTATTCAAGTCTCTTTAAATAAATGTATATGTATACACACTATGTGCATATGCATATATTCATACTTATATGTGTACATACACAAATACCTATACATGTATACATATATATCAATATACAGATGTATACATACATGTATATAGACATACCTGTTTATTATTATCTTCATTTGTCTGTAAGTTAGCATTTTACTTTATTTGCCAAACGTGTCGTTTATTGATTTTACTTTATTTTATTTTATTGTTAAAATGTTGCACAGAGGGATTACAATTACATAAGTAAGGCAATGAGTATATTACTTGTTGATCATTATTGCCCCTTTCCTTCTTTGTTGTTATCCCACTATCCCTTCCCTCCCCCAGCTCCCACAATCCTTTCTCCCCACTCTTCGAAGCATGAAGTGGTAAGGTTCATTTCCAATATAGTCTTATTGGTATCTGTGTTGCAGTAGGTCATCCTGTTTCCTTGTTTCAGCGTTTTGTAATTCCCATTACCGTCCCCAGATTAGACATGTATATACAAGATGCAAGGTATCAAAATCGAGAAAAGTGACAACAGGGGATATTCCATAGAGGAAAGAACATACTAAGGAAACAACAACAACAAAAATGAATAAAATGACATTGTACATTTACAACAGTAACAATACAGACAGAACTCCTAAACATGTCCCTTATTACCAAGCTAGTTATTGCAATTCATGTCCTTATCATTTTTGGAACTTCACTAAAATGTATTGTAGCCTTCCATGTGGACTTTTATGTTTAATTTTTCCTAAGCCTATCTACTCATATTATACCAGGCAGCTCTCTCTTCAGAAACCAAAAAGGCAGCCTTCTACAGCTTGGTTCCAAATCACTTGTATTTTTTCTTTGTACTAAGAATACTGATTAAAGCCTAGTGCTGGTGGCTCATTTTGTAATTGTAGCTACTCAGGAAGCTGAAATGAGGATCGTGGTTCAAAGCCAGCCTGGGCAGAAAAAGTCCATGAGACTCTTATCTCCAATAAACCACCAGAAAACCAGAAGTGGCGCTATGACTCAAGTGATAGAGACCGAGCCTTGAGCTGAATAGATGAGGGACAGCGCCCAGTCCCAGAGTTCAAGGCCCACGACCACCCCCAGCAATAACAACAACAATAAAGAGAATATTTACTCAAAAGGCAATACCATTAAGCAGTCTTAAAGATAGGTTGAAGTCTAACATTTTAGTCTTATCTTAGATGCCAAGGGCCTTCTATTCTAATGAGCCATGAGCCCTCAGAATGTTGACCAAATTCTTAGTTTATTTACACAATTATTATAAGTATGTATTTTCTCATTTATCTTTCATTTCACCACAAAATCTGTATTTATACTTTATGACATACTTGAATACCAATGCCTTTGGAAGGTATTTATTAATTGGTGTATATTAATTGTACAAAGAAATCTTATTGAAATATCTTACACACTCACATATTGATCAAGGTCTTGATTAATCCATTTCTGTCTGTCTCCATTCCCATTGCCCCTTATTTTTCATCTGTTTTCTGTCAATTTCTTTGTGTCATCTCCACATATTGTCAAAATGTATTAAAGTGTTGTTGACTTTCCCTCAATGAAAATTATGCAATGCTGAATATAAAAGCAAAAATCTAAGTAAATGGAGACTTATACTTTTTATGTATTGGAGGACACAATTGAGCAAAGATATTAATTGTCCCCACCCCCCTTTTTGGGGGGTCATACATGGGGCTTGAAATCTGGGCTTGGGCACTGTTCCTCAGCTCTTCAGCTCTAAGTGAGTGCTGTACCCTTTGAGCAACTGTGCCACTTCTGGTTTTCTGGTGGTTAATTGGGGATAAGAGTCTCATAGACATTCATATTCCAGCTGCCTTGAACCACAATCCTCAGATCTCAGCCTCCTATCCAGCTATTATAATCGTGAGCTAACTGTGCCAAGATTCACAGTTTTATTTATAAGATTATGAAAATTTCTAAAAAAACCCGACAATCACTCTTTGACTCATGGACAAAGGAAAATAAACTTGAATATATTTCTCTATCCAATATTAAAGCTGCTAGTGTAAAATTGTTATATTTGTAGAGGAAAGATTATACAGCTCAATGTGTCTGTAGGGCACCAGATTAGAGCCACATAATTATTATCAAGGAATATTTAATAAGAGTGTAAAACCAAACACTTGTGGAGTGACATTCTCTTTAATAAGTGGTGATAGGTTAGACAATCTTGGGGAGAATTAAAAAGTGAACATTGACTTAAAATAATTTATTCAAATATTAACTTCAAGCAGGATTTGAAGGTGGCCTATAAAACAAAAAGAGGGATGTAAATGTATAACATAGGAAGATGCCTTGACAATTTTGGAGATGAAGCATACCTAAATTTGGCATTAAAATTATAGGAAAGGAAAACTTGATACAGTAGAACTCAAAAATGTATAAAATAATTTAGACTGTGAAAGCTCATATGCAGGGAACTCATGTATCTCAAGCTAACTACTTGTTAGGCTGTGATGTGAGTATTGCTGATGGATGGCAGCCCACAAAATAATGTCCCTGAAAATCTTATCTCTGATTAATCAGCAAAAAAGCCAGAAGTGAGGCATGACTGAAATGGTATATTATTAACAAGTTGTGACTAATCTCAGGGATCCTGTGTTCATATCCCAGGATCATACATACATGTACAAAACTAATGGTAGTAATACTACTAATAGTGATGATGATGATGATGATGATGATGATGATGATGATGATGATTATGGTGATGATTATTGTAGGGCACATGGGCAGCAAAGATGGTGCTGAGAGGGAGTTGAGTGGGCAGAGCTCAATTTGCTTTATGTTAAGTGTGTAACCAGCCCATGGAAGCTTAGGTTCATGATAGGGTGTGACCTAGACAGTGATTGGTTTCTCTTCCTCCCTTGTCATGCCACCTGCTCTTTTTGCTTTAAAAAGTGCTGTTCTTTGTTAATAAATGAGTTTCTTCCTGCTTGACTTGACCTCCTGCTGCGTCTGATTTTTTTCCCGGCTGAGGGAAGCTGGGTAAAGGGCCAGCGGCCGCACTTACCTTTCCTCAGACCCCGTCCATCTTTCATGGGATGGACAAAGACCCAACAGATGATGATAATGATGATGATGAAGATAATGTTGATGAAGTGTACCCATAGTCAAGGATAAAATATTTGCAAATTCTATACCTGAAGAATGTCTCAAATTATACTCTATATAGAACTCTCAAAAACTAATGTTAAAAAGAACATCAATTAGAAACTAGCAAAATACATCTTGTGAAAAATAAGCCCAAGAAAGGCATCATCAGTCACTAAATAAAGGTACATTAAAACAAAAATGACATCATAAAACATGTATGAGAATTACTGCACATAATACAATATTGCCCATACTAAATGCTATCAAGAAACAGAGAAACTTGATGCTGGCAGGAATCTCAAATGGGAAAGCCACTTCTGAAAACATTTTGACAGGTTCCTTGAATATGAAATATGCAACCACCTAGAGTATAGCACAGGAATTGAGCTCTTCAGGTTTGTCTCATAGAAATAAGCTGTAACATTCACCCAAAGGCCAAAACACAGAGGATTATAGCAGCAATATTTCCTCTAGTTAAAGAAATGGAAATCAATTCAGGCTTTCTTCAGGTGAATGGGAAACGAATTGTGCTACATTCTCTAATAACAGAACCAAAAGGCTAATCGAGTGAATACAATACAATATTACGGCATACAACAACAGGGAATAATCTACCATAGATTTGAGGGCAATCCTAAAAGCTTATTTATTGCATGACCTAGAAATCGGAGAAAAAATGTGTTTTGGTTTCCAGGATGGAACAGGTTTGGGATGGGACCAAAGGAAGTAGTGGGTTTAATTATAAAAGGGAAGGATGAGACAGACTTAAAGAAACGTATCTGTAACTATTCATATAGAGTTGATAAAATTATATTGAATTTAATGTGTGCACAAAATCATTAAAACAATTGAAGTCTACATAAGGTACTTGTGAAATATTAATGTCCTACTTTTAATATCATACTATAAATATTTAAAGAAACTGAAAAAACTATTCAAGGGATTCTCTATGTTCTTCTTATAACATCATAAAGATCCATACTAACCTCAATTGAATTTAAAGATATCTAGAAAACAGAAGTCAATATTGAATGTTTACAATGAAAAATAATATGGGTCCAAGCTTTAGATGAACTACGCCATGCTAATTAGAAGGCAGAGATTTAGAAGACTGATATCCAGGGCCAGTTCTGACCAAAAAAAGTCGTGAGAAAATCCAAAAAGGAAAGCAAGATATAGGGTAATTTCCCTGTTATCTCTCATTTGTGGAAACCATAGGTAAGAGATTATTGCTCAAGGGAGGCTTGGCCAAAAAGTTATACCTCATCTGAAAAATAATCTAAAGTGGGCAGAGCCTTAGCAACTTCAAGCACCAGTAGTGCTAAAGGAAAAAAGAAAAGAAGAAAACAGGAAAGGAAAAGAAAGGAGAGAAAAGGTAAACTATTTCCTCTTCATTCTTGTATTTTCATGTCATTGGATACAAGAATTGAGGGTATTTTTTGCTGTTTTAGGATTCAGGCCTCTCTAATATGAAAGAATTTATTTCAAGTAATTATTTTATTATTACTATTTATTAACTTATTATTAGGTCTTCTTGGAGATTGAACCCATGGCTTTGTATATGTTAGTCTAGTCCTACAACTGAGCTTTACCCCAGCTCCCTTGTATAGTTTTGGTAATTGTTTATGAGTTCTTCAATTTATAGCTACTCTACTTTACATCTTATCTTTTCTCTCACACATTTTTTTCTATATATTATAATTTATGTGTTCAAAACTTACCTCAATTTTGTATTCTAAACTTATAATTTTGCTTTTCAGTTTACAGAGAAGTCAATTTCCTCAGGAATGTGGTAATGCCATTCTTTTCAATAGAAGCACATATTTCCATCAATAGAACAGAATTGATGATCCAGAAATGAATCCACTCCTATAGGCACATAATCTTTGATAAGGGAGCCAGAAACACAGGATGGAAGAAAGACAAATTGTTTAAAAACTTGTGCTGATGGAATTATCTGTACACAGAAAACTGAAGTTAGATCCTTATATATCCTCCTGCACCAGAATCGATTCCAAATGGGTTGAAGACCTCAATGTAAGTCCCAATACCTTAGAATTTTACAGGAAGAGTTAAGGGAAACACGAGGGCTCCTTGGGACAGGTCAAAATTTCCAAAGTAAGGCTGGATAAATGGGATTACATAAAACCGAATCAATCATTTGTCAGACTCAAAAGACACGAAGAAAAGAGAGATATTGTAGCAAAGATTTATTAGGGGGAAAACCTACAGAAGAGAGCCTCAGCCAATGGTAAACCTTTAATCCCTTTTTGAACTAGGATGTTTATAGTGCGTTTATGTGAATATAAGAGTTTTCTGGTAGGGATTAGTAAGAAAACAACTAATACTAAGACAGAGATAGCATGTGAAAAGAGTTGTAGCTGGAGAAAGGGAGAGATTAAGGCCATGGTGTCTAGTTCAACGCCTTGGCTTGGTGCCAGCTTTGTAAGGTATAGGTGCACAAAGGAAAGGGGGTACAACAGGACTGGTTATTAACAAAAGCCTTACATAAGTCTGAAGCCTCAAAATAAGGACCCCAGTCTGTGTGGACCAGATAGTATCTAATATGGGGTTTTATTTAAATTAGGAAGCAAAATTTTAGATTTTTGCAGAATGGGATGGTGCATAGTCAGTCACAGGCAATGTCTGCTCTGTCAGGTAATCCAATCTACTCTTTCACTTGTTACCCAGGAGCCAGGTTTCAACACAAATGAGTACAATGAGATTGTACCAATGAGACTGTGATTTTTCCCTCTCCTGAATCAAAACTGTGTCAAATGATTTCTGTCTTCCAGCTATTTATGCAACATTTCTCATGATCTTTTCTACTATTTTGTCTTCATTATTGATGTTTATAGTACTTTTTATTGTTGTCTTATGTGTCTATGCCATTTTAAGAGCTTGAACTCAATGTTTAATTTTCTTCCTTGTACTTTTTGCTCATGGCTGATCACACTCTATCCTTTGACCCACATTCTCATCTTCTCCTTCTTGCTGGACAATCAGAGATAAGTTTTCACATTTTTTCTGTTTAGACTGACATTGAAATAAAATTTTCAGGTTTTAGCCTCCTGAGTTTCTAGGATTCTACACATGAGCCACTAACACCAAGATTTGCTTTACTGTTACTTTACTTATGTGGTAGAAGAAAGTGGAAGCATATTTGTGTTAAATGTGCAATTTTCAAATACAACTTGGAATCAACTTGATATAATGTAACAGTAATCAACTTTAACAGTTAAATCAATGAATAGTTCACATTCCCACAGAAATATAATTGAAAACAAAAGGCATAATTGTTTTCCTAAAACAAGTAATGGAACCATAAACTTCTCTCACCATACAATTCATGTTTTCTATGAGTTTAATTAACAGACATCCAATACTAAAAGTAAATATATTAATTGTATACCATAAGGAGCAAAGTGATTATAGTTAAGAATAGATATTTCATCCCAGCCAAAAGATAACTTTTCGAGCAGTCTCACTAAAAAAAAAATGTTACATACAGAAACTAATGCATATGATATAGCTTGATCATTACACAACATATAAATGAATGGGATTACCAATCCATACTTCATAAATGTGTAAAAAATAATTATGTAGCTAGGTGCCAGCGGTTCTTGCTTGTAATCCTACTTACTAAGGAGTCTGATGGCTGAGAATCATGGTTCAAAGCCAGCATAGGCAGGAAAGTCCTCGAGACTTTTTGTTTGTTTAATTTGGTCAATCGTTGGGCTTGAACTCTGGGCCTGGGAACTGTCCCTACGCTCTACAGCTCAAGCTGCTCATTCTCCCACTTGAGCCACAGCACTATTTCCTATTTTCTGGTGGTTTTATTGGAGACAAGAGCCTCACAGACTTTCCTGCCCCAGCTGGCTTTGAACTGCAATCCTCAGATCTCAGCCTCTTGAGTAGCTAGGATCACAGCCGTGAGCCACTGGAGCCGGCTCCTTGACAATATCTTCAATGAGCCACCAGAAAACTGGCAGTGACTCAAGTGGTAGAACATTAGCTTTGAGGTCAAGAGCTGAGGGACAATGTCCAGGCCCAGATTTCAAGCCCCACACCCGAAAAATTTAAAAATAAACTGTTAAAAATGAACAAATATTTTGGCATAAATGTTAAAACATAATTCTAAAAATTTTTTAAATCCTCACTAGATATAATAGTTTATATAAATGAGGAGAAGTGTTTTCTGGTTTGGGTAACCATTGAATCAATTGTGTAAGTCACACATTTCTCAATCAATTCATATTTATGTATTTATATACTTACAAATTTATATATACTTATAAGTATAATTAACTGATAAGTGATAGGCAGTGCTGTTTTAGGAATCTCCCTTGGCTTTCTAACATTAACCTTCCTACCTTAAAATAAATATGCCCTCCAACCTTTTCAGAGATTTCATTGACAGTATATTTACTCATCTCATTGGAGCAGAAAAGTATAAGCCATAATTATTGTTTGTAATAACTGTCACATTTACATGCATTTCACTTAGTTTAAGCACCATGCCAGAAATAGCAAAATGTCTTCTGAGCTTTTCAATCTCTTAAGAGATGAAAATTTTTAATTATACATCTATTTTTTTCTGCCTAACATCCTATATTTTGGAAAGATCTTTTTGTGTAACACTGTGTTCATGATTAAAAGACTGGAACAAAGGCAATAATGAAAATAGCCAAGGAAAATACTTGGAAAAAATTTAAAAAGCAATGGCAGACACGCCTGTTTTCATCTGTTTTAATGAGAATATATATTAAAGTATGTTTTTGTTATTTAAAGAGCAATAATTAAACTTTAATTAGCAGTGAAGAAGGGAACAGAAAACTGTGTTTGAAGACAGCGTGACTTTGAAAAATTCAACAAAACATAATGGATTTTTCTTGTTTTTCTATATAGTTGCCAAAATAATAGCAACACCCAAAGGCAGGAAAACACCTAAGCCAAAGCAGTAAACTTATGTCTATAATATAATTCTGAGTGTCTGACTCTTTCAAAGTCAGGCTTGCAAGGAGGAAAAGTGTATTTGCTTTAGTGTGAACAATAAAAAATATAAAAATCCTTTATTAATGTTTTACATATAATTGCTAGAACTTTTCATGTTGGAGAAGAGGAAAGGTATGAAAAAGTTCAAAATTTTTTGAGTATTCCCCAAGAGCATTCTTATTTATCACCTATGGCAACGGAAGTATCCTTTGTTACTGTTAGTTTCATGTTTGTTTATATTTAGAAGCATTATTTGTTGCTGGGTTATAAGCTGCAAAACCTTAAGTAGGAATAGAGTCATTTCTTGAGAGCGGAAAGTTGCTGTGTAAACAAACCTAAAATATCAAAGACATAGCATAGTTGAAACTATTTTCCAGGTATGTCAAAATCTGTAGGTATAGATTTTGTTTCCCATTGTTCCAGGGGAAGCATTTTTTTATATTCTTTTTCACCATCTAGTGAACCTATAAAATCCTATACCATCCTGGGATTGGTGTAACTTTACTGGATTCTCTAATTTCTGTTGGAAAGTTAGGAAAGATAGAAAATTATGTTTCTGTTACTGTTTTACTTTATTTTTTATTTCTTGAGAAACTGTAACTCAAAATGACATGAATTATCTTCATAATATTAGGAGACAGATTTCATGTCCATATTTTAACCCTAGCCTTCTACACAACTTTGGTACTTAGTGATCCCCAAATGTGAAAATAAATATAGGGAGCATCTGATTTAAATATTGTTGAGAATTTCAAGACTTCCTTTATGTAAGGCCCTTAGAAGTATGTACAGCATACATGTGTACAAAGCCAGTGACAACAGGCAAATATGACTGTTTCCCCAAAAGGATCTATGAAGTCAATAGTTATCTTCCCAAGCAGATGAAAAAATGCTTCAAAAATGATTCAGTCCACCTACATTTGGGGAGTTATTTAAGTTATGGTTTCTTTGTTAGACGTATTCTTTTCTTTTAAAAATTGTCAAATATTAGCTTTATCATAAACTTCGTCTAGTATTTCTTGGTTCAAAACAGAAATCTTGGTACAGTTGATGTCTCTTGGCTTTCTTACTTTCTCAGTTCAAAGCCAACCCAGGCAGGAAAGCCTGTCACATTCTTATCTGGAACTGAACACCAAAAACGCCAGAAGAGGAGTTTTGGCTAAAGCAGTAGAGTACCAGCTTTGGGGGAAGTAGGCCAGGGAAGGCATTTGTTCAGGGACATGGTCCAGCCTCTGCGTTCAAGCTCCAGAACAAGGACAAACTAAACAAACAAACAAGCGAAAAAACGCACATATTTCTTTGGGACCATCCTTAAAGCACTGGTTTGGGAACAGGCTCCTTTTGCTGATCATACTCGCTGGGTCCTGCTTTTTTGTAATGCTAACTGCGCTGGAGAATTCAGGACAAGAATAAAGGAATTAATAAGTGACTCCTGCAACAACAGAATCATCTCAGTAGTGAAATATCCATGCATAAGACAATTTAAAACCACCAAGTCTTTGTTTCCTTGCAATAGAACACTTTTAAAACAACGTTATTTCCTTTTGTTCTATGCTGGCCTTCAAATGGCACATTGTTTCCTTTTGTAATACTTTCAAGAAGAAGTTTACAGACAATTTTTATATGAATAAAGAACACACTCGAAAAAAGTCAGGGAAAGAGTTTCTTTCAAGCTTTGGATTCTTTTTTTTTCTAACAATGAATATATATTTTTATAGTGAAAATACTGTACAGAGGGGTTACAATAACATGGGCAAGATAATGAGTACATTTTTTATCAAGCATTGTAGCCTACTTCTTGGTTTCCCCTTCCACCCCTTCCCATCCTCCCCTCTGCCCCCCATCCAATCCTCCTCCCCCCACCAACAAAGTTGTAATGTTCATTTTCGACATAATGACCTGTACATCTCTTTGTTGCAATGGGTCCACCTGTATCCCTATTTAAATGATTTTTTTTTTCCGATCCCCTCCACAAATTATACCGACATCAAATGCTGTGAAAACAAGAGTTATTGTTATGCCTTGGGGAAGGGAAATACAAAGGAACAAGGAACTCACCTTATAAATGTGTTAGAAACAATCACATGAAAGAAAAAAAAACATTGGAATACATATCTTAAGGTTCATTTCCCTAACATCAACTTATCTGACTTTTTCTGTTTGACTCAGACATATACTAGTTATTGCAAATGAGGAAAACCATGGAACCTATGTTTCTTTGGGCGTGGCTTACTTCATTTAATATAATTTTTCCAACTCTTTCCATTTCCTAACAAATGGGGCAATGTCATTCTTTCTGATGGAGGCATAGAATTCCATTGTGTATATATACCACATTTTCTTGATCCATTCTTCTACTGAGGAGCATCTGAGTTGGTTCCATACCTTAGCTATGGTAAATAATGCTGCAATAAATACAGTCATGCTGGTACCTCTAGTGTGGCCTTCTTTGTGAACATTTGGGTATATGCCCAAAAGTGGGATTGCTGGGTCTTAGGGGAGCTCTATGTGGAGTCTCTTGAGGAACCTCCATACTGCATCCCAAAGTGGTTGAACAAGTTTACACTCCCACCAACACTTCAGTAAGGTTTCCGCGGTCCACATCCCCTCCAGCATCTGTTGTTATAAGAATTCTTGATTATAGCCATTCTAATTGGGGTGAAGTGATATCTCAATGTTGTTTTGATTTGCATTTCTTTTCTGTCTAGGGAGGTTGAGCATTTCTTCATATGTCTTTTGGCAATCCTTCTTTCCTCTTCAGAGAAGTTTCTTTTTAAGTCTTTAGCCCACTTATTTATTGGGCAGTTGTTTCTTTGAAGATTTGTTTTTGGGGGATTTAATTTTTTGAGTTCCAGGTATATTTTATATATGAGACCCTTGTCTGTTGTAGGGCTAGTGAAGATCTTCTCCCAATCTGTCTGCTTTCCATTGATCTTGCTAGCTATGTCCTTTGCCATGCAGACGCTCTGCAATTTCATGCAATCCCATTTGTCCAACCTTTCTTTGATTTGTTGTGTTTCTGGGTCTCTATTAATAAAATTTCGGCCTGTGCCAAGGACACCTAGTGTTTCTCCTATTCCATCACGTAATGTTTTCAGGGTGTCTGCTTTGACTCCGAGGGCTTTGATCCATTTGGAGTTGATTCTAATACAAGGTGATATATAAGGATCTAGCTTTAGTTTTCTACAAGTATATAACCAATTTTGCCAGCACCATTTACTGAAGAGGGTGTCTTTCTTCTATTCTGTTTTTTAACACCCTTATCGAAGATTAGATGGCTATAGGTCTGAAGGGTCATTTCTGGGTTTTCAATTCTATTCCATTGGTCCTGAAGTCTTTTCTTGTGACAGTACCAAGCTGTTTTGATTACTGTGGATTTGTAGTTGAATTCAAATTCGGTATTCATATTCCTCCAGCACGTTTCTTTCCATTAAGGATCGTTTTAGCTATTCAGGGTCTTTTATTGCTCCAGATGAATTTTTGAATTGCCTTTTGTATTTCCTTGAGGTTGGAATACTGATAGGTATCGCATTGAATTTGTAGATTGCCTTGGGAAGTACTGCCATTTCACGATGTTGATCTTTCCAATACAGGAGCATGGGAGTTTTTGCCACTTTCTAAGTTCTGTTTTGATTACCTTTTTCAGTTTTTTAAAGTTTTCATCATAGAGGTCCTTCACTTCTTTGGTTAAGTTAATTCCTAGGTATTTTATTTTTTGTGGGGCTATTACAAATGGAGTTGCTTTCTTAAATTCAGCCAACCTTTTCTCATTGTTGGCATATAGAAAAGCCATTTATTTTTGAGGGTTATATTTATACCCTGCTACTTTGCCAAAATTTTGAATCAGCTTGAGTAATTTTAGAGTGGATTCTGTGGGATTCTTTAAATACAAGATCATGTCATCTGCAAAGAGGGAGGGTTTTACTTCTTCTTTCCCCATTTGGATGTCTCTAATGCTTGCATCTTGTCTTATTGCTGTATCTAGGCATTCCAACACTGTATTGAAGAGAAGTGTAGACAGTGGACATTCTTGTCTCATTCCTGATTTAAGAGAAATGGCTTTAGTTTTTCACTATTAAGTATAATGCTGGCTGTAGGTTTGTCTTATACAGCCTTTATTGTATTGAGGAATGTTCCATGGATTCCTACTTTTTTCTAGAACCTTCACATAAAGGGGTGTTGGATCTTGTCAAATGCTTTTTCTGCATCTATTGAGATAACCTTGTGGTTCTTATCTTTGCTCCTGTTGATGTGATGAATTATATTAATTAATTTGCGTATATTAAACCAGTTTTGCATTCTTGAAATGAATCCTGTTTGATCGTGGTGTATGATTTTTAGATGAATTTTTGAATGTTCTGAATCTTGTTTGTTTCTGTGGTAATGTGTCCAATCTCATCTCTGAACTCATTTATTTGGGCGTGTTCTCTTCTTTTTCTGTTAAGATTTGCTAACTGTCTGTCAATTTTGTTGATTTTTTGAAGAACCAACTCTTTGTTTTGTTGATCCTTTCTACGGTTTTTTTGGATTCTATTTCATTTAATTCTGATTTAATTTTAATTATTTCTTTCCATCTACTGTATTGAGGTTTATCTTGCTGCTCTTTTTCTAGGAGGCTCAGATGTCTAATTAAATTGTTGGTTTCAGATCTCTTGATTTTGTTGATGTAGGGACTCAGAGCTATAAACTTGCCTCTGAGTACTGACATTGCTGTGTCCCAGGGGAGCTGATAATTTGTGTGTTCATTTTTTTTAAATTTTTATTTTTTGTGTACAAGCTGTACAGAGGGGTTACAATTACATGGGCTGGTTAATGTGTACATTTCTTATCAAGCATTGCAGCCTCCTCCTTTGTTTACCCTTCGCATCCCTTCCCAGCCTCCCTCCCACCCCCCCACCCAATCCTCCCCGTTTCCCCCCCACCAACATTGTTAAGCTCATTTTCCACATGACAACTTGTACTTCTCATTGTTGCAACAAGTCCACCTGTATCCTTAAACGACTTGTTTTTCCCCATCTTCTCTACAAGTTATACTGACATCAAATATAGTGAAAGCAGGGATTATATTGTGGGGGATGGACATACAAAGCTACAAAGAGATAATCTTATAAATGCGTTAGAAACAAACGCATGAAAGGAAAAAAAACATTAAAATACATATCTAAGGATTCATTTTCCTAACATCACATTATCTGACCTTTTCCACTTGACTCATACATATAGTAGATATTGCAAATAATGGAAACGATGGGACCTATGTTTCTTTATGCCTGGTTTACTTCATTTAATATAGTTTTTTCCAAGTTTTTCCATTTCCTAACAAATGAGAAATATCATGAATAATTGATTTTTGTTTCTAATCTCTTCCAAGACCCACTCATGATTCAGCAGTGTATTCTTCAACCTCCATGTGGTACAGGAATTTCTTTGGTGGCTTTTGTTGTTGAATTCTAATTTTATTCCTTTGTGGTCTGAGAGAATGCAAGGTATAACTTCAGTGTTTCTGAATTTGGACAATGGGTTCTTTTCTTGTACAGCAAAAAGGAACACACAAACTAACTTGCACTTTGTTATTTCTCCATGTTCAATTTCTCTTTTGGTATCAGTTTCCACCTGCAGTAAAAGTTCCTTCTATGTCCAGTAATAATCCATGGCACTGCTCGAGGTAAAAATGAATGATTTAGGCTTTATTGTACTAGCACAAAGACATCTTTGGACATGAGGTAACATGCCTTTCAGACACAACTTAGTAAATACAAAATATAAAATTTAAATGGCTTAAAAAACATTATTCATGTACATATGGCCATATAAGATAATGTTCAGTAAAATAAGCCCCAAGATAGGGATACAACTTGTTTTTTTTCTTTATTGCAATTGTTTTAAATGTATCTAAAACGTACTATGTGATTTTTTTTCATTTCTCCTCCATGATCTTCCCCCATGATATAACTCTTATTTTCATTGGATGTGATGTTGGTGCCCTGCAACTTGCATATACATTTTTCTAGTGTAGGGAGGAGAAGGGAAACAACAAAATGCTGAAACAAAAATTCAGGATGACCTATTGTAACAATGATATGAATAAGACACTATGTAGAAAACGAACTTTACAACTTGGGAAGGGGGGGGAATTGGGTAGATGGGGAGGGAACAGATACCACAGGAAAAACAAAAGAGGATGTAACAATAGGAAATGTACTCATTACCTTACTTATGTAACTCTAAGCCCTCTGTACACTATTGTTACTATAAAAACATAAAGGAAACCATTATTCAGGAGTAGATTAAGTTCAAAATTCATAAGTGCTCTTAAATTAAATTTAACTGGGAGAAGATTCTCAGAAAAGTTTATTTTTGCATGTGTGTGTTGTGCATTATTTCCCAAGTGTACACAAGCTAACAGTAGAAGAAACAATAGGAATAATAAGAGAAAGAAAAGTTCTGTGTTTAAGTATAATGGTTCAATATACTATACAAGACTTTGCAAATAAGACAACATTGAACCAATAAAGCCAAGGCCATTATGTAGAGTGACACTGAGAAATAATTAATACTAAGAGGAACATGAGTGTTGAGGCCACTCTCTTTCAACTTCTATCTCTAAATCATGGTTGCTAATCACACAAATTTGAAAATGTACAATGGAAGAATAATTCTGGTTCCAAAGCAAGTTAGATATAAGAGCATGGACTTAACTGGAAAAATAGTCCATGGTGAGAAAGCGGGAATTATACTAGCAATGAACTGGTGGCCAAAATCTCATTTCTTTTTCTTTCTTTTATCTTTTATCTTTTTTTTTTTTTTTTTTTTTTTGATGATTGTGGCAGGGTTTGAACTCAGCCTGGGAAATATCTCTCCACTCTTCAGCTCAAGGTTAGTGCTCTACCGCTTGAGCCACAGCGCCACTTCCAGTTTTCTGGTGGTTAATTGGAGATAAGTATCTCAGAACCTTTCTTTCATACTCGTACTGGATTTGAACTGCAATCCTCAGATCTCAGCCTCCTGAGTAGCTAGAATTATAGACGTGAGCTCAAGTGATGTAATACTAGTCTTGAGCAAGATTGCTGAATAAGGTTGCTCAGGCTTTTGCATACACACTTACAAACATACACATACACACAGAGGCACATATATGTGCAAACACACCTGCACAAATAAAACAACTCAGAATATGGAGAAATGTTAGAAAACAATAGAAAATATATCCTGAGTAGGACTAGATCAAGTGATAATTTTTAATATTAGAAAGTCCTCAAGTGAAATTTCTTCAAAGAAGGTTGAGAATATTACATACCTAGGGACCAGAGATAATAAGATTTCAAGTAATCATTATTAAAGGGATTGGATCCATGGAAGAATGAATCGGAGTCCCCTTCAGGAGCATCTGAAAATGTTCATATCCTGGGTTAAATGATAGAACATCTTTGAAAATAGTACATAAACAGTTTGAGCAGTCAATCTAATGTATAAGATCATAGAAGTTCAGATTGCTAGTCCGTATCTAGATTAAATAAACCACCAAACTATGGCAGGGAAATTTGATACAAGCCTGGAATTCTAGCACTCAGACTAAGACCGGAGATTAGAGAGTGGGATTACATAGTGATACCTTCCCTGGGCCAGGTAGGATAATTTTATCTCAATGAAACATGCCAAACAGGAATACATAGTTGGAAGTTTGGGCTAATTTTGTCATTATGCTATGAGAAGGCAAGTTTCCCATTGAAATGCAACTCATATATAATCCTCAGTTGTGTTTTAAATGCTCTCTTCATTACACAACATTCCTAGATGCAAAATGGCTCATGATTCCCAATCAAAAATTTGAAAAAGTAAGCATCATTCTGTTGGATTTCAAAGAAATAATGAAGGATTACAAAAGTTTAAGCCTGGAAAAATACAAAGTTCATCTAATGTAGGACTTTGTAGACCTTGCTAAATTAGAATTTAGATTTAAAATAATATTTTGGTTTTGTTTGTAATATTCTATATTCTATAGGATTCTATATTCTATATTCATATTCTATAGGATACTACAAAATTCTTTTTAAGTAGAGGTTTTAATTGACAAATTCACAAATGAATCTGGCATTTTATTTGCCTAAAATATTCTTTCAAGCGAGGTATAATTAGAACTTAGATAATTGATAATTCCAACACTTCATGTATAAAATGATAGTGTGAATAATGTAGACAGAGTTATCAACAAATGGATGATATTAATTTATAAACTTAGAACAAACAAATTTTGAGGCGTTGGTGTAACATGGCATGAAGAGAGTAATTGTGTGAGGTCTGGGTTATTCTATCTATTCGTAATACAGGAAGAAATTTTCTTAATTACATGCCTCTGTATACAATGAGAAAAATGCTAGGATTGGAGTTGGTTTTTAGTTTTTGATTTGTCCTCAGGTTTGAACTCTGTGCCTGGCCACTCTCTTTGAGCTGGTTTGAGCTCAAGGCTCATGCCCTACCACTTCAACCTCGGTGCCACTTGAGTTTGGCTTTTCCTGAGATAAGAATCTAAGGAATCTTCCTGACTAGGTGGGCTTTGAACCATAATCTTCTCATCTTAGCCTCCTGAATATCTATGATAGATAAAAAATATAAATAATATTTGCAAGTGTTCTGATTTCTAGAAATCAGAAAAATGTTGCAGCAATGTTTAGTGCAGTGTACTTTCCACAATACGAAGGGCATCATATTAGCACAAGTGTAGTATTTTTTCACAACAGTGATAAGTTATTAATGATGTGAATTAAGGGAATTTTAAGGTGCACCTTACATATTGGAAACTGTTGGGCTAGGAAGACTTTATGGCATAAAAGCTTGGGCTTGATGGTCACAGAAATAATAGCTTACTCTGATGAACAAATGTTTACTCTTGAGGAATTAATTATTACACATACTTCGTAGTTATAAACTCCACCAGAATGTGGCTATTTTTTTCTGTTGATTTCCCAATATCTAACACCCCTTTAGAAACTGCAGCTATTGCAGAATTAAATAACATGCAAACAGGTACTGTTTTGAATATCTCTGATATGGAATGTTCACAATTTGAAAATGAGTGGTTAGTATATGTAAGAACTTTGAAGAACACATATATTCTGTCCTTTTAACAATTATTCAGTTTTAAAACTTAGGAGTTTCCAGAGAATTAAACTGTTTTCTGTTTTACTATGAGACAATACTAAAATTATATTTTTTTTGAAAATTATGGCAGGTATATTGTGAAAATATTGTATATTTGGATAACAAATCAAGTTGATAAACCTCTGATAAAGAAAGGTGTAATTAATTCAAATTAGATGCAAATAGTGTTCATTTTTAAAAAGGTAATGCACATAGAATAATATTTACTATAGCAAAACAGTGAAATTATACTTTATGTAACTTATTTTTAGTTTAGTTTTATTTTTAAGGTGATACATACAGAGGTTGCATTAATTGTAAGGTAGTGAATACATGACATGTCGAAATTTTACCCACTACCTCATTTTTCTCACACTTTTCCTTTCCCCCCAAACTCTTCACAAGTTTTAATGTAAATTTCCAACATGTTGTCTTGTGAGTATTGCTATTGCATTGGTTTTCCCTTTGTCCTTTGTCTCCCCAATTTGTTGTTCATCTTGCCTTGTCAAATTGAGATAAATGCATGTGCAATACACACAGTACTGAAATCAAATACAGAAGAGGATGAACTATAGGGGAAAACACAAAAGAAAATAGAAATCACATAGTACAATAAAAAAAAAAAACAACCACTAAGAAAAACCTCTATTTCCATATCTAGGTGTTCATTTTGTTCAACATGATCTTGTATGATCGTATATACAAAGCTTTTGAACCATTCTGCTCATCTGCTAGTGTAATTCTATACATTTCCTATTATTACAAATGAGGGAAACTATGGAATCTGTTTCTTTGAGTCTTGCTTATTTTATTTAGCAGGATTTAAAAAAATCTTTCCATTCCCTTTTGATTTGGAAGCATAGAATTCAACCACATTTTGTTAATCCATTCATTTACTGAATGGCATATTGGTTTAAAACAGGTTTGCATGTAAGTATCACTTAGGGTCATTCAAAAATGACAGATGACACCTCCCCAGAAATACTAAAATCATGATTTCTATGTAAAAAAGGATTTTATGGTGGTACAAATGTTGAAATATCTGGATGAGTGTAATTGATATCTTGCACTGAATTAGGCAGGAAGATATCTGATATCATATGGGATAAAAAAGGTAGTGACAAAATATTCCCTTGAAAAAGATATAGGAGGCTGCCAGAAGTATCAAGAAATTCAGATAATTTTGAAGAATTTAGAAATACAAGCTCAAATATGTTTCTTTAAATATAAATTATGTAAGTGGAAGGGCAAAAGAAGGAGAAGAGAAGAAAATAACTGATATCAGATCATTGTCTCAAGTTAGAGTATAAAAAGTCATAATCTAGAGTTTGGAGGAAGATGGCAGAAGGTCTAGGCTAAAAAAGGTTTCGCATAGACAACAGTGTTCCAGTCAACAGTCCTAGGCTAGAGAATCACACCCAGTGTGCCATCACAGTACAGTGAGTTTGGCCAGAGATGGAGTATCCAGGCAAGGAAACAGATCTGAGCATCAGAGGCTGGAGCCACCATGACTACAGAGAGTGTCCAGTCAAAAAGATGCCAGACACAGTGTGCGTATTCTACTGAACACCAAGAAGAACTGACAAGGAACAGATATATTCACGCTGCAGATTGTAGACCAGAGAGCCCAGTAACCAAGGCTCTGGCATGAGTAGAACCCTGACATCCTCACTCCTTCTCAGAAAGCAGAGGAGGGAAGGCGGACCCTCTCCCACCACCAGAGAGCTCCATATTTGATACTGACAAAAGCCCAGACTTTTGACTGTGCAACTACAGGACTTTGGTTGATGCTTGCCTTAAAATAGAGTTCTAGCACAAAAATGGTGTTACTTTCCTACCAAATAGAGGCATTCATGGAATCCAATAAGAGACAGCTGAAATAAGTCAGGGAGACCGGAAAGGGAATGTTGAATAGAGCCCAATAGAAAGAATGGGAGTCCAAAGAAACCATAACCAATAAACTAAGTGATTTGAGAATAAACACATCACCAAATTAAGGAAGTAACGAAGTTCATATAAGATCTAAAACAAAGCTCCAACAAAGAATTTGAAGTCATCAAAGCTGACCAAATAGAAGGAAAAGAAATTAAAACAAAGTGGAAAGTCTTGAGAGCAGGGTAGACCAGGCAGAAGATCAAATCTGATGGACTGAAGACAGCTAGGTTATTATAGAGAAAGAACATACAACTATCCAAGACAAATTCAAGAAATATGATAGATCTATTCAACGTTTGGAAGACACCCTCAGAAGGCCTAATCTGAGGATAATGGGTGTGGAGGAGCACCTAGAGTCAGAAGTTAATGATCTAGGAAATTTGGTTAACATTTTCCAAGCAAAGAACTTCTCTAACATGCAAAAACATAGGCCTATTCAGATTCAAGAAACTTTTAGAACCCCAAATAGACCAGACTAGGACAGGATATCCCACTGTGGCATTTTCATCCCCAAGGGATCAATTCTAAGGAAAAAATCCTTAAATCTCTCAAGGAGAAAATATCAACCACTTACAAAGGGAAACCAAATAGAATAACCTCAGATATCTCAGCAGAGACAATTACAGCAAGAAGAGCCTGGAATGATATATGCCATGCCCTAAAGACAAAGAACTGTCAACCAAGAATACTGTACCCAGCTATACTCTCCTTCATAACCGAAGGCCAAAGAAAAAACCTTCCATACAAAGAACAACTGAAACAATATATATCCACCAAACGAGCCCTATAAATGAAACTTAATTATATCATACACATAGAAAACCAACAAGACCACAATAAAGGCCAAGATACCACACCCAAACTGAGAATCCAAGAACCATAGGAAGAACCCAGGTGTTGCAGCCACCAAGAAGGGGCATAAAATGGTAGGAACTCCCAAACAGCTCTCAATCCTAATTCTCAACATTAACGGATTGACTCTCCAATTAAGCGACATAGACTGTCAATTTGGATTAGGAAGCAAGATCGTTCTATCTGCTGCCATCAGGAGTAACATATTGCCCATACAAACACATTTTCAATGTGAAAGGCTGGAACAAAATCTACCAAGCAAACAGCCCCCGTAAACAGGTAGAAGTTGCAATCCTAATAACAGATGAAATAGTCTTCCAATTAAAATTAGTGAGAAGAGATAAGAAAGGTTGCTACATACTAATTAAGTGATCTTTCCTTCACGAGAATATTACAATTCGAAATATCTATTCGCCAAACAACCAAGCACCCAAATTTATTCAAGAAACACACTTTCCCTCAAATCTGACATAGATCCAAAGACATTAATTGTTTGGGACTTTAACACACCACTTTCCCCACTAGATAGATAAACTCAGCAAAAACTCAACAGAGAAACAGAGAGTTCTAAACAACTGCATAGATCACCTAAATTTAACATCTACTGAATATTTCATCCAGCAGCATCAGAATACACATTTTTCTCAGCAGCACATGGAACATTTTCCAAAATAGACCACATTTTAGGTCACAAAACAAACTTTTCCGAATTCAAAAACATTGAAGCTATACCTTGCATTCTCTCACACAACAAGAGAATAAAATTAGAACTCACCACCAAAAGCCACCGAAGAAAGTCCTGTACCACATGGAGGCTGATAAACAAACTCTGGAATGACCAGTTTGTCATGAAAGACATTAGAAAAGAAAATCAAATATTCATGATATTCAGCAAAGGTGAACACACAAATTACCACCTACTCTGGGACACAGCAAAGGCAGTACACAGAGACAAGTTTATAGCCCTGAATTCCAACACAAACAAATTGTAGAGATCTGAAACCAACAATTTAATGAGACATCTGAGCCTCCTTGAATAAGAGCAGCAAGAGAATCCCCAATACAGTAGATGGAAAGAAATAATTAATATTGAATAAGAATTAAAGAAATAGAATAAAAAAAAGTAGAAAGAATCAACAAAAGAAAGAGTTGAATCATCGATAAAATCAACAAAATTGACAGAACTTTAGCAAATCTTATCAGAAAATGAAGCGAACACACCCAAATAAATAAACTCACGGATGAGAATGGAAACATCACCAGAAAAACAACCAAGATTCAGAACATTATAAGGGACTATTTCTCAAAACTTTATGCTAATAAGTTTGAGACCTTGGAAGAAATGAACCTTTTCTTATCAAATATTGACATGCTGAAACTAAACCAAGACGAGTTAAACCATCTTAACAGGCCCATATACAACATTGAAATAGAAACAACAGTCAGAGTCCTCCCATCTAACAAAAGCCCAGATCCCGATGGATTTACAGTGAAATTCTACAAGGCCTTCAAAGAAGAGCTCAACCAACACTCCTCCAAATCTTCAATGAAATTGAAAGAGAAAGTTCACTACCTAGCTCATTCTATGAAGCCATCATAACCCTCATTCCAAAACCAGGCAGGGAGTCATCAAAGAAAGAGAACTATAAACCCATTTCTTGGATGATCATTAATGCAAGAATTCTCAACACACTTTTGGCCAATCGACTTCAACAATTCATCCAAAAAATCATACACCACGATCAAACAGGATTCATTTCAGGTTTCATTTCATAAAAAATTGTCTCAATATATGCAAATCAATTAATATAATTCATCACACAACAAGAGCAAGGACAAGCACCACATGGTTATTTCAATAGATTCAGAAAAATGATTTGACAAGATCCAACACCCCTTTACGTTGCAGATTCTGCAAAAATTAGGAATCCATGGACCATTCCTCAGTACAACAAAGGCTATATATGACAAACCTACAGCCAGCATTATACTTAATGGTGAAAAACTAAAGCCATTTCTTCTTAACTCAGGAACGAGACAAGGATGTCCACTCTCTCTACTTCTCTTCAATTTAGAAATAAAATGCCTAGTTAAACCATAAAACAATATGCAAACATTAGAGGGATCCAAATAGGGAAAGAAGAAGTAAAACTGTTCCTCTTTGCAGATGACATAATCTTATATTTAAAGAATCCCACGGACTCCACTCTCCAATTATTCAAGCTGATTCAAAATATTGGTAAAATAGCATGGTGTAAAATTAACCTTCAAAAATCAATGGCTTTTCTGTATGCCAACAATGAGAAAAGCGTGCTGAAATCCAGAAAACAACTCTATTTTTAATAGCCCCACAAAAAATAAAATACATAGAAATTAAAATGCCCAAAGAAGTGGAGGATCTCTCTGATGAAAACTTTAAAAACTTGAAAAAGGAAATCAAAACAGAACTTAGAAAGTGGCAAAAACTTCCATGCTCCTGTATTGGAAGGATCAACATCGTGAAACTTGCACCACTTCCCAAAGCTATCTACAAATTCAATGTAATACCTATCAATATTCCAACCTCATTCTTCAAGGAAATAGAAAAGGCAATCCAAAAATTCATATGGAACAATAAAAGACCCCGAATAGCAAATACTATCCTTAACAGAAAGAACAGTGCTGGAGGAATATCAATAACAAATTTCAAACACTACTACAAAACCATTGTAATCAAAACACCTTTGTACTGGAACAAGAACAGACCTCAGAACCAATGGAATAGAATTGGAAACCCAGAAATAAACCCACAAACTTATAGTCATCTAATATTAGATAAGGGAGCTAAAAAAAATAGAATGGAAGAAAGACAGCCTCTTCAGTAAATGGTGTTGGCAAAATTTGTTAATCACTTGTAGAAAATCAAAAATAGATCCATACATGTCATTCTGCACCAGATTCAAATCCAAATGGATCAAGGACCACGGAGTCAAAGCAGACACTATGAAATAATTACAGGTCTGAAATCATTACTAGGTCTCCTTGGCATAGGCTAAAAGTTTCTTAAAAGAGAGGCAGAAACACAACAAATCAAAGAAAATTTGGAAAAATAGGATTACATGAAATTACAGAGCTTCTGCATGGCAAAGGTTATAGCAACAAGATCAACAGAAAACCTACTTATTGAAAGAAGGTATTCACTAGCCATACAATGGACAAGGTTCTCATATGTAAACTATACCTGGAACTCAAAACATTACATGCCCCAACAACAAAACCTCAACGAAATGACTGCCCAATAAATAAGTGGGCTACATTGCAACAATGAGATGTACAAGTTGTCATGTCGAAAACGAAAATTACAACTTTCGTGGGGAGAGACGGGGAGGACTGGGGGTATGCAGGGAGGATGGGGGGGGGGTCGGGGGGAGGATGGGAAAGGATGGGAATTGGAAACAAAGGAGGAGGCTAAAATGCTTGATAAGAAATGTACTCATTACCTTGCCCATGTAATTGTAACACCTCAGTAAAATATTTTCAAAATAAAAACAAATAAATAAAAAAATAAGTGGGCTAAAGACTTACAGAGAAAATTCTGTGAAGAGGAAAGAAGGATTGCCAATAGACACATGAAAAAATGACCGACCGCCCCAGCCATAAGAGAAATGCAAATCAAAACAACAATGGAGATACCACCTCACCCCAGTTAGAATGGCCATAGACAAGAACAATAACAACAGATTCTGGAGTGGATGTGGCCAGAAGGGAACCTTACTTCATTGTTATTGGGATTGTAAACTTGTTCAACTACTTTGGAAAGTTGTATGGAGGTTCCTCCAAAAACTCCTAGAGCTCTCCTATGACCCAGCAATCCCACTTTTGGGCATTTACCCAAATGATCACAAACAAGACCATACTAAATCTTCCAGCACAACTATGTTTATTGCAGCATTATTTACCATAGCTAAGATATGGAACCAACCCAGATGCCCTTGAGTAGATGAATGGATCAAGAAAATGTGGTATATATACACAAAGGAATTCTTTGCCTCCATCAGAAAGAATAACAATACTTCATTTGTTAGGAAATGGAAGGACTTAGAAAAAATTATATTAAGTGAAGTAATCCAGCCCCAAAGAAACATAGGTCCCATGTTTTCCCTTATTCAAGTACCACTTCTTGTTTGCACACACCCAGTCTATGTGTGAGAGAACTTTCTCCATGTTAAGCAATAGGGTCGTACTCACTATCTGAAGGGGAACATTCCACAGTATAACCCTATGCCCACAATAGAGGGTGTATAATATAAAGTATTTTGAGACAAACAGTGATACTAGAATTGAAATGCTCCTTTGGGACATTTTCTTGGAGCTCATTAGTTTACCCAGGAGAAATGTAAATATCCATAAATTTTGGAGCTAATTAGTTAATATCCAAATTAACACTAAATCCTAAAAGTTGTGTTATTACAAGTCAACATTGTATTATTGTTACATCAGAATCCTTCCCTACTTGCCAATATGTAAGAGAAAATGAAAGAAAGGCATTAAAGCAAAATGTCTTATCTTTTTAGGAATTTAATCCTAGTGGTGAGGGTAATGTCTGAACTCTTCCATTCAATAAAAGCTTGAAGTTTATAAGAGCTCTTCCTGCATATAAGAAATTGTGGCAGGTTGATTGACAGGGTTATTTCATCATGGAGATATCACCAAAACACTTTTCTTATTGAAATTGTCTATATCTTTTTAGTTTTCAAATCCAAATAGCATATTTCCTTCAATATCTCTGCAACAGTTTTGACCTTTTCTTCCTGCACATTCTTTCCTTTCTTTACTTCTGTAAATCTGCATTTATTACTTTCTTGTTTCTTTATTTATCTCATTCTTCCAATCTTGTCCACACTGGTACTCACATTGTTCAGAATTGTGTCAGAACTTTCCTTTTCCTCTTCCCTTTAATAATGCCCCGATTTTATTATTCTTTTTCATATTCATGGTCATGGATATTTTATTAATGTCTAAACAAACCTATCTTTGCATCTGCTTAATATAAACTTTGGAACTATCAGAGTTTTTTTCCCCTAAATCCATCATTTCCACCAGCAATCTCTATCACCAAGAATATCACTAACACAGTTGCCTGGCCAGAGATATTGAACACTTTAGATTTCTTCTTACCCTTCTGCTACCACCCATTAGATAAAATGAATGTTCAAGATTTTCTGGGTTTCTGTCACTAATATGATTTCTATGTATTATTTTTATGCCTCTGACACCAGCCTGTTCATGTAATCATCACTGGTCACCTAGACTTAAACAACCTTTTACAAAGTATGTTTTTCCCCATAGTCTTTTCATATTGGTCCTTTCCATCACCAAATTACTTCTGCTTGTAAGCACACAGAGTGAAGAGCTCAGACACAAATTCTAGTATAATTACTTACTCATTACATTGACTACTGGCCTTACATTTCTCATCTGTAAATAGAGCTAATCTACCAGAAATATTGAAGAATATATTTGCTGACTTCTAAAGCAAAAACAAGAAAAGTGAAGAGTCCTTACGTTTTTCCCCTTAGCTTACAAATAAGGAAAGAGTCAAGTTCAGTTTGTTGGTATAAAGTCACAAATTGTTTCATGCAGAAATAAAACTAAATTTTCCTCCTGGCTCTAAGGATGGGTTCTTTTAAGTTAACTCCAGATATGTATGTGGTATTATATAAATTGTGTCATGTGTTTATAGCTATATTGAAGAATATGTCATTGGAAAACATTGGTTATTGAATAGTGTCTTTATGAGAATTGTATTTGAAATAATCGCACTAAGTTGAAAACTACATCTTAGTCCATCAAAATATTTCTTATTGTTGCCAAGTGTTCTTAATAAATTTATACATAGATTTTCTCTAGTTAACTGGATGGAAACTAAAACTGATCATGGATTTCTGCCTAATGAATGAAGCATGCTTGAGGCATGTGTTGTTAACTTATAGGGATATATAACTAAGCCAATGGCTATGTGGGTAGTGAAAGGCTTTCTTCTAAATTCTCAAGGCTAGAACAAACAAGATCATTTGTAACAGAAAACACTCAGCTTATTAGATTTTATCTATGTGGGATAATCAACATGTGAAAATAAATGATTTTATTTATAAGAAAACAATAGTACCAAGAAAAGTGAGTATATTTAGAGAGACTGAAAGAATAACATTAGCGTTTTTAATGTCTCACCTGTTTATGTGATTGTATTTCTTGATATTGAAATTCTCCTCTTGTTATTCTTATTGTATTAACCCAATGCTGTTTAGTACTATGTATTCAATGTTGGAAATCTGGCTTAAAAGATGTCTAAAAATTTTTCCTTTCCAATCACAACCTTGACATTATCAGGTTACACTGTGGTCATCATCATCTTCATCGAAATTATTATTAGAATCATAAGTGCTAACTATTGAACATATGATACCTGTCTATGATTTTGCAATATTTGTATTTTATTAATAATTTTAATGTTACCACTGTGCATGCATCCATGTCAAAATTTTGAATAAATAAACAAAAAAAAAAAAAAACTAAGCCATATCAGGTAACTTGATTATGTGCTTATAAAAAATTATTGAGTAGATTTTTGAGCCATTGCAAATTCCTAACCAGTATGAATTTTCTTCCTCTCTCCCTGTCATTACACACAAATATTTAAGAGTTTGAACAGAATTTTTTCAAGTAATATACTATAAACCTTACTACAATATCATGTGTATATCTAAAATTCCCTTGAAATAAATAAACTCTACTTTCTATTGAAAGATTAATTATTTTACACTAGGAAACTTTTGGAAAAATAGACTACCTATCTTTGAAATGAAAAATAGTTGAATGAAAGTTTCAGAGGGAGTTCCGGGATGATGGCGGAGGAGAAGCTGGAGGCTAAACAAGCTGTCACATATAAAGCAGTTTTTGTTTTTGTTTTTGTTTTTGTTTTTTTGTTTCAGTGAACAGTTCTAAGCCAGAGAATCACACCAAGTGTGCCATCACAGGACAGAGAGTTAGGCCAGAGAGGGAAAATCCAGGCAAGGAGACAGATCTGCTGCAGCAGCTGGGCAGCAACTGTGGTGGCTCTAGCCGCCATACCTGCACCACAGAGAGTCCAGGATGAAGGTACCAGAGGCAGAGGTGGCAGGTGAGCAGATTCTACTCAACACCAGCAAGAACTGACAAGGAGCAGATATCTTTATCCTGCAGTTCCCAGACCAGAGACAACACAGGAACCAAGATTCCGGCATGAGTAGAAGCCTGATATCCTCACTCCTTCTCAGGGATCAGAGGAGGGAAGGCCACCCCTCCCCTCCCCACTACCGGAGATCTCCATCTTTGATACTGACAAAGGCCTGGATGAGCAGCTAGCTCCAACTCAGGCATTGGAAGAAAACAAGAGTACTTTAGTAGGTCACAGGAACCTAACTTGACCTGCTTGGCTCAGCTCCACCCAGGGAAAAGTCACCCAGCACAGGCCGCAAGCCCCAGGAGTGGATTTCTTCACTGGGTACACAGAGACAGAGGCTGCCCCTCCCTACAGCAGCCTTGAAAATCAATTGAAATACAGTAAACATAAACCCTGAAACAGGCTCCAGGCTGGGCTCTGTGAGTGACTCAGAAGCTAGCCCCTCAGGGTAAAGCTACTGTTTGCTGAAAGGGCTCAACTCTACCCAGAACCTAGCCTTATCACAGCATCTCTAAACTAGAGCAAACAGCCATCTCCCTCTTTTGTGATACTCAAAGCAGATCTCCCTCCCATTGTACTAGCCTGGGAAGAGGATCAAAAAATCCTGGGTAAGCAGAGCATTTTTCTGCCTGCTCATATTAACCGACTTAAGAAACCAACCAAGCCACTGCAAAGTAAAACACCACAAGCAGACCAGAGACTCCAAATAGAGACAGGTTAAGGACACAAGGGAGATACAGGATCTTCCCATCCCCCCCCCCAAAAAAAAATCAAAGAACTTTTTTGTACCTTTTTTTTTTTTTTTGTTCCGGTCGTGGGGCCTGAACTCTGGGCCTGGGCACTGTCCCTCAGCTCTTCAGCTCAAGGCTAGTGCTCTACCACTTGAGCCACAGCGCCACTTCCGGCTTTTTTCTTTTTGCTTATGTGGTGCTGAGGAATTGAACCCAGGGCCTTGAGCATGCAAGGCAAGCACTCTACCACTGAGCCACCTTCCCAGCCCCTGTACCTTTTATTTAAAAAAAGTTTTCTAAAACTTTTTAAAAATTTTTAATATTGAACATTTTTTTGAAAAAAAAACTGTTTTCTATTAACTTTTTTTCTTCCTTTTATAATTTATATTTTAATGGTATAACTGTGTGCTTTTTTCTCTTTTTTCTTTTTTTTTTCTTTCTTTTCTTTTCTTTTTTGTTTAGCGCTACTGACCTCTTGATTCTTTTTTTCTTTCCTTGTAATTCTTTTCTCCTTTTCTTCTCTTTTGTTCTTCTTTGCATGACTTAATTGCTCTTCTGCTCATCCTCAGGTATACCCATAGTAGATTATTAGATCTTATCCCCCATTGTGTTACACACTTAATCCAGAAATGTCTTACTCAAGTCAAAACCTTTTAGACTTAAATTCCTTAATAGTAGTACTACATCTTTATATATATAATATTTTAAGCATTTTTAAAGTTTTCCACATCTCCTTTTTATCCCTACCCTTATCTTATCCTATCTACATTCTACTCTGAATATTATGTTTTTATTTTGCATGATTTTTAAGTTTTTAAGTGTTCCACATTTTAATTTTTAATGGTTGTTTTTCTATTTTTTCTAGTCTCTTTTTATATCTTTCTCTTCTTTTCTTTTCTCTCTTTCTACTATCATTCTATTTATTCTATCCAACCTATTTCCTGCTTTGAGATTAGGACTTAGTTAAGTTAACTCACCCTCTGCCTTTCCATATCCCTCTATCCCTATTTTTACCTACATCTCTCCCTAAACCTAATAATTAGTAGTTTGCCATATTCCTCTTTGCAGTTCGTAACCCATTAATACATAGTTGTTTGATGTTGAATAGATATATCTGTTGAACTAGAGTGTATCTGCAGACTTTGACTGAGCAACTACAGACGTTGGTTGATGCTTACCTTAAGATAGTGATCTAGCACAAAACTGGTCTTACTTTCATCCCAAATGGCCAGGGCAAGCAGGAAAAACACAAGAAAAATGGCAATTCCGTGTATCTCAAATGCCACTCATGATAATCAGTGGACAGATCAGATAATTAATAATCCAGAGGAGAGTTCCCAAAAAGCTCTACAAACACTTCAGGTAAACATGGTAAATGAAAAGACTGAAAACCTGCAACGGACTCTGTATGAGCGTGATAGGGAGAGAGAGCAGGCAAAAGAAAGGCCAATACAAGAATATCATGAGCATGAGGAAGCTACTCAAAGATTGATACAGGAATTGTGTGAGCAGCTTGAGAGCACTCTACAGAAATAAAGGAATGGTGTGAGCAGGATGAGATCAGTCAAAGAGAGCTACAGGAATCGCATGAACCAGAGGAAGATAATCAAAGAGTAATACAGGAATTGAGAGAGCAGGATGAGAATGCACAAAGATCATTAAAGGCATTCATGGAATCCATAAATGGAGAACTGAAAGAACTCAGGGAATCCACAAAGGGAATGCTGAATGGAACCCAGCAAAAGGAATAGGAGTCCAAGGAAACTATAACCAATCAACTAAGTGATTTGAGAATAAACAGTGAACACCAAATTAAGGAAGTAAAGAAGTCCATACAAGGTCTAAAACAAATCTCCAACAAAGAATTTGAAGCCATCAAAGCCGACCAACTAGAAAGAAATAAAAGAAAAACAAAATAAAAGTCTTGATAGTAGCTTAGAACATGTAGAAGATTGAATCTCAGGGATTGAAGACAACATCAATATTATAGAGAAAAAACATATAACCATCCAAGACAAATCCAAGAAATATGATAGATCTATTCAACATTTGGAAGACACCATCAGAAGGCCTAATCTGAGGATAATGGATGTAGAGGAGCACTTAAAAACAGAAGTTAATCTTCTAGGAAATTTGTTTAACAGGATCCTAGCAGAGAACTTCCCAAACATGAAAAAAGATAGGCCTATCCAGATACAATAAGTTTTAGGACTCCAAATAGACCATACTGGAATAGGACATCCCACTGTCACATTATAATCTACACTGGATCAATTCAGACCAAGGAAAAGATCCTTAAAGCTGTCAAGGAGAAAAGATGAATCACCTATAAAGTTAAACCAATTAGAATCACCTCAGATTTCTCAGCAAAGACAATCAAAGCAAGAAGAGCCTGGAATGATTTATGCCATGCACTACAAACAACTATCAACCAAGAATACTGTACCCAGCCTTACTCTCCTTCATAAGCGAAGATAAACTAAAAACCTTCCATACCAAAGAACAACTGAAACAATATATCTCCACCAAACCAGCCTTACAAAAGATTCTTAATGATTTCCTACACAGAGAAAACCAACAAGACCACAATAAAAGCCAAGAAACCACACCCAAACTGAGAATCCAAGAACCATAGCAAGAACCCAGTTGCTGCAGCCCCGAAGAAGCGGCATAAAATGGCAGAAACTCCCAAATATCTCTTAGTCCTATCTGTCAATATTAACGGACTTAAGCAATTAAGCAACATAGACCACTCAGTTGGATTAAAAAGCAAGATCCTTCTATCTGTTCCTTTCAGGAGTCACATCTTGCCCATAAAAACAAGCACATTTTCAACATGAAAGGCTGGAACCAAATCTACCAAGCAAACGGCCCCCATATACAGGTGGGTTGCAATCCTAATATCAGATAAAATAGACTTCAAATTAAAATTAGTAAGAAGTGATGAAGAAGGGGCTGGGAAGGTGGCTCAGTGGTAGAGTGCTTGCCTTGCATGCATCAGGCCCTGGGTTCGATTCCTCAGCACCACATAAGCAAAAAGAAAAAAGCCGGGAGTGGTGCTGTGGCTCAAGTGGTAGAGTGCTAGCCTTGAGCTGAAGAGCTGAGGGACAGCGCCCAGGCCCAGAGCTCAGGCCCCACGACCGGAACCCCCCCCCCCCCAAAAAAAAGAAGAAGTGATGAAGAAGGTTGCTACATACTAATAATTAAGAGATTTCTCCTCCATGAGTATATTACAATTGTAAATACCTATTCACCAAACTACGGAGCACCCAAATTTATCCAAGAAACACTACTTTTCCTCATATCCCACATAGATCCAAAGACATTAATTGTTGGGGATATTAACACACCACTTTCCCCACTAGATAGATCAACTCAAGAAATTGTATAGATCAACTAGTTTCAACAGATATCTACCGAATATTTCACCTAGCAGCATAAGAATACATGCTTTTCTAAGCAACACAAGGAACATTTTCCAAAATAGTACACATTATAGGCCACAAAGCAACTTGTCCAAATTCAAAAACATTGATCTTATACCTTGCATTCTCTCAGACCACAAGGGAATAAAATTAGAACTCACCACCAAAAGCCACCAAAGAAAGTCCTGTAACACACGGGGGCTGAACAACAACACACTGCTGAAAAACGAGTGGGTCATGAAAGAGATTAGAAAGGAAATTCAAATGTTCATGATATTCAACAAAAATGAACACACAAATTACCAGCTCCTCTGGGACACAGCAAAGGCAGTACTCAGGGGCAAGTTTGTAGCTCTTAGTGCCTACATCAACAAATTGGAAAGATCTGAAACCAACATTTTAATAAGGCATCTGAGCCTCCTTAAATAACAGCAGCAATATAAACCCCAATCCAATATATGGAAAGAAATAATTAAAATTAAATCAGAATTAAATGAATTAGAATCCACAAAAAACCATAGAAAAAATTAACAAAAGAAAGAGTTGGTTCTCTAAAAAAATAACAAAATTGACCGACCGTTAGCAAACCTTATCTGAAAAAGAAGAGAACAACCCAAATAAATAAACTCAGAGATTAGAACAGAAACATCACCAGAGAAACAACCAAGATTCAAAACATTATAAGGGAAAACTTCTCAAAACTTCATACTAATAAATTTGAGAACTTGGTAGAAATGGACCTTTTCCTAGCAAATATTGACATACCGAAACTAAACCAAGATGAGTTAAATCATTGTAACAGGCCCATAGTAAGTATTGAAGTAGAAACAGCAATTAGAGTCCTCCCATCTAAAAAAAGTACAGGACCAGATGGTTTTACAGCAGAATTCTACAAGGCATTCAAAGCAGAGCTCACACAAATACTCCTCCAACTCTTCAATGAAATTGAAAAAGAAAGTTCACTACTGAACTCATTCTATGAAGCCATCATAACCTGTCGGGTCTTTGTCCATCCCACAGATGATGGATGGGGGCCAAGGAAAGCTAAGTGCGGCCACTCGAAAGTTACCCAGCCTACCTTAGCCCTTGAGATAATCAGACCCAGCAGGTAGTCAAGTCAAGCAGGAAAGCTCATTTATTAACACAGAGCAGGCCCCTTTTGAAGCCAAAAAAAGCAGAGGGTGGCATGGCAGTGGAGGAGAAGAAAACAATCACTGCCAAGGTCACACCCTATCATGCACCTAAGCTTCCACGGGCTGGTTACACACTGAAAGTAAACCAAATTGGGCTCTGCCTAATCAACTCCCTCTCAGTGCCATCTTTGGTGCCCATGTGCTCTACAGATTCTCCTTTTTTTTAAAATGGCAGACCCACCTCCCAACTAGTTATCCTTTCCCCTCCTCTTTAAACGTTATTTTAACAGGATTACATTGGTAAGAATAGCATTGGCCTCGTTGGGAGTTCGAGGCAAGTCTGGGGGGCCTGATTCGCCAGACAAGGATATGGAGGGCCCTCGTGCATGATCCAAGAGCCTGTCCCAGTTACCTCCCATCCCCACCTAGCTCAGTAATAAACATCAGTCCCACCACAGTTAGAAATGTCCAAAGCAGTTCAAGTAGTTCCTGGGCATATATAAAAGTCAGTATGTTGTAAGGTCATTCTCTTCAGAACATGGGAGCAGGCTGGGTATTGGGAGTTCTACACATGCGGCATGGTGCATCCTTATGGGCCCCCACACTCAGGCCATTCTACTATAGTCCAGAAAAACATAGAAAATATAAAACAAACTGCAGACGTAGCAAAGTAATCCTGGGCACCTGGTGTCTTTTAAGTAAGCCAGTTCCTTGTATGTGCCTTTAAGCAAGCACAGGGGTCAAGAAGACTTTTGAGCTTTACTCTCAGCTCCCAAGGCTCCTGACTTCTCCCCCTTCTTTGTTTAAAGAAGCAAACCCACCTGTCTTAGTTAGGGTGGATTGCCTTGTCTGCCTTACCCATCATCAGGAACTTCTTCAGAGCGAAGCTGAAGGCCCTGTCTTTGGTTGGTCAGACTGACACCCCCTCTTATCTGTCTCTGGCTGCGATTCCTCTCGAGGGAAATTCATTCCCTTGGAGCTTGATCTTATGTAACTGGCTGGCTAAGCTCATAAGAGTTTTGCAGTGCATGTGTAATGCAAGGAAGGCATAGGAAAACCATCAGCAAAAGCATTACCAAGCCAAGAAATGTCATTAGCATTACTTTAACATTAGTTAAGAATGGGATAGCAGTCTTTGCCACTTCAGAGTCCAGAGGTAGGGCTTGTTCTAATCCAGCTATTTGCCTGTGGGGTTGTAAAAGATCTAAACTGGAAGTATAACAAAAGGTGATTGTTTAACAATAAGTATGGATTCAATAATGCCGTTATACAAGCAATTAGTAAAAGGACAATTAAAGCAGGTAACATTAAAATAATTAGCTCTTACAGAAATATTAAACGTCCGTACATAATGACATAGGGTGGTGATCAAAATGAAGGTCAGGTCACCATGTCTAAGGGACAGCTTCTCTTGAGGTGCTACTGATGATTTCTGCATTGCCAGCGCTGATCACTGCCCAGGTCACCCATTGAGGTTGATGTAGATTCCATAGGGCCATTGCCAGGACTGGGAGGGTCAGGACAGCCAACAGCTGGAGTATCACCATCTGCAATTAGAGAGCACAAGAGCTTCTCAAGGGCAGGTTTCCCTTGGGGATGGTTAATGGTTATCTTTATGGCTTTCCTCTTTTAAACACAAGCCTCGCCCAACATAGCCGTTTTTCTTTTCTTGTTGGCTAGTTTATTCTTGGACATCCTTCTGTATAGAGGAAATGGGTAAAAACTTAAGTTTCCTAGCAGGTATCCAAATGGGCATTGTCTCCCTTATTGGAAAAAACGCATCAAAATTCCCTGCCCATAGTAACTAGGGGGTCAGGTCCTCTCCATTGTTGTGTCAGGGGGTCCTTTCACTTGACTTTTACTTGGGGCTTAGAGTTTAGTTGTCCCCAGTATTTCTGAAATCTGGATTCAGTTGCTCTTTTTGAAAAATTTAAAATATTAATGGTAAACAAAGCTATGGAACTGCAAAAATATTGCCTGATGGCTTTCTGCAATTGTAATAACTTCTTGGGGCATCCTGTCTTTTAGTAGGGCAAATAAGGACACAAGACTATCTTTAGGGACAGAAACCGATGGCAACATCCAATTGATTTCCCCTAAAAGACTCTGAAGTTGGATTAAGTTTAGAGAGGCTGGAATATCCAGCAAAGGCTTAAGGGGGCTGGCCTGAGTCAAGGTAAGGTGGGACCCGAGCATTTTAAAAGGAGGTATCTTTTCAATTTTATTGAGGGCTATGGTAAAACCTCCCTTTTTTTTAATATGGCAAGATCCTGGGCCAGAAGGCCCTCCAGGTGTCCGGGGTCTTGTTGCCCCAGAATTATATTATCCATGTATGCATAACCAATGGAGTTATCTAAACCCAGCACAGGCCCTAAAAGTGTGCCCAAGTATTGTTGGCAAAAGGCCTGGCTATTGGCCATTCCCTGTGGCAACACCATCCGTTCAAACTTCCGATCAGGCTGGGAAAATTAAGTGAAGGGATGGAGAAAGAAAACTTCTTGTAGTCATCTAGATGCAGGGGGATATAAAAAAAATTCATATCAATCAAAACCAAGGTATATTCTGAAGGTATAGTGGGAATCTAGGGCATGTCTCTTAGGAGCGTTTCTACTAGCTCCATCCTTTCATTTACTTAATGTAGATTTTGGAGCGTATGCCAAGCCTCGGAGGCTTTTGGAATAACAAATATGGGTGTGTTCCAAGGATTCACAGTAGGGCATATGTGCTCAAGGTTTATGTGTTCCTCCACCAGAAGGTTGAGGGATACAAGTTTAGATATGGTTAATGGCTGATGATCCACACAAATAATGTTTCTAGTATAAATCAAACATGGATCGACAATCCTTTTTCCAAAGGTATCCCTCCCTGCCCTTGGGGCAGGGTGTAGGGGGCGGTTTGCACCCCCCCCCCCGCCCGGTTGGCAATGATTGTTGTAAACAGTCCCTCTTAAAGTGCCCTTCCTGACCACATTTTTTAAAAAAAGTCCCTCTTCCGGATGGTCTTGGGGTTCCTTGGCCTTGGGGTGCCAGCATCTGGTAATAGCCTCAGTCATTGCAGATGTCTGAGCCTGTAAAGCTAAAGCTAATGATTGAGACTGTTGCTATTGTGTTCCCACATCCTGCGAGACTACCACCCATCTGCTCAAGGAACTCTCTCTCAATCCCGTGCAGGCCATGCGATGGTCTTCATTCATTCCTTCCCAGACCAGCAGCTTTACCAACTGATCTCAGAAGTTCCCTGCTGGCAGCTTGCAGTAAATGCTTTGTTGGACTTAGTCTACAAACTCAGCTAGAGGGTCACCAGGTTTTTGTTTCACTCTGCTACGGGGGACTCAGTAAGCCCATCATCCAGTTTGTACCATGCAGCAAGTCCTGCCTGCCTCACCTGGTCACGGTACGGGAAAGGTATTGCGGCCTGTTTGACTCCAGTGGAGTACCCTTCCCCCATCCCTGTTAACATGGCATAAGTAATAGGTATCTCGGGTTGAGCCTGCCATATATTCTTTGCTGCACTCCGTATTCCTCCTTAAAGAAAGCACATCACTTAATAAACTGAGAACTGGTAAGGACAGCTTTGGTCACATCCAGCCACTCCTTAGGGACACATGGGTGATAAGCAATATCCTGGAAAAAGTTCTGGGCCCAAGGAGAGTTTGGGCCATACTCCACCACCGCCTTGTGGAGCTCTTTAAGATCTTTAGCTTCCCATGGATATCATTCCCAGGGCCTGTTAGATCCTGGTGCCAGATTGACCGGATACGCTTGGGGAAGTGAATCCTGTAGCCTAGGGTCCAGGCTCTCAACTGGCCCATCCCTTCCAGGATAGGCCTCTGAGTAGGTTACTTCCCAAGGCCTTGGCCCCTCCACAGAAGGTTGGTAAGGATCCAGGTCTTGCAGCTACCTCTTGAGGGTCGAGTAGGGTACCATACCTCCTCCCAATCGGGGGAGGGGGCATAGGACTGTCAGGAACACCTGAGTCCATGTGAGTAACTTTCATCCTCATTTTGATTTCCACTGTGCATGTTTCCGTGTGTTCTCCATCAAATTTGACCCATTCTTTTTCCTTCTCAATTCCCAAGTCCTCCTTTACTCCTTCTATGCCTAATGTTGCCTCCTCCTCCTTCTTCTGTGAGATAGCATTACACATACTAAGGGTTTCACTTACCCTGAAAGACCATTTAGCCTCCGCTGGTATCTTTTCCTTTCAAGCCCCAAGTTGGGTGCCAGATGTCCGGTCTTTGCCATTCCCACAAAAGGTCGACAGTGTCAGAGGAAAGGTAACACAGATGCTAGCATGTTCCTCAGCCTCCCTTAGCCTGGTATACAATCAGACCCAGCGGGGAGTCAAGTCAAGCAGGAAAACTCATTTATTCACACAGAGCAAGTCCTTTTTAAAGCAAAAAAAAAAAAAAAAGCAGCGAGTGGCATGGCAATGGAGGAGAAGGAAACAATCAATGTCAAGGTCACACCCAATCATGCACCTAAGCTTCCTCGGGCTGCTTACGCACTGAACTTAAAGCAAATTGGGGTCTGCCCAATCAACTCACTCTCAGCGCCATCTTTGCTGCCCATGTGCTTTACAATAACCCTCATCCCAAAACCAGGCAGGGACTCATCAAAGAAAGAGAACTGTAGATCAATTTCTTTTTTTTTTTTTTTGTAGACCCATTTCTTTAATGAATATTGATGCAAAATTTCTCAACAAAATTTTGGCCAATCGACTTCAACAATTCATCCAAAAAATCATACACCACGATCAAACAAGATTCATTTCAGGGATGCAAATCTGGATCAATATACGCAAATCTATTAATATAATTCATCAGATCAAAAGGAGCAAGGATAAGAACCACATGGGTATTTCAATAGATGCAGAAAAAGCATTGGAAAAGATCAAACATCCCTTTATGATGAAGGTTCCGGAACAATTAGGAATCCATGGAACATTCCTCCATACAATAAAGGCTGTATAAGACAAACCTGCAGCAAGTATTATACTTAATGGTGAAAAACTAAAGCAATTTCCTCTTAACTTAGGAAGGAGAGAAGGTTGTCCATTGTCTCTAGTACTCTTCAATCTAGTATTAGAATACCTAGCTAAAGCAATAAGACAAAATGGCAACATAAAGGGGATCCAGATAGGGAAAGAAGAAGTAAAAGTCACCTCTTTGCAGATGACATGATCTTGTATTTAAAGAATCCCACAACCTCCAATCCAAAATTACTCAAGCTGGTTCAAAACTTTGGCAAAGTAGCAGGGTATAAAATTAACCCTCAAAAATCAATGGCTTTTCTACATGCCAACAATGAGAAAAGTGTGGCTGAAATTAGGAAAGCAACTCCATTCATAATAGCCCCACAAAAAATAAAATACCTAGGAATTAAAATAACCAAAGAAGTGAAGGACCTCTATGATGAAACTTTAAAAACATGAAAAACTAAATCAAAACAGAACTTAGAAAGTGGCAAAAACTCCCATGCTCCTAGATTGGAAAGATCAAAATCCTGAAAATGGCAATACTTGCCAAGGCTATCTACAAATTCAATGCAATACCTATCAATATTCTGTCCTCATTCTTCAAGTAAATAGAAGGGGCAATCCAAAAATTCATGTGGAACAATAAAAGACACCGAATAGCTAAAATGATCCTCAACAGAAAGAACAGTGCTGGAGGAATATCAATACCAAATTTCAAACTCTACTACAAAGCCATAGTAAACAAAACAGATTGGTACTGACACAAGAACAGACCTCAGGACCAATGGAATGCAATTGAAAACCCAGAAATAAACCTATAGACCTATAGCTATGTAATTTAAGATAAGGGAGCTAAAAAAATAGAATGGAAGAAAGACAGTCTCTTCAGTAAATGGTGCTGGAAAAATTGGTTAACTAATTGCAGAAAATTCAGCTAGATCCTTATGTATCACCCTGCACCAGAATCAACTCCAAATTGATCAAAGACATCGGAGTCAAACAGTCACCCTGAAAACATTACAGGATGAAATATGAGAAACCATAGGACTCTGGAATAGGCCAAAATTTTCTAAATATAGACCCAGAAACACAACAAATCAAAGACTGGTTGTACAAATGGGATTGCATGAAATTGCAGAGCTTCTGCATGGCAAAGGACATAGCTAGCAAGATCAATTGAAAGCCCACGGATTGGGAGAACATCTTCACTAGCCTTAGAACAGACAAGGGTCTCATATCTAAATTATACCTGCAATTCAAAAAATTAAATCCCCCAACAACCAGTCTTCAAAGAAACAACTGTCCAATAAATAAGAGGGCTAAAGACTTAAAGAGAATCTTCTCTGAAGAAGAAAGAAGGATGGCCAATAGACACATGAAGAAATGCTCAAACTCCCTCTCCATAAAAGTAATGTAAATCAAAACAACATTAAGATACCACCTCACCCCCGTTAGAATCGCAAAAATCAAGAACTCTAACAACAACAGATGCTGGAGGGGATGTGGACAGAAGGGAACCTTACTGCATTGTTGGTGGGAGTGTAAATTTGTTCAATCACTTTGAAGAGCAGTATGGAGGTTCCTCAAAAGACTCCACGTAGATCTTCCATATGACCCAGCAATCCCACTTTTGGGCATTTACCCAAATGATAACAAACAAAGCCACACTAAAGCTCTCAGAACGACTATGTTTATTGCAGCAGCATTTACCATAGCTAAGATATGGAACCAAACCAGATGCCTCTCAGTAGATGAATGGATTAAGAAAATGTGGTAAATATACACAATGGAATTCTATACCTCCATCAGAAAGAATGACATTGCCCCATTTGTTAGGAAATGAAAAGAATTGAGAAAATTATATTAAGTAAAGTAAGCCAGGGCCAAAGAAATATAGGTCCCATGGTTTCCCTTATTTGCAATAAGTAGTATATGTCTGAGTCAAGCAGAAAATGTCAGATAAGTTGATGTTAGAGAAATGAACCCTAAGTTATGTATTCAAATGCTTTTTTCTTTCAGGTGATTGTTTCTAACACATTTATAAGATTATTTTTTGTTGCTTTGTATGTCCTTCCCCCATGATATAACCCCTGCTTTCTCTGTATTTTAGGTTGGTATAATTTGTAGAGGAAAAACGAAAAAACAAATAGTTTAAATAGGGATACAGGTGGAACCATTGCAACAATGAGATGTACAAGATGTTATGTGCAAAAATGAATTTCACGTCTTTGGTGGGGGGGGGAAGGAGGATTGAGATTGAGATGGGGTAGGGGGAGGATGGGAAGGGATGGAAAGGGGAAACAAAGAAGAGGCTAAAATGCTTGATAAGAAATGTATTTGTTATCTTGCCCATGTAATTGTAACTCCTCTGTATGGTATTTTTACAGTAAGAAAAAACTCAAAAATAAAATCTAATAAATGAATGCTTGGAGACCTTAAAAAAATTGTAACTCCTCTGCAGGTACTTACACAATAAAAAAATTTATTAATAAAAATTTATTTTAAAAAAAGAAAAAGAAAAGAATTAAGAAAATTATTCCAGGGCTGGAAGGTGGCTCAGTGGTAGAGTGCTTGCGTTTCATTCATGAGGCCCCGGGTTCAATTCCTCAGCACCACATAAGCAAAAAGAAAAAAGCCGGAAGTGGCACTGTGGCTGAAGTTGTAGTGCGCTATCCTTGAGCTGAAGAGCTGAAGGACAGCGCCCAGGCCCAGAGTTCAGGCCCACTACCAGACCCCCTCAAAAAAATATTCCAAGGCTGGTTTGCTCTAAGACTATATTTCTTTTCTTGTTCTAGTTTTCATATGTTTGTCGAAATTAAAATTCCAAAAATCCAATGGATGTTGACATTCAGAAACATCTTCATAGACACTAATATTGGAGACCCTTAAGTGGAATTGTTTTATTTCATTTGTTATTTTCCCAAATAAATCACCATGATTGTGTATTTTGTTTCTTTTCACTGTTACTGGCTCTTATGTTGAGAATACTTTTAATTCCTAGCAAAGTAGAGAAAAGCAATTTGATTGAGCAAATAACATATGGTTTTCATAAAATGCAGATGCATATATTTGTGTCTTCTGTCATTTCTAAAATTTCTTCCAGAAAAAGTTATTAATTACTCATAAGAGATACCTAATTTCAAGGTATTCCAGTTATTACATACACATTTTGATTAAGTTATCTCTGTATAAACTCAAAATAAACAGAAATCACATCTTCGTTTTAAAAACTGTAGTTTACAGCCTTTAGCCAACACCGAAAATATTTCTAGGTATTCTGCATTTTGTTTGAAGTATTTTTAACAATAGTTTTTTTTGATGTCATGTAAATCACGTGCAATATATTATCTCTTTTTATTGTATACATTTTAGTGGTTCAGAAGCGAATTGTACAATCATGGGTTTTTCAAGCCAAATTGTCACAAACTTGCATTTCTTCAAATAGAAAATCTGTAAACTTTAGAACAGACATTAAAATAGATATAAAATTCAGTTACAGGTATTTGTCCAGCATACATCCTCTATAGTGTGTCTTTTCAAAATTTGTTTTTGTAGATTATTTCTAGGGTCAAACATAGACCGTTCCAGTGTACTGTCAATGAAACACATTACATGTGCACACAAGTTTTTTACTTCTCTATACATTCATAGAAGTGTAATGCATGGATCCTATACAATTCTCTTTGACCTTTTGAAGACTTGAAAACTTTCTTGCTAAAATGATTGCAGTATTATACAAATCGATCTGCTATGTGGAGTAGAGCAATTTCTCCACAAATGCATTAATATATTTTGTGTCATCTTCTTATATAATGGTCACGCTTGTCACTTTTCTTTTTTCTTAGATGCTAAAGAGGATCTTATTTCTTATGTTTCTCCTATTGACTATTAATTTACATATGTTCTTTAAAGAAATATCCTATTCAGAAATAATTTATATAGAATTAGAAGATATAAAAATACTTAAGACTCAGGATCATTGTAGCATTAATATTGTAGCACTAACAAATATATGCCCTCTATCTGTTGCAAATATTTTCACTTCTGTTATACTTTCCTTTTTTGAAATATGAAAGGTTACCAGTTGATGTTATCTAGTTTATTCTTGCTTGTCTTTAGCCACTAATGAGCCTCCTGACCATAAAGGATTACCAGTTGGTGCATGTTTGTCTTTCAATATTTTAAGTATTTTCCTTCTTCTTTTGAATTCAAATATTGTCCTTTCAGGAATTCTGCAAATTCTCAGACTGTTGTTCTCAACTGTCAAGATGGTAAGCATCTGTTTGATGGGTAATTATCCTTTTTATTATGTTTGACATATTTTTCATGATTTCTATTATTTTATCCTTCCTAATTATTGCATATGATGATTAGAATATTTAATATATAGATTTCAGCTTTGCCTCTAAGGAGATGGTAAACGTCATGTCAAAAGAATGGTTGAAAGAAGTGGCGCTGTAGCTCAAGTCGTAGAGCGCTTACCTATAGCTGAAGACCTGAGGGACAGCGCTCGAGCACAGAGATCAAGCCCCATGACTGACAAAAAAAAAGAATGTTTGAAAAGATTCATATAGAGATAGCATTTTGACCTTTATACATAAAAATGACAAAAAAAATTAGTTGGTCTTTGTTTCTATGAAGAAATTTTAAAAATAGGCTTTAAATTATATAGCAATATATTTTAAATGCCAACTAAACAAAAAATTAAAATATTATAATCAGCAAAGTTATCCCTAGATGACTGTCCCATTTATTCCCCCACACACACTCTTTTTCCTGTTTTAGAGCCTAGAAAGGAAAAGGAAAATTGGTGTTGATTTTTAAACAATGTAGAATTCCCAAACTAGTTTTTCAGAAGCTCTACAGGCTTGGATGTAGAACTGTGGTAGAGACCAAGCCTAGCGTGTGCAAGGCCCTGCATTGGATCTTCAGCACTGAGAAAAGAAGAAGATGAGGACGACGATGATGATGAAGAAGAAGAAGGGGAAGAAGAGGAAGAAGAGGAAGAAGAGGAAGAAGAGGAAGAAGAGGAAGAAGAAGAAGGAGAAGAAGGAGAAGAAGGAGAAGAAGAAGAAGAAGAAGAAGAAGAAGAAGAAGAAGAAGAAGAAGAAGAAGAAGAAGAAGAAGAAGAAGAAGAAGAAGGAGAAGAAGGAGAAGAAGGAGAAGAAGGAGAAGAAGGAGAAGAAGGAGAAGAAGGAGAAGAAGAAGAAGAAGAAGAAGAAGAAGAAGAAGAAGAAGAAGGAGGAGGAGGAGGAGGAGGAGGAGGAGGAGGAGGAGGAGGAGGAGGAGGAGGAGGAGGAGGAGGAGGAGGAGGAGGAGGAGGAGGAGGAGGAGGAGGAGGAGCAGGAGCAAGAGGAGGAGGAAGAAAAAGAGCAAAGAGGAGGAGGCAGAGGAGGAGGAGGAGGAGGAAGAAAAAGAGCAAAGAGGAGGAGGAGGAAGAGGGGGAAGAGGAGGAAGAGGTACAGAATAACATTTATCTACATTTTATTTAGTGAATAATTATGTAAAATAAGAGGTTCAAGTTTCTTTTTGATCTTTATAGTAGTTCCTGCTTAGCCTCCGGATATACATTCCAAGTGGATACCTGAAATCAATGAAGTACCCTCTGTATTCAGAATTTCCACATTAGGTGTTCACCCAACCAGAGACTTAAAATATTCAAGGAAAAAAATTCTTCCCCTCACATTCAATATAGCAACTATTTATATACTGTTACATATATGTTGGTAATAGATATAACCTTGACGTGATGTAAAGTGTAACTTACTTTGTATAACATATTATGCTATTTTCTATATGGGCCTGGAGCCTATGCTGATTTTAGTACACTCAATCAGTTCTGGAAGCCACCCTATAAATACCAAGATGACCATTTTGTGCTTTTACCCAGACAAACGTAGCTACAATAAAGCTTAAGTTATAAATTAGGTACAGTAAAACAATAATAACAGTAACTAATAAAATAGAAGAATTGTAACAATATACTGTAAAAAAGTAATGTGAAATAGGTATGGAAGTGCACACCTGTAATCCCAGAATACAAAGTCGAGGCAGGAAAATAATGAGAGAGATTTACAGTGAGACCTTACTTCCACAAAAAGCAAAAAAGGTATTATGCGAATGTGAACTCTTTCAAAATGACATTTTTTTTTCCTTTTAATCTTTTCAGAGCACAGTTGAGCACAATTAACTAACTACAGAAGGGGAAATTACCGTGAAGGGGACTACTGTGTAATTAAGTGTTTTGTGAAGAGAAAAATATATCCTATTTAAAAGTTCTCTTCTGAGAAGAAAACCCATGCACCATTCTTTTGCCTTTTTCTGAAACTAAGACATTGCTCCCCTCCCACCTAAACACATTCCCACCTAGGTTGTGGAAAGGACCAGCCCTTTCAAACTAGCTTAGCTGTGCCATCAAGGCTTTCCATGGAATTACAAACATCTTTTATTCTTGAACAATCAAGCTTCCTGTAGACTGTTTCACACCTATTTTGCTTCCTGATGCCCAGAAGACACTCCTTTGAACACATATTCGTTATTTTCAGGTGAGTAAGATAAATGACTTCCTAAGAAGAAAATGTGAATTTGAAGATTGAAATTGAGAAGGGAAATCAAACTCTTCCATCTTTTGTTTATTAAGGATCAGAAAAAAAATGATATGTGCTTACATGCTGAGAGTAAGCAACATTTTTTTTTTGGGGGGGGTACGGTCGTGGGGCCTGAACACTGGGCCTGGCGCTGTCTCTTAGGTCTTCACCTCAAGGCTAGCGCTCTACCACTTGAGCCACAGTGCCACTTCTGGCTTTTTTTCTTTTTTGCTTATGTGGTGCTGAGGAATCGAACCCAGGGCCTCAGGCATGCAAGGCAAGCGCTCTACCACTGAGCCACCTTCCCAGCCCAAGTAAGCAACTTTTGCCACCTGTGCTAATGAATTTAATCTTGATACTGAAGTGAAATGTCTGCCATGTGTCCTGAACCCAAATTCCTTATTTTCTGAGAGTACCACTCCTTCAGAGACTCTGATTTGTGCTCTGAATATTTACTTCCTGTTAAATGTAGTTGCTTGGATATTTTGATTTTGTGAAGGCTGGGTGAATTTGATGTTCTTTCAGTTAAATTGTAAGCATGTAAAAATGAATTGAACCTGATTAAATGAAGTCCTTTCTGCATATTTCCTCTGGTATAAATTTTTCTGATTTAGGAAATTTATATTTTAAGTCATTCTGGATGCCTAACTAGGTCTGTGTATGTGGATGGGTCCATAAGAAACGCAGAATTCGCCACATTGATTTTGGAGCAAATACTCACAGCTGGTAACTGGGCAATGATTCAGAAGACAGCTGAGGCTGAAGCCATGAGCGCTCTTGCCTGTGTTCAGCTCCCAATCTCTTCTAAAACGCCCTTCACTTCCCATGCGTTGCTATCTTTTTCTGTCCAAAAAGTTTCTGGAGCTTCATCTTATTCTGGCCTCTTAGTATTCCAACATGAGGGGAGTGAAATCAAGCAAGGGAGATGTGTCAAAGGGATTTTTTTCGGGTTCGGTTGTGGGGCCTGCACTCTGGGCCTGTCCACTGTCCCTCAGCTCTTCAACTCAAGGTTAACACGTTACCACTTGAGCTGCAGCGCCACTTTTGTCTTTTTCTGCTTATATGGTGCTGAGGAATTGAATCTAGGGCCTCATGCATGCAAAAAAATCACTTCACTACTGAGCCACCTTCCCAACCCCAGCAGAATGATTTTATCTCAGGATCCATCACATTTGGGAGCTTCTGGCTGAAAACCCCAGGAAGACAAAAGTGAGGAAACACCTAAGAGAGAATGTAATATAGGAAGCTGCAATGTTTAACCCTAAAAACAGTTTCTTGGATAAGGAGACTCAGGAACTGGTGTCACCTGAGGAGAAGCTGGTAGAAGAGAAAATAGTCAGAAGAATGAGAAGGGGTGTGAGGAAGTGGAGAAAAAGAGGCCTACATTACCTAGAGCTGGGACCTGAGTGTGAGCTTAATTTTACTGTGGGAAACCAAACACAATGACACAAGAGTTTACAACTTTGATTACCCTCTCTCATGCTACCAAGCCTTTCCCAGGTCCACTTCCACTCAGCATGGTGTCCATTCTGGGATTCATTGACTGCTGGAGGTTCCCAGGGGAAGAAAAGAGTGGAAACCACAGGACTAAAGCTCAGAAAAGACACATGTCATCATTTCTCACATGTCATTTGTCAAATTAAGCTATGCAACCAAAACCTGGTATCAATCGGGATGGGAATACATATTGTCAGCATTATAGTAATATCTATTATTATTGTCATAATAATCTAACATCTCTTGTTTTCACCAAAGGGAAAGGGATGGCATTTCTCCTTTTTCAGGAGTATGGGACAGGACATTCTGTAGAATGTTCTTCAATTGGGGGCTCTCTGAATCTTTTCTCCTAAGATTGTGGCTATGAGGTTTCAGGGAGGAGTATTACAGTGCAAAAGTATGTTGTCAAACTGGGAACTGGTGGCTCATACCTATATTCTGAGCCTGAGATCTGAGGATTGTGATTCGAAGTCAGCCTGGGCAGGAAAATCAATGAGACTCATCTCCAATTAACTAACTAGAGCCAGAATTGGAGCTGTGGCTCAAATGTTAGAGCACTAGCTTTGAAGGAATGTGGTTGAGGGGAAGCTCTGGGACAGAATCTTGGCCCTGAGTTCAAACCCAGGATTGAGGGACGGAGGGGAAATATGCTCTCAGTGCATGAAATCAAGGGTGTATGTCAACATAAATATTGATGATAACTTTGGGGTAAAGTTGATCAGTTTTATTCAGGAAATGATTTGTTCCACTCTTCTCTTTTCTGTATGCTTTAAAAAAAACAGCTATGTGCAATATGTACCTAAGAGGTGTGGATTGCACTGATGTATTGGTTACACTTTTTTCTAATTAAGAAATTATACTTAAGTAGTGTAAAAAGGTGTTTTAATTTTTAATTTTGAGGAGTTTTAATTTAATGTCATTTTGTGAGTACATCTTGATGTCACCAATTTTATCATTCTTCTCTGTCTCTCCCAACCCACCCCTCAATTTACCTGATTACACTTTCACACATTTACGTTATGACTGTATTAGCCTACTGCACCAGTTTTGTAAAGAATTTTCTTCATTGTACAGGCAAGGAAGATGAAGATGAGGACTACAAGCCCAAGACAGCATAGTTATTAATTGGCATCAAGATTATTTGACTTACAAAATCTTCACCAAAAGAAGCATTATAAAAATGAACATGGCCAGGAAAACTAAAAGCATCTGTATTTGTGTGTGTGCTAGTTCTGGGGGCCTGTGTGCTGTCCCTGAGCTGCTTCGCTACCACTTGAGCCACAGTAACACTTCCAGCTTTTTGGTAGGTAATTGGAGGTAAGAATCTCATGGACTTTCTATCCTGGGCTCGCTTTGAACCACAAACTTCAGATCTCAGTCTCCTGAGTAGCGAGGATTGCTGGTGTGAGCCACTGGCAGCTAGCAAAATATCTATTAGTTGTCCCACTTAAACATATGGAGCAGTAGGTCGATTGACACTGGTGAAATGCAGATAATGATTCCTCTACTTATTTTTCTCTGGTGTTTTGACTAGTGTGATACTGCTCACTCTGGTTTATATGACTGTACAATCATTGTTCCATTTTGTTCATAAATAGTTTTTCAGGACAGGAGAACTGTAAGGGATTGAAGACAGCCTAGATATTATAGAGAAAGAACATACAACCATCCAAGACAATTCCAAGAAATATGTTAGATCTATCCAACACTTGGAAGACACCACCAGAAGGCCTAATCTAAGGATAATGGGAGTAGAGGAACACCTAAAAACCGAAGTTAATGGTCTAGGAAATTTGTTTAACAGGATCCTTGCAGAGAACTTTCCAAACATGCAAAAAGTTAGGCCTATTCAGATACAAGAAGCTTTTAGAACTCCAAATAGAACATATCAGAATAGGACATCCGACTGTCACATTATAATCCACACAGGGTCAACTCAGACCAAGGAAAAGATCATTAAAGCTGTGAAGAAGAAAGATTAATCACCTATAAAGGGAAACCAATTAGAATCACCTCAGATTTCTCAGCAGAGACAATCAAAGCAAGAAGAGCCTGGAATGATGTATGCAAAGCCCTAAAAAGAAACAACTATCAACCAAGAAAACTGTACCCAGCTAAACTCTGCTTCATAACTGAAGGCCAAATAAAAACCTTCCATAGCAAAGAAAAATTGAAACAATACATCTCCACCAAACCAGCACTACAAATGATTCTTAAAGATGTCCTACACATAGAAAACCAATAAGACCAGAATAAAGGCCAAGAAACTGCACCCAAACTGACAATCCAAGAACTATAGGAAGAACCCAATTTTTGCAACCTCAAAGAAGGTGGATAACATGGAAGGAACTCCCAAATACCTCTCAGTCCTATCTCTTAACATTAACAGACTTCACTCTCCAATTAAGCGACATAGACTGTCTAGTTGGATTAAAAAAAAGATCCTTCTATCTGTTACCTTCAGGAGTCACATCTTGCCCGTAAAAACAAACACATTTTCAATGTTAAAGGCTGGAGCAAAATCTACCAAGCAAACGGCCCCCATAAACAGGTGGGAGTTGCAATCCTAATATCAGATAAAATAGACTTCAAATTAAAATTCGTGAGAAGAGATAAAGAAGATTGCAATATACTAATTAAGGGATCTCTCCTTCAGGAGGATATTACAATTCTAAATATCTATCCGCAAAACACCGGAGCACCCAAATTTATCCAAGAAACACTACTTTCCCTCAAATCCCACATAGATCCAAAGACATTAATTGTTGGGTATTTTAACAGACCACTCTCCCCACTAGATAGATCAACTCGGCAAAAACTCAACAGAGAAACTGCAGATCTAAACAGCTGCATAGATCAACTAGATTTAACAGACAGCTACCGAATATTTCACCCAACAGCATCAGAATACATGTTTTTCTCAGCAGCACATGGAACATTTTCTAAAATAAACCACATTTTAGGCCACAAAGCAAACTTGTGACAGAGTGCTAGCCTTGAGCTGTAGAGTTAAGGGACAGCAGTCAAGCCCTGAGTTCAAGTCCAGGAACCAACTAAGGGAAATGTCAATAAGGCATTTTTCCCCATGTGGAGAGAACATTCCTTGTATGAAAGCAATGTAGGAGCATACAGAGACCGTAAGCCAATGCTTGGATGGCAGAAATAATGTCAGATCCTAGAGTCATATGTGTGTGGCCCTTCAAAAATTGGTCAGAGCCAGGAGGTCATGGCAAGATAGATTGTAAGCATGTCTAATGTCTATGACTACCTACCTTGTAAGGGACAGGAACTTGTCATTCATCTGTGATAGTACTAAAAGTCTAAGGTTGTAAAATGTGGAGGATAGTTTAGATCCCAACGCCTGTATGTGCCAAAAGCTCTAATTGGCATTAACTTTTGAGCTGACACCAGCTACAAGAAATTCATCTGCTCAGGAAAGTTTTATAACTTGAGTTTTTTTTTTTTTCTATTAATATCTGTCTGAAGGCCTGCAGAGAAAACTCAGACATTGTTAGGATTACAAGAGATCACATTCGTAAGCCATCCTGGAAGATCCTTTTGCGAAGCAGATGGCTAAATAAGCACCACTGCTGTAGCCAGAAAAAATGTCTGTGCATTTTTCAAAAGTTAAAATGTTCTTAATGACATCTAACCCTGGTAACCTCTTTGTAAAATAGGCTAAGATTATATGTTCCTGGTTAGGTTGGATCAACACCCCTGAGTCAGTTTGAAGAAGTGACAGAAGATGAATCTTGGCCCATTATCTCCATTTAAGAACAAGGGACCAGAGTATCTTTTTTAAAAATGTGACAAAATAGAATAGATAGAAGGAAAAGGCATGGGAAATAATAGTACAGGCCTGAGCCCTCTATATCTGCTTAGAAAATCCTAATCTTATTAAAAGTACAATCTAGTTTAAAAAATTGTCATTTTGGTTAATTGTCCTGGGCTACTGTTTAAATAGTCTAAAAAACTAGGTGAGTCATAGCCTGCCAAGCCTATGCAATGAATCCCTAACCAGTCTTTGTAGGAATTTGCAGCCCAGAACGAGGTGTGACAGTCCCTTGAATCCACAGAGAGTCCCTGCTGCTGCTGCTGCTGCACACCCTAATGAGTAAAGTTCAACGACAACTTGACAGTCACCTGGAGGAAATCTATATCATCACCCAGACCATCTCCACCCTGGTAAAAGTAGACTGAACTCCTGCCTGATTCCATCACCTGAGAATGCTTCCTGGTTGAAAGCTGCTAAAACTAAGACCTTGTGGGACATTCTTTTGGTGATATCAAGTAACATCTCTACTCCCACAGTGGATATTTGGGGCAAGGATATTACTGCCTTGTCTTAGGCAATTCAGGGTCACAACCTAGTTTGGCTCTGGTATGGTAATTATCTGCTTCCTCCTGGGTGTATTTTAAAGATAAAGGAGAGAATTTTTTTAATTAATGGAGGTAAGAGGAGGAATGACACCCAGCCCTAATCTTAGCCTTAAAATCTTGCAAGTTTTTCATCCCACGGGTGCCTTGAGGCTTTCTGAGATAACTTGGTTCCACAAATCAAAAGAAAAATGTGCAGTTTTAAACTCTAGCCACAAAGGAGGTCAAGAAATTGTAAAGAATAGGACTGTAGTAAAGAAAGCCTTAGGAAGGAATTGGGGAAAAATTGGTATCCACTAGATAAGAAAGGATTTAAAAAGTAAGGATTGTCTTAAAATGTTTGTAAAGAAGAAAAACCTCAGAAAGTTTAAGTATGTAGTAAATGGTATTAGTATGTCTTAAAATTGGAGTTTACGAGTACAGCTGGTATAATGGGAAGTTAGCTGTGGTATATGGAGTCAGGATTGCTGGAAGAAAATATAAGGACCTTTGGTACTGTTAATTTTTGTTACTCACAATTGGACCTTGTAGACCTTGTAGATCAGCACAGTCCATCTATTAGTTCTGAGATCCCAATACCAAACTGTAAATATAGAAGACTGTACCAATTAGGGGACCATGATTGGTCCCTGATGCTCTAGAAGAGGAGAGAATGAAGAGCCACAGTAACTCCAATTTGAGATTACCCCCACCATCTTGTGCTAGGCTGCCCTCAGAGTAACTCAAAGAGAGAGAAAAAAACTCAGTTTGCCAACAACCCTGCCCAACCTTAAGAAAGCAGAACAGTTGTCCAAGTGTTCCAGGAACAGAACATACCAATAGTTCAGAAAAAGGGCAATGTGGTTAGGGTGGACTCAAACCAATCATGTAACTGCTTGTGTGGAAGTTCCCTAAACTTGTTTGTTCAATACTATTAAAGCTGTGCTGATTTTGTGCTTAGGGACTCAGCCTCACCGGTTACCCGATGTGCAAAGGACCAAGTTTGAGCTTGCAAATATATGACTCTTTTGCTGTTTGCATTGGTCATGTTCTCTGGTGGACTTTCGGGGATTCCAATTCCACACAATAGGGCTTGATTCAAAATGTCTCTTCCCAGGGAATTAAATGATGGCAATAATAGCTAAAATGACTTAGGGTCATTATTAACATCGAACACATGCTGAGGTTTTTATTTATACCTCTCTTTCTCCCTCCCATTATTTCTTCCACCATTTCTTTCTTTCCTTTTCTTTTCCTTCTTCCTTCCTCCCTCCCTCCATTCCTCTCTCCCTCCCTTCCTTTCTTCCTTTTTCCTTCCTTCCTTCCTTCCTTCTTTCCTTCTTTTTCCTTCCTACCTTCCTTGCTTGCTTAATTCCTTCCTTCCCTTCTCTCCTCCTCCTTCTCTACTCTCTTTTCTTTCCTCTTTTTTCTTCCTTTTTTTCTCTTTTAGTAAGTGAATATGAATTTAGATACTTTGTTGTTTGAACAAGTATTCTACCATTAGAACAATCTTTTTTCAATTTAGTTATTTGCTCATAGTTTATCAATTGTGCTGAGGGCTGAACAGAGGCTAAGTTCCTCACCTCTGTCTGCCAAGTAACTCGATCACAAATGCATTGCAGCATGCCAGGCTTAAGATGACATGAGAATCTTACTACGTTCCTTGCACACTGGTTCTTAACTGTGATTTTCTCAAATTCTAGTTAGTGATATGATCTCCAATAGCCTGCCCTCAGTATAGATTGTCTAAATGAATGATTGAAGGCAATTTCATTTTAATCTTTTTTTTGCCAGTCCAGGGGCTGTTATAATTTTATTTCTAGACCATTTTTGTGCACATTAGCTTTAAAATATTGCTTTACTGCCTTTTTTTCCCTTTTTACTTTTCTTGGTCATTAGGCTTGAACCCCAGAGTCCTTACATTTTCCACCTTATCTTATAAAGTATATGGTATAAAGTATATGGTATAAAGCCACAAATTGTTTCCTGCAGAAAGAAAAATAAATTTCACCTCCTGGCTCTAAGGTCTATGTCTTTTTAAGGTAACTACAGATAAGTAAGTGGTATTATGTAAATTGTGTCATGTGTTTACAGCTGTATTGAAGAATATACTCTTAATATATCATTGGAAAACAGAGTTATTGAATAGTATCTATATGAGAATGTTATTTGAACTAATCACACTAAGTTGAAAACTACATCTTAATCCATCAAAATGTGGAAATTAACGATTTTAATTATAAGAAAAAAAAAACCACCAAGAAAAGTTAGTATACATTAGAGAGTCTGTAGGAATAACATTAGGGTTTTACTGTTTCTACCTGTTTAATGTGGTTCTATTTCTTGATATTGAAACTCTCCTCTTGGTATTCTTACTGTACATAATCCAATGCTGTTAATTACCATGTATTCAATGTGGGAAATCTAGCTTCAAAAATGTGTAAAGTATTTTTTCCTTTTCAATCACAACATTGTAATTATTAGGGTACACTGTGGTCACTATCATTTCCACCAAAATTATTACTAACATCATAAATGCTAAATATTGAAAGTCTGATATGTATCTATGATTTTGCAATCATTTGTTTGTCGATTAATAGTTTTAATGTTACCATCGTGCATGCATCCATTTTAAAATTTAAAACAAATAAAGAAATAAAAAAACTTAACCATAACAGGTAGCTTGACTATATGCTTATAACAAATTGTAGAATAGATTTTTGAAGTATTGCAAATTCCTCACCAGTATGGATTAACTTCCGCTGTCCCCACCACTACACACAAATATTTAAGAGTTTGAACAAAATTATTTCAAGTAATATACTGTAAATGTTACTACAATATTATGAGTATTTCGAAAATTCCCTTGAAAATAATAAACTCTACATTCTATTTAAATATTAGTTATTTTATTCTAGGAAACGTTAGGGAAAATAGACTGCATATCTTTGAAATTAAAAAAGGTCAAAAATAGTAGCATAAAGTTTTATAGGGAGTTTGCCTTCAGAAATATATATATATATTTATATATATACTTATATATTTATATATATTTATATATATTTATATATATATTTATATATATAAAATGTGTAGAAAGACATACATTTTTGGAGATTTTCATCAGAAATATATACATATATCTAAATAATTGTGTAGAACGATGTTCATTATAGTGAAACAAAAATCTTAAGACATAATTAAAATTAAATAAATACATCAAACCAAGTGCCAGTGACTCAAGCCTATAATTCGAGCTATTCTGCGTAATTAGATCTTAGAATTGTGTTTGAAACTATCCCAGACAGAAAAGTATTTGTTAGATTCTTATCTCCAATTAACCACTAAAAACATTAATTAGCTCTGTGCCTCAAGTTGTATAGTGCTGGCTTTGTGCATAAAAAGGTTTAGAGACAATGCTCATGCCTTGCAAACAACCACAACAAAATATGTCAAATTAATTTCACATTAATTTCACAAATGCATTTTTTAACTGCTGTGAACATTTCTTAGAAACATTAATACATGCCTCTGAAAAATGTTAAGTAAAAATTACAGAATAATTACGTCTATGTTAAAGACTTGACTATTTTGATTGAGTTATCTAGGTAATGATTAGAAATTAAGAATATGATAATATATTTGGATTGGTCTTTTATTCTACTTTATGATAGTAATAAAGTGATATTTGTAATGATTATATAAAATTACTCATGTTTTGTATTTGAATTATAATAAGTGATAAACATTTTTAAATAATTTCCATTGGAAAGGATCATTTCCTCAATGGTATCAATTCTTTTGTAATTTCAAAACAATTAAGAAAATTATTTCAAGGCTGGTTTGCTCTAAGATTATATTTGTTTTCGTGTTCTACTTTTCATATATTCGTAGAAATTAAAACTAAAAAAAAATCAATGAATGTTGGCATTCAGGAACATCTTCATAGATACTAACATTGGAGTTTATTAAGTACAATTGTTTTATTTCATTTGTTATTTTCACAAATAAATCAACATGAATGTGTATTTTGTTTCTTTTCACTGCTGTTGGCTCTTATCTTGAGAAAACTTTTTCCTAGCAAAGGAGAGAAAAGCATTTGGATTGAGCAAATACCATATAGGTTTCATAAAATGCAGATGCATAGATTTGGGTCTTTTGTCATTTGCTAAAAGTTTCTTCCAGAAAAGGTTATCAATTACTTATAAGTGATGCGTAATTCCTAGATATTCTAATTATCACATACACTTTTTGATTCGGTTATCTCTGCATAAACTCAAAAAAACGGATCAAAAAACTGAAAATATACAGAAATCACATCTTCATTTTAAAAGGTGTAGTTTACAAAGAATTTTTAGCCAACACCGAAAACATATTTTCAGGTATTCTGCAATTTGTGTGAAGTATTTTAAGCAATTTTTTTGCTGACATGAAATTCACATGCAATATACTATCTCCTTTTATTGTAGACATTTTAGTGCTTTGGAAGTGAATTTTACACTCATAGGTTTTCCAAACCTAAGTTTCACGAACTTGCATTTCTTCAAATAGAAATGCTGTAAATTTTAGATCAGACATTAAAATAGATATAAAATTCAGTTACAGGAATTTGTCCAGCATATATCCTCTATAGTGTGTCTTTTCAAATTCGATTTGGGGGATTATTTCCAGGGTCTCACACACAATATACAAGTGCACTGTCAATGAACTACATTCCCTGTCCAAACATTTTTTTTTTACTTCTCTTTAATATATACATAGAAGTGTGATGTCTGAATAATATACAATTCTCTTTAACCTTATTAAGACTTGAAAACTTGCTTGCTAAAATGATTGCAGTATTATACAAATCATTGTGCTATGTAGAGTATATCAATTTCTCCACAAATGCATTACTATATTTTGTGTCATCTTTTTATATTTATGGTCATACTAGTGAGTTTTCTTTTTCTTTTTTCTTAGATACTAAAGAGGAGCTTATTTCATATGCTCCTCCTATTAACTACTAATTTACATACGTTCTTTAAGAAATATCCTGTTCGGGAAAATTTTTATATAGAATTAGAAGATTTGAATGTACTTAAGACTCAGGATCGTTGTAGCATTAACATTGTAGCATTAACAAATATGTGTCCTCTATCTGTTGGATATGTTTTCATTACTTTCATAGAATTATGAAAGGTTATCAGTTGATATTAACCAGTTAATTATTGATTATATTAAGTCTCTATTGCTTTATATGTCACATTTTTAGAAACCATTACTGATCCAATGTCATGAACCTGTACATTTAGGTTTTATAGGATTTTATATCTCACATTTAGTTTGATAATCATTTTTATTTTAAATTTTTGCATAACGTTTGAGGTACTAGCCTACGATCATTTTAAATCTAGAGAGGCAATAGTGCCAATACACCCATTTAAGATTCTATTTTTATTTCATTAAGTCATGGCATCCTGGTCAATATCTATTGACAATAGAACTAAGAATTTATTTTTGATAAATCTGTTACATTCTTCTATGTGTCTGTTCTTTCACTACTAAACATGGTAATAAGTTTCAAATCTAATATGAGGGCTCAAGCTACACCATTTTACACATTTGTTCTGACTGACCTGTATTCCTTAAATTTACATACAAGTTTATTGAACAGGTGTACCAATATTCTACAGAGATATCTAGATGTTTGATAGTCACTCATATTTTGCACCTTGTGAAAACACAAGACCCCAGATATTATATATAGAAAAATGTCTTTAGAGAATGCTTGAAGCATCTAAAATTAATTTAGGAATGAGTTAAGATTTAGTTAACACAATAGCATAATAAAGTTGAATAATAACGACTTGAGCTGTACTACAGAAGAGAGTGAGAGGGGATAGAATAGAATGATGGACCACATAGGAGATATATGTAATTGCTATTGTGTTTCAAAGAACAGAAAGACTTCAGAGAAGAGGAGGAAAATAATCAAAGTATTCTGAATCAAGTTTCTTTTTATTCCACCTAGTAGTGTGGACTAAGAGTCAGAGAAGATGGGAAAAAATAAAATAGAAAATAAAGCATTGTATAGACCTGTTACAATGTAAAGAAATTGTAATAGGAATATGATGACTAATTTCCAAAGAAAAAAAAGAAAGAATAGATAAACTCTAAAGGCAAAAAGAATGAAGAGAGAAAAGAAGCAAAATAAAACCTTTATCAATCACAAACACAAGAGTTTGGAAGTAGAAAAGCAGTGGAAATATTCTAAAAAACAATAAAATAACAATAAAAATTCCTATCGTGGATAAAATATGGATCACATTTCATCATATATAATTTTGAAAAAACATACTAGGAATAAAAATTTAAAAGTCATAATTTAAAACAATATTTACATTATAACTAGACAGTATAGTTCAGTGGTAAAAACTTGGCCCAGCATATGTGAAACAGTAGAGTGATCACCCAAGCATTACAAAGTACACACAAAGCACACACACACACACAAAAACGACATAAACACAGACACACAACCCATACATACATTTGGAATATTGATATTATCATATTAACAGAGTAAATTATCACAAATAGTAAAACTAGTTTAATATGTTGAATCATAATATTGCTTGTACTATTTAAAATTAAGTAGAAATAAAATAGTCACGATATACTTGGATTCTTATTGATTAAGTATATTGAAAATTAAGAAATAGAAGACATGAGAACCTTTGCAAAGAGTTTTATACAACAAACATTTTGAAACATGTATCCTTTTATTTTTACCAAAGATTGATGTTATTGGAGTTTTAACTCAAGATTTAGAATATGATAACCAGGTGCTCTATATCACGCTAGGGATGGCTATATCTCTATTTATTTCACTCTGAATATTTTTTTTTGGGTTCCTGTCCTGGGGCCTGAACTTACGGCTTTTGCGCTGTCCCTCAGCTCTTCAGTTCAAGGCTAGTGTTCTACCACTAGAGCCACAGCGCCATTTCCAGCTTCTTTCTTTTTGCTTATGTGGTGCTGAGGAATCAATCCCAGGGTTTCATGCATGCAAGGCAAGCACTCTACCACTGAGCCACCTTCCCAGCCCCACTCTGGAAATTTTTGTACTAAGGTCTCATAGTTTCTCAGGCTCTCCCTATTTACAAACCCTACTTGCAGTTCCTACCATAGCTAGAAAATGGAAGCCACAAATCACCATGCCCAGATTAAACTTTTTTTTAAATTTCAAGTACAAATATTTACAAAAAAAGTGAACAGGTAATGAAGCCTTTCTTAATGAAGTTTGTGCTTCTTGAAAATACTGTAAGTATTTGTTAACTGGAAAAATGTTTAGAACTTTAAGAAAATAAATTTATTTAAATTCACCAACCATATAAAAATTAAAATAATCTTAAATATTCACATGTTAAATATTTTTAAAGCAAAATATATGTATATGAATAATTTAAATGTGTAAAAATCATGAAAAATTAAATTAACTAATTCTACAACTCTGAAAAAAGAATTACCCCCCACAAAAAAGAAAATAATTAAGTTCAAAATTTGAAATTTAGAAAATAAAATGAAATGTACTCTTTAGTTGACTTAAGTAATTGTAAACCCACCGTATACCAATTTTATAATAAAAAATGCATGAACAATGAAAGCAAAAGTACCCATTGATCAATAGCAACAGCAAAAGCATCAGTAGTTTTTTGAGTGTACAAAAAAAATTATAGCTTATCTCTATTCTGAAAAAAGTACTAAGCCTCTGCTAATGTGATGCCCTCCTTGTTCTGGAACGAACACCACAATAAACTAGATTGCATGAATTGTTCCCCCACTGGTATTCTTGAAATCAGAACACTTGTAAATATTATTTATATTTATACTTTTTTAACTATCATAGATATGCAGGATGCTAAGATTGAAAGATTACAGTTCAAAACCCACCCAGGCAGGAAGGTTCCTTAGAGTCTTATCTCGAATAAATTTCTCAGAAAAAGCCAGACAGACACAAGTGGCACTGAGGTTGAGGTGATAGGGCATGAGCCTTGAGCAAAAACAGGCTCAGAGACAGTTTCCAGACTCAGAGTTCAAGCCCTAAGACAAACCAATAAAGCAAAAGAAAAATAAAAACAAACCCCAAACCTAGCATTTTTCTCATTGCGTAGAGGCATGTAATTAAGGAAATTGCTTCCTGTGTTACATATAGGTAGAAGAAAGACGATCTCACAGAATCATTCTCTTCATTCCATGTTATACCAAAGCCTCAAAAAATTGCTCTTTTTCTAAATTTTTAAATTAATACCATCCATTTCTTGGTAACTCTGTCTACATTATTCACATTATCATTTTATACACAAACTATTGGAATTATCTATTAACTAATTTCTAATTATAACTCTCTTGAAAGAATATTCTTGGCAAATAGAATGCCAGAAACATTTGTGAATTTATCAATTAAACCATCTACATAAAAAGAATTTTGTACTATCCTATAGAATATGAAATTACAAACAAAACCAAAATATTTATTTTAAATCTAAATTCTAATTTAGCAATATCTTCAAAGTCTTACAGATGAAATTTGCTATTTCTCCAGGCTTAACCTTTTGTATTACTTCATCATTTCTTTGGAATCCAACAGAATGATGATTACTTACTTTTTCAAATTTTTGATGGGAATCATGAGCCATTTTGCATCTAGGAATGTTCGGTAATGAAGAGAGCATTTAAAACTCAACTGGGGATTATACGTGAGTTGCATTGCAATAGGAAACTTGACTTTTCAAAACATAATAACAAAATTAGCCCAATCTTCCAACTGTGTATTCCTTTCTTGAATGGTTTGTTTTATTAATACAAAATTATACTACCTGATCTAGGGAAGCTATCGCTATGTAATTGCACTCTTTAATCTCCTGTCTTAGTCTGAGTGCTAGAATTCTAGCCTTGTATCACATTGCCCTGTCATAGTTTCTTGGTTTATTTAATCTAGATACAGACTTGCAATTCTGAACTACTCCAGTGATATTATCCACTAGAATGACTGTTCAGACTGTTTATCTACTATTTTCAAAGATATTTTAACATTTCACACAAGATATGAAAATTTTCAGATGCACCTGCAGGGGTCTCTGATTCATTTCTCCATGGATCCGATCCCCTTAATAATGATTACTTGATTCTCTTACTATCTCTGGTACCTACCTATGTAATAGTCTCAAACTTTTTTGAAGGTAATTCACTTGAGTACTTTCTAATTTTAAAAATTATTACTTGATTCTAGTGTTACTCAGGACATATTTTCTATTGTTTTCTAATTTTTCTACATATTCTGAGAGTTGTTTCATTTGTGTATTCGTGTGTGCATATGTAAGTGCCTCTGTGTGTATGTGTATCTTTGTATGTATGTATGCAAAAGCCCCAAGCTCTTATCCATCAGTCTTGCTCATGACTGGTATTCCATCACCTGAGCCATTCTTCCAATCCAGCTTTTGGCTGGTTAATTATAGGTAGTGTCACAAAGAGTGTTCTGCCCAAACTGGATACAAACTGAACTTCCCAGACTCCTTTACATTCTAAGGTTTTATTTCTCCAGGAGTATCAACTTTTAAACTACAAACATTTTTGTGAGTGTAAAGTCTAAACTGTGTACCAGATTTTTCACACAGGAATTCATATAAAGATAGATGAACATACACATTGCGTGGACTGAGTGTACACTGTTAGAAATGTGATCTTAAACCAGGAGGCAGTGGGATCTGAGGATTGGGTTTCAAAGCCAGCCCAGGTAGGAAAGTCCCGGAGACTCTTTTCTCCAGTTAACTACAAGAAAAAGGGAAGTGGCACTGTGGCTCAAGTGGTAGAGTGTTAGCCTTGAGCTGAATAACAGAGGAAAAGTGCCCAGGCCCAGAGTTCAAGACCACAACCACCAACAAAACAATATATATAAGTAAAAAAAAAGGAATGTAATCTTAGCCAACCGTTCATTGCTAGTATAATCCCTGTTCTCTCAAGATGCATTTTTTCCCCAGTTAAGTCCATGCTCTTTTATCTGACTTGCATTGGAAAAAGAATTATTCTTCCATTCTACTTTTAACAAATTTGCATGATTAGCACGTGTGACTTAGAAAGGGAGTGGCCTCATACTTCGCGTTCCACTTAGGAATAATGCTTTCTGTATATCACTCCCATAAATCTACATACTGGAAATGGCTTTATTGTTTCATTGTTGTCTTATTTGTAGAGTCTTCTATAGTGTATTGAACCCTTAGACTTAAAAACAGAACTTCACTTTCTCCTATTATTGATATTGTTCTCTTACTGTTAGCTCATGTACACTTGGGAAATAATGCGCAGCACATATACTCACAAAAAGAAGGACCTGAGAACCTTCTTCCCATTAAAAATTCGCCTTAATTTACAGAGAACTTACAAAGTTTGAACTCAAGGTACTCATTGATAATATATTTATAAGCAACATAAATTTCATATTTTCTCTTTACTAAGTTGTCTCTGAAACACGTGTTACCTCAGGTCCAAAGATGTCCTTGTGTTATTTCAGTGAACCCAGAAAACTTTCATCATACCTCAGGCAGCACCATAGATTGTTACTGGAAATAACTGCTGCTGAATGTGGAAACTCCCAGGAGAGGAAATGAACATAGAGGAATGACAAAGTTCATGTTAACTTCTGCTTTCCTTTTTACTGTACAAAAAAGAATCCCAAGGCTTGAAGGAAACTCTGTCCCTGACATTTTCGAGTGTGTTCTATACTCATATAAAACTTTTCTGTAAACTTCCAGTTGAGAGTATTACAAAAAGAAATAATGTGCTATTTGAAGGCCAGCATAGAACAAAAGGAAATAACGTTGTTTGAAAAGTGTTCTACAGCAAAGAAACAAAGACATGGAAGTTTTAAAGTGTCTTATGGATGGATATTTCACTCCTGAGATGATTCTCTTGTTGCAGGAGACAGTTATCAATTCCTTTAGTCTGGCTCTGAGTTCTCCAGAGCAATAAGGATTCCAAAAAAGCAGGATCGAGTGAGTATGATCAGCAAAAGGAGCCTCTTCTCAGACCAGTACTCCTTTAAGGATGGTCCCAAATAAATATGTGGGGTTATTTTTGTTTCCTTGTTTGTTTGTTTAGTTTGTGTTGGTTCTAGGGCTTGAATCCAGAGGCTATACCCTGTCTCTGAACAGTTGTCTTTCCTGCCCACCTGCCTACAAAGCTAGTACTCTACTGCTTGAGCCAAACTGCACCTACTGCTTTTTTTTTTTTTTTTAATTACAGATAAGAGTTGGACAGACTCCCCTGTCTGGGTGGGCGCTGAACTAAGATAGTAAGAAAGCTAAGTGACATCAACCGTATGGACTTATCTTTTGAAACAAGAAATATTAGTTGAGGGCTGGGAAAGTGGCTCAGTGGCAGAGTGCTTGCCTTGCATGCATGAGGCACTGGGTTTGATTCCTCAGCACCACATAATCAAAAAGAAAAAAATGTAGGAAGTGGCGCTGTGGCTTAAGTGGTAGAGTGCTAGCCTTGAGCTGAAGAGCTGAGGGACAGCGCCCAGGCCCAGAGTACAGGCCCCACATCCAGATCCCCCCCCCAAAAAAAAAGAAAAGAAAAAATTATTATTTGTAAATGATTGTCAAACTAATATTTGGCAATTTTTAAAAGAAGAGAATATGTCCAGCAAAGAAGCCATAACTTAAATTTTAACTCAGCAAAAGTAGGTGCACTGAATCATTTTAGAATTATTTCTTCTGCTTGGGAAGATTATTGACCTTGCCCTTCTTTTGGGGGAAACTAAAAGTCATATTTCACTTTTTTTATTGGTCTTGGGGCTTAAACTCTGATTGTAGGCACTGTCCCTAAGAAGTTCAGTTCAAGTTGAACACTCTAGCACTTTAGCTACAGCACTACTTACGGGTTTTTGGTGGTTAATTGAAGATAAGAGTTTCATAGATTTTCCTGATCTGCCTTTGAACCACAATCCTCTGGTCTCAACCTCCTGAATAGCTAGGATTACAGGTGTGAGTAACCAGCACTCATCTCACATTTGCATTTATGTGCAAATATGCAGACAAAGTATGAAAACTTGAACCAAATGATGACATTGAAGCTTTTCAGAAAATTTGAGTTAGCAATAATTATGTCCTCCTTTTCCAAGTTGTTACATTAAGGACTAATGAGCTATGGGACCCTTACATTAGTATCTCATGCCATCTGTATATGTGTAGTATCAGGAAATGTTCATAGAGAAATACAGAAAGACAGATTTTTAGAAAGCAAAGGAGATCTGGTCTGAAAGAACAGCATAGGAGATACATTTTTTTTTTATCACACAGAGCTTAAAAACTATCCTAAGAGATTTAGAATGGCATAGGCAATGAGGAACAATCCTAGTTGATAACTAGTGCTTCAATAATCAGAAATGGTTCCCTAGAACAGCTTCTGGTATACCTTACCTACCATTTTATTCCTTCCATCTGGAGTTTTTCCTTCTCTTCTGTCACAACTGTTAATTAGCCACTGCCTTTTTGGTGCCATGACTGACCAAAAAGATTTCCAAATCACACTTTGACTACCCTTCTCTTTGTGATTAGCAATGACCACACAAAAGCCTGGAATCATTGAATTTCCAGAATTAATCTTCACCTGACATCTAAGCACATTCCTGGCATTAATTCCTGTGACCTAATAAACAAAACTTTTTATTTCAACACAGTATCCTAATATGATTAAAGTACATGAATTAGAGACTATTTTCAGGTGTCAGTATGGAAGGAGCAATTATATATATTCCAAGTATGGGTTCTTTATTTTGCATTAACTAACTAAATGTTTTTTGTTTTGTTTTGTTTGGTTTTTGCCAGTCCAGGGGATTAAACTCGGAGATAGGGAATTATTCCCGAGCTTCTTTTTTTACTCAAGGTAAGTACTCTACCACTTGAGGCACAGCACCACTTCCAGTGTTTTTCTGTTTATGCGGTACTGAGAAATTGAACCCAGGGTTTCATGAATGCTAGGCAATCACCGTACCATGAAACCACATTCCTAGTGCCCTAAATAACTTTTTTTTAATATGGCATTATATTTTCATTCCATAACTATGTATCATAATTTTGGCCAGGTGCTACAAAATGATGTTGAAAACAATACTAAGTCCAGTAAGGGTGGATAGACAATGAATAACCATCATGGTCTAGCCAGGGCACAGAGAGGCTTACCTCATGGAACTGTTTCAACAGGCTGAGCTAGACAGCTCCTGACCCAAAGACTACCCCCGGAATGAGAGGGCCACCTTGGGTTCCAGCCACATGGGGACGCTGGGCCACCTCCTCCAGCACCCATTCAACCAGTTCCTGAGTGTGAGGGAGAGAAAGAAAGTCAGAATTACACTTAAGTCAGTGCTGATGGCTCAGAACTCTCATCCTGACTAGACAGGAGCCTGAGATTTAAGAATCATGGTTCATAGCCATCCCGGGCAGGAACGACTGTGAGACTCTTATCTCCAAAGAACCATGAGAAAACCGGAAGTGATGCTGTGGGCTCAAGTGTTAGAGTGCTAGCCTTGACCTGGGGAGCTTGGGAACAGCTCCTAGGCCTAGAGTTCAAGCGCCAGGACTGACAAGAAGTGGACTTTTGACCACAAGAAGTGGACTGAATAGCACACATTGTCCTAGAGAGCATGGCAGAGAAGTCAGGCTGAGCTTCATCTGAACTTGAGGTCATAAGTAGGTCACCTGGCTTCTCTATGCCTTGATTTTCCCAGCTGCAAATCTTAACACAGTGAAGGATCTCCTTCCTCATGAAGATAGGATAAGGATGAAAGAAAGCCATGTTTTGTTTCATAATCCCACAGGTGTTGCATGAATAATAACAGGTCCCACCTGTGCCCTTTCCTGGTATCTTCTTGTCATATGCTCCCAGAATTGTCAAGAAGCTTGTATGAAGGCCACTCCCTCCGAGCTTAGCCATATTCGAGATCCCTCTGTATAAATCCCTTGTTTCTTCACAACTGTTCTGTGAGGAGACTGTGGTCCTATGTTTGAAGCCCTACACAGAGCTTCACCTGTGGTCAAAAATTGGCTGCTGTGGAGTAAGAGTTTGAGTTAATCCATCTAAACTGATGACTGAGCATGGCGCTACATGCCTACCATCCCAACTACAGAGGACCAAGCCTGGTGGAGCATACCTTTCACAGATAGGAGGACCATGATTCAGCCCAGCCTGAGCATATATTGATTCTCTATCTCAGAAATTCCCAAGACAGAAAGGTGGCTCCTCAGAGCTGGGGAGATGAAACAAGCAGGGGATCATGGTGCCTCTAGATGCATGTCTGAACTAGGGTAGGGATGGTGTTGGGGGGGGGCCATACACCTGTGCTGCTGGGAGAAGCTGTTGGTGGCTTCTCCGGGTTGGGTGAGCAGCAATGGCAGCAGCATTGCGTGTACATGGGCCCAGAGCAGAGCACCTGGGGCAGAGGACCAGGTGGGGGCCTTAGGCTAGCTGGCAGCAAACCATTGCCTGAGGTATGGTACCCAGCACTGCAGGGAAGCAGAGGAGGGGGCCAGGGCGCCACCAGGAGTATGAATATCCTACTATACTCAAATTCTCTTGTGCACCACTCAGCCACCTCTGCCTTCCTCAACTGCTGGTAGTGGTGTCAACCAACAGAATGAATCCCTGTGCTACCTGGAAGCATAGAATGTGGGCGTGGCCACCATTCTTGTATCCCATTGTTCAGAAAGAAACATGAAAGAATGGGAGTGTAGCCGGAATTCGGAGATGCAAGCAGCATGGCTGGAGTAAAGATGACAGCGTCTCCCCTAGCCCTTTTCCCAGAGAACTCTGTCCAGTTCAGTTGGGTACAAGAAGGTGAACTGCTTTAGCCAGATAGCTGCACAGATTGTTGTGTATGTCTCTTTGTTTCCAGTCCCAGACTTTAACTCAGGATCTGGGCAGTTTGTGAGCTCCTTTTTCTCAAGGCTGGCCCTGTACACTGGAGCCACAAGGCTTCTGGCTTTGTTGGCAATGAAGTTCGACAGGGGTCTCAAGGGCTTTCCTGCCTAGGGTGACCATGATTCTCCTGCCACAGCCTGGTAAGTATCTAGGAGGACTGCTGAGCACCACTGGTGCCTGCCTCCTCATTGGTCTTGCTGATGTTCTTGTACAGAACGGTGAGTTCCCTATCCACGGGTGGAAGTCATGGAAGCTGGAGCCCACAATACGAATCCTGGCCCTGTCATCTCCAAATGGCAGGAGATACTAAGAAACTTGTTCCTATCCATATGATTACTAATGGAATGTGATATATGTCTTGATTTCATGAGCAGATCTTGAATGATTCTAGCATAAAATTATTCACAATTATAGGACACTGGTCAATTTTAGTTAATATTTTATTATGCATTTAAACAATCACATACATATAATGGAGGCATAATGAAATACCTAAGAATTGGGCCGTACATAATATAAAGGTTCCATTTTTCTGCCAAGACTGGGATTTGAACTCATGATCTGGGTAACTCTGTTGCACTGTGTGGGAAAGGGAAGCTGGCTTCCTTGAATTCAAGAAATTCCAGTCTGATCCTTAGGCCTGAAATAGATCCCCACCACTAGAAAACATCCTATCCATGTACAACTTAAATATATGATTTATATTTATATCCATATGTTGACTCCATAGGTGTTAAGTATACTTATTTTATTTTTTCTTTTATTCATGTATTGACCGTTTATGTCATTGACTATTATGGCACATAGAACATTGATTACATTGATTAAATAGGATATAGGTCTACATATGTATTGTACTTCATACTTGACACCGAGGACATTCACAGAAAAGGAAAACATGTGTCGCCATCAGCTTCTTACTCCACGATTCATTGTTTGGGAGTGCTGGCATCTCAACTTATGGCCTACAAGGCCAAGTTCATGAATGGGTGAGTGTCATCATGACATCCTGGGGCAAATTGGGCTGACAGGCTGTTTCCAGGATCTGAGATAGAGCCCCAGGTGTTAACAAAATAAGAACAGATTAACATGCAGATGGCATTATGCTAATAAATATATATCTTTATAGAGTGCCAGAGTCGTCTATACATTTCTCAGTTATAGAGATTACATTCCTACCAATTCCTAGGTATTTATTATGGATCCACATAATTAATGTTATTGTTTTCATCCTTAAAATATTAATGAAATCAATTACTGTCCTGAAATTATTGCATTCCTGTAAGTAATTATATTCTTTCAATGCTTCATAAATATTAAATAAAATTAATCAGCCTCCTGAAATGATGCTGTCTAATTTTATAGGAGCATCATTCACGATCAATTCATTCAACCATGACATTGACACCATTCCATTGTTATTCCTATGGATGAGAACCAGTATCTTAATATCTCCTGCCATTAGTTGGTGTCAGAATGGGAATTCAAAATCAGGGCCTATGTTGCCACGTAGCCCTATGGCTTCCCTGATAGTCTGGCAGCCTTCAGCAATGCAAGGTGAAGTACCCTTTGCAACAGTGTCATTCAGACCCAGGAGGGTCACCATGCAAAGGAAGAAAACATAAAAAGGCCACATTTATTCTGTGCATTTTTTTCCGTGCATTTTTTTCCAGGCAAGGCCTGGAGCATCTATGGGACCAGTGGGTGCACCGCAGCTTAGGGTGATCAGAGCTGAGGCAGAGTTACCACGAACTGAGTTCAAGCCCTGTGCTGAGAAAAAAAATAAAAATAAAAACAAAATTATAAAGTAAAAAAATTAACTACTTGGCTTGCAATTCCCGCAATTCATTCTTCCAGGCTGTGAATTTGAACTCAGGATCTGGGTAAATCTGCAGCAATGTGGATGAAGGGGAAGATTACCATACTTGAAGATAAGAAAGTCAGGCCTGTTCACTAGGCCTGAATTCAAGCCCCAATCCTGGAAAACATACTATTTATAATCATTGTAAAGATAAGATTTATACTTACCTATAGATGTTCAGTACATTCATGTCTGATGTGATTGTTCCTTGTATTTTGTGTTTTATTCATTTATTTAACATCAATTGTACTATGATGAAACCCATTCCCTTTATTACATTGATGACATCTTATCACAGAGCATCTAGATTTGTAGAAATATTCTCCATCATGCCTGACACCAAGGATTCTCAGAGAAAAGGTAAACCTATTTCACACTCGGCTTCTTATTCCATGATCCACTTGTTGGTAGTGCTGGAATCTGAATTCAGGGACTAGCAGGACCAATTGGAGAATAAGTCAAGGTGTGAGCAACTATCCCAGGATTTGACAATGACCCCCAGGGTGTTCCACTATAGTCATAAATTCATTACTTAAACCTAGGATCTATATTGACATACATGTGTGGACACGATTTCTGTTCGGTGTATTTCTTCTTATTTTGTCTCAAATTCTAGGAGGTATTGCTTATTTTACTAAGAATGGTGACAGGTATAACTGTTCTAACATGGATGACAACCTGTTCCCATGGTTATAAGGTTGCCTATGCATTCTCCATTCTAGTTAGACACTGGACATTCACGTGAGAGGAAAGCCTGTGCAATAGCTGGCTTCTGACATCAGCATGAATGTTTTGTCAGTTCTGGGATTTGAACTCAGGTCTGGGCAGCTCTGTTGTACTAGGGGAGAAGGGGAAGCTCACCATCCTTGAGGGATAGAATTTCAGGCCTGGTCCAAGGCCTGATTTGAAGCCCCAGCACAACAAGCCCACCTTTTTAAAACATAATATCTCTCTTTACCTACAGGTGTGGTATGCATCTTGCATTCAGTGTAGTTATTCTTTTTATTTTGTGTTTTATTCAAGGATGTATTTTATATTTTGTTGAGTATGGTGACAGATATAACTGCTGATATGGATGACAACCTATTGTCATGGCTATAGAGTTTTCTATAAAGCATTCTCCATCCTCGATGAGACCCAGGACATTCACAGGAGAGGAAAACATGGGCAACCACTGGCTTCTCACATTAGAGTGAATCTTTTGGCAGTGCTGGAATTTGAACTCAACGCCTAGCAGACTCAATTGATGAATGGGTCATGATGAACACAGAAGCCTATGAGCCACTAAGGAGTTAGGTCATCCCAGGGACCTGAGATCATGCCCTGGTCGGGGGCAATATAGTCATAAATTCATAATTAAACAGAAGATCTATATTTCCAAACATGGCTGGGCATCATCTTGCATTCGGTATAGTCACTCTCTTTATTTTGTGTCTCATTCATTGATGTATTTTGTATTTTCTTGAGTATAGGGAGACAGATATAACTGTGGTGAACTGGATTACAACCTATTCCAATGAGTATAGAGTTGCCTATGCATTCTCCATCCTAGCTGAGACCGAGAACTTGCACAACACAGGAAAACAGGTGCAACAACTGGCTTCTCTCATCAAGGTGAATTTTTGGTAAAGCTGGGATTTGAACTCAGGGCCTAGGAGGCCCAACTGCACAATGGGTCCAGGTGAGCACACCAGCCTGTGAGCCACTAAGGAGCTGGATCATTCCCAGGAACTAAGATTGAGCCCCAAGGAGGCCAAAATAGTCCTCAATGCATCATTGAAACATGAGATATATATTCACATCCGTGTGTGGACTGCATCATGCATTGAGTGTAGTTATTCTTTCTTTTGTATGTTATTCATGGATGTATTGTGTATTTTCTTGAGTATATGATGAGAGATATAACTGGGTTGACATTTATAACAACTTATTCCCTTGGCCACAGGGTGGCCCATGCATTCTCCATCCTAGCTGAGACCCACGACTTGCACTGGAAAGGAAAACAAGTGCAATGATTAGCTTCTGACATCAAGATGAATCTTTTGGCAGGGCTGGAATCTGAACTCGGGGCCTAGCAGTCCCAATTGGAAATTTGGTCCACATGAGCACACCAGCCTGTGAGCCATGAAGGAGTTAGGCCATTCCCAGGACCTGAGATTGAAACCCCCCTCTGCAGGGGAGGAAGAGTGAGGAGCACAATAGTCATCCATTCATAAGCTGAAGTAGTATGGAAATAAGTACATATTTGTATAGGGTAGGAGAGACGGTGTCCTGTGATGGAATCCAATCTACCATGGGACTACTGATTCTTGGATCTTTCCTGATGCCTCCATTTCATGACTGTGATGACTATTGTCAGCTTCATCAACTCTTCTTTACCCCATTAATCTATACCCCATAAGTCTTGCCTATCATTTCCTACTCTCATCTTGCACGAACTACTCGTTCAAGGATGAGATCGATAGCATACCATAACTCTTCCTAGGTCCAGAACTGAGTAGCTCATGATCTCCCGCCATTCCCTCCTCATAGCGGGGGCTTAATTCAAGATTCAGGCCTGCAAAAGATAAACCTTATATACATTTTAAAAGTAGGATTTATACTTCCATACAGATTTTCAGTCCATATTGTGTTTGGTGTGGTTATTCATTTTATTTCTTGTTTTATTCATTTATTTACCATTTATTTTATTGACTCTGATGACACCTATACCATTTATTAAATTGTTTATATCCTATCGTATAGCATCTAGATTTTGGATGTGTTCTCCATCATGCCTGGCAATGCTAGGATCTGAACTCAGGGCCTAGCAGGCCCAATTCATGAATGGGTTAGTTTGAGCATGGCAGCCTCTTGCCAATGAAGCTGTGAGGGGGTTCCCACATGCTGAGATTGACCCCCAGGTTTAGACAAAACAGCGATACATGGATAGGCAAACTGTGGTATACAAATAAATACATATTAGTAAAGAGTGCCAGGGCCGTCTATCTATGATAAAATGACACCTACTACGTTCTTACCAACTCTTAGGTATTTATTATACTGCCAGTGAAGGAAAATTATTCGTTTCATGCTTAATAAACTATTAAGATCAATCAGCATTCTAGGATTATTGCATCCAATTTTAGACTAGACCAAGGCACGAAGTACTCTTTCAACCAGTATTCCTATGCATAGGAACGAGTCTCTTGTGATCTTCTGCCATTGGTGTCAGGACTGAGATTTGAAGCTAGGGTCTTTGTTGACAGGTTGTCCCATGGCTTCCCTGAGAGCCCATCAGCCAATAGCAATGGCAGTTCAGGTCCACTTTACAGCCGTGTCATTCAGACCCAGGATGGTCACTTTGTAAAGAAAAAAAAAATCATAAAAACCGAGCCCTCTGCAGCTCACCATTTTTTGTGTTTTCCAGCGTTTTCTTTTCTTCCTGACAGCCCACTGGGCCTAGGATCTCAGGATCAGCTATGGGTCCAGAGACTGCATCCCAGCCTAGGGAGATCCAAGCAGAGGCAGTTTCCACGACCTGATTTCAAGCCCCATGGTTGGCCAATAAATGAATAAATAAATAAATAAATAAATAAACAAAATTTAAAAAATGAAGCTCCCTGGTTTGGAATTTCTGCGAGTTTTATTTCCTAGAAAGGGATTTGAACTCAGGTTCTTGGTAAATCTGTAGCAATGTGAGGGAAGAGTTGCCACTACTTGAGTTCAAACCCCATGCCCACCAAAAATGAAAAATTAAGTCACTGACCTCGGTAGGGGGAGCTAGTTGTCAAGATGGGAGGAAAGGGATGGTAAGGGGAATACAAAGAGGAGGCAACAGTGCCCAATAGGAAATGTACTCATTACCTTGTTCATGTAACTGTGACCCCTCTGTACAACATTTTACAATGAAAAACATACAAAAAAGAAACATATTAGTTTTTAGAGAAGCACTTTGGAGGTAAAGGCAGGAAATCTGAATAGCTGTACAAAATTCTACGCTGCCTATTTTTAATGTTCAGTATGGAATTGAATAAACATAACTGCTTCCATTAAAAAAAATTAAGTCACTGCCTTGGAACTGGGGCCAGTATTTCTGCCATTGCTAGCATGTGAGCTCACCATCCAGGTAACTCTTTTGCAACATGGGTGAAGGCGAAGCTCACTGGTTGAGGAAAAGAAATTCAGGCTAGAGTTCCCAGGGCCCGAATGAAGGCCCTGCAATGGAAAAAAATATTTCTATACATGTGTAATGAATGTATGATATATACTTACATATGTATGCTAATTTCATATTATGATTTTTATTATTGGTTTTTATTTGATTCATTTATTGATTGATTATTGTGTTTAGTATTATTATACACATAATATTTATTCCATTTTGCACATCTAGTATAAAATTATGCACAATAATTTAGGACATTGTCTCATTTTTCATTAATATTTTATTAAGTTTTGAAACATAATACATCATTAAATGGAGCCATTTGTCACAGTATTCACATGTTTAAAGTCTCTCCCAAGTATGATCTTTTTCTTTTCTTTTTCCTTTTTTTCTTTTTCTTTTTATTGTGAAAATACTGTAGAGAAGGGTTACAATTACATGGGATGATAATGAGTACATTTCTTATCAAGCATTGCAGCCTCCTCCTTTGTTTTCCCATCCTATCCCTTCCCATCTTCCCTGAGTTTTTTCTTTTCTTTGGATATCTTTCTATAGAGATTTTTTAGATGATTTATACTCAGAAGCCTTTTCCTGAGGATAGGCAAATTGAGGGATAAAATTTTACGGGAGGGGCTAGAAATATGTCTTAGTAGTAAAGAGCTCCCTCCTCAGCATGCATGAATGCCAGGGTTTGAATCCTCAGTGACAGATACTCAAGAAAAGCCAGAAGCTATGGAGTGGTTCAAGTGGCTAACCTTGAGGAAAAGAAGCACAGAGATAGTACCAAGGCCCTAAGATCAAGCCCCAGGACTGACAAAAACAATAGGCCAGATGCCAGTGCTCAAACCTGGAATGCTAACTTCTCAGGAGGCTGAGAGTTGAAGACTACAGTTCAAAGACAGCCTAGGCAAGGAAAGCCTGTTAGATTGTTATCTCCAGTGAACAACCAAAAGACCCCACCTGGCGCTGTCGCTCTAGTGGTAAATTGTTTGCCTTTAGTTGAAGGGCTCAGGGACAGTGCCCAGGCTTGAGTTCAAGACACACAACTGGAAAAAAATGAGGGTTAATCAAAGTACTTTCCTATTTGCTAATTAGGAGAACATTCTCTTGAAAATGAACACTGATACACACCAGAATTGGAGTCAGAGCTCCAGATTCAAATGTAGCAGATTTATATTCCCAGCCTCTTAGACTCTAGCATTGTAACCTTGTGTCCTACATGGTTCTTAAAGGTCCATTGTTGAAAGGCTTAATATGCTTCCCAAGCCCTATGTGATAAGCAGTTGACTTGTATTGTTAATGTCCTTACATTTCTGAACCTAGCACAGCACCAGTAGCTCATGCCCAACAACCTAGCTCATGAGGCTGAGGTCTCAGGATCACAGGGTGAAGCCAACCAGGGCTAGAATGGTCTATGACACTCTGACTTCCACTTCTGAAAGGTCAGATGTTCAAGAGCTTCCTGTGTTTCCCTTGGTGATGAGAAGTTACTTGCACTCTAAGTGTTCTTAGAGTTCTCGAGCTATAGAAACAGGAAAGAAACATTATTAAACCATCCTGGGTTCAAATAAAGTTCTCAGGATCCCAGCCCTAGCACTGTTTGCAGAAAAACTCCAGTGTAACACTGTAATTGAAGGACAGAAAATGGTTGCAAAAGCCAGGCTAAGTGCAGAGACCTAGGCCTGCAGGATTAGGAGGCAGAATGTACACACTCAACAGGGAAGTCAGCTGCACAAGCCAGCAATGGGGGGAACCCTGAAACATTTGTTAGAGTTAAAACAGGGTCAGGCTTTTCTCAGCCTCTTCAAACAATGACTAATTAACCTTCCTCTCTCTGGTGGAGGGAGCCTCAGGCTATCTTTAGGTTAACAATAGAGAGCCAGTTTAGTGGGGGAGAGGAGAGGAACAGAGAAGAAAAACCCTGCTCTCTGGTCTTAAGCAGTGGGGTTTTGATTCTCCATATGTCAGATTTAAAGACCATTCTTCTAACTCTGCCAGTCCATTCTCCTTCCTTCATTCTGCACATCATTAATGCAAATTCCCAGTCCAAGGAGAAGCAGGGCCCTTTCTCTTCTGTCTCCAAGCACCTGAGTCAAAAACTGGCTCTGCCCTCTTGGCTCTGGGGCATTTGGCTGCCTGAGAAGTGTTAAAGAGACAGTCTCCCTGGTCTGTGGTTGTGTGAAGGTGAAGTTGGTGGCCGGAACACTGAAGAAGGCATCATGACTGGGAATTGTTCCCTTCATTCCTCCTGACATCCAAGACCAGGTTAATCTATCATGTTTCTTTCTATCTATCTATTTTTCTTTCTATTTATCTATCTTTTTTCTATCTATCTATTGTTTATGTATCTATGTAGTATGTATGTATGTATATATGTATGTATGTATCTGTCTGTCTGTCTATCTATCTATCTATCTATCTATCTATCTATCTATCTATCTATCTATCTATCTATCTATCTATCTATCTATCTATCTACCTACCTAGTTAGCTACCTACCTACCTACGTAGGTTTCTGTTTGCCAGGTCTAGCCACAGCATCAATTCTGGCTTTTTCTGTGTATGTGATACTGAGTAATCATACCCAGGGTTTCTTGCATGCTTGGCCAACATTCTTTCAGTAATCCAAGTCCGCAACCCCATCTTTTTCTTCATGGTATTTTTTACATAAGTATACCATCATTTTACATCCCCAAATTTAATTTTCTGAATACTAGTTATTTCTTTATATATATATATATATACATATATATATATATATATATAAAATATATATATATATATATATATATATATTACCATGTTTTTTTATATTTTTTTGTGAACATACTGTACAGACGGGTTACAATTACATGGGCAGGATAATGCGCACATTTCCTATCAAGCATTGCAGCCTCCTTCTTTGTTTACCCTTCACATTCTTTCCCAGCCTCCCCCTCCCACCCCTCCACCCAACCCTACCTCCCCCCACACCAACGTTGTAAAGCTCATTTTCGACATGACAACTTGTACTTCTCATTGTTGCAGCAGGTCCACCTGTTTCCTTAAACGACTTGTTTTTCCCCATCTCCTCCACAAGTTATATTGACATCAAATATGGTGAAGGCAGGGGTTATACTGTGGGGGAGGGACATACAAAGCAACAAAGAGATAATCTTATAAATGCGTTAGAAAAAAATGCATGAAAGAATAAAACATTAAAATACATATCTTAGGGTTCATTTTCCTAACATCACATTATCTGACCTTTTCTGGTTGACTCATACATACACTAGATATTGCAAATAAGGGAAACCATAGGACTTATGTTTCTTTGGGCTTGGCTTACTTCTCTTAAAATAATTTTTTCCAAGTTTTTCCATTTCCTGACAAATGGAGCAATGTCATTCTTTCTGATGGAGACATAGAATTCCATTGTGTATTTATACCACATTTTCTTGATCCATTCATCTACTGAGGGGCATATGAGTTGGCTCCATATCTTAGCTATGGTAAATAATGCTGCAATAAACATAGTTGTGCTGGTAGCTTTAGTGTGGTCTTGTTTGTAAACATTTGGGTAAATGCCCAAACGTGGGATTGCTGGGTCATAGGAGAGCTCTATGTGAAGGCTTTTGAGGAACCTCCATACTGCTTTCCAAAGTGGTTGAACAAGTTTACATTCCTACCAACAATGAAGTAAGGTTCCCTTCTGTCCACATCCCCTCCAGCATCTGTTGTTATTAGAGTTCTTGATTTTTGCCATTCTAACTGGAGTGAGGTGGAATTTCAATGTTGTTTTGATTTGCATTTCTTTATGGCTAGGGATGTTGAGCATTTCTATTGGCCATCCTTCTTTCTTCTTCAGAGAAGTTTCTCTTTAAGTCTTTAGCCCACTTATTTATTGGGCAGTTGTTTCTTTGAGGATTTGTTGTTGGGGGACTTAATTTTTTGAGTTCCAAGTATATTTTAGACATGAGACCCTTGTCCGTTGTATGGCTAGTGAAGATCTTCTCCCAATCCATGGGCTTTCTATTGATCTTGCTAGCTATGTCCTTTGCCATGCAGAAGCTCTGCAACTTCATGCAATCCCATTTATCCAACATTTCTTTGATTTGTTGTGTTTCCGGGTCTATATTCAGAAAATTTCGGCCTGTGCCAAGGAGACCTAGGGTTTCTCCTATTCCATCCTGTAATGTTTTCAGAGTGTCTGCTTTGACTTCGAGGTCTTTGATTCATTTGGAGTTGTGAATACTAGTTATTTAAAAAAAATTATCTTCTGTTCCCCTGTCTGATTTGTGTCTGTTCCTGCATGGATCTCATAAGAAAATGTAAATAAAACTGCTGAGAGCTTAAGTGTGCATCATATAAGGACACAGGCCTGGAACCCTAGAAGAGAAAAGCCATGGGCCTGAAATGAAGAGTATGGTGCAGTATATGCCACGAGCATATCTGAAAAGTGAACCAGTAAATAATAGGAGAACCTTTGCATACGATCTGTTTGCACTCAGGGAGGTACTATACACACATAAGTAGTTAGTGCACTGATACATAATCTTGTCCTTCTCTTTTTGAAAAGAGAAGCCATCCCAGTGCTTAAACACAGGGCCCAATGCATACCTCAGCTGTTTCGTACAAGGCTGAAGCTTTACCACCACCATAGCTCTACTTCCAGCCATCTGGTCGTTAATTGGACATAAGTGCATCCCAGGCTTTCTTGCCTGGTCTGGCCTTTGTCTCCTGCTCGGCTTTCTCTCTCAAAGCTGGAGCTTTATCCTCTCGGACTCTGTTCCACTTCTGGTTTTCTGGTGGTTTTTTGGCAATAAGAATTTCACAGACTTTCTTGCTCGTGCTGACTTTGAATTGTGATCTCCCCAGGAGACTGCATGCAGCTTTCTCAGGCATACACTGAGGAGCCCCTCCACCCAAAACCTTAGTCTAAATCTCGGGATGTACTAGAGAAAAACAGAAACATGCAGACACTTCCACTGTGTTCTAGATAATTAAGTTTGGAGACACAGAACATTCATAATTATTAGATCATTTTATAGGCAAAAGGAGCAATGCAGACAGTATGAGGATTGCTCCAACTTTCGGTTCTCTCATCCTTAGACAGTAAATTCATTGCAGCTCAATGCTAAGTGACAGAACTGGCATGTAAAGTGGACATTAGCTGCCAAATCCTGTGATACTCATTTCTCACTTTTGCCTTCAAACCTGTGATCAGAAGAGAAGATGAGGAGAGAAAATCCTTCTCAGAGAAAGCAGCTATAAAGAACATTGGAATAGCTTACTTATAAAATCAAACCACTAGAATGACTCTGTTAAGAAATCAGTTTGTACAGATTAAAAATTGAAGAAGAAAAGAAAGGCAAGAGCCAGTGGAGGCTGACTATAATCGCTGCTGGTCAGGTAGCTGAGATGTACAGAATCAGAGTTTGAATCCAGCCAGCATAGGAAAATCCATGACACGGTTATTTCTAAGACATCACAGAAAAACCTAGAAGTGAGGAGGTGATTCAAGGTTAATGCAATACCCTTGAGCAAAAGGAGCTCAGGGACAATGCCTAGGCTCATAGTTCAACCCCAGTTCCTGCCCCCTCGAAAAGAACCTGTACCTCCATGTCTCTGTGTATATGGACATATTCCTATAGGTGAATCTCCAGAGTAGCTATTATGAATTGCACCAGTCTAGAAAATTTGTTTTCAATCCAATGATTTCATAACACAGAGAGTGCTTTCATGACAGTGCATGTTCTGGGGCTCACCTCACTGTTCTCAGTGTAACCTGAGGGTTTCTCTGCATCCCAGGCCTGCTGGAAGAAGTCTCTCTCATTGTTTCTCTGCATCCCAGGCCTGCTGGAAGAAGTCTCTCTCATTGTCTGGATATGCAGACAAATGGCCTCACTCCTGTTCAGCTGTTTAACAAACAATTCCATCTACGTCAGTTAGTAATGATGAGTGTGGGCAGGCTTTGAAGGCCAGGAGAAAAAGACCTCTTTGTATCCCACATGATCTCTCTCCCCAGTGCCCTGTTTTGACAGGAAGATTTCATTTGTACCACTTCCCATAGCAGGCCAAGTCCTGTGTACTTATGCTGCCTTTGTAAGACTATATTCTGGTGTTCAGATACAGTGCTCAATATAATTCAGGGGTCCTTCTGGCAGACAACTAGGGCACTGAACCTAATGGAATATTTCATTGTTGGAGATGATGGGCCTATGATGCCTATCCTATGTTTCTGGAAGCTTGGGAAATCCAAGCACATGTCGGATATCTCAAAGCTTCCTGTCATCTAGGGCTGGTCAAGCTCATCAGATATTGAAACTTTTGACCTCTCCTAGTTAGGGCCTTGGTGGCTAGGTTTTGGGGTTGAACACAAGGCCTGGGTGCTGACCATGAGCTCAGTGCAGAAGCCCAAGGCTTTACCATTTTGTGTCACGACTTCAACTCTGGTCTGTGTGTGTGTGTTTTCCTGTGTGTGTGTGTGTGTGTGTGTGTGTGTGTGTGTGTGTGTGTGTGTGTGTGTGTGTGTCTGTGTGTCTGTGTGTCTGTGTGAGTGCGCATACACCAGTCCTAGAGCTGGAACTCAGCACTGTAGCTAGTTTCTCTTGTACAAGGATAGCCCTCTCCTGATTGAGCCACAGAGCCACTGCAGCCTTTTTCTAGTGTTGTGGTCTTGAGAAATAAAGTCCAGGGTTTCATAGTTGCAAAGCACTCCACCCCTAAGGCACATTCCCAGCCCTCTACTTCAGGTTTGTTAGTTTGTTTCTGTCTTTTTTGTTGTTGTTGGTTGTAGGAGTTGAAGTCTGGGGCTGGATGCTGTGCCTGAGCTCTTCAGCTCAAGTCTTGTGCCCTACCACTTGAGCCAAAGCACCACTTCATGTTTTCTTGTGGTCCATTGGAGCTAAGTGCCTCAAAGACTTTCCTCCCAGGCTAGATTTAAACCATGATACTCAGATCTCATCCTCCTGAGAAGCTAGTATGACAGGCATGAGCGACAAGCACCCAGCTTCAACTTCAGGTTTTTAGATGTGAGTTGGAGACCACAGTCTCAAGGGGCCTTTTGTGTCTGGGATAGTTTGAAACCCAGATCCTCAGATCTCAGCTTCTTGAGAAGGCGGGATGACAGTCCTCAGCCATCGACCCCTAGGTGGCACTTTCCTGCAAGGGGGTCCTTGGCTACACGTGGTGGAATGCTAGCCATGTGCCCAAGAGGTAAGGGTCAGTGGCTAGGCCCCAAGTTCAAGGTTCATGACTGTGAAAAAAAAGAAGGAAAAAAACCCAATTGTCTGCAGGAGACAACTCACTAGTCTTCAGTAATACATAATTTTTGTCCCTGCCATGGGGACATATCTGAGCCTCAATATTCTTGTCTGCATATTCATCTCAGTTGTGGAGCTCTTACAAGGACCTGATGAAAGAATGCACCTGTGAAGGACACTCTTTTCACATGACATTCTTTGCATGACTCAACACACAGCATCCTGTGAAAGACCCAGCACACAGCACCCAATGCAGGACTCAGCACACTGCACCCTGTGAAGGACTCAGTACATAGCACCATGTGCAGGACTTAGCACAGAGAACCTTATGAAGGACTTAGCACATAGCTCTGTTCCACAAGCTGTTAATAGAATTAGGTTGCTTTCATCAGTATCACCATTCTTTGAGGAACATTTCAAAAACCACACAAGTTCACATCTAATGGTTTATTGTGGTGGGGTTTTTTGGGGGGGTGGGGAGTTAGGCATATGGCTTGAACTCAAAACACGGAGATAGTACTCAACATTTTCTCAAGGCTAGAGCTCTACCACTTGGAGCCACATTTTAAAGAGTCTCACAGAATTCCTGCCAGGACTGGGTTTTAAAGCCCCTGAGCAGCTAGGAGGATCTGGGTAAGCCAGTTGTGTCTGGTTCCATGGAGCTTGGTTGCAGCATTTACATTTGACTAAGTCAGGTTAGGTGACAGCTGTCAGCACCAGACTCCTAGCTTGCTCTGTGATGAGGTATTTGAAGTTCTATCTTTGTGTAGTTGCAGTTAGAACAATCTATCTTTTTGTGGCAGCAGTCCTATGGCTTGAGTAAAGGCTTAGACACTGTCCCTAAGCATTTGTACTCCAGGCTAGCACTCAATTCATTGAAAGTCCTCAGAACTTCCCGGTACTCTGTTTATGTGGCACTGAGGAATCGAAACAAGGGCTTGGTGCTTGCGAGGTGAGCACTCAACAACTGAAACCAGGACTGAACAAGTTATACTTAGAGATTCCTGTATATAAATATTATATACACAGAGAGATGTCTGTATATTATTTAATTATAGATAATATTACTAACAATTTTTAGGTATTAAATCATGTCTCCATTTAATGATATGTTTCAGTTGAACAATTAATAAATCATTAATTATTAATTACTCAATATCCTGTTGTTGTTTATCATATATGTACATACATCCATACATAAAATTACATATTTTATAGAATGAGATAGATGTCTATATATAGTTAAATTATACATCATTTGTTACTTTCAATAATTAGGTATTTAATTATATCTCTATTTAATTTTTATTCTGTTAATGCTTAATAAAATATTAATTAAACTTAATCCACCTCCTATAATTATTGAATCTAATTTTATCCCAGTAGGATTCACTACTAATTCAATCTGTTTTTCATTTATTTTAGTGACAATTATTCCACCTATGACATTTCTTACCTTTAGGACATCCTATTACGTAGTATATAGATTTGCACCCGAATTATACATCCTACCTGAGCACTTTCAAAGAAAAGAAAACATGGGTCCCGCTCAGCTTCTTACTCCAAGATTATACTTTTGCAATTACTAGGATCTTGACTCAGAGCCTAGAAGGCTCAGTTCATGAATGGGTGGCTGTCAGCACAGCAGCCTCTAGCCAATTCATCTGCCAGGCAGTTGCCAGGCCCTGAGATCGAGCCCTGTATGTTGACTCAATATTGTGCTTATTGTAGTCATTCATTTCATTTTCTGTTTTATTCATTTATTTACCGTTTATTTTATTGACTTATTGCACATGGAATATTTACTACATTTATTACATAGGATATAGATTTGCCTATGTATGAAACTTCACACTTGACACCCAGGACGTTCACAGAAAAGGAAAGCATGTGTTACCCTGGGCTTCTTACTCCCCGCTTCAATTTTTGTGAGTGCTGGCATCTGAACTCACAGCCTACAAGGCAAAATTTATGAATTCCTGAGTGTCAGCTCGGCCAGCATGGGGCAGATGGAGCTGACAAGCAGTTCCCAGCACTGAGATCGAGACCTAGGGATTGACAAAATAAGAACAGATTGACATACAGATGGTAGTACACAAAGCAGTATGGAGGTTCCTCAAAAGACTCCACATAGAGCTCCCCAATGACCCAGCAATCCCACTTTTGGGCATTTACCCAAATGATCACAAACAAGACCATACTGAAGCTACCAGCACAACTATATTTATTGCAGGTTTACCATACCTAAGCTATGGAACCAACCCAGATGCTCCTCAGTAGATGAATGGATCAAGAAAATGTGGTATATATACACAATGGAATTCTATGCCTCCATCAGAAAGAATGACATTGCCCCATTTGTTAGGAAATGGAAAGACTTGGAAAAAATTATATTAAGTGAAGTAAGCCATGCCCAAATAAACATAGGTACCATGGTTTCCCATATATGCAATAACTGGCATATGTCTGTGTCAAGCAGAAAAGGTCACATAAGTTGATGTTAGGGGAATAAACCCCAAGATAAGTATTCAATTTTTTTTGTTTTTGTTTTTGCCTTTCATGCAATTGTTTCTAACATACTTATAAGATGATTTCTATGTTGCAGTGTATGTCCCTCCCCCACGGTATAACCCCTGCTTTCACTGTATTTGATGTTGGTATAATTTGTGGTGGGGAAGGGTACAGGTGGACCCAATGCAACAATGAGATGGTGGGGGGAGGGGAGTAGTATGGGAAGGGATGGGAAGAGAAACAAAGAGGAGGCAACAATGCTTGATACGAAATGTACTCCTTATCTTGACCATGTAATTGTAACTCCTCTGTACAGTATTCTCACAAAAAAGCCCTCAAAAAAAACCAATTAAATATAGATCTTTATAGAGTGCCAGAGGTTTCTATACATTCTTCAGTTGTATAGACTACATTCTTACCAACTCTTGGGTATTTATTAAGCCTCCATGTAATTAATTTGACTGTTTCCATCCTTAATAAATTTTTAATTGAATCAACCACTGTCCTGAAACTATTCCATCATGGAACTAAAAGTATTCTTTTAATGTGTCAGAAAATATTCACTAAAATCCATCGGCCTCCTAAAATCACTCTGTTTAATTTTATAGTAGTATCTTTCAGGAACAACTAATTCAACCTTGACATTCATAACCTTCCATCAGTATTACTAGCAATAGGAATGAGACTCTTAGGATTTCCCTCCATTGGTAGGCGACAGGAATGGGCTTCTAACACAGGGCATATGTTGCCGAGTTGGCCTATGGCTTCCCTAGTAGCCCGCCAACCTTCAGAAATGCCAGGTTACAAACAATTTTCAGACATGTCATTGAAATCCAGGAAGGTTACCTTGCAAAGAAAGCAAATGTAAAACTGGAGCCATCTGCAAGTTGCCGGATTTTTATCTGTCTTTTCATTTTTTTTCCTATCAGTCTTTGTGGCCCAGGAACTCAGGTTCAGTTGTGGGTACAGTAGCTGCACCCCAGCCTAGACTGATCAAACCTGAGGCACAGTTGCCACTACCTGAGTTCAAGCCCTGTGCTTGACAAAACAAAAATAAATACATACATACATACATACATTAAAAATATTTTAAAAATTATGAGGATCCTTGGCTTGGAATTCACGCCAATTTTTTCTGTCAGGCCTGAGATTTGAACTCACTGTCTGGGTAAATCTGCAGCGTTGTGGGGGAACAGGAAGCTCACCGTGCTGGAGGACAAGAAAGTCAAACCTGTTCTCAGGGCATGAATTCAAGTCCTAGGACTCGAAAAAAAATAATATTCGTATACATTTTAAATACATGACTTATATTTACATACAAGTTAATTGCATATTGTGATTAGTTTAGTTATTCATTTTATTTTGTGTTTTATTTATTTTTATCTATTTAATGAGTACGATTTCACATAACATTTTTTACATCCTATTACATAGGACATAGATTTGCCTATGTATTATACATCATTCCTGAAACCCAGGACTTTCGCCGATAAGGAAACAAGTGAGACAATTGGCTTCTTCCACCAGGATTAAGTTTTTGGCAGTTCTGTGATTTGAACTCCAGGCCTAGAAGGCCCACTTCATGAATGGGTTAATTTTAGCACAACAGTCTGATGCAAGTGAAGTTGGTGAGCAAATTTGAGGACCTGAGATCAAGGCCTAGGAGTGGCCAATACATAAACAGATAGATGTGTAGATTGCTGTGTATGTATTTACATATGTATATTCAGCTATAAATAAATGTATATATATAGAGAGACAGACATTTATGTAGATTCTAGTGTATAATTCTACATAAAGTGATGTCTGTCTATATCTTATTTTTATATATTCTATTACTACCAATTATTTGTTCTAAAACTATGCCTCCATTAATTACTCATGGTAGAAGACTTAATAATGTAGTAATTAAATTAATCAATGACTTATATTTATTGGATACAATCTTATAATAGAAAGACTAGCTAATTATTAATTAAATTAGTATATGTCAAACATTCTATTAGTGTTCCTATAAATAGGAACGAGTCTCCTAGGATCTTCAGCTGTGTGTAGGTGGCAGTCCCAGGATCATGGAACTCAGGGCCCAGGTGTCTCTGTTGGGCTCAGGCTTCACTAGCAGCCCACGAGCCTTAGGCCATGCAAGGTGACATACAATTTCCAGCCCAGTCATTGAGACCCAGGATGGTCACAGTGCCAAGGAAAAAGAGGTAAAATGGTTATGTAAAACTTCTTGTTTTTTTTCTTCCTCCGTTTTTTTTTTTTTTTTTTTTGGTTTGATGTATTTTTGCCAGTGCTGGGAGTTGAACTCGGGTTCTAGTATCCCCGGGTCACCTGTGGGTGTAAATGCTGTATCCCAGCCTATGGTAATCATGGTTTAAGACAATAAAGTGCTTCCTTCAGCAAAAGGAGCTCAGGGACAATGTCTAGGCTCACAGTTCAATCTTCAAAAAAAAAAGCCATTACAAAAAGCCATTAAAACGTCACAAAAAAGAGCCATTAACTCCATGTGTCTGTGTGTGTATGCATGTATTTCTATTGGTGAACATACAAGGTTGCTATGAAGAAAGGCACACAGCTAGGAAATTTGCTTTGAATACAATGATTTCATAGCACAGTGTTTTCAAGACAGTGCATGGTCCGGGGCTCCCCTCACTGTTTCCAGGTTATCCTGAGGGTTTCTGCGCACCCCAGGTTGCTGGAGGATGTCTGCCTCACTGTTGGAACAGGCTGACAAAAAGTTTCCCTGCTATACAGCTGTGTAACAAATAATTTATCGGGGGCAATTAGTGAGGATGAGTGTGGATGGGCTCTGAAAGCCATGAGGAAAAGGCCTCTTTGTACCCCAAGCAATTCTCTCCCCAGTGCTCTGTTTTGACAGGAAGCCTTCATTTGTGCTACCTCCTGTGGCAGGCCAAGTTCCCTGCACTTGTCCTGTCTTTGTGAGGCTATGTTCCAATGTTGAAACAAACTGCTTCAATAATTCGAGTCCTTCTGGCAAACAACTAGGGAGCTGAACCTAATGAAAAATTTCCTAATTGGCAATGGTGATGCCTCCCTAAGATTCTGGAAGTTAGGTAAATCTAAGCACTTGTGCAAAATCACAATGCTTCCTGTCATCAAGGTCTGGTGAAGCTTATCAGGTTTTGAAACCTTTGTCCTCTCCTAGTCAGGCCTTGGGTGGCTAGGTTTTGTGGTTGAACACAGGGCCAGGGTGATGACCATGAGTTCAGAGCAGAATCCAGGTGCTTTACCATTTTGTGTCAAAACTTCACTTCTGCTCTGTGTTTGTTTGTGTGTGTGTGTGTGTGTGTGTGTGTGTGTGTGTGTGTATGTGTGCATACACTAGTCCTGGAGCTTGAACTCAGGACATGAGCATTGTACCTGTTTCACCTGTTCAAGTATACCACTTGAGCCAGAGAGCCACTTCAGACTTTTTTTCTAGGGATGTGTTACTTAGGATTCAAACCCAGGGTTTCATACATGCAAAGCACTCTCCTCCTAACACAAGTTCCCAGCACTCCACTTCAGGTTTCCTTCTTTCTTGTAAGTTGGAGGAGTTCAAGTCTGGGCCTCGGTGCTGTCTCTGAGCTCTTTAGCACAAGTCTAGCGCTCTACCAGTTGAACTATAGTGCCACTTTAGCCTTTCTGGTGGTTCATTGAAGATAAGCATCTCAAGGAATCTCCTGCCCAGGTTGGCTTTGCACCATAATCCTAATCTCTCAGCCTCCTGATTAGCTAGGATGACAGGCATGAGTCACCGATGCCGAGCTTCCACTTCAAGTTTCTGAGTGCTGAATATAATAGTATCATGGGATATTTTGTCAGGGTAGATGGCAGCTCTCAGCACCAGACTCTCAGTTTGTTCTGTGATGAGGTATTTGCAGTCCTATACTTGTGATGAGGTATTTGTAGTACTATACTTACATTGTTGCAGTCAGAACATTCTAACTATTTTTTTGGTGCCAGTCCTGGCTCTTGAGTAAGGGTCTAGACACAGGCCCTAAGTTTTTAAGCTCAAAGCTAGTGCTTGACTGCTTGGGTGACAGCATCACTTCTGGATTTTTTTTGTGTACACAGTAGTGAGGAATCGAATGTAGGGCTTTGTACTTACTAGGCGAACATTCTATCATTAAGCCCCAGGAGTGACAATTGTATGAACATATAAATGTATAGATTGGTATATAGACAAATAGATCTATATGTATAAAATAAGAGAGAGAGATGTCTGTATATTATGAAATTGCATGTACAATATTAATACTGATTATTGGCAATTAAAATATTCCTTCCTTTTTTAAGTTTCATGATTGAATACATGCTAAAGTATTAGTTGAAAATTAGTCAATATTGTATAATTGTGTACAATTTCATAATATCGTATACTAACTACTAATTTAATTATTACTTTTATAACATTCCATTCGTATGGGTATATATTGGAATAGGTTTCTGAGAATCTCCATTCGTTAGTGGCAGTCCTGGGATTTGACCTCCAGACCTAAGTTGCTGGTTTTGGCTATGGCTTCCCTAATACCCCGCCAAACATCAGCAATGCAAGATAATGTATGCTTTCTGGGCCTTGTCCATTAGACCCAGGATGGTCACAATACAAATGGAAAAAAAAGGACAACTACCTACTTGAACTTCTCAGTTTTAGGCTTCTCCTTTACAGTTTTTTATTTTTTTTCCACCCTGAGATTTGAAGTCGGGTCTTAGGATGCCACCACCAACTGTGGCAGAGATGCCAAGATCTGAGTTCAAGCCCCGTGCGTGCTTAGCCAAAATAATAATAATAATAGTAAAAAGGCCCTTGTAGGCTTTTGATTTTTTTGGATTTTCTAGTAGGCTTTGGATTTACACTCAGGGTCTGGGTGAAGAAGAAAGGCTCACCGTCCTTGAAGACAGGAAATTCAGACCAGTTCCCAGGGCCTGAATTAAAGCCCCAGCACTGGAAAAAGTAATATTAATATATGAGATCTATTTACATACATGGGTTACTACATATGACATTTATTACCCTTATTTATTTAGTATTTAATATATACACATGTAACATTTCTTTTATTACATCATATCATATAGGGTATAGTTGCATATGGATTTTACATCATACTGACAAAGGACTTTCACAGAGAAGGTAAATAATGTGTCAAAATTGACTTCTTACTCCATGAGTAAATTTTTGGCCATGCTGGGATTTCATCTCACAGTCTACAATGCCAAATCCATAAATAGGGTCACAGACTTAGCAGACCAGCCTCCTGAAAACTGAGCTGCCAGGAAGTTCTGAGGACCTGTGATCAAGCCAAAGTAGTGCCCCATATATATATGTATATATACATATATGTACATATATATGTATGTATGTATGTATACATTGATAAATATATAGATTGAAGGAGATAGATAGACATAAACATACACACACATACACACACACACACACACACACACACACACACACATATATATATATATATATACATATACAGAGAGTGGGACTGTGAGGATATTAAATCATATATGTTATTACCAATTAATAGTTAATAAATTTTGCCTCCATTTAATGAAGTATCCGGGTTGAATACTTATAAAAGAATTAATTAAAAATTAATCAATATCCTTAATTATACCATGGTGCTAGATTGGAAAACATAAACCCAATAATTTTTGTGTGGCATTCTAAAATAGGGTAATGAATCCACTGCACATTTATCGTTATATCAATAACACTCCATAACCATTCACATAAACAGGAATAAGTTTGTCAGGCTCTCCATTCTTTTGTGGGTGGCAGTCCTAGCATTCAAACTCCAGGCCTGGGTAGTTTAATTATAATGACCACGTGAAGACTTCAGATTGTTACCATTAAAAAAAAGAAAAAGAAGAAGAAAAGTAAGCAAGGTGCCAGTGCCTCCTGCCTGTAATCCTAGCTCCTCAGGAGGCCAAGATGTGGAGAATGCCAATTTGAGTTCAGCCAGGGTGGGAAAGTCCTTGACACTCTTCTTTCTAAGAGATCGCAGGGGAAAAAACCCATGCATGGGGCTGTGGCTCAAGGGCAGAGCACTACTCTCGAGCAAAGGGTGCTCAGGGACAGAGCCTAGGCTCATAGTACAACCCTGGAACTGCCAAAAATAAAAAAGGAGGCAATAACTTCAAGTATCTGTGTATGGACAATGGGCATTCTGCAGGTTGCCCATGCCCAGCCCCCCAACGTGGGCAAGCTGGGACAAGCCCTCAGAGAGTACAAAGTCTGAGCAGGCAACATGAACAAAACATCCTTCTCTGCCATTTAAGAACGGAGCCTTATGTTCTGGCCGAGGTGTCCCATCGGGACACCATGCAGCCAGCCACTGCCTCCAGGGAAAGCATAGTTTCTAGGCTGTAGGAGTTGTCAAAGGTTCGGGCTCCATATTCTCTATCCTTCTTTAGGACGTGAGCCTAGACTTCTGAGGCCTGTGGCTATCACTCATTTATCATTCCTCATTGCCGAGTCACAGGCTGGTCCCAAATAATGGCAAAGATATGAAATAGATATTTCTACACCAAAGGGGGTAAGTCAATAAACCCCACCCTCATAACTCCCATTAGAAGGGAACCGTGGGCTGAGATTGTGGCTTAGTGCTAAAGTGCTTACCCTAGCCCGCATGCACAAACCCTGTGTTCGATTGCTCAGTACCACAGAAACAGAAAAAGCTGAAAGTGGTACTGTGGCTTAAGTGATAGAGTGATAGCCTTGAGCAAATGAAGCTCAAGGGTATGCCAAGACCCTGAGGTCAATCCCCAAGACTGTCAAAAAGAAAAAATTCATCCTGGTGTGATATTTTGCTCTGGGACTCAGAGGAGGGCTGAGGTTATAGATAAGAGGTAGAGGACAGGTGCTGGTGGCTCACCAGTGTAATCTTAGCTACTCAGGAGGGTGAGATCTGATGATCCCAATTGCAAGCAAGAAAGTCTATATGAGAGACTTTTCTCTAATTAAACACCCCAAAAGCCAGATGTAGAGTTTTGGTTCAAGTAGTAGAGCGCTAGCCTTGAGCACAAAAGCTCAGGGATTGGATAGCTTCCAGGCCATGAATTCAAACACCAGGACTGGCACACACACACACACACACACACACACACACACACACACACACACACACACACACAGCCCAAGATAGAGCATTTGCCAGTCAGCCTGCACAAGTTCCATCTCTAGAAACTCAATATTAAAAAAAAGAGGGAGAAGGGAAGGAAAGACTTGCTCCCGAGGTGACATAACCAATGCCAAAATTCTACAGGAGTTCCAAGATGTGGATTCAGGAAAGAGGGCCTCAGGCAGAAGGTACAGCATGGGCAAAGGTCCTGAGGTGTGGTGTAGAGCAGATGGTGTGGGTGGAATGAAGGTTCTGTGACTTCAGACATTCAAAGCTGGGTCAATATTTGTACTTGAGTCACAGGTAGGGCAGAGGGTGGGGTCCCAGAATGGGGCCCAGGGGGAAGATTAGTTGACTTTTTACCAGAGACCACAGCCATTTCCTGTGGTTGGAAGCTTATTTTTCACAGCCACTGACCCTTAGACCTCCTTTGCATGGAGGAGTCAGGGCAAACGCAGGGAAGAACACTTGCTTAAGAAAAGCTTCTAGCCCAATGCCACCAGTGGCTCAACCCCTGTAAATCCTAGTTATTCAGGAGACTGAGATAGAGATCGTGGGTCAAGCCAGCCCAGGGGAGGAAAGTTAGTGAGACTCTTCTTGCCGACGAACTACCAAAAGCCCGAAATGGAGCTGTGGCTGAAGTGGCAGAGTGCTAACCTTGAGGGAAAAAAATTAAGAGACCAGAGCCTAACCCATGAGTTCAAGCTCCAGTACTGGCACCTAAAAAATAAAGAAAAGCTTTCAGAAGCTCCTAGTCTACTGTGGTGAAAGGCCAGATCAGCCAGGCACCGGTGGCTCACACTTGTCCTCCTAGTTCCCCAGGAGGCTGAGATGTGAGGATCACGGTTCAAAGCCAGCCCAGGCAGGAAAGTCCAGGAGACTCTGATCTTCAAGGAACCTCCAGGAAACCAGAAGTGGTGCTGTGGCTCTAGTGGTAATCCGAACAGCTGGGGGACAGCCCCAAGCCCAGAGTTCAAGTCCCATGACCAACACCTGGCCTGCTTGGACCTCACTCTGTGGCTCTAGGGAGAGTACTTTACAGTGGGCCACTGAGGGTCTCCCAATTTCTAGGTGTCCTACAAGTCTTGAGAGCAGCCTCTTTGGAGGCCTTTGCCTACACAGCAGGCCACAGTATCAGAGAAGTTTCGAGCCCCGAGCACGGAGGTCATTAATCTGTTCATCAGAATGGCATCTCTCATGGCTGCACTGTAGATCTGAGCAAAAAATCGACCTCTCAAACCAAGGTTCTGGGCCAGAAGGGGCAGGAGCTGCAAGATTGCACAGCAGGTAATGCCCATTCACTCGAGTATCACAAGAGTGTGAATCTGTCAGGCACACCTTGAGTGGGTGTTGAGTTGGGCTCTTGAAAGACTTGTAGTCTCAGGTATCCACAGCTAGCAGGCTGCTGCTGGTAGCAGTCTCTATCCCAGGAGTCACAGGGCTCGGAGCCTTACTTTCCTCACCAGTGCTCGGAGCAATCGTGAGCTGACTACAAACGAGCATCCATAGTGGCTTCCCTTGGTCCTGTGGCCCCATGCATGGATAGAAAGGCAGGTTCCATGGAACTTACTGCCATGACCCAGACCCCTCAGCCCAAGAATGAATTAGGGAAATAGTACTTGATCTGCCTTGAGAGTTTACTATGACTATGCCTCAGGAGTGCCCCCAGTTTTCTAGCTGAGCTCATCATTACCACCTTCTTTTGTGTGTGTGTGTGTGTGTGTGTGTGTGAGTGTGTGTCTGTGTGTGTCTGTGTATGTATGTATGCATGCACACATGTGCACACATCTTGGTACTAGGGCTTGAACCCAGGGCCTGGACTCTGTCCCTCACCTTTTTCATTCAGGGCTAGCACTCTACCACTTGAGCCACAGCTTTTCTTCCAGCTTTTCGGTGGCTAGTTGCAGAGGAGATTCTCACAGACATTTCTACTTGGGCTGCCTCTGAATGGCAATCCTCAGATCTCAGACTCCTGAGGAGCTTGGACTAGGAGGGCATGAGCTATTAGCATCTAGCCACACTTTCCTTCTTGGCTGAAACAGATTACCTCTCCCCCAGCTGAGCACCCATCTACAGCTACCCTCCTTCCCCAGGCTACAGAAGAAACATACCCTCCCATGAGTACAAAGAAATGGGATCATGTTAGAGGTTTATGTTCTCCACACTGTCACAGGATACTGGGAGCTGAAGTGGAGGTCAGAGATCTAGGCTAGGGCAAGTAGACAGCTGTAAGAACAGAAGAGCGCATGAAAAGACAACCTTGCAACTGGGTGCCAGTGGCTCATGCCTATAATCCTAGCTACTCAATGCTGACACCTGAGGATCAATCAAGATTCAAAGCTAGCCTGGGCAGACTTTTCTCTCCAATGAATCACCAAAAGCTGGAAAGCAGAGATACTCTAGTTCAAGTGGTAGAGTACCAACCTTGTGCAAACAAGCTAAAGGATACCACCTAGGCTCTGAGTTCAAGTCCTGGTAAATACACACACACACACACACACACACACACACACACACACATATGCACACACGCATGCACACATGCACGCAAACACGCACACAAGCACATGCATCCACTGTCATCCTCAACTGGAGCCAATTGCTCATACCAGAAATCCCAGCGACTCAAGAGGCTGAGCTCTTAGAATGGTAGCTTGAAGCCAGCCCAAGCAGGAAAGTCTGTGAGACTCCTCTCCACTAACTACTAAAAAAGGTGAAAAGTGATCTGTGATTCAAGTGGTAGAGTGTTAGCTCAGGGAGAGTGCCTAGGCCCTGAGTTCCAGCTCTGAGATTTTTTTTTTAATAGACACCCTTTGCCTTCCCCACCCCCAGAGACCATAAATCCAGATTTTGGTCATCATAGATCTCACTTTTACTCCTGCCACTTCCATAGCACTTCCACAAATGGCCGGTGTGTGGCCAGCTATGGGTTAAGAAGTGAACTTACACAAGGAAGGCATAAACAGGTCAAGGCTAATGCCCCAGAAAAATGAGGTACTGGGCATACCAGTCTCTCATCCCCCTGTTCCCTGGCCTTGGAATCTTAAGTCTGTGCCTCTGTATTCTGGGTATCCGGAATTATCTAGAAGGACCTGAGAGGTCTAGCTGGGGCTGGGAGATAGACTTGGCTGTCATAATGTTCGTTGACATTTCCTAGACAACAACAGAGACTTCCAAGCCACCTGGGCCTCACCTCCTATGCAGCCCAAGATCCTTTGTGATTGGGCAACCTTCAGTCAGCTATCAAGCTCAAGTTGGTCAGAGCCACTGGCAAACACTCTTCCCCCACTCCACTGCCAGCCTGATGGGAGGGACATGCAGCCAGAGGCCCAGCTGAGGAAAAGGACAAGACATCCCATGACTGAACCCCACCCCTCCAGAGGTAAGGGAGAACCTATGCCAGCTGGCCCTGCTGACCCAGAATCCCCTGGAGGTGGCCAAAGATATGGGTAGCCGGACTTGGGCTCCACTGAAAAGCTGGACTATTCAGTTCTCTGGCAATTTAGGACTCATTGTAGACCCTGACAGGGGGCTAAATGCAAGGTTGTAATGGAAGAGGGGCAACATCCGATATCAGGTAGAGGAAGACAGGCACTCAGGAAGGGCACAGAGAAAGACGAGGGAAATACACACACACACACACACACACACACACACACACACCACACACCACACATAGGGGTAACCCAAGGCCTCATCAGTCCCTGAGCACCGGAACATGCCAAACCCCGAGAAGATGGCACTACCGTCCTCACACAAACTGTAGAAAAATCTCAGCCTCTCACACGTCTGGAATGGCTCATATCACAGCATGGCATTTCCTACTGTACACAACTCTATGCAGAAAACTCATCCACCTTATTTTTGGTTGTCAGTCATGGGGTTTGAACTATGGGCCTGCACCCAGTCCCTCAGTTCTTCAGCTGAAAGTATGTGCTCTACCACTGGAGCCACAGCACCACTTCCGGTTTTCTGGTGGTTCATTGGAGATAAAAATCTCACAGACTTTCCTGCCCAAGCTGGCTTTGTACTGCAAGCCTCAGATCTCAGCCTCCTGAGTAGCTAGGATGACAATTGTGAGACACTGGCAGCACCCGGCTTCAGTTACGTTCTTATAGCCAGGTGAAACCCAACTTGTCAGGCTACAAACCACATGCAACCCTTCACTTCAGACTTTGACACCAGCATCCAAAACTATATTTCCATGAATGGAGGGAATATAATTGACACTACCCTCCCATACCTGCTCCCATTAGCCCACTCCCTGCCTAAGACAGGCCACGACCTCTGGAGTTGTTGGTAAGGCAACGCCCACCCTTCTGTGACTTCACACTGGGGCAAAACTGGAGAGTTTTTAGAAATTTCTGTACACTTAGACTAGCATCTGGTCTCCCAACCACAGGACCCCCATTGCTTCACCATCACTTGAAGGCAAGGGGTGTCTTTCTGTTTTTTTTGTTGTTGTTGTTATTGTTGTTTTTGCTGAGGGGATTGAACTCAGGGCTTGGGAACTGTCCTTGATGATGATTTTTGTTCAAGGCCAGTTCTGTTCCTTTTAAGCCATGGCGCCATTTCGGTTTGGAGATTGTGGATGACACTCTCATGGGAATTTCCTGCCTGGGCTGGGAAATGAGATCCTCTGGATCTTAGCCACCCGAGTAGCCAGGATGACAGGCATGAGCCACCAGCACATGGCTTACAGTGTCTCATTCTTTATAATTTCCATTTAGTCCTCCTCTATACACTACCACCTAGACACTCCTCTATCTCCCTCACAGAAAGCAAAGGGAGGCTTGGAATCTGGTTGGGGCCATGGGCATTAAAGAGCCCACTCCACATCTCTACCCCTCTCTAAGCTTCCATCCACCTCCTCTGGATGAACTGGTCCTCTGGGGCAGGTCAGACCCACTAGGATTCTGGGGGCTGCCTTGTATGCCCCCGCCCCATCCAACCTGTACCTGAGGATTTCTGGGGCCAGCTACTCCATGTCCTGGTGGAAGATGTTGGGAGGGTTGCTGATAACCACCTCCAGGGGTGTTCAGGGCAGAAGGAATGTCTAGCTCCCTTCTGTCAAAGAAGGAGACACTAAGCATGGATGGATCTCCTAAGATCAACAGGGCATAGCCAACCACCTGTCACCAAGGACCATCGGAGCGCTATTTTATTTTCACAGTCTTAGAGCTTGACCTCAGGGACTGGGCACTGTCTAGGAGCTTCTTCTGCCCGAGGCAAATCACTCTTCCACCTGAGCCCTGGTGCCGTTTCTGGCTTTTTCTGTGTATGCGGTACCTAGGAATTGAACCCAGGGTTTCCTGTGTGCTAGGCAAGCCCACTACTGCTAAGACACAATCCCAACCCTGGATAGCTGTTCTTCTATAAACCCTCAGGTCTGTCTCGGGATAGTCTTGCACATCAGTATTGAGTTTCTCACCAGCAGCCCTGGCTGGAAATAAATGTGCTCAACTATGTGGTAATTTATCTACAGCATCTTTGCTCTCTGTGCTTCCTGTCAGATCCTCTTTGTTAAGAAAGACCCTCTTTCAATTGTTGCCTCTAAAAAGCCCACTCCAATCTCCCTGACAGGGCAAGGTTTTCTCCGCTCTGCAGGCTGCATGCCTTGTCATGCTCTGCCTTCTGCCTGGTGTGGGTTAAGAGCACACGAAGGAGTAGGCCTGGCTTCCACCATGCAATTTCTGAAGGCTCTGATATACTACCTAGGACTGGTGCTGTATCACACTATGTGAGAGGGTACTCAAGGCCTAGGCAGTCTGGGGGCGAAAAAATGGGGCCATTTTTGTGTGTGGGCTTGAACTCATTTTCTTGGAGCTTTCACTCTGAGTTTTCATGCTCAAGGCTGGTGCTCCACAACTTGAGCCAAAGCTCGACTTCTAACTTTTTGGTGGTGCCATTGAGAGTAGATTCTCACGAGCTTTCCAGCTTATGGCTGGCTTTGATCTTTGATCCTCAGATCTTTGCCTCCTAAGTAGCCAGTGTATCAGACGTGAACCTGAGCAAGAGGTGACAGGCACCAGACCCTTTCTTTGATTATCTCGTGCCAAGTAAGCCCTAGTTAAAAGTCATTTACAAGGGATCAAGTACCTCTGCTAGGTCAGTTAATACAAGGAGATAAGGTGCCTTTGGAAAAGGCTAGTCTGAGTTGGCCTAGGTGAATGTGTGTGTGTGTGTGTGTGTGTGTGTGTGTGTGTGTGAGTTTCGGGGATACGTACCCCGATCTCTGCAGTGCCTCATCCTCCCAGTGGTGAGAACATCCAGGATCCCCACCCCAAGGAAGTTGGGTAGAGGAGAGTACATAAGGTAACTTTTAGTGGGATGATCTGAATTCTATCCTGAAACTGAAGCCTGGAGAGCTAATGCAGAGAAGGGGAGGTTTAGAGGAGCATCAAAGAAGCCCCTTACTTTTGGCTACAAGTACCAGAGAGATGACTGAATCCATTCTTTTTAGTAGTAAGATAACAGATGCCCACTATTCATTTATTTTAGTATTTTTTTCTGAGCCCTAGGGCTTGGATTCAAGGCCTTGGTGTCGTCCCTGAGCTTCTTTCATTCAAGACTGAGGCACTACCACTTGAGCCACAGCACCACATCTGGGTTTTTTTCTGGTGGGGGGAGGTGGTTTTTGGGAGTAAGAATATCACAGACATTGCTGCCTGCGCTGGCCCTTAGTCATGACCATCAGACCTCAGCCTCCCAAATAGCCAGGATAATGGGTGGGAGCCACCAGCACCTGAATGCCACCATCCATTTATATTCCTCTAGGGCCAGTGCCAACCACCTGCAATGCACCCCCCCCCTTATTGTGAGTGGGAAGTAATCATGGGTGGGATTGATACTTCAATAGCCCACCTACATACCTTTGAGCATTGTTCTTGATCAGTTTGATGGCAGCTACTTCGTTATCCACAGCAATGACTTGGCTGTGTCACAAGAGCAAAGGTACCCCAAGAGCTGTCAGGTCTGGAGTCTTTCCTCTGCACCCTGCTCCCCTACCTGAAATGACACACCCCAGCAAAGCAAAGTAGACATAGAGTGAATTCATTTTCTTATAACCGGGATCTGGCCAGATAGATGGCAGTGAGGATCAGAGGCCCAGGATCATGCTGGGCAGTTGAACAACAGGATGCCTCCTCATCCACATTCCTTTAACTGTCTTAGCAGAGGGTAGTGGGGAAGTACTCAGAGGATGGATGGACAATGAATAACCATCACGTTCTAGCCTGGGCACAGAAGGGCTGACATCAGGGAGCTATTTGAACAGGCTGAGCAAGACAGCTCCTGACCCACAGCCCACCTCCAGAATGAGAGGGTTACCGTGGGTCCCAGCCACATGGAGACGCTAAACCTCCTCATTCAGGACACATTCAAACAGTTTCTGAAAGAGAGAGAGAGAGACAGAGACAGAGACAGAGGCAGAGGGAGAGAGAAAGAGAAAAAGAAGGAAAGAAAGAGAGAGAGAGAGAGAAAGAAAGAAAGAAAGAAAAAAAGAAAGAAAGAAAGAGAGAAAGAGAGAAAGAGAGAAAGAGAGAAAGAGAGAAAGAGAGAAAGAAAGAAAGAAAGAAAGAAAGAAAGAAAGAAAGAAAGAAAGAAAGAAAGAAAGAAAGAAAGAAAGAAAGAAAGAAAGAAAGGAAAAGAAAAGAAAGAAAGAATTGGACTTATGTCTTATGCAAGTGGCACAGGCATAATGCTATACAGGAAGCTGACATATGAGGATCATGGTTTTTATCCAGCGCAGGCAGGAACGGTCTGTGAGACTCTTATCTCCAAAGAACCACCAGAAATTCAGAAGTGGTGCTGAGGGCTCAAGTGGTAGAGCACCTGCCTTGAACTGAGGAGCTTGGGGACAGTGCCCAGGCCCAGAGTTCAAACCCCAGGACTGACAAGAAGTGGTCTTTCCACCACAATAAGTAGACTGAATAGCAGCCATTATCATAGGGAGCTTGGCAGAGAAGTCAGGCTGAGCTTCCTGTAAACTGGGGGACATGAATAGGTCACCCAGCTTCTTCGTGCCTCATTTTCCCCAGCTGCAAAGCTGAACACAGTGAAGGATCCCCTTCCACATGGGGATAGGGTAAGGATGAAAGAGAGACATGTTTTGTTTCATAATCCCATACCTGTTGCATGATAAATGACAGGCCCCATCTGAGCCCTTGCAGGGCATCTTCCTGTCATATGCTAACAGAATTTCCAAGAACCATATCTGGCAACCGTTCCTTCTATGCCTGGCCCTGCCCCAGTGATCCCCCTATATTGATCCCTTGTTTCCTCACAACTGTCCCAGGAGGATACTGAGGTCCGATGGTAAGGCCCAGAGCTTCAACTGTGGTCAAGAATCAGCTGCTGTGGACTAAGAGTTTGTGACAATCCATCTAAACTGATGACTAAACGTGGTGTTACCTGTCTATCATCCCAATACAGAGAACCAGTCATGGTGGCCAACACCTGTCACAGGAGGATCGTGATCCAGTCCAGCCTGAGCATATATTGAATCTCTATCTCGGGAATTCCCAAGGCAGAAAGGCTTGACATTCATGGTAGAATACCTGACTGGCAAGCTTAAGGCCTTGAGTTCAAACCCTAATATATTAAAAAGAATCAGAGGCCCGGTGCCAGAGGCCCATGCCTATAATCCTAGCTACTCAGGAAGCTGAGATCTGAAGGTCATAGGTCAAGATTTAAAATAGGGTTGGCCTCACCCATCAGACCTCATGATGAGATGACCCAGAGTTTGACCCACCCAGTACGCTCCATACTAACAGAGCTGGCATCCTGACTAAGTGCTGGCCATGCTCTCTGTCCCTCTGGGGAGCCACCCCTTGTGGGCCCCACCCTCAGGTCCTCCCAAGATCCTTCTGCCACCAACCAAGGACAAGGGAGTAGACAGCTCCAGGGAACACAGATCCCTTGGTCTTATAATTTAAGCTTTTCACCCTTCCAGGCCCCCAAACCTAAGACATAATATCAATGCACCCCCCAAAGATAGCAGTTAGAAGTTACCCAAAGGGTCCAGCGCTCCTTGTTACAACCCACTTCTGCACACACATACACACACACACACACACACACAAACACACAAATCTGGCACAGGTGGTTCATGTCTGTCATCCTACCTATTCAGAAGGCTGTGGTCTGAGGATCACAGTTCAAAGCCAGCCCATGCAGGAAAGGCTATGAGGCTCTTATCCTCAGTGAACTACCAAATAGATAGAGATGGACCTGTGGCTCAAGTGTCCGAGCACTAGCTTTGAGCTCAGAAGGTCAGGAACAATACCTATGCCCTCACTGCAAGGCTCAGGTCTTCTAACACAGGAACAGATCAAGGCTTCAGCAGTCCCTGAGAACAGAACCATGAACTCATTCCATTAGTATCACATCCCACCCACAAGAACCTGGCACTACCGACCTCAGACCTACTGTAGACAAAACATTGAGCCTCTCACATATCTGGAATGTCTCAGAGACCAGCATGGCATTTCATATGGTACACACTGCTATGCAGAAAACTTAGCTACCTCTTTTTTTGTTGTTGCTCATGGGGTTTGAACTTTGGGCCAGGTCACTGTCCCTCAGCTTTTCAGCTGAAGGTGAGCACTCTCCCACTTAAGCCACAGCACCACTTCTTGTTCTCTGGTGGTCCATTGGACATCAAGTCTCACAGACTTTTCTGCCCAAGCTGGCTCTGAACCATGGTCTTCACATCTCAGCCTTCTGAGTAGCTAGGATGACAGTTGTGAGCCACTGGCAACTTCCAGTTTCAGCCACCTTTACATACCCACAGGAAAATCATCTCATAAGGCCACAAACTTCTTGCAACCCTTCACTTCAGACTTTGTCAACAAGCATCCAAATTCATCCCTTATTGGAGAAAAAACAGACATAGCAATCCCAGCACTGCAACCATTCACCCCCTCACTGCCTGCCACAAGCCATGTCCTCTTGAAGCTGTGGCTTCAAGCTGGGGTAAACTTGGGAGTTCTTAGAAATATCTGTACACTGGGGTGAGCACCTGGTCTCCAAACCACAGCACCACTCTTTTCATCCCTTGCACACCTGGACCATCCTTTGCAGGCAAATATGTTTTATTTTCTTTCTTTTTTCAGTTGTGGGGCTTGAACCCTAGGCCTGGTTGCTGTTCCTGAGCATTCCAGCTAAAGGCGAGAACTCTACTACTTAAGCCACAACACAACACCACTTCTGTTTTTCTGGCGGTTGGTTGGAGATAAGAGCTTCAGGGTTTTTCCTGCCCAGGCTGGCTTTGACCCCTGATGCTCAGATCTCACCTCCTGAGTACCTAGGAAGACAGTCATGAGCTAGTGCCACCCAGCCAAACATACTTTTCCATGCCTGTCATCCTATCCTCTTAGGAGCCTGAGATCTGAGGACTGCAGTTGGATGCCACCCTTGGCAACAAAGTCCATGAGAACTCATTATCTCCAATTATAAACACCCAAACATGTTGGAAGTGGAGCTGTGGCTCAAATGGTAGAGTGCTAGCTTTGAGTATAAATGACAAGGGATAGGACCCAGTCCCTAGTTTCAAGTTTTTCTAGCAAAAACCCACCCAAGAAAGGGAAGCAGGTGGGCATATAGGAGCTGAAAGCTCACACATAATACTCAAGACTCCCAGAACAGACCCCATCCTGCTCTGATTCTCTAGATTCTATGTCCTACATCATGGTAATCTTAGATGGAACTTACCATGCAACAAGTTAGGATGTTCAAGTACAATCGCATATTCAGGATCCCCTGACCTTATCAAAGACTCAAGAGCTCTCACTGTCCTGCCTCTACACTAGTAGGGAGGTGGGGTGTAGTTATCCAACCACAGGATGTGGGAATGAAAGGATTTCTCAGCCAAAGGACGCAGACTCAAGTCCCTCTCTCTCAGGAAGGAGAAAAGGGCTGAACTCTCCCAGGAATGTTCCTGGGTTGTGAGTATCCTCAAAGAAACAACCCTGCTCACAGAACAGTGCCTCTGGTTTTCCCACCAGCCTCTATACAACCCTGCTCCACCTTCAGTCTGCTCTCTGTGAATCCCAGATCTGCCATTTAGACTAAAGGCTGAGCCAGCAACGAGACCCATCTCTCCCTCTGAGAATGGCAATCACGGGGTCCTCGCGCCCCCTAGAGGAAGTCTGGGGAAACAAGGGTCCTTACTACCACCCTCATTCCCTGGCTGCCCTGTGTTAGTGGCCAGGTTATTTCTGTCTCTGGTGGAGGAAAGAATAGTGTGGGGGGTGTCAAATTCAGATTGAGCCCTGGAAAGTCCCAGTCCCCAAGGATGTACTGCACAGACATCCTGCAGTGGACAATAGCCAAGTGGTCAATGGTGAACCTAATATGCCAGGACTCTTAATAGCAATGTGGTTGGGTCAAAGGCTCTATCACATTTTGTCTAGGATGTCAGGTGAAGTCATGGCTCCAATATCCTGACACTCCTGCCCTGTGATTGTCCTCCCTCTTCATCTTCCTGCTTATCCCTTGCCCCACCCCGACACTCCCTCACACCAATACCTCCCTAGCCCTTGGACAGCTTGTTCTTATCTGACGAGAAAATAAACTCATTGACGCCAGGGATGATTGAAACCTGGTGAACCGCCCTGAGTCCTAGTGTCTACCCGAGGCTGCTTACCTCTGTAGTCGGCTACCACACAGCTCCTGGTTGTCAGAAAGTTGCTGAGGTGTCAGTGTCTTGGGCCTACATACTGGCTTTAGGCTATGAAATTGTCCCCACCTAGATTGTGAATGGTTGGCTCCCTTGATCCAGGGACTCCAATCAAAGGCTCACATGTTCTCCCTTCTTCCTTCCTTTCCTCTTTTTCTCCATCCAGCCTTCCCTCCTCTTTCTCTCTTTCCTTCCTTTCTCTCACTCCTGGGCCTTGAACTCAGAGCCTAACACCAATTTTGTGCTAGAAAACTATTTTGAGGCAAGTATCAACCATAGTCCGGTAGTTGCACAATCAAAATGGATGCAGATACAATCTAGTTCAACAGATACAATCTATTCAACATCAAACAACCACGTGTTAATGAGTTAAGAGCAGCAAAGATGGATATGGAAAATCAGAAATTATAGGCTTTAGGGAGAAATGTGGGGAAAAATAGGACTAAAGGGATGTGGAGAGGTAAAGGGAGAGTAAATTTAACCAAGTCCTAATCTCTGAGAGGGAAATGGATTGGACAGAATATTAGGAGAGAGATTAAAAAAAAAGAACAAATGGAATGCCAAAAAATTAAATTTAAGAAGTGAAACACTTAAAATATATAAGTGTAAAGAAATGATATTGATATAAGAAAAGGATAGGATGGAAGGAGGGGAGGGTTAGAAAGGAAACATGAAAACTAAAAAATAAAAATTTTTAAAATTAGTTATTTGAAAATTATATAGATATAAAGAGAAAATAGTGCTATTAAAAAGTTAAGCCTAAGAGGATGTGAATTGAGTGATAAATTACTGTATTAAGTATGTACGCAATGGGGAAAAAGGTCTAATAATTGACAACAGGTATATATCTGGGGATGAGCAGAACACCATTTAAGTCATGCAAAAATAAGAAAGTAAAAGTATGAAAACAATAAAAAGAACCAAAAGATCAAAAGAGTTTTAACACACACACACACACACACACACACACACACACACACACACACACACACACACACGTACCACAAATAAAAGTTATGAGAAAAGGAAGATTTACAGAAAACACTTTAAAAAATTAAAATTTTAAAAAAGTTTCAAAAGAGTTCTTTGATTTTTTTGGGTTTTTTTTGGGGGGGGGTGGGAATCCCTTGTGTATCCCTTGTGTCCACAACCAGTCTCTTGGTGGAATCTCTAGTCTGCTTGTGGTGTTTGGTTTTCCTATGGCTTGATTGGTTTCTTAAGTCAGTTTGTTTGGGCAGGCAGAAAATTCTATGTGTTACCCAAGATTTTGTGATCCTCCTCTCAGACTAGTTCAGTGAGAGGGAGAACTGCTTGGAGTATCACAAAAGAGGGAGATAGCTATTTCCTCTAGTTTGGAGATGCTGTGATGAGGCTAGGTTCTGGGTAGTGTTGAGGCTTTCAGCAAGCAGTAGCTTTTCCCTGAAACACTCACAGAGCCCAGCTTAAAGCCATTCTCAGGGTTTATATTTACTGAATTTCAATTGATTGTCTAGGCTTCTGTAAGGAGGGGCAGGCTCTGGCTCTGTTTACCGAGTGAAGAAAGTCACTCTTCCGGGGGCGGATCTTTTCTCCCTGTGCAGGGTGACATTTCCCTGGGTGGAACTGAGCCTGGAAGGTCACTTCTATTTCCTCTGACCTGCAAAATAACTCTTTTGTTTTCTTCCATGGCCTGAGTTTAAGCTAGCTGCTCAGTTGGGCCTTTGTAAGTATCAAAGATAGCGATTTCCCGTGGTTGTGGCGGGGAGGGCCAGCCTTTGCTCCTCTGCTCCCTGAGAAGTAGTGTGGATGTCAGGGTTTACTCACGCCAGAGTGTTGGTTCATGGGTCATCTTTAGTCTGAAATCTGCAGGATGAAGATACCTGCTCCTTGTCAGTTCTTTGGTGTTGAGTAAAATCCATTTGTCTGCTGTGTCTGGCACCTTTGTCCTGGAATCTCTCCATTGTAGGTTTGGTGGCTACAGCTTCTGTAGCTGCCACCACATCTGCTGTAGCCGCAGCAACTGGCAAGTGCTCAGATCTGTCTCCATGCTTGGATTTTCCCTTTCTGGCCAAACTCTCTGTACTGTGATGGAACACTTGTTGTGATTCTCTAGCCTATGCTTGTTCACTGGAACACTAAAACTGCTTTCTATGTGAGAGCTTGTTTAGCTTCCAGTTTCTCCTCCGCCATCTTCCTCTGAACTCCCTTACACATTAGTATGACATAATGTTGTGACATCACACTGACATTGTGATATCACTGTGCCATTCTGTTTTCACAAACCTATTATGACATCACATGTTAGAAAAGTCATGGGTTTTAGGACTTCTAGCTCCTTCCTTGAAGTCTTATCCTCCTTGTAAACTAGTAGCAATTTAAATCTGACATGATTGCAATATTACAAACTCATAGTGACATCACTATTGCATGGGTGAACTCATTACCACCATAACACAAACCTATTGCATCATCACATTTCCATTGTGACATCACAATCACATTGTGACATTTCAATCCGTTATGACTTCTTAGCACCTTTGAAAAAGCATATGGCCTTTGTGATATCAAAGTTCAGTTGTTTACCCATATAATCATTGTGGTCTAAAAATTGAAATCAGTTATACCATTGTAATATTACAAAACACTGGAGAAAGGATCACCAGTGTGACATCATTGACTAGTCCTCTCCTCATAACTTTGACATGATGTCCTTGTGATACATAGGCCCTTTGTGATCTCATAATGTTTTTGACTTCATATTTCAGGTGTGACATGTGATATTAGAAATGAACTCTGATATGAAAATTTTGACATCACTATGTCAGATATCATGAGCATTGTGTCACATTTTGACATCACATACCTGGTGGGAGTTCATCATGTTTCGGCCAATGCATGACTTAGTATATCTCACAATCCCATTCTGAATTCATATTCTAATTGGGAGTTAATGAAAATTGAAGTCCAGTATGTCATTGGTACATCATAAACCTACTGTGACCTCATGACTGTTATGGCATCACCAACTAATTATGACATCAAAATATTATTATGACTTGATATTGTGACACCATATTGCCCTTGTGATATCAGTGTTCCTTGGGTTTTGTAAACCTATTATGACATAACCATTTACAAAATTTATGGCCTTTGAGATGATTAACTTTTTAACTCATTTACTTATGATGCATAAAGCACAAGAAAATCCAATGAGGCATATTGAAAATAACTTTATTTACACTAGAAATGGGTATGCGTTTACCTTGTCCTGGGCTGCGCAGTCAGTGACAAGCCAGCCCCAACCACCAAATCTCAGACCTCCAATGGGCAGTCCCACACAGAGTTAATTGGTCTGCAAACCACCAACCCCCCAAATTATCATCTCTAAAGCTCCACACTTCAAAAGGTAAGGCTTTTCCCTTTTCCCTTACTCTCTCCTTCTTTATAGACCTTTCCTTCATTTCCCTTTTTCCCTTTCATCACTTCCTTCTTCTCTTTAGGACTCTCCACTATCCACAGGCCTACACTTCTCTGGCCTGGTGGCCAATTGATATCCTTCCCCTTCTGCTCTCCCACAAATTCCTCTTCTCCCAGGTCTTTCCCTTCCTGCTGTAACACCACTTCCTTCCTTCCAGGTCTTCCCTTGATTTTCTCCAATTCCATTGCTCTGACCATGCAGCCTATATATAAGTTGAACCTCTCCATCACTCCAGTGTGTCTCCTGCCTAACAGTTTTCAACCATCACTTCACAAACTGCCCATTACCCAATCACTTCTTCACAGCTCGTCATGTGAGGACAACATACTACCCCCTCCAGCAGCATGCCCCATGCACTCGAGTGGGCCATGACATGTGGCCACATTGATTAGTGGGCCCTGCTTATTATTAGGGCCCCACTGCTTTATACATCCCCCACTGGTTTTCATGTCCATTCAAATCGTGATTCCTTCTTACCAAATCCTAAAAAATCCCTTCTCTCCTCCAAACGAACAGGCTTAAAATGTAAACTTAATAGAAAGCAAGTAAATTATAGAAAGATACTTGTTAGCACTAATTAACACTTAGTAAGCCTTATCCTTAAGGGATCCTCTGAGTGTCTCTCAACAGTCAATCTTGCAGCCTTCTCTGTATATTGGTTCATTGCCTGTTTCACTTGAGACTGATGGATCTAATATTGTTTTCCTACTAATTTAATAGAAGACAGTGAAATTGCCACTTCAGTTCCAATTCAGGAGCATGATGCATTTTTAACTACACCAGCTGTCCAAGCAAGAAAGAATGGGTGGAGTTTCTTTTTTAAACTCTATTTCTTAGTTTATTTCACTTACTTGAGGTCTAGCTTTTGAATTTATTTCTGAAGTGAGACTTGCTATAGAATAAACTACATTACTCCCCCCAAAGAAATTTTCCTTCAAACTGGATTTAATTTCTTATTTTATATTTGAATATTTTTATTGTCACCCTTATGTTTATTTTATGTTTATTTATTTTTAAACAATTTTTATTATTATAATCTTTAAGTAGTTGTACAGAGAAGTTCCCATTCTACAAAACAGTACATGAATGCAAGGTGTCTGACAACATTGTCACCCATCCCTCGTAACCTTTCCCTTAAAATTTGAGATAGGTGATTACATATCTTTCACATATTTCGCAGTATTGTGGAATTGTGATGCTTAAAGTCACAAACACTTTTTAACCTTGACAAGGCAAATTATCATTATTATGGTCTAAAGTTTGTTAATTCTATGAGCTTCAACAATACAAATTATTTTTCCCACCTCAGGTGATGTTTAAATTTTTTCATCTTGCTTAGTGTGGGCTATTCCATCTTTCCCCCTCATTCCACCCTTCCCATCACTGTGTTTGGGTTGCATAGTTATTTTTCTTCTATGTCCCGTGCAACTGATGGGCCCCTTTGTTGTATGTTGTCCCATTTCCCACTTATTCTGTTCCTCCTCCTGGCTTCTTCCATTGCGTGCATATTTCTATCATCTACATGGTCAATAACATGGAGTTATTAATGGTGGTACAACAAAATGAGTGGCTGTCCTTTGTTTCTCGAGTCCTGTATACTCTGTCATACCTTCTTGCATTTTGGCTTTAGCATCCAAGTATCAGGTAGACCCCGTGCCGTTTGTCTCTAGGTTCTTTGCTTACCTCATTCAAACAATTTGGTCTAGTTCCATCTATTTCCCTGCAAATGCCATCATTTTGTCCTTTCTAATGGCTGCATAGTATTCCATTGTATATAGGTACCATATTTTTGTGATCCACTTATCAGTAGTGTCCCATCTGGGTTGTTTCCAAATCTTGGCTATTATGAATGAACAGTGCTTCAATAATCATAGAGGGGTGTGTGTGTGTGTGTGTGTGTGTGTGTGTGTGTGTGTGTGTGTGTGTTTGTATAGTGGTTCCTTTTGTTCAGAGTAGATATCTAAGAGTGGTATAGCCAGTTAATAGGACAGGTCGATATTTAGCTTTCTGAGGTACCTCCAGAGTGCTTTCCAAAGTGGTTGTACTAGTATATATTTCCACCAGCACTGCAGTATTGTTTCTCTTTCTTTACATCCCTTCCAGCATTTGTCATTGGCTGAATTTAGGATGTGGGCTATTCTGACTGGGGTAAGGTGGTATCTCAGAGTTGTTTTTACTTGCATTTTCTTTACAGTCAGGGATGATGAACATTTCTTCATGTGTTACTTTGCTTCATGTGTTACTTTACTTCTCTTCTGAGAAGTCTCTCTTTAGCTCCCTTGACCATTTCAAGATTGGTTTGTTAGATTGGTGAAAGGTTAGTTTCTTGAGTTCACCCTATATAATGGATATTATACCCTTGTCTGATATATTGCTGGTAAATATTTTTCCCAATTATTTGGCTTTCTTTCTACTTAGTTGCTACTTTTTATCTGTGTAGAAACTTTTTATTTTAACGTAGTCCCATTTATCGAGTCATTCTCCAATTTGTTGTGACCCTGGGAATCTGTTCTGGAAGTTCCTGCCTGTGCCTATAAGTTCAAGTGTCTATCATACTTGGTCCTGCAGTAGTTTCAGAGTTTCAGGGTTGATGTTAAGGTCTTTAATCCATTTTGAGTTGATGTTAGTGCATGTTGCAAGACTAGGGTCCACTTTAAGTTTTCTGCATGTGGCCAGTTTTCCCAGCACCAGTCGTTGAAGAGGTTATGCTTCTTCCACTGTATGTCTTTGGTTCCTTTGTCAAATATCAACTGGCTGTACATATGCGGCTATATTTCTGGGTCTTCTAACCTGTCTCATTGATTTTCAGGTCTCTTTTTCTGCCAGTACCACGGTGTCTTTGTTATTATGGCTCTATATTAGAGCTTGAAGTCCTGTTTCATGATCCCTCCTGTATTCTTTCTTTTGCCTAAAATTCATTTGGCTATGCTAGGTCTTTTGATGTTCCATATGATTTTCTGGACTATTTTCTCTATTTCAGTAAACTAGGATATTGGAATTTTAATGGGAATTGCTTGAATGTGTTTATTAATTTTGGCAGTATAGCTATTTTTACCATATTAATTCTGCCTATCTAGGAACATGGGAAGTCTTTCCATTTCCTGGTATCCTCTAAGATTCCTTTCTTTAGGCTTTTATAGTTTTCATGGAATAGACCCTTGGCATCTTTGGTTAGGTTAATTCCTAGATAATTTTTTTGAGGTTAATGTGAATGGGGTTGTTTCCTTGATTTCCGTTTCTGCTTGTTCATTGTTGCTGTTTAGAAAGGTGACTGATTTTTGTTGGATCCTACTACTTTGCCAAATTGGTTTATAAGCTCTAAGAGTTTGGGGATGGAGCTTTAGGGATCGTGGATTTATAAAATAATGCCATCTGCAAAAAGAGGTAGTTGATCTTCTTCTTCTCCTATATGGATTCATCTTCTTCCTCTCTTATGTGGATCTTTTTAATGTATTTTTCTTGCCTTATTGCTCTGGCTAAGAATTCCAGAACTATATTGAAGAGGTGTGGAGAGAGTGGGCATCCTTGCTTTGTTCCTGTTTTTAAGGGAATTGCTTATAGATTTTCCCCATTAAGTATAATATTGGCCTTTGATCTGCCATGTAAAGCTTCTATTGTCTTATGAAACATTCCTTCTATTCCTATTTTTTCCAGAGCTTTTAGCATGAATGGGTGCTGAATTTAATCAAAAAGCCTTTCCGCATCAATGGGGAAAATCATGTGGTTCTTGACCTTGGATCTGTTTATGTGATGGATTACATTTATTGACTTACATGTTAAACCACCTCTGCATCTCTGGGATGAAGCTTACTTGGTCATAATGTAGTTATTTTTATATATGTTTCTTGATTCTGTTGGCTACAATTTTATCGAGGAGCTTTGCATCTGTCTTAATCAAAGAGGTTGGTGTGTAGTTCTTTTTTGGGGGGTCTTTGCTTGTTTGGGGAAGAATGTGATATTGGCTTCCCAGAATGAGTCTAGGATTACTCTCTCTGTTTCTATTTCTCTGAAGATCTTGAGGAGTATGGTTATTAGTTCCTCTTTAAAGGCCATATAGAATTCTGTAGTGAATCCATTAGGTCCTGGCATTTTCCTGTTGGAAGGTTTCTTATTACTTCTTTTATCTCATTGCAGGTTATTGACATGTTTAATTGATTTATTTATTCTTGGTTCTGTTTGGGCAATTTGTATTTCTTTTGTTTTTCAGGCAGGAAAAGATGTTTATTTATTGAATTGCTGCCCCCACCATGCATGGTGGAGAAGCATGGCTGAAAAGGAAGGAGGGCAACCCACCTCTGGGCCAGGACTTATCTAGGCCAGGGACAGGAAGAGGTGTGGCTAGGTGGGGGAAAGGTGTGGCCACACTGGATGTGACCTCAGGGTCTTGGACCCTCCTAAGGTCAGATGGGAGGGCAGAAACTTAGCCAAGAGGGAAGGAGGTGTCCCTGTTCAGACCTGATATTCCAGACTTTTGATTATTATGAAAAAGGACGAACATTCTCTCTGGCTACTTCTTGTTTGCAAGGGCCGTCAACAGAAGGGGTAAAAGGCTGAGATGTGGTCCCCTCTGGGCGAAGGAAGCAGGCAACAGCTGTCACTTGGGCATTGAGTCCTTAGATGAAGTTTGGAGTCTTGGATGAAGTCTGGAGAAGTCTCATGAGGCATTGAGGGACTGAAAAATGTACTAGAGAGCAAATAAATGGCAAGAGGAAGGACTTGGGGCTGAAAATGTTGGTAGAAATGTTCTAGCTATTTCTGACATCTGGCAACTAGGTAGAGAAGAAGACAAGTGATAAAGGCAAGAATATAAATTCCTGTCCAATTGAAAGTTAGACAGGAATGAACATTAGATGGTCAGCCTTCTTACTTCTATTGATCTTATGACTCTGGTTTATTTTGAAAGAGCAGGCACAAAGTGGCTGATGTGATATCATCTCCTCTTACTCCTCTCCATGTTCCCTTGATCCCCATACCAGCCGAGTCTAGCTGCTCATTGCTGGAATGGTTTGTCCCAGTTGGTATTCAAGGAGGTTTGTACTTAAGGCCTGGGCACTGTCCCTGAGCACCTCTGCTCAAGGCTAGCACACTACCACTTTGAGTTATAGCACCACTTGCAGTGTTTGCTGGTTAGAGATAATAGGCTCTAGCAATGCTTCCAGCCTGTCTTTGCAGGTTAGTTGGGTGATGGAGTCTAAGGGATGTTTTGGCCTGGGCTGGCTTTGAACTGCAATCATTGCCACAAAAGCCCTTTGTTATTTCTAATTAAAGCAACAAGGACATCAAATAGAATAAATAGGGCTTACCTGGTCCTTATCAAGAATTGAACAAATATTCTACAATGACAAAACTCGTTAGATGTGAGAATCTTAGCACAGATATACCCAATATTTTAGAATCACGTAGTCAGTACCAAACTACACAACACAAAACAAAAAAGGCAAAACTCAAAACTTAAAATTTCTGACAACAAAATTTAGACATCTCTGCTAACAAATCACATCAGATGGTTGGGCATCAGTTACCAGTGTCTATGAAAAGAGCAACTTCTTAGCAAGGCACATTAGAAATAGATGAATGGAGGAGTAGTAAGCTTGGTGGAAGGGTACGGGTTGGATTGGGCCAATCCCTTAACCCACCATGTGGCCAAGATGGCAAACTCAAGTTGGCAAATTTCTGAAAAAATGCAAAGAAAGCCTTAACAAAAATCAAGCCTTGTTTGACCAGCCTTTGATAGGGAACTAGAGGGGTCCCCAGGACCCAGGGCACAATCCAAAAAGTTGTAGAAAAGGGAGAGATATGGAAAGTTGGACGTGAATAGCAGAGGGCAAATGGAGCCTGAAAGTAAACAGACTTCGACCATGTACCATTGCAGAGGCAAAAAATGTCTAAATCTGACAACAGCATAAAAATATTAGGAGTGCCGTCTATCCAGGCAGTGCAGGAAGCATTTCAGAGGGGTTTCACTGCTTAGGCATGGCTCGCAGCACCCTATTAAATGTGTAGGACAGTCAGTCTGTTGAATGAAGGAGAGCTGACCAGGCAGAAGTGGCGTCCCAACTTCCCCCGGAGCCCTCTAGAGAGAAATGTCCAAGCCCCCAAACCAAGCATCCTTGGCTTCAGAGCGACCAGCCTTTCGGCTAAAGGCCATAGGAGCTCTTTGGCGTGGTGGCACATCTGAAAAGAGATTGAGAAACAGAGAGCCATAGAGACTAGTTTCACTCACCAGAGTAGAGAAGTGGTGTGGACGTGGATGTCAAGGCCAACAATGGTATTGGTAAAAAGTCTCATGTGGTATCTCAAGGCAGTTTGGTTTGCAGAAAGAGGGTGGTTAGGAAAGTCTAACATTTCCAACTCTAAAACCCCATCCGAGACAGAGCATCATATATAAGGTATATTAAATAGGTAAGTTTCATTAGGTAGCTGATGAAGAGAACACCACATGCTATTTAGGCAGGAAAAGAAGTTTATTTAATCAACTTCTGCCCCCATCAGACATGTTGGAGAAGCATGCCTGAAAAGGAAAGGGAGAAATAGCGATATGTATATTTGTAAAAATTCATCCGTCTCTGCTAGGTTTTCCTTCCTTTGTGAGTAGAGTCTGGAATTATTTCTTTATGAATGTTTGGATATCTTGTATGTTTGTTGCAATTTTCCCTGTGGCATCTCTGATATTATTGATTTGGGTCTCCTCTCCTATTTTGTTGCTCTTGCCAGTGGTCCGTCAGTTTTATTGACTTTTTGAAAAACAAAAACAGGTCTTTGTTTTATTAATTTTACTTATAATTTTCTTAGTATCTCATTAATTTCAGCTCTTATTTCGCTTATCTCTTTCTGTCTAGCAACTTTAGGTTCAATTTTTCTTGTTTCTCTAACAGTTTCATTTAAATCATAAGATTGTTTAATTGGTCTATGTTTTCTTGATGTGCACACAGAGAACAATAAATTTGCCCCTCAGGACTGCCTTCGCTGTGTCCCATAGGTTTCTTTGTGATATATCTTCATTGTCATTGAATTGTAGGAACTTTTTAATTTCTTCTTTATTTTCTTCTGTGACCCATGTATTGTTCAACAGAGTGCTGTTTAATGTCCATGTGTTTAAGTTTTTTCTACTTTATGCCTTGTTACTGAGAACTAGTTTGATTCCACTATGGTCAGATAGAATACAGGATATTATGTCGATCCTCTTGTATTTGCTTAAATTCCTTGTATGAACTAAGAAATTATTTATTTTAGAAAAAGTTAGGGGGTTGGAAAAAATAAGACCCTGCTGGTGTGAATGCCTGTAATTATAGCTACTCAGGAGGCTCAGATCTGTGTATTCAGGTTCAAAGCCAGCCCAGGCATCAAAGTTCATGAGGCTTTTCTGAGGTTCTTCAGCACCACACCCTGCCTCAAGTATGGGGTTGTTCACCACCTTTGCCACCATGGGCTGGACTGGGCTTCTTGTGCTAGCCTGTTTGGAGAGCTGCTGCACCCCACTAAGGGTCCAGAGTCGTCTGCTGCTGCTGTCATTGCTGCTGCTGCCGCCAAAGCTGCTACCGCAGCTGCTGACACTGCCCCAGGTGCTGCCACTGCAGGATCAAATGGGCCACTTATTCAAGGAAGGTACCACAGCACAAGTCAGGTGTTAACCACTGCTGCTGTCTCGGGCTAGGCTGGGCTGCTGATGCGGGCCAGTATGGAAAGGCACAAACTGCCACGGGTCTGGAGTTGTTCACTGCAATTGTCCCCGCCCCAGCCACCGCTGCCTCCCTGGGCTGCTCTGGGATGTTCCTGTGGCTAGTGCCAAGGGGCATTGTGCACAGAGTCTGGGTGGTTTGCTGCCACTGCCAGCTGCCACTGCTGCTCCAGGTTAGGCTAGGCTGTTTACATCAGCAGGACAGAGGTGCCATGCTGCGAGTCTAGGGTCGTTCGCCACTGCTAACAGTTACTGTTGCTCCTGACTTGGTTGAGATGATTGCACCAGCCAGGCAGAGGCGCTGTGCCAGGGAGGGTGAGGGAAGTCTTTCGGCTGGCTCTGCCTTCTGAGATTTCTATTCGTATTCTCTTGGTTGGCAGTGGCTCTTTGGAGTCTTCTGGAGGCCTTGGGATGCTTGCGAGTGTGTGGTCCTCTGAAGGTCCAGAGCTGGGGCCGCTTAAGCAGCCTGGTAAGAAGCCCTGCCATTTAAGCTACTCAGCATGGAGCCCCATCAACAACAAGGGATTTGGGAAGGGTCTTCCCCCTTTAATGTCTGTGTAAGTTTTTCCCTTTTCTTTTTTCACTTCCTCTCTGAGTAATCACCCTTTTTCTGGGGGGTCACTTGGAGAAAAAGAGCATTGAAATCTGTATTTGGTTGGAGAGAGCTATGGTGTTTCCCTGCTGTTCCATCACCATCTTGACCCCTCTCCTTCAGGTGGAGTTTTTCTTAGGTGGCCTGTGGGCCTTGGTTACCAAAGGATAGGTACATAAAAGAATATGTTGTAAAGCCTGCAGATTGTAGTTAGACATTTATGTTATTTTAGCCTTCCCAAGTTTAGCAACCAAAGGGGGTGTTCTACCCTAAAGTATTTCAAAGGGATTAAATCGTTTAACATAAGGGCTACATATTGCTCGAAGGAGAACAAAGTTCAGGAGGCTTACATAGCCATGGCCAGTCCCTGTATTTAATTTAGTTAATGTTTCCTTTAAGGTCATATTCATTCTTTCTAGTCCCTTGAACTCTGAGATTTATAAATGGATTGTAACTTCTAATTTATTCCTAGGGCGTTAGTTAATAATTGAGAACTTTGGCCCTGAATGAAGGGGTATCTTTGGACCCCATAGCTAAAGGTAAGCCAAATCAACAAATTATCACATGCCTCAGCTCAGCCTGAAAAAGTGTCCACAATTAGTAACAGGTACAAATAACCATACTTTCCAGGCTTTACCTCGGTGAAGCTCACTTTCCCAAATTCACCATCTGAGGTTCCTCACATATGAATTGTTTCCATACGTTCCAGCTTTTCAGCATTTACCTGTTGGAAATTATCTGCACACTTTACAAAGGATTGTCAGGCTGAGGCCCCACTGGTTTTCGAACAGTTATAGGCAGTGGCCCGGGGCAATTTACCAGAGTGCAAATATCTACATGTAAACTGACAGAAAGCTTGAGCCTGTATGAATTTTTCACAAGTTCAGTGTCAACATTTGCACATTTATTACTACTCTTTTTGCTTCTTACTTTAATCTCAACGATTAGTAGCTCTAGAGACCCCACTGGTTTTAGAGTGGTCTCCCAAGCTACCTGATCAGCTCAGATATTTCCCTGTATCTTAGGGTCTCTAGTTTAACTCCTGTATAGTACGCTGAACCTTGGAGACTTCTTCCATTTTATTCTCTTCCTTTTCTCTCAAACTTGCTTTCATGATCTTACTCTCCTTCTCAATGTGCTCCTTAATCTGCAAATATTTTGACAGGGTCACAAGAGAGTTTCTTTGACTGGTCATCTGCTTCTCCTTCTCACATCACCTTTGCTTGCTCTTCAACTCCTCCCTTAAGTTCAAAAAGGTGCTACTGAGAGGTATTTTTTCCCACCTCCATCTGTTCCATAGGGACTCGGTGCTTCTGCATTACATTTATGGTGAAGGTCTCAGCAGTCGTTTTGGCCTTTTACTCTAGTAATTTATCTTTCTGGTTTTCCACTTAAGTGTAATTTTGTGACAGATCTTGCAACTGTTTGTTTAGCTTTTCTGCTTTTCTTCCCAATGCTTTTTCCCTTTCCCCAGCATTCTCTATCAGAGCATGTGGTCCTTTATATCTTTCTGAAGAGTAACAGTCTTCAACCTGATATTTTCCTGTTCAGTTTTCTTGGCCTGATCTTCTATGACACAGCACTTCCCCGTCTTCTCTGCCAACTACTCTTTCCTTCTTTCTCTGTTGCCTTGAATTTCTGGTGACACTCTTCAAAGCTTATAATCAACATGTACTTCACCCTAATACATTCTTATATCAGGTCCAACTCCTTTTTCATGGCTATGATTTCTTAATGTAGCATCCAGATCTTTTCTTGGCCTCACTTGTGGTTAGCAAGGATGGCAGCATTGCTGTCCTGTGCTTCTGTTGGCCTCTGACTTGAAGTCCCCTAATTTGCCTCATGCTCACCCAGGCTAATGTACTTGAATTTCATTTGATTCTGAGTGTTTTCTAGGTTCCTTTTGAGGATTTTCTTCTCATTTTTGACTCTCACAAGTTCCTAATTTATATCTTCAAATCTTTTCTTCATGTTAAATAGTTCTCTCTATTATCTCCTGTGTGCTCTATGTGCTTTTAATCTCTTGGTGGGTTTTTACTGGCACCTATAGGAGATTCATTCTTTTATAAGCCTGTGTTTTGAGTTAGAAGTGGGTAAATTTTTTTCTTTAACATATTTCTTCTTAAGTTCAGAGGGCTGCTTTTTAAATTGAACACAGTTAGAATTCGGAGCCCAAAGCTCCTTTGCATGTTTCTCCAGAGAAATGAATACATTTTCCAAGTGGTTAATTTGATTACTTACCCTGTCACTTTCTATCTTTCTCCTCCTTGGACATTCTTTTCCACAATGTCCATTTTGCTTGCAATAAGCACACTGGTTTAGTCCTAGAGGATCCCTACTGACATTTTCAAATGAATTGTACTGTCTTTGCTAAAGGTTTCTTGATCCATATTCTGGTGCTCCTACCAAAAATTTAAACTCACTTCTTAGACTCTTTATTTCCAGGGTATCTTTGGTATCAAACACCCACTGGGCAACCACTTCCAACTTAGAATACACTTTTCCCTCAAAACCTTCTAATTTTTGAATGTTTCTTCTAATATCTGTGGCCGACTGAGTAACAAAGGCCATATTTAGGGATCTTTGATTCTCCAGGTCTTTAAGATCTATAGGCCAGGCCTATAGGTCCTATAGGCTTCTGGGAGAAGTTCCAGAAAACGTTAGAGTGCTAACTGGGGAAACTGTCCCATTTCACTCACCTTAGATTGATGACTTGGCTTTCTAGATACTGTGGTATCCCTGCTAACCGAACCTGGCAATAATTGGTAAGCACCTCCATACCTCGATAGCTGTTAGTCTCAGCTTGAGTTTAGATTTTTTTTTTGGTCAGTCGTAGGGCTTGAACTCTGGGCCTGGGCGCTGTCCCTCAGCTCTTCAGCTCAAGGCGAGCGCTCTACCACTTGAGCTACAGCGCCACTTCCAGAAAAATTTTTTTTTGGGGGGTCCGGTCGTGGGGCCTGAACTCCGGGCCTGGGCGCTGTCCTTCAGCTCTTCAGCTCAAGGCTAGAGCTCTACCACTTGAGCTACAGCGCCACTTCCGGCTTTTTTCTTTTTGCTTATGTGGTGCTGAGGAATCGAACCCAGGGCCTCGAGCATGCAAGGCAAACGCTCTACCGCTGAGCCACCTTCCCAGCTTCAGCTTGAGTAAGTCTTGGGAAAGACTTGTTCCAAATGGTCTGGTTCAATAGTGGGGCTACTGTGTGGTCCAAGGACCACCTTTAAGTCACTGAGCAGAATTCACTCCCTTTTCTACCAGGTGAAACACACCTGTAAAATTTGCCGACACTCATCCCAGATGTGCTTGTGTGTGAAAATTACTGTCTCTAATGAGGGAATGAGCCCCTGGTTTTATTTTTTTCTGAAAAGGATAGATTTTCTGTATCCAGTTATACAGGTCACTAGTTGTAAAGGGAAAATACATTAGAAAGGGGGCCTGCTTACCATCTCCTCCATGTTCTTGTCTCAAGGGTAATAAGGATAACATACCACATTGTACCACCTCAGGCTGGTACAAGTAACCACTTTTGGTATGGGAGGACTTTAGATTAGAGGTGTTGATGGCAAAGAATAGGAGAGAGACTACATCAGTGCATCTTCCTCTGAAGGATTCTGTAACACTGGGGGAGAATATTTTTTTGGATATGACAATTTTAGGCCTGTTCTCCCATCCTGAGAAAGGGAGTAAACAGAGGTGCGTACAGGACACAGATAGAACTATCAGCATACACACACAGACCAGTAGCCACAGACACTAAACCCACATGTCCACACCACTCAATTTTGACCTCTACAGAGATCTGAGATGACAGAGAGAACATCCCAGATTGCCTCTTGAGGATGTTGCAGATTACCTCTGGAGGATGTCACATATATCCTCCCTAGGAGGCCCTAGATGACCTCTCATGGAGGATCCAAACGGTTCCCCATGGAAGTGTCAGATGACCTCAAAAGGAGGCCCCAGATATCCTCTCAATGAGGATGAGATTAACTCTTGAGTAGCTCCCAGATGGCCACTCAAGGAGGCCACATATGAACCCCAAAGGAGGTTCTAGATAACCCTCTTGAGAAAGAGAGAGATGACCTCCAGAGAAGGTCCTATATAGCTTCTCAAGTAATTCCCAGATGATGTCTGAAGACAGTCAGATTTTTCATCAAGGTAACCCGAGATGACCTCCCAAAGAAGCTCCACATGACCTCAGGTGGTCGTCTTAACTTGCCTCTTAAGGAATCCCCAATGACTACTTTTGAATAGGTCTAGGGTGGCCTTCAGAGGAAGCCCCAGATGACCTCTGGAGAAAGTCCAAGATGGCCACTGGAGAAGGCCCAAGATGACCTCCAGGGTAGGTCTCAGATAGCTTCTCAAGGAAGTTGCAGATGCACTCTTGATGAAGTTCCAGATAGCTTCCAAAGGAAGCACTACATGACCTCTTAAGGAGGTTCCAGATGGCTTCACAAGGAAGCCCCAAATGACCTCTCAAAATTTCTCAGATGGCTTCCCAAGAAAGCCACAAATTACCTCTAGAGAGGGTCCCAAAAACAGGCTGGCAAGCTTGCCCAAACGCACCCCTAGAGGTACCTATAGGACTTTTGTCCATGTTGGTCCTCTGGAGACAAACACTCGAGGCCTTGAAGGCTGACACTCTCACCTATAGGGATTTTGACCTGGGGCCAAGGCCTGATGCCATCTAAACGGATTAATCTTCTTGGGGACTCCAAAAATTCGGAACTCTAATGTTCAAGGGAATCCATCTAGTCATATTTAATATAATAAATATTCCCCAAACCACTGAACCCCAAAATTATGATATCCAAAGCTCCAAATATCAAAGGGCAAGCCTTTTTTTCCCCTTCCCTTTGTCTCTCCTTCACTACAGACCTATACTTCCTTTGAAGTCTTTCCCTTTATCCCTTCTACCAGTTCCTTCTTCTCTTCAGGCCTCTCTACTCTCCACAGGCCTGAACTGCTTTGCCTGGGTCGTCAGTTGCCATCCTTCACCTCCTGCTCTCCCTCAACTTCTTCTCCTCCCAGGTCTTTCCTCTTCTGCTATCACACCACTTCCTTCCTTCCAGAACTTTTCAATTTGTATCTCCCCTTCCATTGCTCTGAACAAACAGCATATGTAAAGTCTGTACCCCTTCTCCACTCCAAATGCTAACAGTTTTCAACTATCACATCCCAAGCTCCCCACAGCCCAATCACTTCTTAACAGCTCAACTCTTGGTGATTAATGTACCATCCCCTCCCACAGAATGTCCTGTCCTCTCCAGCTGGCCAGGAGTTGTGGCCACACTGATTATCGGACCCTATAAATTGCTGATTATTACAGTATCCTCCTTGTGAACTAGTTGTAATTGAAATTGGAAATTTGATTGTGATATTGCAAACTCGTTGTGATATCACAAACCCATTTTGACATCATCATCAGCACGACATCACAAAGCCATTGTGACAATATTGTCATTGTAACATCATGATTCCATTGTGACATCTCAAATCTATTATGACATCTTAGCTCCTTTGAAAAATCACATACCCTTTTCAACATTACAGTCTCTTTGTGTACCCATATCCTTGTTGTTAACTAATGACAATTGAGATCAGATATGCCATTATAACATCATTGTGATATCACATTTTCATTATGAGAACATCAGCTCATTGTGACATCACCATACTCAATGATATAATCACAGTATGACAACAATTGTCATTGTGACATCGTAGACACATTGTGAATGCCTATTCTGTGATTTCATTGTATTTCAAATGTGGCATGAGAGTTGATATCAGAAACACACTTTTGTGCCTACGTAACCATTTTGACATCATAATCACATTGTGACATCACAGTGCCATTGTGATATATCTAATACCATGTGACATCACAAACCTCTCCTATCCTCATAACTTCTGTGACATGCTGACATTGTGATATCTTAGAACTTTTTGCCCTCATAATTTGTTTCCAACTTCATATTTGATGTATGACATGAGATACCAGAAATCCACTGTGACATCATAACCATTGTGACATCACACTGACAGATGTCATGAACATCGTGCCACATTGTGAAATTACAAAAAGTTTTGATGTCCCAATTAGTTGATGATGCCATACATGTAAGGGGTCACAGTAGGTCTATAATGTCACAATTGGTTGGTGATATCCAAATGGCATAAAGGTTCTCAGTTATGAAATCACAGAGAATTTAAGTTCACAAAAGGACAGTGGTATCTCCAAAGGGATGTGTTGTCACAAATGTGATGAAGTCCTAGGAGGATTGTGATGTCATAGTGTGATACAATGGTCATGATGTCTGTCAGTATGATGTCACAATGGTCATGATGTCACAGTGGAGTTCTAATATCACATATCAGAACTGAATTATTATAAGTTTGAAACCAGGTTACGAACTCAAAAATGGCCTAAGACATCACAATTGCAGCACGTCACAATGCTTATGAGGACAGGGCATATTTGTGATGTCACAGTTTGTTAGTGATATCACCATGGCACTGTGATGTCACAAAGTGATTGTGATGCCATATGTTTATGGGATCACAATGATTTTCTGATATCAACCCATATGCCACATTTAAAATAGAATGAAATAAGAGCATAGGCATTTACAATGTGTCTATTCCCTCATAATGACAATATAATGTCATAATGCTATGAGGTCATTGTAAATTGGTGATGTTGCGAGGAGGTGATGATGTCATAATGAATATGTGTTGTCACACTGGTTATGGGGTCACAAAGGGTTTGTGATGTTACAATTGTATATATGAATTCAATTGTCATGTGTTCAAATTGATGATATGGGTACACAAAGGGACTGAGGTCACAAATGTCATATGTGTTTTCTAAGGTACTTAGGGGACATGATAGCTTTATGATTCACAGTTGTGATGAGGTCACAATAGGTTTTTGATGCTATAATGTTTTTGTAATATCTCAAACACAAGTCCAATTTGAATCGCTACTATTTCACAATCTGCATACAAGTTCACAGAAGGAGCATGAAGACCTAAGGGAAATGATGTTTTTTTAACGTTATGAGGTCATATTAGGTCATATTTTGAAACAGTGGGACAATGATATCACCATGTCAATGTCAACACACTTCATCATGTCAGAATATTGTTTTGGTGTCACAAATATTTGATGATGCCACATTGGTGATGAAGTCACAAAAGATAGATGATGTCACAATGTGCTGGCCATGTCACAATGAAATGATAGTTCTCAATTGTCTTTAACTTACAATGAGTTCATGAGTTCACAAAGGGACTGTGGTTTCTCCAAAAGTATGTGTCGTCACATATTGAAATCCTAAAAGGTTTGTGATGTCTGAATTTGACACAATGGTTATGAAATCTGGCAGTGTGATGTCACCATGGTCATGATGTCACTGGGAATTTGTGATATCAAATGTCATATGTGAAATCTAATGAGGTTGCCAACAGATTATGAGGGAAAAAAATCATGTCACAAAAGTTATGATGACAGGACAGATTTGTGATGTCACGGTGTGTTAGTGATATCACAATGAAAATGTGATGGGCAAAGGGATTGTGATGTCACAATGGTTATGAGTTCATGATTTGTTTATGATATCCACCTATATGCGACATTTGAAGAAGAATGAAATCACAGAAAAGGCATTCATAATGTATTCATGATATCACAATGACAATGTGAAATTATAATTTTATCATATTTTAGTTTTGTGATTTCACAATGAGCAGATGGTATCACAACGACAATGTGATGTCACAACATTTTAATGTTAAAATGTCATGTCTGATTCTCAATTGTCAATATTTCACAGTGGGGTTTGGGTAAACAAAAGTACTGTTATGTCACAAAGCTATGTATTTTTTCAAAGGTTATAAGAGGTCATAATAGATTTGGGATGTCACAATGTGATCCTGGTATCTAAACAGCAATGTGATATCACAGTGGGTTCATGATGTCACAGTGGTTTTGAGGTCATAATGGGTTGGTTAGGTCATGAGTTTGTAGTATCACAATTATTTGTCCACTTTCAATCACTACTAGTTCACTATGAGGACTCTGTAATAACCAGCAGTACCCCTATAACAGATAGCCATCATGACCTATTAGACTGGACCACCAGAGAGGGGGGGGTGCATGCCGCTGGAGTGGGCAGGACATGTTGCTGAAGAGATAGGATGTTAAGTCCCACATGGTGAGCTGCCAAGAAGTTATTGGGCATGGACATTTGGGAAGTGATGATTAAAAACTGTTATGCAGGAAACATATTTTAGTGGGGGCAGGGTACAGCCTATATATAGGTTGCATGTTCAGAGCAACAGAAGGGGGAATGAAAAGGGGAAAGGCCTGGAAGGAAAGAAGTGATGAGACTGCAGGAGGGTAAAGACCTGGGAGGAGAGGGAATTGAGGGAGAGCAGGAGGTGAAGGACGGCAACTGGCCACCTAGACAGGGCAGGGAAGGCCTGTCAAGAGTACAGCAACCTGAAGAGAAGAAAGGAATGATGGAAGGAAAAAATGAAAAGACCTGAAAGGTAGGACAGGTCTGTAGAGAAGGAGGATGAAGAGAAAGGAAAAAGCCTTGTCCTTTGAAGTGTGGAGCTTTGGAGATGATTATTTTGGGGTTTGGTTGTTTGAAGGCCAGTTAACAAATGGCTGGACTGCTCTTTGGAGGTCTGAGGGTTCATGGTTGAGGCTGCAATTAGCTCTGGGCATCCAACCCAGGTCAAGCTAGTCGCTTGTTACAAAATTTATGAAGGCAAGACAGGTTTGTGATGTTACATTGCATTAATGATATCACAATATCACTATGAGGTCACAAAGGGATTGCAATATCGCAATAGTAATGTGGTCACAATGGGTTTCTGAAATCAACCTATATGCCACATTTGAGATAGAATGAAATCACAGAATAGGCAATCACATTGTCTCTAGGACCTCACAATGAAAATGTGATGTAATAATGCTATGTTGTCATTGTCATTTTGGGATTTCACAGTGGTCTGATGGTTTCCTAAAAAAATATCATCTCACTCTGTAGATGATGTCACAAAGCATCTGTAATGGTACAATGGCATGTCTGATGTCAGTTGTCCTTTGTTCACAGTGAGGATATGGTTACTCAAAGGGACTGTGGTGTTACAAACACCATGTGCTTTTTCAAAGGTGCTAAAAGGTCACAACAGTTTTGGGATATCGCAAGGTGATCGTGATATCACTGTGGCAATGTGATGTCACAATGGGTTTGTGATGTCACAGTGGTGATAAGGTCACACTTTGATAGTGATGTCACAATGAATTTGTAATATCACCATTACATGCCCAATTTCATTCTACTAGATCACAATGAAGATACAAGTTCACATAAGGAGCTAGAAGTCAGAAAGGCCCTAAATTTTGTAAAATATTATGAGGACATAATAGGTTGGTGAAAATGCAATGGGACAGAGATATCCCATTGGCAATGTGATGTTACCATTACATGAGATAGTATTGTTTTGAAGTCACAAATAGTTGGTGATCTATACAGGTGACGAGGTCACATAGGTTTGTGATTTCACAATGGGATGGTGATGTCTCAATCTTATGCCAGATCTCTAATTGACAATAAATATATAAGTTCATAAGGGATAATTATGTATCCAAAGGTATATGTTGGCACAAGTGTAATGGGTCTTAACAGGTTTGTGATGTCACAATGTGACTCAGTGGTCATGACAACTGTCAGTGTGATGTCACAGTGGTGATTCTGTCACAGTGGATTTCTGATATCACGTCATACCTGAAGTATGAGTTGAACAATTTATGAACTCAGAGATGCCAAAGAGATCTTACTGGCAGCATGTCAAAAACTATGTGAGAATAGGACAGTTTTGTGATGTAACAGTGGGCTAGTGATATCATAATGGCAATGTGGTGTCATCAAGGTATTGTGATGTCATAATGATTATGTGGTCACAATAAATCTCTGATATCAACCCACCTCCCACATTTGAAATAGAATGGAACCACAGAATAGGCATTCCAATATATCTGTGACATCACAATTAGCATGTGATGTCATAATGCTATGATGTCATTGTTTTAGGATATCACAATTTGCTGAAGTTGTCATAATGACAATGTGATGTTACACTGGTAATGATATCACAAAGTGTTTTCGATGTTAAAGTGGGATGTATGATCTCAATTGTCAGCTCAAAATGGGGATATGGGTACACAAATGGCCTGTGATGTCACAAAGGCCATGCTTTCTTTCAAAGATTCTGAGGTCATAATAGGTTTGGGATGTCACAATATGATCATGGTGGCACAATGGTAATGTGATATCACAATGAGTTTGTGATGTCACCGCAGTGATGAGGTCACAATGGGTTAGTGATGTCTCATCAAGTTTGTAATATAACAAAGACATAAACAATTTCAATTTCTTCTAATTCACTATGATGATACTATAATAACCAGTAGAGCCAGAATTATCTGTGGGAGCCGTTAATCATTGTAAATTCTTGGCCTGGTACACCGTAGAGTGTGGGGAATGCCACCAAAGGTCGAGGTTTCAAGCCTCACATGGTGAGCTGTCAAGAAGTGATTGAGCATTTGGCAGTTTGGGAAATAAAGGTTGAAAACTGTTAGGCAGAAGACCCGTTGGAGTGAGGAGGGGTACAACCTATATATAAGTTGCATTTTTAGAGCATTGGAAGGGGAGATAAAAATGAGAGCTACCCAGATGGAAGAAAGTGGTAATACAGCAGGAAGGGAAAAACCTGAGAAGAGAGGAAGCAGAAAAGTGGTCATTAAGGCAGAGTAGTGCAGGTCTGTGGAGACTGGAGAGGCCTGAAGAGAAGAAGGAAGTGATGGAAGGGAAAAACAGAAAGACCAGAAAAGAATGATAGGTCTGTAGTGAAAGAGGGAGTAATGGAAAAGTTAAAAGCCTTGCCCATTGAGGTTTGGAGCTTTGGAGATCATAATTTTTTGGCTGGTGGCTTGCAGATAAATTAAGATAGGGTGGGGCTGCCCATTGGAGATCTGAGGTTTGGTGGTCAAGGCTGATCTTGTATCTGGTTATCCAGTCCAGGATAAAGTGATCACAGTCTCCTTTCTAGTGTAAATTGGTTTATTAAACTAAATGTGACTCAATGGTTTGTCTCCTTGCCTTAGAGGTAATAAGTACGCGAGTTCACAGAAAGAGCTTGAAGTCTCAAAGGCCGTGAAGTTTCTAACATGTGATGTGGCCATAATAGGTTTGTGAAAAACACAATAGGACAGTGAAAGAACAATGCCAATACCACAATATCTTGTCAAAATAATGCTTTGTTACCACAATTAGTTGTTGATACCATTCTCGTGATGAGGTCACAATAAGTTTGTGATGTCACAATAGGTCCATGATTTCAGAGTGGCATGGGATATCTCAATTGTCATTAATTGACAATGAATATATGAGTTCGAAAAGGGACTGTAATGTCTCCAAAGGCATATGTTGTCACAAATGTGATGCCTTTCTAACAGCTTTGTGATGTCACAATGTGACACAATGGTCATGACATCTGGCAGTATGATGTCATAAGGTATTTCTGATATCACATGTCAAACCAGAAATATGAGATTGAAAACAGATTATGAGCTCACAAAGGCCCTACTATATGACCATGACAGCATGTCACAAAACTACAAGGACAGGACTGGTTGTGACGGCACAGCAGGTTAATGATATCACAAAGGCAATGTGATGTCACAAAGGATTGTGATATCGCAATGGTTATATGGTCAAAATGGCTTTCTGAAACAGAGTGAATTCACAGAATAGGCCTTCACACTCTTAAGTCATAACAATGCCACTTTGATTTTTAATGCTATGATGCCATTGTTGTTTGGTGATGTCACAATGAGCTGATGGTGTCATAATGACAATTTATTGTCACTGCTGATTTATGATGTTACAATAGTTATGAGGTCACATTATGTTTCTAATATCAACACACATGTCACATTTGCAATAGTATGAAAAAGCCGGGCACCGGTGGCTCATGCCTTTAAACCTAGCTACTCAGCAGGCTGAGGTCTGAGGATCGCAGTTTAAAGCCAGCTCAGGCAGGAAAGTCTATGAGACTCTTATCTCCAATGAAAACCACTAGAAATCCAGAAGTGGCTCTGTGGCTCAAGCGATAGAGTGCTCACCTTGAGCTGAAGAACACGGACAGCACCCAAGCCCAGAGGTCCAGCCCCATGACCGGAAAAAAAAAGATTAAAATCAGGCATTCATAATCTATTTATAACATCACAATGGCAGTGTGATCTCATAATGCTATCTTGTCATTGTAGATTTGTGATGTCAAAACTAATTGATACTACCATAATGACAATATTATACCACACTGGTGATGTCACAAAGGGTTGGTGATGTTAAAATGGCATGTTTGATATCAAGTGTCAGTTCATAATGAGGGTATAGTTACACAAAGGGACTGTGATGTCACAAAGGCCATGTGTTTTTTCAAAGATGCTGAGGTCCTAATAGGTTTTGAATGTCACCATGTGATAGTGATGTCAAATGGTAATGAAAGCTCACAATGGGTTTGTGATGTCACATTGGTGATGAAATCAAATAGTTTTGTGAAGTCACATCTCATAATCACATGTCCAATTTCAGTTGCTACTATTTCACAATGAGGATATGAGTTCACAGGAGAAGACTGAAGTATAAAAGGCTATGAATTTTCTAAAATGCAGTAGGTTTTTGAAACCACAGTGGAAGAGTGACATCACAATGGCAATGTGATGTTGCAATATGATGACTTAATTATGTTTTGATATCGCAATTGGTTATGCCACACTGGTGATGAGTTTACAAGTGGTGTGTGATGTCACAATAGGTTGGTGATATCAAAATGACACATGTGATATCAATTGTCATAAACCCACAATCAGTATATGAGCTCACAAAGTGACTGTGATGTCTCCAAAGGCATGCGTTGTCACAAAAGGGATGAAGTTCTAACAGGTGTCATAATGTAACAAAATGCTTATAACATCTATCAGTGTGTTGTCACCATGATGAAGATGTCACACTGGACTCGGGTATCACATTTCATACCTGGATTGGGTATGAGAGGATTGGAATTTCACATTGGGTTAGTGATATCACTATGGAAATGTGGGGTCATGAAGGGATTGTGCTACCACAATGTCTATTAGATCACAATGTGTTTCTGCTATAATAGGTTTGTGCTGTCACAATTGGTTGGAAATGTTACAATGGCATGCCGGATCTCAAATGTCATTAATTCGCAATGAAGATATGAGTTCAGAAAGGGACTGTGTTGTCTCCAAAGTCAAGTGTTGGCCCAAATGTGATTAAACCCTAACAAATTTGTGATTTCACAATGTGACACCATGCTCTTGATGTCTATCAATGTGATGTCACAATGTTCGTGTCAGAGTCAATTTCTGATATCATATATCATACCTGAATTATTATGAGTTTGAAAACAGACTATAAGCTTACTAAAGGCTTAAAATATCCTAATGGCAGCATATCACACAAGTTATGACTAAAAACTCATGGCCTTTGGAGCTTAAGACTCTTTCTTTGAAATTGTATCCTCATTGTGAACTAGTAGAAATTGAAATTGGACATGTCATTGTGATATTACAAACTCATAGTGACATCACAAACTCATTGTGACCTTATCACCACTGTGACATCACAAAACCATTGTGACATCACATTGCTGTTGTGCCTTCAAAATCAAATTGTGACATCACAAAACTATTGTGAACTCTTGAGATGTACAAGTCATTATGTCGAAAACGAACTTTACAATTTTCATGCAGATGGGGGGAGGGGGAGCAGGGAGGATTGGGTGGGGGGCAGGGGAAGGATGGTTAGGGATGGGAAGGGGAAACAAAGGACGAGGCTACAATGCTTGATAAGAAATGTACTCATTATCTTGCCCATGTAATTTTAACCCCTCTATACAGTATTTTCACAAAAAAAAAAAAACATGAAAAAAGAAGAAAAAAAAGCAACACATGACCTCTTTGGCATCACAGACCCTTTGTGTATTCATATCTTCATAGTGAACTAATGAAAATTGTTATCACACATAGCATTATATCATCACAAATACTTTGTGTAATAATTATGTCTGTGAAATCACATTGTCATCATGACACCACCATTCATTGTGCATCACCAAACCCCAATGACACCATACCATATTTTTCTTTTTTTTCTTCTGTGAGTTATTTTTTATAGTAAATACAGTGTACACAAGGATTACAGTTACATGAACACGGTAATGAGTACATATACTATCAAACATTGATGCCTTGACATCACATTGTCATTTTCATGTCATGACCCATTTCAAATGCCTACTCTTTGATTTCATTCTATCTCAAATGTGCCATCTGTGTTGATATCAGGAAACCATTATGAACTCACAAACTTTGTGAGATCTAAATCTCTTTGTCACAGCACATTGCCTTTGTTATATCACTAACCCACTGTGACTTCAAATACCTCTCTTGTTCTCATAATTTTGTGACATGCCATTGTGATATTTTAGGCCCTTTGTGAGTTGAAAATCTGTGCTCGATCTCGTATTTCAGATATGACATGAGATATCTAAAATCCAGTGTAACATCATGATTTCACACCGCTGGACATCATAACCATTGTTTCACTTTGTGACATCTCAGACCTGTTAGTTCTTCAGCTTTTTCACTACATATGCTTTGCTGACATCAGAATCCCTTCCCAAACTCATATACTCATGGTCTGTTAATGACAATTGAGATCCCACATGCCATTGTGCCATTACCAACCCCTTGGGACATCTCAAATACATTGCGACCTCCTCATCAGTATTGCATCACCAATTGTGACATCAAAACATTCTTATAACATGATAGTGAGATATCACATTGTCATTGTGAAATCACTGTCCCATTGGGTTTTCACATAGTATGACCACATACTATGGAGCTGCTTCTATCACCTGGTATCCTCATATTGAATTATGAGTCATTGAAATTTGATATATCATTCTGATATTACAAACAAACTGTGACATCACAAAACCATTGTGATCTCATCACCACTGTGACATCAAAAACCCAATGGGATATCTCACTTCCATTGTGACATTATGGATCACATTGTGCCATCCCATACCTATTATGACTAATGACCACCTTTGAAAACACACATGGCCTCTGTGACATCACAGAACCTTTTTGTATCCTAGCCTCATGGGGAACAAATGAAAACTGACATCAGATATACCATAGAAACATAACACATCCTTTCTGACATAATAATATTTGTGACATCATGTTGCCATTATGACACGATCAGCTCATTTTGACATGTAAAACTACAATGACATCATAGCATTGTAACATCACATTGTCATTCTGATGTCATAGACACGTTGTGTTTGCCTATTATGTTATTTGATTCTATTTCTAATGTGGCATGTCAGTTGATACCAGAAATCCATTGTGAGTTCATGACCATTGTGATATCATGATGCCTTACTAGCATCACATTGCCAGTGTGATGTCACACTGCCAAATTGATGTCAAAAAGGGATTTTGATGTGACAATGGTTATGATATCACAATGAGTTTCTGATATCAACCCAAGTGCCACATTTCAAATACAATGAAATCACAGATTTGGCACTCATAATGTGACAATGATGTCACAATGACAATGCCAAATGCTATGCTGTCATTATCATTTTGTGATGTCACCATAAGCTAAAGATATCATAACAACAATATACTGTCACACTGGTTATGATGTCACACAGAGTCAATATAATGTCACACTGGTTATGATGTCACACAAGGTTTATTATCTTACAATGGTTATGAGGTCACAATGTGTTTCTGATATCAACTGATATGCCACATTTGAAATAGAATGAAATCACAAGATATTCATTCACAATATGTCTATGTTAGCAAAATGGCAATGCGATGTCATAATGCTATGATGTCACTGTAGCTTGGTGATGTCACAGTGAGCTGATTGTGTCATCACAACAGTCTGATGTCACAATAGTGATGATGTCACAAAGGGTTTATGATGTCACAATGGCATGTCAGATCTTAATTGCATTTAGTTTATAGTGAGGATATGAGAATGAAGTCACAATGACATATACAAATGAACTGTGATGAAACAAAGGCCATGTTTTTGTCAAAAGTGCTAAGGTTCCTAACAGGTTCTGGTTGTCAAAGTGTTAATGATATAAAAATGGGTTAGTGATGTCAAAACTAGTTTGCAATATCACGTCTTATTTCAATTTTCAATTGCTACAAGTGCACAATGATACAAGTTCACGGAAGGAACTTGATGTCTCAAAGGCCATAATTGTCTAAGAAGTGATGAGATCATAATAGATTTGTGAAAGCATGATAGTTCAGTAATATCACAATTGCAATATGATGTCAAATTATAATGTCATAAGATTCTTGTTATGTCACAATTAATTGGTAATGCCATAAGAGTGATGAGTTCAAATTAGTTTTGTGATGTCACAGTAGAATGGCATTCCAGACCTCAATTGTCATTAACTCATAATGAGTATATGAGTTTAGAATGGGATTGTGAGGATTCCAAAGTCATTTGTTGGCACAAATGTGATGAAGTCAGAACAGATTTGTGATGTGGCAATGTGACAAAATGGTCATTACATCTAGCAGTGTGATGTCACAATATTCATAATATCACAGTATATTTCTAATATTTAATGTCATACCTGAAATAATATGAGGTCAAAAATAGATTGAGTTCTCAATGGGCCTAACACAGTGGCAACATGTCACAAAACTTACGAGGACAGGACATGTTTGAGTTGTCACAGTTGTTTAGAGATATCACAATGGCAATGTTACATCACAAAAGGATTGTCATGTCACAATGGTTATGAAGTCAAAATATGTTTTTGATATGAACACACATTTGAAATACGAAATCACATAATAAGCCTTCATAATATGTTGTCACATTGACAATATGGTGTCATAGAGGTATGATGTCATTACCTATTTGTAATGTCACAATGACCTGATGTTGTCATCATGACAATGTGATGTCACACCAATGATTATATTGTAAATGCTTTGTGATATTATAATGCCATATCTGATCTCAATTGATATTTCACAATGAGGATATGGATACACAAAGGGACTGTGATGTCACAAAGGCCATGTGTTTTTTCAAAGGTTCTAATGATGTCATAATGGGTTTGGGTGGTAATCAAGGTGATTGTAATGTCACAATAGCAATGTGATATCACAATGGCTTTGTGATGTCACATTGGTGGTAAGGTCACAATGGACAGGACAGGTTTGTGATGTCCGAACACGTTAATGATATTACAATGGCACTCTGATGTCACAAAGGGATTTTCGTGTCACAATGGCTTTGAGGTCACAATGGATTTCTGATATTCACCAATATTGATAGCTTGTAATAGGATGAAATCACAAAATAGGAGTTCACAATATGACTTTAATGTCACTATGACATATAATGTCATAATATTATGATATTTAAGTTTAGTGATGTCAAAATGGCATGTCTCATCTTATTGGTAATTAAATTACCATGAGGATCCCAAAAGTTGCTATATGTTGAGTCCTTCGAAAGGCACATTGTGCTGAATTCATTACACAGGGTTCTTTGTACTGTTTTTTAAGTGTGCTGTGTACTGTCATCCCAAAAGATTCAATGTTCTGAATCCTTGAGAGAACAATCACACACTCACACACACACACACTCACACACACACACACACACACACACACACACACACACACACAACATGGAGAATTACCTTGCACCTAATTTGTGTGTGGGGTGGATGGAGTAGAGTCTCCCCCAGTGGTTGGGCTGAGGGGATCTTCAATTCCCCCAGGCAGCTGCTGGGGTTGGAGGGAAGCCCTGAGCTGAGGTGAGGCTGATTCTGCCATAGCCTGATAGCCTTAATGCAGAGTCAGAGCAGCACAAAGCCAGGAGCGGGGGCATGCCCGAGGTGGGGAGGAAGTGTGAATGAGGGGAGGACAGGGCATGGCTGAAGGGGCACATAGTTGCTGCAGCTAGGGGCACATGGGAGCTGGCATAATGCGCAGCAGGAGCTGGGCAGCCTGGGTGAGAAGTTGGGGCAGAGAAAGAGCAGAGAAGAGCAGGCACACGCACCAGGGGTGGCAGCATCAATGGCTGACCGCTGCTGCTGTAGGAGCACAGGTCTGGGCCAGGAGCACAGAGGACACAAAGCCAGCACAGCAGGCACATCCCTCTCACAGCCCCAGGGAGGCTCAGAGGCCAAGTAGGCCCTGAATCCAGGGCCCCTGCACTAGGAGCTCATCTGTGGAGGGGGCGAGCTCAGCCCTGCCACCTGCCAGCCCCTGCCCTGGGCCCTTCCCCTGCCCTCCCCGTGACACCACGTTTGAAACAGGTTGCTGCCAGCTTGGACCCATGGCGCCTTTTGGAGTCATCCAGAGATGGTGCACCCCTGGCCTCCTTGCTGCCCTGACCTGGTCCCGGTCCCCAGTGGTAGCCCTGCGGCTCTGCACCTCAGGACCTCCCCTTACCCTCCACCTCCCCAGACCCAGACCCATGACTCCTGCCTCCCCTCTTGTGTCTCAAAGCACCTCCCCAGCACCAGGCAGGCCAGCCCTGACTCTGCCACAAATGTGCACCAGGAGTGGAGGGTGGGGGAGTGGATGTTGATCCTGGGATCCCACCCCCATCCCTAGTGGACAGTGTCCCAGGAAAAGGGCAGATGCAGGTATGGGTGAAGAGGGGGCACCACTTAGCCCCTGGCCTAGAGCAGTGGGAGCCACAGAGCCATGCATCTGCACCCTTCCTCTCACTGGGGGGAACCTGGTGGCTTTACTCAGAGGTGGGAAGCAGCACTTCCACACCAGCCTTTTTGGGATATTTCCTTTTCTCTGAGGGTGGGTGGTGTTGGATTCAGAAGATAGACCCTCCTTGTTGTGTGAGCCCTTGTCTTTTGTGCTCGGTCATAATTTTACTTGAGGAGGGTCCCACAAGAGCCCACTAGGGAGGTGAGGGCACTGGGGGTCAGATAGAAGGTGAATGTCTGGGAAGAACATGCCCCTCTAACACACTTACACCTTGCCTGAACCCCCCACTCCAGCTGTCAACAGCACTCATAGGGTGAACACATTTCCCAGCTCTGCCACCATCTGCTGGTGCTCCAAGTCCATCTGATTTCTTCATCTTCCCCAAGTCACCCAGAAGCATCTAGGCTGGAAGTAGGAAGTGTATCCATGTATATAGCCTTTAGGACCCCATCCATTTACCCAACACTGCCCCTACCCCGGGTCAGACACTTCTCTGGGGGCACAATGACCTCCTGCTTGTTTTCAGTCCAGTCTGAAGAGCCAACTGTCTCAGGACTCCTTCACCCAGAGTCCTGGTCTAGGGTTTTGTTGAATGGGGAGTCAAGGCTGGTTATTGCCAAGGGAAAGTGTCTGGCCCTGGAGAAAGGGAGAGGCAGGGTGGTTCAGCATTATTGGAGCTGTGCTTCCTTGGGTCGAGTCCCTGGTTCTGAGAAGGGAACGCCCGTGTTCCAGCTTGTACATTGTCCCAGATGAGGAACCAACAAACTCAGGAGGGGCACTACTCTGAGTCTGTGTGTGTGTGTGTGTGTGTGTGTGTGTGTGTGTGTGTGTGCATGATAGAGAGAGAGAGAGAGAGAGAGACTGTGCAACAGAGAGAGAGAGAGAGAGAGAGAGAGAGAGAGAGAGAGAGAGACTGTGCTCAGGTGAGTGATCAGTTGACAAATTGCAGGTGCTGCATGGATAAGACTACAGTAACTATTAGGGATTGTTTGTGTTTGTGTGTGTGTGTGCGTGTGTGTGTGTGTTTGTGTGTGTGAGAGAGTGTGTGTGCATGAAAGAGAGAGAGAGAGAGAACCTGACTGATCTCAGGTGAGTGATCAGTTGGCAATTTGCAGGTGCTGCATGGAAGCGTCTACAGTCACTGTTCTGCATTTGTGTGTGTGTATTTGTTGTTCTTTTTTCATCAATTCCAAGTATGAGACCAGCCATACTTTTTGTTTTCACCTTCACTGTTTCATAGCTCCTATGGGGAAGATTTCAGTAGATGTTCTTTCCACCTCTCACTTCCTCCTTTCCTATAACCCACAGTAACTGCTGGGCCTGCGTGGGTCTCCCCTAGGAGGCCTGTGTGAACCACAGACCAAAATGGACACCTTCTGTCTTAAGCCTGAAGGCTTGTGAGATGAGTGTGACCACAGCCACACTCTTCCAGCCAGACAGTCTGCTCTCATTTGTATAGGTAGAGCTAATGCAAGGGTTGGGTGGAGCTATTTCAAGGGGGATGTAGAGCAGGGGCTGTAAATCTAGGAGGGTCTGGGAAGTGGTGAACGGTGTGACATTGCAGATGGTTCACCACTACTGAAGATGAGAGGGTAACCTTACCCAGGGCATTGACGGTGTCCATGGGCATCTGGGCAGGGGGCTCTGGGACCCCACTGGTGGTGTGGATTCCCTCCCGGGAGAGTGCACTGGCTTGAAGTCCTCCCTGGCATCCTGAAGACTCTAATCTGTGTCCTGCCTGTGCTTATTCCAGCTGGGCAGTGGTAGGCAAGTGTATTCCCCGTGCTGGAGCCTGCCCGGTATCAGGCTGTGGCAGTTAGCTAGGGCTTGCTGAATGCCAGTTTCTGTAACCTGCTGTGGGCTGTCTGGAAAGAAAAGGGGAGCACTAACTTTAGAAACCTTTAAGCTTGATTGGGAAAACTGAAATGCCACCTTTTTCAGGGTTTTTTTTTTTTTTTGGAAGCTGGCAATTTCCACTAACGCCTGGGATTATAGGTTAAATTAGATGGACCATTTCAGCCAACAATCAATGACGTTCAAAGTATCACAAGCAGAGTTCCCAAGCCAGATGGTCTCCTGCTATGAACATCATGCCTTGATTGCTTTTATGCAGCAGCTGTTGATTCTCCTCTGACTCTCTCTAGTGTGACCACCACAGTTGAGTGAAGGGTTAAAGTACTTGAAGCAGTGACAATTTGTTGCTCGTTTCAGAGCAGAGCAACACGTGGTGCTAAACCACCTCCTTGTGTGCCTTTATAAGACCTGTAAATCCTTATCTCAGAGCTCTCCTCCTGGGTTCCGCTGTGTCAGAGTGTAGTACGAGGCCCGGGCTGCAGCCCATTTAAATAAAACAGCTGTAGAGCCTGACTCTCGGTGGTCTTCTTGGTGGGGGTCCTGCGACCTAGGCATAACATTGAGGATGTCATGAGGAGAAGAGATTGTGACCTCACCATCTCTAGCCTGCCAGCTGTGAGTAGAGAGGATTCTCAGCACCTGCACTGGACTCTGGGAGATTCAGAAACCCAAGATGCCTGGAGGATCCTTTTTCTGCAACATGAAACTTGGGGGCCAGATGTGGTGGGCCATCCTGGCTGGCTCCAGGGGTAGGAGAGTAGGCCCCTTGAGCCTGGCCTTCAGCTGATGGCAACCTCATTCACTCTTGAGTGTGGAATTGAGTGCCACAGAGCTGGTCAGCCACTGGCCAGAGATCTTTGAGAAGATAGGCATCCCAGAGGTCCCGGAATTCAGCGAGTACACCATGGATCATGTCTTCAGAGCCAAAACAGTTAAGTTCAGTGGCACCAGGAGGCTGGGAAGAGGGAGGAGGAGAATTGTGGGAGAGCTACATCAGGCTTTGCCCTGCCCACCATGATGCTTACCTGAATGGGATGAGACTTTCTGTAGTATTTTTGTAAACAGATGCTCATTTATTTATGCAAGAAAGAGTCACAGTGTGTGCCAGGCTCTGGAGGGGTCATAGACAATGAGAGTTTCCATTGCTGGTTCCACAGCACATGAAGAAATCTTGGTTTGAGCTGGATGCTGGTGCTTCATGCCTGTCATCCTAGCTACATAAGAGGCTGTGATGGGAGGATTGATGCTTGAGGCCCAGGCAGGAAAGCCTGTAAGACTCTTATCTACAACTAACTACCAAAAAGAAAACACAAGAAGTGGATGTGTGGCTCAAGTTGTAGTCTGTTGGCCTTGAGTAAAAAGGCTCAGGGACAGCACCTAGGCTCAGAGTTCAAGGCCCAGGAGTGAGAGAAAAGAAGGAAAGAGATAAAGAGGAGGGAAGGCCGGATGGAGAAAAGGAGGAAAGGAAGGAAGAAGGGAGAACATGTGAGCCATGGTTTGGAGTCCCTGGATCAAGGGAGCCAACCATTCACAATTTATGTGGGGACAATTTCAGAGCATAAAGCCAGTATGTAGGACCATGCTACTGACACCTCAGCAACTTTCTGACATCCAGGAGCTGTGTGGTACCTGACTGCAGAGATAAGCAGCCTCGGGTAGGCACTAGGACTCAGGACAGGTCACCAGGCTTCAATCATCCTTGGCGCCAATGAGTTTATTTTCTGGTCAGATAAGAATAAGCTGTCCAAGCGCTAGGGAGGTATTGGTGTGAGGGAGTGTTAGGGAGGGGGCAACAAGGGATAAGAAGGAAGATGAAGAGGGAGGACGATCACAGATAAGGAATGTCATGACATTGGAACCATGACTTCGCCTGACAACCTAGACCAAAAGTGATAGACCCTTGGACCCAGCCACACTGCTATTAAGAGTCCTGGCACATTGGGTTCACCATTGACCACATGGCTATCATCCACTGCAGGTTGCCTGTGCAGTACATCCTTGTGGACTGGAACTTTCCAGGGCTCAATCTGAAGATGACACTCCCCCACACCCTGTTCTTTCCTCCACCAGAGACAGAAGTAAGCTGGTCACTAGCACAGGAAAGCCAAGGAATGAAGGTGGGAATAAGGACCCTTGTTGCCCCAAACTTCCTCTAGGGGGCGCGAGGACCCCGTGATTGCCATTCTCAGAGGGAGAGATGGGTCTCATTGCTGGCTCAGCCTTTAGTCTAAATGGCAGATCTGGGATTCACAGAGAGCAGACTGAAGGTGGAGCAGGGTTGTATAGAGGCTAGTGGGAAAACCAGAGGCACTGTTCTCTGAGCAGGGTTGTTTCTTTGAGGATACTCACAACCCAGGAACATTCCTGGGAGAGTTCAGCCCTTTTCTCCTTCCTGAGAGAGAGGGACTTGAGTCTGCGTCCTTTGGCTGAGAAATCCTTTCATTCCCACATCCTGTGGTTGGATAACTAGACCTCACTTCCCTACCCAGTGTAGAGGCAGGACAGTGAGAGATCTTGAGTCTTTGATAAGGTCAGGGGATCCTGAATATGCGATTGTACTTGATCATCCTAACTTGGTGCATGGTAAGTTCCATCTAAGATTACCATCATATAGGACATAGAATCTAAAGAATCAGAGCAGGATGGGGTCTGTTCTGGGAGTCTTGAGTATTATGTGTGAGCTTTCAGCTCCCGTATGCCCACCTGCTTCCCTTTGTTGGGTGGGTCTTTACTAGCAAAAGTTGAAACTAGGGACTGGGTCCTATCCCTTGTCATTTATACTCAAAGCTAGCACTCTACCATTTGAGCCACAGCTCCACTTTCAACTTGTTTGGGTTTTTATAATTGGAGATAAAGAGTTCTCATTGACTTTGTTGCCAAGGGTGGCATCCAACTGCAGTCCACAGATTTCAGTCTCCTGAGGGGATAGGATGACAGGCATGGGAAAGTATCTTTGGCCAGGTGGCACTAACTCATGACTGTCTTCCTAGGTACTCTGGAGGTGAGATCTGAGGATCAGGGGTCAAAGCCAGCCGGGTCAGGAAAAACCCTGAAGCTCTTATCTCCAACGAACCACCAGAAAAGCAGAAGTGGTGTTGTGTTGTGGCTTAAGTAGTAGAGTGCTCACCTAGAGCTGAAATGCTCAGGGACAGCACCCAGGCCTAGGAGTCAAGCCCCACAATTGAAAAAAGAAAGAAAGTAAAACATATTTGCCTTCAAAGGATGGTCCAGGTGTGGGAGGGACCAAGAGGGGGGGTGCTGTGGTTGGGAGACAAGGTGCTCTTCCCACTGTACAGACATTTCTAAGAGCTCCCCAAGTTTACGCCAGCTTGAAGCCACAGCTTCAAGAGGACGGAGCTTGTGGCAGGCAGGGAGTGAGCGAATGGGTGCAGGGGTGGGATTGCTGTGTGTGTATTCTCTCCAATAAAGGATGGATTTGGATGCTTGGTGACAAAGTCTGAAGTGAAGGGTTGCAAGAAGTTTGTGGCCTTATGAGATGGTTTTCCTCTGGGTATATGAAGGTGGTTGAATCCAGAAGTCTCCAGTGGCTCACAACTGTCATCCTAGCTACTCAGAAAGCTGAGATGTGAAGACCATGTTCAGAGCCAGCTTGGGCAGGAAAGTCTGTGAGACTTGATGTCCAATGGACCACCAGAAAACAGGTGCTGTGGCTTAAGTGGGAAAGTGCTCACCTTCAGCTGAAAAGCTGAGGGACAGTGACCTGGCCCAGAGTTCAAACCCCATGATCAACAACAAAAAAATAGGTGGCTAAGTTTTCTGCATAACAGTGTGTACAGTGTGAAATGCCGTGCTGGTCTATGAGACATTCCAGATATGTGAGAGGCTCAATGGTTTGTCTACAGTGGGTCTGAGGTTGGTAGTGCCACCTTCTTGGGGATGGTATATGATCCTAATGGAATGAGTTCATGGTTCTATTCTCAGGGACTGCTGAAGCCTTGGGCTGTCACTGTGTGTGTGTGTGTGTGTGTGTGTGTGTGTGTGTGTGTGTGTGTGTGTGTGTGTGTGTGCGTGTGTGTTGTGTCTGTGTCTGTGTGTCTGTGTTTGTGTCTGTGTCTTTCTGTGTCTGTGTGTGTTTGTAGGTATAAGAACTGGGCCTTTAACTCAGGGCATACGTGTTGTTCCTGACCTTCTGAGCTCAAAGCTAGTGCTCGGACACTTGAGCCACAGGTCCATCTCTATCTATTTGGTAGTACACTGTATATAAAAGCCTCAGAGCCTTTCCTGCATGGGCTGCCTTTGAAGTGTATTACTCAGACCACAGCCTCCTGAGTAGCTAGGATGACAGACATGAACCACCTGTGCCAGATTTGTGTGTGTGTGTGTGTGTGTGTGTGTGTGTGTGTGTGTGTAGAAGTGGGTTGTAACAAGGAGCGCTGGACCCTTTGGGTAACTTCTAACTGCTATCTTTGGGGGGAGGTGCATGGATGTTGTGTCTTAGGTTTTGGGGCCTGGATGGGTGAAACGCTTAAATTATAATACCAAGGGATCTGTGTTCCCTGGAGCTGTGTATTCCCTTGGTCCTGGTTGGTGGCAGAGGGAGCTTGGGAGGACCTGGTGGTGGGGCCCGCAGGGGGCGGCTCCCCAGGGGGACAGAGAGCATGGCCAGCACTTAGTAAGGATGCCAGCTCTGTTAGTATGGAGCACATTGGATGGGTTAGACTCTGGGTCTTTTCATAATGAGATCTGATGGGTGAGGCCAAACCTGTTTTAAACCTTGACTTATGATCTTCAGATCTCAGCCTCCTGAATAGCTAGGATTATAGGCATGAGCCTCTGGCACCGGGCCTCTGATTCATTTTGGTATATTAAGGTTTGAACTCAAGGCCTTAGGCTTGCCAGTCAGGTATTCTGCCATGAAAGCCAAGCCTTTCTGTCTTGGGCATTTCCGAGATAGAGAGTCAATATATGCTCAGGCTGGGCTGGATCACGATCCTCTTGTGACAGGTGTTGGCCACCATGACTGGTTCTCTGTATTGAGATGCTAGATAGGTAGTGCCACATTTAGTCATCGGTTTAGATGGATTGTCCCAAACTCTTAGTACACAGTAGCTGATTCTTGACCACAGGTGAAACTCTGGGTCTTGACCATCAGACCTCAGTATCCTCCTGGGACAGTTGTGAGGAAACAAGAATTCAATATAGGGGGATCACTGGGGCAGTGCCAGGCATAGAAGGAGCGGTCGCCAGATATGGTTCTTGGAAATTCTGTGAGCATATGACAGGAAGATAGCTGGAAAGGGCTCAGATGGGGCCTGTTATTTATCATGCAACAGGTATGGGATTATGAAACAAAACATGGCTCTCTTTCATCATTACCCTATCCCCATGAGGAAGGGGATCCTTCACTGTTCAGTTTTGCAGCTGGGGAAAATGAGGCACGAAGAAGCTGGATGAACTATTCATGACCGCCAGTTTACAGGAAGCTCAGCCTGACTTCTCTGCCATGCTCCCTATGACAATGGCTGCTATTCAGTCCACTTGTTGTGGTGGAAATTCCACTTCTTGTCAGTCCTGGGGCTTGAACTCTGGGCCTGGGCGCTGTCCCCAAGCTCCTCAGTTCAAGGCAGGCACTCTACCACTTGAGCCTTCAGCACCACTTCTGGATTTCTGGGGGTTCTTTGGAGATAAGTGTCTCACAGACCGTTCCTGCCTGCCCTGTCTAAAAAGCATGATCCTTATATCTCGGCTTCCTGTATAGCATGATGCCTGTGCCACTGGCATCAAGCATAAGTCCAATTCTGACTTTCTTTCTTTCTTTGTTTCTTTCTTTGTTTCTTTCTTTCTTTTTCTCTCTCTCTCTCACTCTATCTCTCTCTCTCTCCCTCTCTCTCTCTTTCAGGAACTGGTTGAATGGGTTCTGGAGGAGGTGGCTCAGCGTCTCCATGTGGCTGGGACCCACGGTGACCTTCTCATTCTGGAGGTGGGCTGTGGGTCAGGAGCTGTCTTGCTCAGCTTGTTGAAATAGCTCCCTGAGGTAAGCCCCTCTGTGCCTGGGCTAGAACATGATGGTTATTCATTATCCATCCGTCCTCTGAGTACTTCCCCACTACCCTCTGCTAAGACAGTTAAAGGAAAGTGGATGAGGAGGCGTTGTGTTGTCCAACCGCCCAGCACGATCCTGGGCTTCTAATCCTCACTGCCATCTATCTGGTCAGACCCCAGTTATAAGAAAATGAATTCACTGTATGTCTACTTCGCTTTGCTGGGGTGTGTCATTTCAGGGAGGGGGGCAGTGTGCAGAGGAAAGACTCCGGACCTGACAGCTCTTGGGGTACATTTGTTCTTGTGACAGAGCCAAGTCATTGTTGTGGATAAGGAAGTAGGCACCATCAAACCGATCAGGAACAATGCTCAAAGGTAAGTAGGCAGGCTGTTGATGTATCAAACCCACCCATGATTACTTCCCACTCACAATAAGGGGGGGGGTGCAGCGCAGGTGGCCGGCACTGGCCCTAGGGGAATATAAATGGACGGTGGCATTCAGGTACTGGGGGCTCCCACCCATCATCCTCGATATTCGGGAGGCTGAGGTCTGATGGTCATGTCTAAGGGCCAGCGCAGGCAGGAGAGACTGTGATATTCTTTTCTTTTTTTTTTTTTTTTTGCCAGTCGTGGGGCCTGAACTCTGGGCCTGGGCACTGTCCCTCAGTTCTTCAGCTCAAGGCTAGTGCTCTACCACTTGAGCCACAGTGCCACTTCTAGCTTTTTTCTGCTTATGTGGTGCTGAGGAATCGAACCCAGGGCCTCATGCATGCAAGGCAAGCACTCTACCACTGAGCCACCTTCCCAGCCCCGAGACTGTGATATTCTTATTTCCCCAAAACCACCTCCCCCCACCAGAAAAAGCCAGATGTGGTGCTGTGGCTCAAGTGGTAGTGCCTCAGCCTTGAATGAAAGAAGCTCAGGGATGACACCGAGGCCCTAAATACAAGCCCTAGGACTCACAAAAAAATAATAAAATAAATGAATAGTGGGCACCTGTTATCTTACTACCAAAAAGAATGGATTTAGTCTTCTCTCTGGTACTTGTAGCCAAAAGTAAGGGGCTTCCTTTGATGCTCCTCTAAACCTCCCCTTCTCTCCATTAGCTCTACAGGCTTCATTTTCAGGATAGAATTCAGATCATTCCACTCAATGTGACCTTATGTACCCTCCCCTCCCCACCTTCCTTGGGGTGGGGATCCTGGATATACTCACCACTGGGAGGATGAGGCACTGCAGGGATGGGGGTAGGTATCTTCGAAACTCACACATACACACACACACACACACACACACAAACACTCACCTAGGCCAACTCACACTAACCTTTTCCAAAGGCACTTTATCTCCTAGGATAAGTGACCTAGCAGAGGAACTTGATGCCTTGTAAATGACTATTTTAACTAGTGCTTGCTTGTTGGCACGAGATAAACAAAGAAAGAGTCTGGTGCCCATCACCTCTGGCTCAGGTTCACGTCTGACACCCTGGCTAATTAGGAGGCAAAGATCTGAGGATCAAAGATCGAAGCCAGCCATAAGCTGGAAAGCTGGTGAGAATCCACTGTCCATGGAACCACCAAAAAGTTAGAAGAGGAGCTGTGGCTCAAGTTGTGGAGCACCAGCCTTGAGTATGAAAACTCAGAGAGACTGCTCTCAGAACATGAGTTCAAGCCCACACAAAAAAATGGCCCCATCTTGTTGCCCCCAGACTGCCTGGGCCTTGAGTGTACTCTCACAGAGTGTGATACAGCACAGGTCCTGGGTAGTGTATCAGAGCCTTCAGAAATTGGGTGGTGGAAGCCAGGCCTACTCCTTCGTATGCTCTTAACCCACGGCAGCTGGAAGGCAGAGTGTGACAAGGCAGGCAGCCTGCAGAGCGGAGAAGATCTTGCTCTGCCAGGGCGATTGGAGCGGGCTTTTTAGAGGCAGAACTTGAAAGGGGGTCTTGCTTAACAAGGAGGATCTGACAGGAAGCAGAGAGAGCAAAGATGCTGTAAATAAATTACAACATAGTTGAGCATGTTTAGTTCCAGCCAGGGCAGCTGGTAAGAAACTCAACACTGATGGGCAAGACTATCCCGAGACAGGCCTGAGGGATCATAGAAGAACAGCTATCCAGAGTTGGGAATGTGTCTTAGCAGTAGTGGGCTTGCCTAGCACACAGGAAACCCTGGGTTCGATTCTTAGGTACCACATACATAGAAAAAGCCGGCAGCAGCACCATGGCTCAGGTGGAAGAGTGCTTGCCTCGGGCAGAAGAAGCTCATAGACAGCACCCAGGCCCTGAGGTCAAGCCCCAGGACTGTGAAAATAAAATAGCACTCCAATGGACCTTGGTGACAGGTGGTTGGCTATGCCTTGTAGCTCTTAGTAGATCCATCCATGCTCAGTGTCTCCTTCTTTGACAGAGGGGACTTGGACATTCCTTCTGCCCTGGACACCCCTGAAGGTGCTTATTAGCAACCCTCCCAACATCTTCCATCAGGACATGGAATAGCTGGCCCCAGAAATCCTCATGTACAGGTTGGTTGGGGCAGGGGGATATAGGGGCAGCCCCCAGAAGTCCTAGTGGGTCTGACCTGCCCCAGAGGACCAGTCCATGCAGAGGAGGCGGATGGGCGCTTAGAGAGGGGTAGAGATGTGGAGGGGGCACTTTAATGCCCATGGCCCTAACCAGATTCCAAGCCTCCCTTTGCTTTCTGTGAGGGAGATAGAGGAGTGTCTAGGTGGTAGTGTATAGAGGAGGACTAGATGGAAATTCTAAAGAATGAGACACCGTAAGCCATGTGCTGATGGCTTACGCCTGTCATCCTGGCTACTCAGGAGGCTGAGATCCAGAGGATCTCGTTTCCCAGCCCAAGCAGGAAATTCCCATGAGAGTGTCATCCCCAATCTCCAAACAGAAATGGCGCTATGGCTCTAAAGGTACAGAACTGGCCTTGAGCATAAATCATCATCAGGGACAGTTCCCAAGCCCTGAGTTCAAGCCCCTCAACAACAACAACAACAACAAACCCAGAAAGACACCCCTTGCCTGCAAATGATGGTGAAGCAATGGGGGTACTCTGGTTGGGAGACCAGATGCTAGCATAAGTGTACAGAAATTTCTAAGAACTCTCCAGGTTTGCCCCAGTGTGAAGTCACAGCAGGGTCGGCGTTGCCTTACAAACATTTCCAGAGGTTGTGGCCTGTCTTAGGAAGGGAGTGAGCTAATGGGAGCAAGGATGGGAGGGTATTGTCAATTATATTCTCTCCATCCATGGAAATATAGTTTTGGATGCTGGTGTCAAAGCCTGAAGTGAAGGGTTGCATGTGGTTTGTAGCCTGACAAGTTGGGTTTCACCTGGCTATAAGAAGGTAACTGAAGCCGGGTGCTGCCAGTTGCTCACAACTATCATCCTAGCTACTCAAGAGGCTGAGATCTGAGACTTGCAGTTCAAAGCCAGCTTGGGCAGGAAAGTCTGTGAGATTTTATCTCTAATTAACCACCAGAAAACCGGAGGTGGTGCTGTGGCTCCAGTGGTAGAGCACAAACTTTCAGCTGAAGAGCTGAGGGACTGCGTGCAGGCCCATAGTTCAAACCCCATGACTGACAACCAAAAATAAGGTGGATGAGTTTTCTACATAGGATTGTGTACAGTAGGAAATGCCATGCTCTGTTATGAGCCATTCCAGACGTGTGAGAGGCTGAGATTTGTCTACAGTTGGTTTGAAGAGGGTAGTTCCATATTCTTGGGGTTTGGGATGTTCCGGTGCTCAGGGACTGATAAGGCCTTGGGCTACCCCTGTGTGTGTGTGTGTGTGTGTGTGTGTGTGTGTGTGTGTGTGTGTGTGTGTGTGTGTGTGTTTCCCTCATCTTTCTCTGTCGCCTTCCTGGGTGCCTGTCTTCCTCTTTCTGACTTCGGATGTTGCCCCTCTTCCATTACAGCCTTGCCTTTAGCGCCCTTTCAGGGTCTAAAATGAGTCCTAAATTGTCAGAGACCTGCATATTCCAGCTTTTCATTGGGGCCCATGTCCGGTTGTCCATATATTTGGCCACCTTCAGGGGATTCTGAGTCAGCAGGGCCAGCTGGCATAGGTTCTCCCTAACCTCTGGAAGGGTGGGGTTCAGTCATGTGATGTCTTGTCCTTTTTCTCAGCTGGGCCTCTGGCTGCATGTCCCTCCCATTAGGCTGGCAGTGGAGTGGGAGAAGGGTGGTTGCCAGTGACTCTGACCAACTTGAACTTGATAGCTGACTGAAGGCTGTCCAAGCAAGAAGGATCTTGGGCTGAATGGGAGGTGAGACCCAGGTGGCTTGGAAGTATCTGTTGTTGTCTAGGAAATGTCAACGAACATTATCACAGCCAAGTCTATCTTCCAGCCGCAGCTGGACCTCTCAGGTCCTTCTAGACAATTCCGGATACCCAGAATACAGAGGCACAGACTTAAGATTCCAGGGCCAGGGAACTGGGGGATGAGAGACTGGTATGGCCAGTACCTCAATGTTCTGGGGCATTAGCCTTGACCTGGTTATGCCCTCCTTGTGTAAGTTCACTTCTTAAGTCATGGCTGGCCACACACTGGCCATTTGTGGCAGTGCTATGGAAGTGGCAGAAGCGAAAGTGAGATCTAATATGTCCAGAATCTGGATTTATGGTCTGTAGGGGTGGGGATGACAAAGGGTGCCTATTAAAAAATAAAAAAACATCTCAGAGCTGGAACTCAGAGCCTAGGCACTGTCCCTGAGCTAACACTCTACCACTTGAATCACAGATCACTTTTCACCTTTTTTAGTAGTTAGTGGAGAGAAGAGTCTCACGGACTTTCTTGCTTAGGCTGTCTTCAAGCTGCCATTCTAAGAGCTCAGTCTCTTGAGTCGCTGGGATTGCTGGTATGAGCAATTGGCTAGTGTTAAGGATGATAGTGGATGCATGTGCTTGCGTGCTTGTTTGCTTGCATGCGTGTGTGCATATGTGTGTGTGTTTACCAGGACTTGAACTCAAAGCCTAGGTGGTATCCTTTAGCTTGTTTGCACAAGGTTGTTGCTGTATCACTTGAACTTGAAGCTCTGCTTTCCAGCTTTTGGTGATTCATTGGAGATAAGAGTCTGCCCAGGGTAGCTGTGAATCTTGATTGATCCTCAGGTGTCAGCCCTGAGTAGCTAGGATTTTAGGCATGAGCCACTAGCACCCATTTGCAAGGATGTCTTTTCATATGCTCTTCTGTTCTAACAGCGTCTACTTGCCCTGGCCTAGATCTCTGACCTCCACATCAGCTCCCACCAGCCCTTGACTGTGTGGAGAACATAAAGCTCAAACCTGATTCCATTTTTTTGTCCTCATGGGAGGGTATGTTTCTTTTGTAGCCTGGGGTAGGAGGGTAGCTGGAGGTGCTCGGCTAGGGGAGAGGTAGTCTTTTATAGCCAAGAAGGAAAGTATGCCCAATTGCTAATAGCTCATGCCTTCCTATTCCAAGCATCCTCAGCAGTCTGAGGTTTGAGGATTGCCATTCAGAGGCTGCCCAGCTAGAAAAGTCTGTGAGACTCTCTTCTACAGCTAGCCACTGAAAAGCTGGAAGAAAAGCTGTGACTCAAGTGGTAGAGTGTTAGCCCTGAATGAAAAAGGTGAGGGACAGAATCCAGGCCCTGAGTTCAAGCCCTAGTACCAAGATGTGTGCACGTGTGTGCATGCATACATACACACACAGACACACACAGACACACACAGACACACACACACACACACACACACACACACACATACACACATGCACACACACAGAAGAAGGTGTTAATATTGAGCTCAGCTAGAAAACTCGGGGCACTCCTGAAGCATAGTCATAGTAAACTCTCAAGGCAGATCACGTAGTTTTTCCCTAAGTAATTCTTGGGCTGAGGGGTCTGGGTCATGGCAGTAAGTTCCATGGAACCTGCCCCTCCATCCATGCATGGGGCCACAGGACCAAGGGAAGGACACTATGGATGCTCGTTTGTAGTCGGCCTACGATTGCATACCTTCATCTCCCCTGAGCACTGGTGAGGAAAGTAAGGCTCTGAGCCCTGTGACTCCTGGGATAGTGGCTGCTACCAGCAGCAGCCTGCTGGCTGTGGATACCTGAGACTACAAGTCTTTCATGAGCCCAACTCAGCACCAGCCCAAGATGTGCCTGACAGATTCACACTCTTGTGATACTCGAGTGAGTGGACATTATCTGCTGTGCCATCTTGCAGCTACTTCCCCTCCTGGCCGAGAACCGTGGTCTGAGACTTCGATTTACTGCTCAGATCCACAGTGCATCCATGACAGATGCCATTCTAATGAATAGATTAATGACCTCCGTGCTCCAAGGCTCGAACCTTCTCTGATACTGTGGCCTGCTCTGTAGTCAAAGGCCTCCAAAGATGCTGCTCTCAAGACTTGTAGGAAACTTAGACATTGGGAGACCCTCAGTGGCCCACTGGAAAGTAGGTCCAAGCAGGCCAGGTGTTGGTCATGTGACTTGAACTCTGGGCCTGCGGACTGTCCCTGAGCTGTTCGGCTTACCACTTGAGCCACAGCACCACTTCTGGTTTTCTGGATGTTCCTTGAAGATCAGAGTCTCCCGGACTTTCCTGCCTGGTCTGGCTTTGAACCGTGATCCTCATATCTCAGCCTCCTGAGGAGATAGGAGGACAGGTGTGAGACACCAGTGCCTGGCTGATCTGGCCTTTCACCACAGTAGAGTAGGAGCTTCTGAAAGCTTTTCTTTATTTTTTTAGGTGCCAGTACTAGGGCTTGAACTCTGGGGTTAGGCTCTTGTCTCTTAATTTTTTCCCTCAAGGTTAGCACTCTACCACTTGAGCCACAGCTCCATTTTGGGCTTTTGGTAGTTCATCGGCAAGAAGAGTCTCACTAACTTTCCTCCCCTGAGCTGGCTTGACCCACAATCTCTATCTCAGTCTCCTGAGTAGCTAGGATTTACAGGGGTTGAGCCACTGGTGGCATTGGGCTAGAAGCATTTCTTAAGCAAGTATCCTTCCCTGCATTTGTCTTGACTCCTCCATGCAAAGGAGGTCTGAGGGTCAGGAGCTGTGAAAAATAAGCTTCCAGCCACCGGAAATGGCTGGGGTCTCTGGTAAAAAGCCAACTAATCTTCCCCTTGGGCCCCATTCTGGGACCCCACCCTCTGCCCTACTTGTGACTCAAATAAAAACTTGACCCAGCCTTGAATGTCCTACAAGACTTGTCTGAAGCCACATCACCATCATTCCACCACACCATCTGCTCTACACCACACCTCAGGAGCTTTGCCCATGCTGTACCTTCTGCCTGAGGCCCTCTGTCCTACATCCACATCTTAGAACACCTGTGGAATTTTGGCATTGGTTATATCACCTCGTGGAGCAAGTCTTTCCTTCCCTTCTCCCTCTTTTTTTTTTTTAAATATTGAGTTTCTATTGATGAAACTAGTGCAGGCCGACTGGCAAATGCTCTATCTTGGTGTGTGTGTGTGTGTGTGTGTGTTTGTGTGTGTGTGTGTGTGTGTGTGTGTGTGTGTGTGCATGTGTGTGCCAGTCCTGGGTTTGAATTCATGGCCTGGATGCTATCCAATCCCTGAGCTTTTGTGCTCAACGCTAGTGTTCTACTACTTGAACCACAGCTCTACTTCTGGCTTTTTGGGTGTTTAATTGGAGAAAATTGTCTCATATAGACTTTCTTGCTTGCAATTGGGATCCTCAGATCTCAGCCTCCTGAGTAGCTAAGATTACAGGGGTGAGCCACCAGCACCTGTCCTCTACTCTACCTCTTATCTATAACCTCAGCCCTCCTCTGAGTCCCAGAACAAAATATCACACCAGGATGGCTTTTTTTCTTTTTGATAGTGTTGGGGATTTATCTCAGGGTCTCAGCATATCCCTGAGCTTCATTTGCTCAAGGCTATCACTCTATCACTTAAGCCAAAATACCACTTTTGGCTTTTTCTGTTTCTGTGGTGTTGAGCAATCGCACCCAGGGTTTGTGCATGCGGGCTAGGTAAGCACTCTACTACTAAACCACAATCTTAGCCCAAGGCTCCCTTCTAACGGGAGTTATGAGGGTGGGGTTTATTGGCTTACCCCCTTTGGTGTAGAAATGTCTATTTCATATCTTTGCCACGATTTGGGACCAGCCTGTGACTCATCAATGAGGAATGATAAATGAGTGATAACCACAGACCCCAGAAGTCTAGGCTCACATCCTACAGAAGGATAGAGAATATGGCGCCAGAACATTTGACAACTCCTACACCCTAGGAACTGTGCTTTCCCTGGAGGCAGTGGCTGGCTTCATGGTGTCCCAATGGGACACCTCAGCCAGAATATAAGGCTTCAGTTCTTAAATGGCAGAGAAGGAGGCTTTGTTCCTGTTGCCCGCTCAGACTTTGTACTCTCTGAGGACTTGTCCCAGCTTGCCCAGGTTGGGGGACTGGGCATGGGCAACCTGCTGAATGCCCATTATCCATACACAGATACATGGTGTTAATGGCTCCTTTTTTAATTTTGGCAGGTCTGGGGTTGTACTATGATCCTAGGCTCTGTTCCTGAGCAACTTTTGCTCGAGAGTAGTGCTTTGCCCTTGAGCCACAACCCCATGCATGGGGTTTTTTTCCCCTGTGATCTCTTGGAAAGAAGAGTGTTGTGGACTTTCCCAACCTGGCTGAATTCAAATTGGCATTCTCTACATTTTGGCCTCCTGAGGATCTAGGATTACAAGCAGGAGCCACGGGCATCTTGCTTACTTTTCTTCTTCTTTTTCTTTTTTTAAATTGTAACAATCTGAAATCTTTTTTTTTTTTTTTTTTGAGTCGGGTCATGGGGCCTGAACTCTGGGCCTGGGCACTGTCCCTCAGCTCTTCAGCTCAAGGCTAGCGCTCTACCACTTGAGCCACAGCGCCACTTCCGGCTTTTTTCTTTTTGGTTATGTGGTGCTGAGGAATCGAACTCAGGGCCTCATTCATGCAAGGCAAGCGCTCTACCACTGAGCCACCTTCACAGCCCCACAATCTGAAATCTTCACGATGTCATTCCAATGGTTTGCATTGGAATTAAATGACCCAGGCCTGGAGTTTGAATGCTAGTACTGCCACCCACAAATGGAGGGAGAGCCTGACAAACTCATTCCTGTTCATGGGAATGCTTATGTAGTGTTATTAAAGTAACAATTAAAATGTACAGTGGATTCATGACCCTATTTTAGAATGACACACAAAAATTATTGGGTTTATGTCTTCCATTCTACCACCATGGTATAATTAAGGATATTGATTAATTCTTAATTAATGCTTTTATAAGTATTCAACCCAGATACTTCATTAAATAGAGGCAAAATTTAATAACTAATTATTGGTAATAATGTATATAATTTAATATCCTCACAGTCCCACTCTCTGTATATGTATATATATGTATATATGTTTATATCTATCTCTCTATCTACTTCAATCTACACATTTATCAATGTATACATACATACATACATATATATATATATATATATATATATATGGCACTACTAGTGGCTTGAGCACAGGTACTCAGAACTTCCTGGCAGCTCAGTTTGCAGGAGGCTGATCTACTAAGACTGTGACCCTATTTATGGATTAGGCATTGTAGGCTGTGAGATGAAATCCCAGCATGGCCAAAAATTTATTCATGGAGTAAGAAGCCAATTTTTGACACATTATTTTCCTTCTCTGTGAAAGTTCTTGGTCTCAGTATATGATGTATAATCCATATGCAACTATATCCTATGTGATATGATGTAATAAAAGAAATGTTACATGTGTATATACTAAATAGTAAATAAATAAGGGTAATAAATGTCATATGCAGTAGTCCATGTATGTAAATAGATCTCATATATTAATATTACTTTTTCCAATGCTGGGGCTTCAATTCAGGCAATGGGAACTGGTCTGAATTTCTTGTCTTCAAGGACGGTGAGCCTTTCCTCTTCACCCAGACCTTGAGTTCAAATCTCAGGCCTACTAGAAAAATGGTGCAAATTCCAAACCAGGGCCTTATTATAATTGTTGTTGTTGTTATTATTATTATTGTTATTATTTTGGCCAAGCATGGGGCTTGAACCCAGGTCTTGGCATGTCTGCCACAGCTGGTGGTGGCATCCCAGGACCTGAGTTCAAATCTCAGAGTGGCAAAAAAAAATAAAAAAACTGTAAAGGAGAAGCATAAAACTGAGAAGTTCAAGGAGGTAGTTTTACTTTTTTTTCCTTCGTATTGTGACCTCCCTAGGTCTAAATGACAAGGTCCAGAAAGCGTACATTATCTTGCATTGCTGATGTTTGGCAGGGTATTAGGGAAGCCATAGCCAAAACCAGCAACTTAGGCCTGGAGGTCGAAACCCAGGACTGCCCCTATTGAATGGAGATACTCAGAAACCTATTCCCATATATATCCATACGAATGGAATGTTATAAATGTAACAATTAAATTAGTAGTTAGTGTACGAAATTATAAAATTATACGCAATTATACTATATTGACTAATTTTCAATTAGTACTTTAATATGTATTCAATCATGATACTTAAAAAGGAATAATTTACTTGCCAATAATCGGTAGTAATATTGTATATGCAATTTCATAATATATAGACATCTCTCTCTTGTTTTATCCATATGCAATTATTTGTCTATCTACCAATCTGTACATTTATCTGTTCATACATTTGTCACTCCTGGGGCTTAATGATAGAATGTTTGCCTAGTAATTACAAAACCCTGCGATTTTTGTGTACACAAAAAAATCCAGAATTCGTGCTGTCAACCAAGCAGTCGAGCACTATCTTTGAGCATAAAAACTTAGGGACTGTGTCTAGACCCTTACTCAAGACCCAGGACTGGCACAAAAAAAAAAAGATAGAATGTTTTGACTGCAATGATGTAAGTATAGAATTACAAATACCTCATCACAAGTATAGGACTACAAATACCTCATCACAGAGCAAGCTGGGAGTCTGGTGCTGACAGTTGCCATCTAACCTGACAACATGTCTCATGATACTATTATCTTATATTCACCACTTAGAAACTTGAAGTGGAAGCTGGGCATCGGTGACTCATGCCTGTCATCCTAGCTACTTAGGAGGCTGAGAGATGAGGATCATGGTCCAAAGCCAGCATGGGCAGGAGATTCCTTGAGATGCTTATCTCCAAAGAACCACCAGAAAGCCTGAAGGGGCGCTGTAGCTCAAGTGGTAGAGCGTTAGACTTCAGCTGAAGAGCTCAGAGACAGCACCGAGGCCCAGACTTGAACACCTCCAACTTACAATAAAGAAGGAAATCTGAAGTGGAGTGCTGGGAACTTGTGTTAGGGGTAGAGTGCTTTGCATGTATGAAACCCTGGGTTTGAATCCTTAGTACTACATCCCTAGAAAAAAAGTCTGAAGTGGCTGTCTGGCTCAAGTGGTAGAATGCTATCCTTGAACAGGTGAAACAGGTACAATGCTCATGTCCTGAGTTCAAGCTCCAGGACTAGTGTATGCACACACACACACACACACACACACACATACATATAGAGCAGAAGTGAAGTTGTGACACAAAATGGTAAAGCACCTGGATTCTGCTCTGAGCTCATGGTCATCACCCTGGCCCTGTGTTCAACCCCAAAACCTAGCCACCCGGAGCCTGACTAGGAGAGGACAAAGGTTTCAAAACCTGATAAGGTTCACCAGACCTAGATGACAGGAAGGATTGTGATTTTGCACAAGTGCTTAGATTTAGCAAACTTCCAGAATCTTAGGGAGGCACCACCATTGCCAATTAGGAATCTTTTCATTAGGTTCAGCTCCGTAGTTGTCTGCGAGAGGGACTCTTGAATTAATGGTAGCAGTTTGTTTCAACATTGGAACATAGTCTCAAAAAGACAGGACAAGAGCAGGGAACTTGGCCTGCCACAGGAGGTGGCACAAATGAAGGCTTCCTGTCAAAACAGAGCACTGGGGAAAGAGTTAGTTTGGGGTACAAAGAGGCCTTTTTCTCCTGGCCTTCAGAGCCCATCCACACTCATCCTCACTAATTGCCCCGGATAAATTGTGTGTTACACAGCTGTACAGGAGTGAAGCTTTTTGTCTGCCTGTTCCAGCAGTGAGTCAGATTTCCTCCAGCAGCCTGTGGTGCACAGAAACCCTCAGGATAACCTGGGAACAGTGAGGGGATCCCCAGAACATGCACTGTCTTGAAAACACTGTCTGTGTTATGAAATCATTCTATCCAAAGCAAATTTCCTAGCTTGGTGCCTTTCTTCACAGCGACCTTGGATGTTCACCGATAGAAATACATGCATACATACACAGACACATGGAGTTGACAGCTCTTTTTTGTGGCTTTTCATGGCTTTTTTAAATGGCTTTTTTTAATGGCTTTTTTTTGAGGTTTGAACTGTGAGCCTAGACATTGTCCCTGAGCTCCTTTTGCTGAAGGAAGCACTTTATTGTCTTAAACCATGATTACCATAGGCTGGGGTACAGCATTTACACTCATAGATGATCCGGGGATCCTAGGATACGAGTTCAACTCCCAGCACTGGCAAAAATACATCAAACCAAAGAGAAAAAAACGGAGAAAGAGAAAAACAGAATGTTTACACAACCATTTTACCTTTTTCCTTGGCACTGTGACCATCCTGGGTCTCAATGACTGGGCTGGAAATTGTATGTCACCTTGCATGGCCTAAGGCTTCTGGGCTGTCAGTGAAGCTTGAGCCCAACAGAGATACCTAGGCCCTGAGTTCCATGATCCTGGGACTGCCACCTACACACAGCTGAAGATCCTAGGAGACTCGTTCCTATCTATAGGAACACTAATAGAATGTTTGACATTTACTAATTTAATTACTAATTAGCTAGTCTTTCTAGTATAAGATTGTATGCAATAAATATAAATCATTGATTAATTTAATTAGTACCTTATTAAGTCTTCTACCATGAGCAATTAATAGGGGCATAATTTTAGAACAAATAATTGGTAGTAATAGAATATATAAAAATAAGATATAGACAGACATCACTTTATATAGAGTTATACACTAGAACCTACATAAATGTCTGTCTCGCTATATATACATTTATTTATAGATGAATATACATATGTAAACACACACACACACAGCAAGCTACACATCTATCTGTTTATGTATTGGTCACTCCTAGGCCTTGACCTCAGGTTCTCAAATTTGCTCAGCAACTTCACTTGCATCAGACTGTTGTGCTAACATTAACTCCTTCATGAAGTGGGCCTTCTAGACCTGGAGTTCAAATCACAGAACTGCCAAAAACTTAATCCTGGTGGAAGAAGCCAATTGTCTCACTTGTTTTCCTTATCAGTGAAAGTCCTGGGTTTCAGGAATGATGTATAATACATAGGCAAATCTATCTCCTATGTAATAGGATGTAAAAAATGTTATATGTGCAATCATACTCATTAAATAGATAAAAATAAATAAAACACAAAATAAAATGAATAACTACAATAACCACAATATGCATTAAAAGTGCATGTAAATATAAATCATGCATATGAATATTACTTTTTTTCGAGTGCTAGGACTTGAATTCAGGCCCGGAGAACAGGCTTGACTTTCTTGTCCTCCAGCACAGTGAGCTTCCCGTTCCCCCACAATGCTGCAGATTTACCCAGACCCTGAGTTCAAATCCCAGGCCTGGAGAAAAAATGGCGTGAATTCCAAGCCAAGGAGCCTCACAATTTTTAAAATATTTCAATTAATTAATTAATTAATTAATTAATTAATTTTTGTTTTGTCAAGCACAGGGCTTGAACTCAGGTAGTGGCAACTCTGCTTCAGCCTTGATCACTCTAGGCTGGGGTGCAGCCACTGAACCCTCAGCTGAACCTGAGTTCCTGGGCCCCAAAAACTGACAGGAAAAAAAATGAAGACAGGTAAAAATCCGGGAACTTGCAGATGGCTCCAGTTTTACATTTGCCTTCTTTGCAAGGTAACCATCCTGGATTTGAATGGCATGGCTGAAAATTGTTTGTAAACTGGTATTTCTGAAGGCTAGCGGACTACCAGGGAAGCCATAGGCCATCTCGGCAACATAAGCCCTGTGTTAGAAGCCCGTTCCTGTCCCCTACAATTGGAGGGAAATCCTAAGGGTCTCATTCCTATTCATCGGAATACTGATGGAATTTTACGAATGTCAAGGTTGAATTAGTTGTTCCTGAAAGATACTACTATAAAATTAAACAGAGTGATTTTAGGAGACCGATGGATTTTAATGAATTTTTTTGACACATTAAAAGAATACTTTTAATTCCATGGATGGAATAGTTTCAGAACAGTGGTTGATTCAATTAAAAATTCATTAAGGATGGAAACAGTCATATTAATTGCATAGAGGCATAATAAATACCCAAGAGTTGGTAAGAATGTAGTCTATATAACTGAAGAATGTATAGAAACCTTTAGCACTCTATAAAGATCTATATTAATTGTTTTTTTTTCAGGGCTTTTTTTTGTGAGAATACCTTACTGAGGAGTTAAAATTACATGGTCAAGATAAAGAGTACATTTTGTATCAAGCATTGCTGCCTTCTCTTTATTTCTCCTTCCCAGCCCTTCCCATACTACCCGTCACCCCCATCAGATCCTCCCCCGCCCTCTGCACCAAACTTGTAAAGTTCGTTTTTCGACATAATGAATTGTATATCTCATTGTTGCAATGGGTCCACCTGTATCCCTTCCCCTCCACAAATTATACCAACATCAAATACAGTGAAAGCAGAGGTTATAGCATGGGGGAGGGGCATACAATGCAACATAGAAATCATCTTGTAAATATGTTAGAAACAATTGCATGAAAGGAAAAAAAAACAAAAAAATTTGAATACTTATCTTGGGGTTTATTCCCCTAACATCAACTTATCTGACCTTTTCTGCTTGACTCAGACATATACCAGTTATTGCATATACGGGAAACCATGGTACCTATGTTTCTTTGGGCGTGGCTTACTTCACTTAATATAATTTTTTCCAAGTTTTTCCATTTCCTAACAAATGGGGCAATGTCATTCTTTCGGATGGAGGCATAGAATTCCATTGTGTGTATATACCACATTTTCTTGATCCATTCATCTACTGAGGGGCATCTGGGTTGGTTCCATATCTTAGCTGTGGTAAATAATGCTGCAATAAACATAGTTGTGCTGGTAGCTTCAGTATGGTCTTGTTTGTGATCATTTGGGTAAATGCCCGAAAGTGGGATTGCTGGGTCATAGGAGAGCTCTATGTGGAGTCTTTTGAGGAACCTCCATACTGCTTTGTGTACTACCATCTGCATGCCAATCTGTTCTTATTTTGTCAACCCCTGGGGCTTGATCTCAGTGCTGGGAACTGCTTGTCAGCTCCATCCGCCCCATGCTGGCCAAGCTGACACTCATCCATTCATAAATTGAGCCTTGTAGGCTGTGAGTTCAGATGCCAGCACTCACAAAAATTGAAGTGTGGAGTAAAAAGCCCAGGGTGACACGTTTTCCTTTTCTGTGAACCTCCTGGGTGTCAGGTGTGGAGTTTCATACATAGGCAAATCTATATGCTATGTAATAAATGTAGTAATTATTCCACGTGTAATAAGTCAATAAAATAAATGGTAAATAAATGAATAAAACAAAAAATTAAATAAATAACTACACTAAGCACAATATGGAGTCAACATACAGGGCTCAAACTCAGGGCCTGGCAACTGCCTGGCAGATGAATTGGCTAGAGGCTGCTTTGCTGACAACCACCCATTCATGAACTGAGCCTTCTAGGCTTTGAGTCAAGATCCTAGCACTGCCAAAAATAGAATCTTGGAGTAAGAAGCTGAGCGGGACCCATGTTTTCCTTTTCTTTGAAAGTGCTCAGTGTCAGGTAGGATGTATAATTCGGGTGCAAATCTATATACTATATAATAGGATGTCATAAAGGTAAAAAATGTCATAAGTGGAATAATTGTCACTAAAATAAATGAAAAAGAGATTGAATTAATATTGAATCATTCTGGGATAAAATTAGACACAGTAATTATAGGAGGGGAATTAAGTTTAATTAATATTTTCTTAAGTATTAACAGAATAAAAATGACATGTTGATATTATTAAATACCTAATTGATAGTAACACATGGTGCATAATTTAACTATATAGAACATCTGTTTCATTCTATAAAATATGTAATTATATGTATGGATAATAACAAGATATAGAGTAATTATTAATTAATGATTTATTAATTGTTCCACTGGGACACACCATTGAATGGAGACATAATTTCATACCTAATAATTGCTAGTAATATTATCTATATTTTAATAATATACAGACATCTCTCTGTTTATATCATATTTATATACAGCAATCTCTGGTCACTCCTGGTTTCAGTGGTTGAGTGCTCACGTAGTAAGCACCAAGCCCTTAGTTTGATTCCTCAGTGCCATATAAACAGAATACTGGGAAGTTCTGAGGTCTTTCAATCAATTGAGTGCTAGCCTGGAACACAAATGCTTAGGGACAGTGTCTAAGCCCTTACTCAAGCCCCAGGACTGCCGCCACAAAAAGGTAGAATGTTCTAACTGCAACTATACTAGTACAGAACTTCAAATACCACATCACAGAGCAAGCTAGGAGTCTGGTGCTGACAGCTGCCACCTAACCTGACTTAGCCAGATATAAACGCTGCAACCAGCTCCATGGAACCAGACACAACAGGCTTACCCCCATCATCCTAACTGCTCAGGGGCTTTAAAACCCAGTCCTGGCAGGAATTCTGTGAGACTCTTTAAAATGTGGCTTCAAGTGGTAGAGCTCTAGCCTTGAGCAAATGTTATTAGAGTATAATCTCCATGTTTTGAGTTCAAGCCATATGCCTAACCCCCCCCCAAAAAAAAAACACCACCACAATAAACCATTAGATGTGAACTTGTGTGGTTTGTGAAATGTTCCTCAAAGAATGGTGTTACTGATGAAAGCACCCTAATTCTAATAACAGCTTGTGGAATAGAGCTAAATGCTGAGTCCTTCATAAGGTGCTCTGTGCTGAGTTCTCCAATGGTGCTATGTACTGAGTCCTTCACAGGGTGCAGTATGCTGAGTTCTGCATTGGGTGCTGTGTTCTTGGTCTTTCACAAGATGCTGTGTGTTGAGTCATGCAAAGAGTGCCATGTGCTGTGTCCTTCACAGGTGCATTCTTTTATTGGGTCCTTGTAAGAGCTCCACAACTGAGATGATTATGCAGACAAGAATATTGAGGCTCAGATATGTCCCCATGGCAGGGACAAAATTATGTATTACTGAAGGCTAGTAAGTTGGCTCCTGTAGACAATTGTGTTTTTTTTTTTATTCTGTTTTTTCACAGTCATGAACCTTGAACTCGGGGCCTAGGCACAGACCCTTACCTCTTGGGCACATGGCTAGCACTCCTCCACGTGGAGCCAAGGACCCCCTTGCAGCAGAGTGCCACCTAGGTGTCGAAAGCTGAGGTCTGTCATCTTGACTTCTCAAGAAGCTGAGATCTGAGGATCTGGGTTTCAAACTGTCCCAGACACAAAGGTCCCATGAGACCATTATCTCCAATTCACCACTAAGAAACCTGAAATTGAAGCTGGGTGCTTGGTGCTCATGCCTGTCATACTAGCTACTCAGGAGGATGAGATCTGAGTATCATGGTTTAAAGCTAACCTGGGGAGGAAATTCTTTGAGACACTTAGCTCCAAAGGACCACCAGAAAACATGAAGTGGAGCTTTGGCTCAAGTGGTAGGGTACAAGACTTGAGCTGAAGAGTTCAGGGAGAGCACCCAGGCCCAGACTTCAACTCCTACAACCAACAACAACAAAAAAGACAGAAACAAACTAACAAACCTGAAGTAGAGGGCTGGGAATGTGCCTTAGGGGTAGAGTGCTTTGCATCTATGAAACCCTGGACTTTAGTTCTCAGGACCACAACACTAGAAAAAGGCTGCAGTGGCTCAGTGTCTCAATTGGGAGAGGGCTATACTTGTACAAGAGAAACTAGATACAGTGCTGATTTCCAGCTCCAAGACTGGTATATGCGCACTTCACAGCCACACACACTCACACACACACACACACACACACACACACACACACACACACACGAACACACACACACAGACCAGAAGTGAAGTTGTGACACAAAATGGTAAAGCACTGGGCTTCTGCCCTGAGCTCATGGTCAGTACCCAGGCCCTGTGTTCAACCCCCAAGCCTAGCCACCCAGGGCCTAATTAGGAGAGGTCAAAAGTTTCAATATTTCATGAGCTTCACCAGCCCTAGATGACAGGAAGCTTTGAGATGTCCGACATGTGTTTGGATTTCCCAAGCTTCCAGAAACCTGGGAGAGGCATCATAGGCCCATCATCTCCAACAATGAAACATTTCATTAGGTTCAGTGCCCTAGTTGTCTGCCAGAAAGTCTCCTTAGTTATATTGAGCACTGTATCTGAACACCGGAATATAGTCTCACAAAGGCAGGATAAGTGCACAGGACTTGGCCTGCCATGGGAGGTGGCACAAATGAAGGCTTCCTGTCAAAGCAGAGCACTGGGGAGAGGGATCGCTTGGGATACAAAGAGGCCTTTTACTCCTGGCCTTCAAAGCCTGCCTACACTCTTCATCACTAAGTGACACAAATGGAGTTGTTTGTTAAACAGCTGAACAGAAGTGAGGCCATTTGTCTACATATCCAGACAATGAGAGAGACTTCTTCCAGCAGGCCTGGGATGCAGAGAAACAATGAGAGAGACTTTTCCCAGCAGGCCTGGGATGCAGAGAAACCCTCAGGCTACACTGGGAACAGTGAGGGAAGCCCCGGAACATGCACTGTCATGAAAGGAGTCTCTGTTATGAAACCATTGAACTGAAAACAAATTTTCTAGACTGGTGCAATTCATAATAGCTACTCTGGAGATTCACCTATAGGAGTACATCCATATACACAGAGACATGGAGGTACAGGCTCTTATTGAGGGTTCAGGTCCTGGGGTTGAACTATGAGCCTAGGCATTGTCCCTGAGCTCCTTTTACTCAAGGGTATTGCATTAACCTTGAATCACAGTCCCACTTCTGGGTTTTTCTGTGATCTCTTAGAAATAACAGTGTCATGGACTTTCCTATGCTGGCTGGATTCAAACTCCGATTCTGTACATCTCAGCATCCTGAGGAGCTGGGATTATAGTCAGCCACCACTGGCTTTTGCCTTTCTTTTCTTCTTCATTTTTTAATCTGTACAATCTGACTTCTTAACAGGGTCATTCCAGTGGTTTGTTCTTTATAGCTGCTTTCTCTGAGAAGGATTTTCTCTCCTCATCTTCTCCTCTAGTCACAGGTTTGAAGCCAAAAGTGAGAAATGAGTGTCACAGGATTTGGCAGCTAATGTCTACATTACATGCCAGTTCTGTCACTTAGCATTGAGCTGCAGTGAATTTACTGTCTAAGGATGAGAGAACCGAAAGCTGGAGCAATCCTCATACTGTCTGCATTGTTCCTTTTGCCTATAAAATGATCTAATAATTATGAGTGTTGTGTGTCTCCAATCTTCATTATCTAGAACACACTAGAAGCATCTACATGTTTCTGTTTTTCTCTAGTACCTCCCGAGATTTAGACTAAGATTTTGTGTGGAGGGGCTCCTCAGGGAATCCCTGAAAAAGCTGGTTTCAGTCTCCTGGAGAGATCGCAATTCAAAGTCAGCCTGAGCACGAAAGTCTGTGAGATTCTTATCGCCAATAAACCACCAGAAACCCAGAAGTGGAGCAGTGTCCCAGAGGGTAAAGTTCCAGCTTTGAGAGAGAAAGCCGAGCAGGGGACACAGGCCAGACCGAGCAGGAAAGCCTGGGAGGCACTTATGTCCAATTAATGACCAGATGGCTGGAAGTGGAGCTGTGGTGGTGGTAAAGCTTCAGCCTTGTAGGAAACAGCTGAGCAATGCATTGGGCCCTGTGTTTCAGCACTGGGATGGCTTCTCTTTTCAAAAAGAGAAGGCCAAGTTTATGTATCAGTCCACTACCTACTTATGTGTGTATATGACCTCCCTGAGAACAAACAGACCATATGCAATGCTTCTCCTTTTGTTTACTGGTTCATTTTTCAGATATGCTCATTGCACATACTGCACTATTCTCTTTATTTCAGGCCCATGGCTCTTCTCTTCTAGGGTTTCAAGCCTATGTCCTTATATGATGCACACTTAAGCTCTCAGCAGTCTTTATTTACATTTTATTATGAGGTCAATGTAGGAACAGCCACAAATCTGGCAGGGGAAAAGAAGATAAGGTTTTGTAGAAATAACTAGTATTCAGAAAATTAAATTTGGGGATGTAAAATGGTAGCATACTTATGTAAAAACTACCATGAAGAAAAAGATGTGGCTACAGACTTGGATTAGTGAAAGAGTGCTTGCCAAGCATGCAAGAAGCCCTGGGTATGATTACTCAGTATCACATACACAGAAAAAGCCAGAATTGGTGCTGTGGATAGACCTGGCAAACGAAACCTATGTAGGTAGGTAGGAAGGTAGGTAGCTAGGTGGGTAGATAGATAGATAGATGATAGATAATAGATAGAAAGAAAGATAGATAAATAGAAAGAAAAATAGACAGATAAATATACAGACAGAATGAAACATGATAGATTAACCTGGTCTTGGATGTCAGGAGGAATGAAAGGAACAATTCCCAGTCATGATGCCTTCTGCAATGTTCCGGCTGCCAGCTTTGCCTTCACACAACCACAGAGCAGGAAGACTGTCTCTTTCCCACTTCTCAGGCAGCCAAATGCCCCAGAGCCAAGAGGGCAGAGCCAGTTTTTGACTCAGGTGCTTGGAGACAGAAGAGAAAGGGCCCTGCTTCTCCTTGGACTGGGAATTTGCATTAATGATGTGCAGAATGAAGGAAGGAGAATGGACTGGCAGAGTTAGAAGAATGGTCTTTAAATCTGACAGATGGACAGTCAAAACCCCATTTCTTAAGACCAAAGAGCTGGGTTTTTCTTCTCTGTTCCTCCCCTCTCCCCCACTAAACTGGCTCACTATTTTTCCCCTAAAGATAGCCTGAGGCTCCCTTCACCTGAGGGAAGAAGCTTAATCAGTCATTTTTTGAAGAGGGTGAGAAAAGCCTGTCCCTGGTGTAACTCTAACAAATGTTTCAGGGTTCCTCCCATTGCTGGCTTTTGCAGCTGACTTCCCTGTTGAGTGTGTACATTCTGCCTCCTAATCCTGTAGGCCTACGTTTCTGCACCTAGCCTGGCTTTTGCAACCATTTTATGTCCTTCAATTACAGTGTTACACTGGAGTTTTTCTGCAAACAGTTCTAGGGCTTGGATCCTGATAACTTCATTTGAACCCAGGATGGTTCAATAATGTTTCTTTCCTGCTTCTATAGCTCGAGAATACTAAGAACATTTAGAGTGCAAGTAGCTTCTCATCATCAAGGGAAACACAGGAAGCTCTTGAACATCTGACCTTTCAGAAGTGGAAGTCAGAGTGTCATAGACTTTTCTGCCCTGGCTGGCTTCACCCTGTGATCCTGAGACCTCAGCCTCTTGAGCTAGGGCTTGGTTCAGAAATGTAATGACATTGACAATACAAGTCAACTGCTTATCACATAGGGTTCGGGAAGCATATTAAGCCTTTCAACAATGGACCTTTAAGAACCATGTAGGACACAAGGTTACAATGCTAGAGTCTAAGAGGCTGGGAATATAAATCTGCTACATTTGAACCTGGAGCTCTAACTCCAATTCTGGTGTACATCAGTGTTCATTTTCCAGAGAATGTTCTCCTAATTAGCAAATAGGAAAGTACTTTGATTAATCCTCACTTCTTTTCCAGTTATGTGTCTTGTACTCAACCCTGGGCACTGTCCCTGGGCCCGTCAACTCAAGGTGAACACTCTACCACTAGAGCCACATCGCCAGGTGGGGTCTTTTGGTGGTTCACTGGAGATAACAGTCTAACAGGGTTTGCCTAGGCTGTCTTTGAACTGTAGTCTTCAGCTCTCAGCCTACTGAGAAGCTAGCGTTCCAGGTGTGAGCACTGGCATCTGGCCTATTGTTTTTGTCAGTCCTGGGGCTTGATCTTAGGACCTTGGTATGATCTCTGTGTTTCTTTTTCTTAGGGTTAGCCACTTGAACCACTCCACAGCTTCTGGCTTTTCCTGAGTATGTGTCAGTGAGGATTCAAACCCGGGCATTCTTGCATGCTGAGGGAGCGAGCTCTTTACCACTAAGCCACATTTCTAGCCCCACCCTTAAAATTTTATCCTTCAATTTGCCTATCCTCAGGAAAAGGCTTCTGAGTATAAATCATCTAAAGAAATCTCTATAAGATGATGTGCAAAGCTAAGAAAAAACTCAGGGAGAATGGGAAGGGATGGGTAGGGGAAATAAAGGAGGAGGCTACAATGCTTGATAAGAAATGTACTCATTATCTTGCCCATGTAATTGTAACCCCTCTCTACAGTATTTTCACAATAAAAAGAAAAAGAAAAAAGACCAAAAAAAAAAAAAAGAAAAAGCTCATATTTGGGAGAGAATCTAAACATGTGAAGACTGTGACAAATGGCTCCATTTAATTATGCATTATATTTCAACTCTTAATAAAATATTAGTGAAAAGTGAGTCAATGTCCTAAATTATTGTGTATAATTTTATAAGAGCTGTGCAAAATGTAATAAATATTATGTGTGTAATAATACTAAATACAATAATCAATAAATAAATGAATCAAATAAAAATAAAATACAAAATCAATAATAAAAATCATAATATGAAATTAACATACATATGTAAGTATATATCATACATTCATTACACATGTATAGAAATGTTGTTTTTCCATTGCAGGGCCTTCATTCAGGCCCTGGGAACTCTAGCCTGAATTCCTTTACCTCAAGGATAGTGAGCTTTGCCTTGCAAAAGAGTTACCTGGATGGTGAGCTCAAATCCTAGCAATGGCAGAAATACTGGCCCAAGTTCCAAGACAGTGACTTAATTTTTTTAATGGTAGCAGTTATGTTTATTCAGTTCCATACTGAAAATTAAAAATAGGTAGCATAGAATTTTGTACAGCTATTCATATTTCCTTCCCGTACCCCCCAAAGTGCTTCTCTGAAAACTAATATATTTCTTTTTTTGTATTTTTTATTGTAAAAATGTTGTACAGAGGGGTCACAGTTACATGAGCAAGGAAATGAGTACATTTCCTATTGAGCATTGTTGCCTCCTCCTTTGTATTCCCATTACCATCCCTTCCCTCCCATCTTGAAAACTAGCTCCCCCTGCCAATATCAGTGACTTAATTTTTCATTTTTGGTTGGCATGTGGTTTGAACTCAACTAGTGGTAACTCTTCCCTCACATTGCTACAGATTTACCAAGAACCCGAGTTCAAATCCCAGGCCAGGAAATAAAACTGGCAGAAATTCCAAACCAGGGAGCTTTAGTTTTTAATTTTGTTAAATTATTTATTTATTGGCCAACCATGGAGCTTGAAATCAGGTCATGAAAACTGCCTCTGCTTGGATCTCCCTAAGCTGGGATGCAGTCTCTGATCCTGAGATCCTAGGCCCAGGGGGCTGTCAGGAAGAAAAGAAAAAGCTAGAAAACACAAAAAAGTGGTGAGCTGCAGAGGCCTGGGTTTTTATTATTTTTTTTCTTTACACAGTGACCATCCTGGGACTGAATGACACGGCTGTAAAGTGGACCTGACCTGCCATTGCTGTTGGCTGGTGGGCTCTCAGGGAAGCCATAGGCCAACCTGTCAACATAGACCCTAGTTTCAAATCTCAGTCCTGACACCAATGGCAGAAGATCACAAGAGACTCGTTCCTATGCATAGGAATACTGGTTAAAAAAGTACTTCGTGCCTTGGTCTAGTCTAAAATTGGATGCAATAATCTTAGAATGCTGATTGATCTTAATTAATAGTTTATTAAGCATGATACGAATAATGTTCCTTCACTGGCAGTATAATAAATACCTAAGAGTTGGTAGGAACATAGTAGGTGTCATTCTATCATAGATAGACGGCTCTGGCACTCTTTACTAATGTATATTTATTTGTATAGCACTGTCTGCCTATCCATATATCGTTGTTTTGGCCAAACATGGGGGTCAATCTCATCATGTGGGAACCCCCTCACAGCTTCATTGGCAAGAGGCTGACATGATCAAACTCACCCATTCTTGAATTGGGCCTGCTAGGCCCTGAGTTCAGATCCTAGCACTGCCAAGCATGATGGAGAACACATCGAAAATCTAGATGCTCTATGATAGGATGTAAACAATTTAATAAATGGTATAGGTGTCATCAGAGTCAATAAAATAAATGGTAAATAAATGAATAAAACAAGAAATAAAATGAATAACTACACCAAACACAATATGGACTGAACATCTGTATGGAAGTATAAATCCTACTTTTAAAATGTATATAAGGTGTATCTTTTCCAGGCCTGAATCTTGAATTCAGCCCCCGCTATGAGGAGGGAATGGCAGGAGATCATAAGCTACTCAGTTCTGGACCTAGGAAGAGTCATGGTATGCTATCGATCTCATCCTTGAGTCAGTAGTTTGTGCACTAAAATATACAAGGAACTCAAAAAATTAAATCCCCCAACAACAAATCCTCAAAGATACAACTGCCCAATAAATAAGTAGGCTAAAGACTTAAAGAGAAACTTCTCTGAAGAAGAAAGAAGGATGACCAATAGACACATGAAGAAATGCTCAACCTCCCTAGCCATAAAAGAAATGCAAATCAAACAACATTGAGATACCACCACATCCCAGTTAGAATGGCTAGAATCAAGAACTCTAATAACATCAGATGCAGGAGGAGATGTGGATAGGGAAACCTACTGCATTGTTTGTGGTAGTGTAAACTTGTTCAACCACTTTGGAAAGTGGTATGGAGGTTCCTGAAAAGATTTCACATAGAGCTCCCCTATGACCCAGCAATCCCACTTTTGGGCATTTACCCAAATGTTTACAAACAAGACCACACTAAAGCTACCAGCAAAACTATGTTTATTGCAGCATTATTTACCATAGTTAAGGTATGGAACCAGCCCAGGTGCCTCTCAGTAGAAGAATGGATCAAGAAAATGTGGTATATATACACAATGGAATTCTATGCCTCCATCAGGAAGAATGACATTGCCCCACTTGTTAGGAAATGGAAAGACTTGGAAAAAATTATATTAAGTGAAGTAAGCCAAGCCCAAAGAAACATAGGTCCCATGGTTCCCTTATTTGCAATATCAATTATATGTATGAGTCAAGCAGAAAAGGTCTGATAAGGTGATGTTAGGAAAATGAACCCTAAGATGTGTATTTAAATGTTTTTTTTTCTTTCATGCATTTGTTTCTAACGTATTTATAAGATTATTTCTTTGTTGCTTTGTATGTCCCTCCCCCACAGTATAACCCCTGCTTTAACTGTATTTGATGTCGGTATAATTTGTTTAAATGAGGATACAGGTGGACCCGTTGCAGCAATGAGAAGTACAAGTTGTCATGTAGAAAATGAACTTTACAACCTTGGTGGGGGTGGAGGATTGGGTGGGGGTCGGGGGGAGGTTGGGAAGGGATGTGAAGAGTAAACAAAGGAGGAGGCTACAATGCTTGATAGGAAATGTACTCCTTGTCTTGCCCATGTAATTGTAACCCGTCTGTACATTATGTTCACAATAAAAAAAAAAAGAATATTTTCAAACATTCTTTTTTTTTTTTGTCAGTCATGGGGCTTGATCTCTGTGCTTGAGCTCTGTCCCTCAGCTCTTCAGCTCAAGGTAAGTGCTCTACCAATTGAGCTATGGCACCACTTCCTTAAACCATTCTTTTGACATGACTTCTACCATCTCTTTTGAGGCAAAGCTATAGTCTATATATTAAATATTCTAATCATAATATGCAATAATTAGGAAGGATAAAACAATAGATATCATTAAAAATATGTCAAACACAATAAAAAGGACAATTACTCATCAAACAGATGCTTATCATCTTGACAGTTGGAGAACAACAGTCTGAGAATTTGCAGAATTCCTGAAAGGACAATATTTGAATTCAAAAGAAAGAGGAAAACACTTAAAATATTGAAAGACAAACATGCACCAATCGGTCATGCCTGTAATCCTAGATGCTCAGGAGGCTCATTAGTCGCTAAAGACAAGCAAGAATAAACTAGATAACATCAACTGATAACCTTTCATATTTCAAAAAAGGACAGTAAAACAGAAGTGTAAATATATGCAACAGATAGAGGGCATATATTTGTTAATGCTACAATTTTAATGCTACAATGATCCTGAGACTTAAGTATTGTTATATCTTCTAATTCTATATAAATTATTTGTGAATATGATATGTCTTTAAAGAACATATGTAAATTAACAGTCAATAGGAGAAACATATGAAATGAGCTCCTCTTTAGTATCTAAGAAAAAAGAAAAAGAAAAGTGAGTAGCGTGACCATTATATAAGAAGATGACACAAAATATATTAAAGCATTTGTGGAGAAATTGCTATACTCCACATAGCAGATCGATTTCTATAATACTGCAATCATTTTAGCAAGAAAGTTTTCAAGTCTTCAAAAGGTCAAAGAGAATTGTATAGGATCCATGCATTACACTTGTATGGATGTATAGAGAAGTAAAAAACTTGGTTGCACAAGTAATGTAGTTCATTGACAGTACACTGGAACAGTATATGTTAGACCCTAGAAATAATCTGCAAACACAAATTTTGAAAAGACACGCTATAGAGGATGTATGCTGGACAAATACCTGTAACTGAATTTTATATCTATTTTAATGTCTGTTCTAAAGTTTACAGATTTTCTATTTGAAGAAATGCAAGTTTGTGAAAATTAGGCTTGAAAAACCCATGATTGTACAATTCGCTTCCAAACCACTAAAATGTATACAATAAAAGGAGATAATATATTGCATATGAATTACATGTCAACAAAAAATCTATTGTTAAAAATACTTCACACAAAATGCAGAATACTTAGAAATATTTTGGTGTTGGCTAAAAACTCTTTGTAAACTACAGTTTTTAAAACGAAGATGTGATTTCTGTTTATTTTGAGTTCATACAGAGATAACTCAATCAAAAAGTGTATGCAATAACTGGAATACCTTGAAATTAGGTATCTTTTATGAGTAATTAATAACTTTTTCTGGAAGAAATTTTAGAAATGACAGAAGACACAAATATATGCATCTACATTTTATGAAAGCCAAATGCTACTTGCTCAATCAAATTGCTTTTCTCTACTTTGCTAGGAAAAAAGTATTCTCAACATAAGAGCCAGTAACAGTGAAAAGAAACAAAATACACAATCATAGTGATTTATTTGGGAAAATAACAAATGAAATAAAGCAATTCCACTTAAGGGCTTCCAATATTAGTGTCTATGAAGATGTTCCTGAATGCCAACATCCATTCAATTTTCGGAATTTTAATTTCTAAGAACATGAAAACTAGACAAGGAAAGAAATATAGTCTTAGAGCAAACCAGCCTTGGAATCTTTTATTGAGGGGGTCCGGTTTTGGGACCTGAAATCTGGGCCTGGGTTCTGTCCCTCAGCTCTTCAGCTCAAGGCTAGCACACTATAATTTCAGCCACAGTGCCACTTCTGCCTTTTTTCTTTTTGGTTATATGGTGCTGAGGAATTGAACCCAGGGCCTCATGCATGCAACACAAGCAGTCTACCACTGAGCCACCTTCTCAGCCCTGGAAAAATTTTCTTGTTTTTCTTTTTCTTTTTTTAAAAAATATTATTACTAATTTTTTTATTGTGAAAATACCTGCAGGGGAGTTACAATTTCTTTTTTTAAGGTCTTCAAGCATTTATTTATTTTATTTCATTTTTGAATTTTTTCTTACTGTGAAAATACCATACAGAGGAGTTACAATTACATGGGCAAGATAATGAATATATTTCTTATCAAGCATTGTTCCTCTTCTTTGTTTCCCCTTTCCATCCCTTCCCATCCTTCCCCTACCCCCTCTTAATCCTCCTCCCCCCCACCAAAGAGGTGAAGTTCGTTTTTGCACATAACGTCTTGTATATCTCATTGTTTCAATGGATCCACCTGTATCCTACTTAAACTATTTGTTTTTTTGCTTCTCCTCCACAAATTATACCAACCTAAAATACAGTGAAACAGGGGTTATACCATGGGGGAGGGACATAAAAAGCAATAAAAAACACTTATAAATGTGTTAGAAACAATCACCTGAAAGAAAAAAGCATTTGAATATATAACATAGGGTTCATTTCTCTGACATCAACTTACCTGACTTTTTCTGCTTGACTTAGACATATACTAGATATTGCAAATAATGGAAACCATGGAACCTAAGTTTCTTTAGGCCTGGCTTACTTCACTTAATATAATTTTTCCAATTCTTTTCATTTCCTAACAAATGGGGCAATGTCATTCTTTCTGATAGAGGCATAGAATTCCATTGTGTATATTTACCACATTTTCTAGATCCATTCATCTACAGAGGGGCATCTGGGTTGGTTCCATATCTTAGCTATGGCAAATGCTGCTGCAATAAACATACTTGTACTGGGAGCTTTAGTGTGGCCTTGTTTGTGATCATTTGGGTAAATTCCCAAAAGTGGGATTGCTGGGACATAGGGAAGCTCTATGTGTAGTCTTTTGAGGAACCTCCATACTACTTTCCAAAGTGGTTGAACAAATTATCACTCCCACCAACAATGTAGTAAGGGTCCCTTCTGGCCACATCCCCTCCAGCATCTGTTGCTATTAGAGTTCTTGATTATAGCCATTCTAACTGGGTTGAGGTGGTATCTCAATGTTGTTTTGATTTGCATTTTTTTTATGGCTAGGGAGGTTGAGCATTTCTTCATGTGTCTATTGGTCATCCTTCTTTCTTCTTCAGAGAAGTTTCTCTTTAAGTCTTTAGCTCACTTATTTATTGGGCAGTTGTTTCTTTGAGGAGTTGTTGTTGGGGGATTTAATTTTTTGAGTTCCAGGTGTATTTTAGATATGAGACCCTTGTCTGTTGTATGGCTAGTGAAGATCTTCTCCCAATCTGTCTGCTTTCAATTGATCTTGCTAGCTATGTCCTTTGCCATGTAGAAGCTCTGCAACTTAAGAAAATTTCAGCCTGCTCCAAAGGAGACCTACGGTTTCTCCTATTCCATCCTGTAATTTTTTCAGAGTGTCTGCTTTGACTCCGAGGTCATCACTCCATTTGGTGTTGATTCTGGTGCAGGGTGATACATAAGGATCTAGCTTAATTTTCTGCAATTAGTTAACCAATTTTGGCAGCACCATTTACTGAAGAGGCTGTCTTTCTTCCATTCTATTTTTTTTAGCTCCCTTATTGAACATTAGATGGCTATAGGTCTGTACGTTCATTTCTGGGTTTTCATTTCTATTCCATTGGCCCTGAGGTCTGTTCTTGTGTTAGTACCAAACTGTTTTGATTACTATGGCTTTGTCGTAGTCTTTGAAAATTGGTATTGATATTCCTCCAGCACCGTTCTTTCTGTTGAGGACAGTTTTAGCTATTCGAGGTCTTTTATTGTTCCATATGAATTTTTGGATTGCCTCTTCTATTTTCTTGAAGAATGAGGATGGAACATTGATAGGTATTGCATTGAATTTGTAGATAGCCTTGGGAATTATTGTCATTTTCAGGCTTTTGATCTTTCCAATCCAGGTGTATGCGAGTTTTTGCCACTTTCTAAGTTCTGTTTTAATTACCTTTTTCAAGTTTTTAAAGTTTTTATCATAGAGGTCCTTCACTTCTTTGGTTAATTCCTAGGTATTTTATTTTATTTTATTTTTTTCTTCTACTTTCATATTTTTTTTATTGTGAAAATACTGTACAGAGGGGTTACAATTACATGGGCAAGATAGTGAGTACATTTCTTATCAAACATTGTAGCCTCCTCCTTTTTTTACCCTTCCAATCCCTTCCCATCCATCCTCCCCCACCCAATTCTCCTCCTCCAAGTTGTAAAGTTCGTTTATGTCATGAAAACGAATACTTCTCATTGTTGGAACAGGTCCACCTATATCCTTATTTAAACGACTTGTTTTTCCCCTTCCCCTCCACAAATTATACAGACATCAAATATAGTTAAAGCAGGGGTTATATTGTGGGGGAGGGACAGACAAAGCAACAAAGAAATAATTTTATGAATACGTTAGAAACAAATGCATGAAAGAGAAAAATCATTTAAATACATTTCTTACTGTTCATTTTCTGAACATCACCTTATCTGACCTTTTCTGCTTGACTCATACATATACTATATATTGCAAATAAGGGAAATCATGGGACCTATGTTTCTTTGGGTTTGGCTTACTTCACTTAATATAATTTTTTCTAAGTCTTTCCATTTCCTAACAAATGGGGCAATGTCATTCTTTCTGATGGAGGCATAGAATTCCGTTGTGTATATATCCCATATTTTCTTGATCCATTCATCTACTTAGGGGTATTTGGGTTGGTTCCAGATCTTCACTATGGTAAATAATGCTGCAATAAACATAGTTGTGCTGGTAGCTACCAGCACAAGTTCTCAAAATTATTAGCATAAAGTTTGAGAAGTATTCCCTTAAAATATTTGGGACTGCTGGGTCATAGGGGATCTCTATGTGGAGTCTTTTGAGGAACCTCCATACTACTTTCCAAAGTGATTGAACAAGTTTACACTCCCACCAACAATGAAGTAAGGTTTCCTTCTGTCCACATCCCCTCCAGCATCTGTTGTTGTTAGAGTTCTTGATTTTAGCCATTCTAACTGGGGTGAGGTGGTATCTCAATGTTGTTTTGATTTCCAATTCTTTTATGGCTAGGGAGGTTGAGCATTTCTTCATATGTCTATTGGCCATCCTTCTTTCTTCTTCAGAGAAGTTTCTCTTTAAGACATTAGCCCACTTATTTATTGGGCAGTTGTTTCTTTGAGGATTTGTGGTTGGGGGATTTAATTTTTTGAGTTCCACGTATATTTTAGATATGAGATTCTTGTCCGTTGTATGGCTAGTGAAGATCTTCTCCCAATCTGTGGGCTTTCATTTGATCTTGCTAACTACGTCCTTTGCCATGCAGAAGCTCTGCAACTTCATGCAATCACATTTGTCCAACCTTCCTTTGATTTGTTGTGTTTCCGAGCCTCTATTAAGAAAATTTCGGCCTGCTCCAAGGAGACCTAGGGTTTCTCCTATTCCATCCTGTAATGTTTTCAGAGTGTCTGCTTTGACTCCGAGGTCTTTGCTCCATTTGGAGATGATTCTGGTGCAAGGTGATATATAAGGGTCTAGCCTTAGTTTTCTACAAGTATTTAACCAATTTTGGCAGCACCATTTACTGAAGAGGCTGTCTTTCTTCCATTCTATTTTTTAGCTCCCTTATCAAAGATTAGATAGCTATAGGTCTGTAGCTTCATTTGTGGGTTTTTTATTCTATTCCATTGGTCCTAAGGTCTGTTCTTATGTTAGTACCAATCTGTTTTGATTACTATGGCTTTATAGGAGAGTTTGAAATTTAATATTGATATTCCTCCAGCAGTGTTCTTTCCGTTGAGGAGCGCTTTTTCTATTAGGGATCATTTATGGTTCCATATGAATTTTGGATTGTCTCTTCTATTTCCTTGAAGAATGAGGTTGGAATTTTGATAGGTATCATATTGAATTTGTAGATAGCCTTGGAAAGTATTGCCATTTTCACGATGTTAATCTTTCCAATTCAGGAGCATGGGAGTTTTTCCCATTTTCTAAGTTCTATTGTGATTTCCTTTTTCAAGTTTTTAAAGTTTCCATCATAGAGGTCCTTCACTTCTTTGGTTAAGTTAATTCGTATTTTATTTTTGGTGGGACTATTACAAATGGAGTTGCTTTCTTAGTTTCAGCCCCACTTTTCTCATTGTTGGCATACAGAAAAGCCATTGCTTTTTGGGGGTTAATTTTATACCCTGCTACTTTGCCAAACTTTTGAATCAGCTTGAGTAATTTGGGAGTGGAGTCTTGGGATTCTTTAAGTACAAGATAATGTCATCTGCAAAGAAGGAGAGTTTTATTTCTTCTTTCCCTATTTGGATCCCCTTTATGTCTGCATCTTGTTTTATTGCTGTAGCTAGGCATTCTAACACTAGGTTGAAGAGAAGTGGAGAGAGTGCACATCCTGGTCTTGTTCCTGAGTTAAGAGGGAATGGCTTTAATTTTTCAAAATTAAGTATAATGCTGACTGTAGGTTTGTCATATACAGCCTTCATTGTATTGAGGAATGTTCCATGCATTCCTAATTTTTCCAAAACCTTCATCATGAAGGGGTGTTGGATCTTTTCTAATGATTTTTCTGCATCTATTGAGATAACCATATGGTTCTTATTCTTGTTCCTATTGATATGATGAATAATATTAATTGATTTCCGTATTTTGAACCAGCTTTGCATCCCTGAAATGAATCCTGTTTGATCAATGTGTGTCATTTTTGGAGGAATTGTTGAAGTCGATTGGCCAAAATTTTGTTGAGAAGATTTACATCAATGTTCATCAAAGGAATGGGTCTATAGTTCTCTTTCTTTGATGAGTCCCTGCCTGGTTTTGTGATGAGGGTTATGATGGCTTCATAGAATGTGTTCCGTAGGGAACTTTCTCTTTCAATTTCATTGAAGAGTTGGAGGAGTATTTTTGTGAGCTCAGCTTTGAAGTCCTTGTAGAATTCCGCTGTAAAATCATCTGGTCCTGGACTTTTCTTAGCTGGGAGGTCTCTTATTGCTGTTTCTATTTCAATGCTTGATATGGACCTGTTAAGATTATTTAACTCATCTTGGTTTAGTTTCAGCATGTCAATATTTGCTAGGAAAAGGTCCATTTCTGCCAAGTACTCAAACTTATTAGCATAAAGTTTGAGAAGTATTCCCTTAAAATATTTTGAATCTTGGTTGTTTCCGTGATGATGTTTCCATTCTCCTCTCTGAGTTTATTTATTTGGGTGTGTTCTCTTCTTTTTCTGATAAGATTTGCTAAGGGTCTGACAATTTTGTTAATTTTTTCGAAGAACCAACTCTTTGTTTTGTTGATTCTTTCTATAGATTTTTGGATTCCAATTCATTTAATTCTGATTTAATTTTAATTATTTCTTTCCATCTACTGGATTGGAGTTTATCTTGCTGCTTTTTTTTCAAGGAGGTTCAGATGTGCCATTAAATTGTTCGTTTCAGATCTCTCCAATTTGTTGGTGTAGGAACTCAGAGCTATAAACTTGCCTCTGAGTACTGCCTTTCCTGTGTCACAGAGAAGCTGGTAATATGTGTGCTCATTTTTGTTGAATAGCATGAACATTTGTATTTCTTTCTAATCTCTTCCTTGACCCACTCGTGATTCAACCTCCATGTGTTACCGTACTTTCTTTTTTGGCTTTTGGTGTTGAGTTCTAATTTTATTCCCTTGGAGTCTGACAGAATGCAAGGTATAACTTCAAGGTTTCTGAATTTGGACAGGTTTTCTTTGTGGCCTAATATGTGGTATTTTAGAAAATGTTCCATGTGCTCCTGAGAAAAACGTGTATTCTGATGCTGCTGGGTGAAATGTTCAGTAGATGTCTGTTAAATCTTGTTTATCTATGCAGTTGTTTAGATCTGCGGTTTCTCTGTTGCGTTTGTGCCAAGTTGATCTCTGTAGTGGGGAGAGTAGTGTGTTAAAATCCTCAACAATTAATGTCTGTTGATCTATGTGGGATTTGAGGGAAAGTAGTGTTTCTTGGATAAATTTGGGTGCTCTGTTGTTTGGAGAATAGATATTTAGAATTGTAATATCCTCCTGAAAGGGGGATCCCTTAATTAGTATGTAGCGACCTTCTTTATATCTTCTCACAAATTTTAATTTGAAGTCTATTTTATCTGATGTGAGGATTCCAACTCCCGCCTGTTTATGGGGCCATTTGCTTGGTAGATTTTGTTCCAGCCTTTAACATTGAAAATGTGTTTGTTTTTATGGGTAAGATGTGACTTCTTAAGGCAGCAGATAGAAGGATCTTGATTTTTAATCCAACTATACAGTCTATGTCCCTTAATTGGAGAGTTAATTCCTTTAATGTAAAGATATAGGACTGAGAGGTATTTGGGAGTTCCTGCCATGTTATCCACCTTCTTGGGGGATGTGAAAACTGGGTTCTTCCTATGGTTCTTGGATTCTCAGTTTGGGTGCAGTTTCTTGTCCTTTATTGTGGTCTTGTTGGTTTTCTATGTGTAGGACGTCTTTAAGAATATTTGTAGGACCGTTTTGGTGGAGATGTATTGTATCAGTTCTTTGCTATGGAAGGTTTTTATTTGGCCTTCAGTTATGAAGGAGAGTTTAGCTGGGTACAGTATTCTTGGTTGATAGTTGTTTGTTTTTAGGGCATGGCATACATCGTTCCAGGCTCTTCTTGCTTTGATTGTCTCTGCTGAGATATCTGAGGTGATTCTAATTGGTTTCCCTTTATAGGTGATTAATCTTTTCTCCTTGACAGCTTTAAGGATCTTTTCCTTGGTCTGAGTTGATCCTGTGTGGATTATAATGTGACAGTGGGATGTCCTATTCTGGTCTGGTCTATTTGGAGTTCTAAAAGCTTCTTGTATTTTAATAGGCCTGTCTTTTTGCATGTTTGGGAAGTTCTCTGCTAGGATCCTGTTAAACAAATTTCCTAGACCATTAACTTCTTTTTCTAGGTGCTCCTCTATACTCTCCTCTACACCCTAGACCTTCTGATGGTGTCTTCCAAATGTTGGATAGATCTATCATATTTCTTATACTTGTCTTGGATGGTTGTATGTACTTTGTCTATAAAGTCTAGGCTGTCTTCAATCCCCGAGATTCGATCTTCTGCATGGTCTAACTTGCTGTCAAGACTTTCTACTTTGTTTTTTATTGCTTTTCCTTCTAGTTGGTCAGCTTTGTTGGCTTCAAATTCTTTGTTGAAGCTTTGTTTTAGATTTGGTATGAACTTCTTTACTTCCTTAATTTGGTCTTCAGTGTGTATTCTCAAATTACTTAGTTGATTGTTTATGGTTTCCTTGGACTCCCATTCCTTCTGTTGGTTTCCATTCAGCATTCTCTTTGTGGTCTCCCTGACTTCCTTCCGCTCTTTGTTAATGGATTCCATGAATGCCTTTAGTGATCTTTGTGTATTTTCATCCTGATCTCTCAATTCCTGTATTACTCTTTGATTAGCTTCCTCTCCTTTGTGCGATTCCTGTAGTTCTCTTTGAGTGTTCTCAGCCTGCTCATGCAATTCCTGCCTTTCTCTTTGAGTATTCTCAAGCTGCTCACGCAAATTCTGTATAAGTTTTTGAGTAGCTTCCTCACGCTTATGAAATTCCTGTATAAACTTTGGATTGCCTCCTCTCTCTCCCTATCACGCTCATACAGAGTCGTTTGTATGATTTCAATCTTTTCATTTATCATGTTTGCCAGCAGTGTTTGTAGAGCTATTTGGGAACTCTCCTTTGGATTATTCATTATCTGTTCTGTCCCCTGGTTATCATGAGTGGGAATTGAGATACCCGGACTTGCCATTTTTCTTGTGTTTTTCCTGTTTACTCTGCCCATTTAGGATGAAATTAACACCAGTTTTGTTCTAGAACACTATCTTAAGGCAAGCATCAACCAAAGTCTGTATTTGTACAGTCAATAGTCTGCAGATACAATCTAGTTCAACAGATACATCTATTCAACATCAAACAACTATATATTAATGGGCTACGAACTGCAAAGAAGAATTTGGTAAGCCAGAAATTATTTGGTTTAGGAAGAGATGTGGGTAAAAAATAGGAATAGAGTGATGTGGGAAGGCACAGGGAGTGTTAACTAATTCCTAATCTCAAAGCAGGAAATAGGTTGGATAGGATGAAAGTAGAGAGAAAAAAAAAGAAGAAAGAGAATGGGAACAAAAAGATTCCAGAAAAAATAGAAAGGTAAAAATTAAAAATATTATACAAATTGAAAACAAACTATTCAGAGAAGAACATGAATATAATGAGAGAAGGGGAGGGGTATAAAGGAGATGTGAAAAATTTAAAAATAAAAATACTTAAAATATTATATAGGTATAAAGAGGTAGTGGTGCTATTAAGGAATTTAAGTCTAGGAGGTTTTGAATTGAATAATAAATTTGTGGATTAAGTGTGTACACAATGGGGGATAAGGTCTAATAATCTACTATGGCTGTATCTGAGGATGTGCAGAGCAGCAATTAAGTCACATAAAGAATGAAAGAGAAGAACAGGTGAAAAAGATAAGAAAGAAAGAAAAAAGATCAGAAGTTCAGTAGAGCTAAACAAAAAACAAAACGAAACAAAAAACAAAAAAAGGAAGAAAAATGCACACACACTTATACCCCTAAAATCAAATTGTCAGAGGAAAAAAAATTACCAGAAAATAATTTTTTTCAAAAAAGTTAAAAATTAAAGATTAAAAAAAATTTTTAGAAAAAAAATTTTTATAAAAGGTACAAAAAAAAAAGTTCTTTGATTTTTTTGGGACGGGTGGGAAAAATCCTGTGTCTACCTTGTGTCTGTAACCAGCCTCTTGTTGGAGTCTCTGGTCTGCTTGTGTTCCTGTGGCTTGGTTGGTTACTTAAGTCAGTTTCTTTGAACAGGCAGAAAAATGCTCTGCGATCCTCCTCCCAGGTTAGTTCAATCAGAGGAAATGGCTTTTTCCTCGAGTTTGGAGATGCTGTGATGAGGCTAGGTTCTGGGTACAGTTGAGGCCTTTCAGCAACGAGTAGCTTTTCCCAGGGGCTGGTATGTGAGAAACTCACAGAGCCCAGCCTGGAGTCACTCTCAGGGTTTCTGCTTACTGAATTTCAGTTGATTGTCGATGCTGCTAAAGGGAGGGGCAACCTCTGGCTCTGATTACCCTGTGAAGAAAGCCACTCCTGGGGCTGGCGCCCGAGCTGGGTGACTTTTCTCTGGGTGGAGCTGAGTCTGACAGGTCAGATTAGGCTCTTGTGACCTGCTAGATGACTCTATATTTATTCCAGGGCCTGAGTTGTAGCTAGCGGCTCCGCTGAGCTTTGTCAGTATCCAAGATGGAGATCTCCGGTACGGGGGGGGAGGGGTGTTCTTCCCTCCTCTACTCCCTGAGAAGGAGTGAGGAGGTCAGGCTTCTACTCATGTTGAGTCTTGGTTCCTGGGTCGTCCCTGGTCTGCGAACTGCAGGATGAAGATGTCTGCTCCTTGTCAGTTCTTGCTGGTGTTGAGTAGAACCGCTCGCCCGCCACGTCTGGCTCCTTCGTCCTGGACTCTTTGTGATTCTGGTATGGCAGGGGAAACTGCCGCTGCCACTGCTGCTGCCGCTGCGGCGGCTGCCCTCTCTGACCTAACTCTCTGTCGGTATTTTATTTTTGTGGGGCTATTAGGAATGGAGTTGTTTTCCTAATTTCAGCCACACTTTTCTCATTGTTGTCCTATAGAAAAGCCATCCATTCTTGAGGGTTAATTTTATACCCTGCTACTTTGCCAAAGTTTTGAATCAGCTTGAGTAATTTGGGAGTGGAGTTTGTGGGATTCTTTAAGTACAAGATCATGTCATCTGCAAAGAGGGGAGTTTTACTTCTTCTTTCCCCATCTCAATCCACTTTATGTTTGCATCTTGTCTTATTGCTGTAGCTAAGCATTCAATACTAGCTTGAAGAGCACTGGAGACAATGGACAACCTTGTCCCCTTCCTGTATTAAGAGGAAATTACTTTAGTTTTTCACCATTAAGTATAATGCTTGCTGCAGGTTTGTCTTATACATCCTTTATTGTATTTTGGAATGTTCCATGGATTCCTAATTTTCTGAGAACCTTAATCATAAAAGGGTGTTTGATCTTGTCCAATGCTTTTTCTGCATCTATTGAAATACCCATGTGGTTCTTATCCTTGCTCCTGTTGATGTGATAAATTATATTAATTGATTTTCGTATATTGAACCAGCTTTGCATCCCTGAAATGAATCCTGTTTGATCGTGGTGTATGATTTTTTGAATGAATTGTTGAAATCGATTGGCCAAAATTTTGTTGAGAAATTTTGCATAAATATTCACCAAAGAAATGGGTCTACAAAAAAAAAAAAAAAAGAAATGGATCTACAGTACTCTTTCTTTGATGAGTCCCTGCCTGGTTTTGGGATGAGGGTTATTGTAAAGCACATGGGCAGCAAAGATGGCACTGACAGTCAGTTGAGTGGGCAGAGCCCAATTTGCTTTACTTTCAGTGCATAACCAGCCCGAGGAAGCTTAGGTGTATGATAGGGTGTGACCTTGACAGTGATAGGTTCCTTCTCCTCCACTGCCATGCCACTGGCTGCTATTTTTTTTTGCTTTAAAAAGGGTTTTCTCTGTGTTAATAAATGAGTTTTCCAGCTTGACTTGGCTCCCCGCTGGGTCTCATTGTCTCCCTGGCTAAGGGAGGCTGAGGAACGTGCGAATATCCGCGTTATCTTTCCTCGGACCCCGTCCATCTTTTGTGGGATGGACGAAGACCGGACATCTGGCTCCCAAGTTGGGTCTTGAAAGGAAAAGATACCAGCTGAGGCTAAATGGTCTCTCAGGGTAAGTGAAACTCTTAGTATGTGTAATGCTATCTCACAGAAGAAGGAGGAGGATGCAACATCAGGAGTAAAAGGAGTAAAGTAGGACTTGGGAATTGAGAAGGAAAAAGAATGGGTCAAATTTGATAGAGAACACACTGAAACATGCATCCAGGTGACTGTGAGAAGTTTTCTTTCTCCATTCCTTCTACTAATTTTCCCAGCCTGATTGTAGGTTTGAACGGATTTTGTTGCCACAGGGAATGGCCAATAGTCCGACCTTTTGCCAACAATACATGGCTACACTTTTAGGGCCCGGGCTGGGTTTAGATACCTCCATTGCTTATGCCTACAAGGATAACATAATTCTGTGGCAACAAGACCCCAGACACCTTGAGTGGCTTCTGGCCCAGGTTCTTGCCATATTGAAAAAGGGGGATTTTACCATAGCCCTCAACAAAATTCAAAAGCTACCTCCTTTTAAAATGCTCGGGTCCCACCTTACCTTGACTCAGGTCAGCCCTCTTAAGCCTTTGCTGAATATTCCAGCCTCTCTAACCTTAATCCAACTTCAGAGTCTTTTAGGGGAAATCAATGGGATGTTGCCATGGGTTTCTGTCTTTAAAGATAGTCTTGTGCCCTTATTTGCCCTACTAAAAGACAGAATGCCCCAAGAAGTTATTACAATTACAGAAAGCCATCAGGCGATATTTTTGCAGTTCCATAGCTTTGTTTACCATTAATATTTTAAATTTTTCAAAAAGGGCAACTGAATCCAGATTTTAGAAGCACTGAGGACAACTAAACTCTAAGCCCCAAGTAAAAGTCAGGTGAAAGGACCCCCTGACACAATAATGGAGAGGACCTGACCCCCTAGTTATTATGGGCAGGGGATTTGGATGCATTTTTTCCAATAGGGGAGACAGCGCCCATTTGAATACCTGCCAGGAGCCTTAAGTTTTTACCCATTTCCTCTATGCAGGAGGATGTCCAAGGATAAACTAACCAACAAGAAAAGAAAAATGGCTATGGTGGCCGAGGCTTGTGTTTTAAAGAGGAAAGCAAGAAAGATAACCATTAACCATACCCAAGGGCAACCAGCCCTTAAGAAGCTCTTGTGTTCTCTAACAATTGCAGATAGCAATACTCCAGCTGTTGGCTGTCCTGACCCTCCCAGTCTTGGCAATGGCCTTACAGAATCTGCATCAACCTCAAGGGTGACTTGGGCAGTGATCAGCGCTGGCAATGTAGAAATCATCAGTAGCACCACAATAGAAGCTGTCCCATCGACCTGGTGGCCTGACCTTCACTTTGATCACACCCTATGTCATTATGTTTGGACCGTTTAATATTTCTGTAGGAGCTAATTATTTTAATGTTACCTGCTTTAATTGTCCTTTTACTAATTGCTTGTATAATGGCATTATTGCTAACTTATTGTTAAATAATCACCTTTTGTTATGTTTTCAGTTTAGATCTTTTTCAACCCCACAGGCAAATAGCTGGATTAGAACAAGCCCCACCTCTGTACTCTGAAGTAGCAAAGACTGCTATCCCATTCTTGACTAATGTTAAAGGACTGCTAATGACTTTGCTTGTCCTGGTAATGCTTTTGCTGATGGTTTTGCTATGCCTTGCTTGCATTCTACGTGCACTGCAAAACTCTTATGAGCTTAGCCAGCCAGTTACATAAGATCAAGCTCCAAGGGAATGAATTTCCCTCGAGAGGAATCGCAGACAGAGACGGGTAAGATGGGGTGTCAGTCTGACCAACCAAAGACAGGGCCTTCAGCTTCGCTCTGAAGAAGTTCCTGATGATGGGTAAGACAGACAAGGCAATCCACCAACCTAAGAGAGGCGGGTTCACTTCTTTAAACAAAGAAGGGGGAGAATTTGGGAGCCATTGGGAGCTGAGAGTAAAGCTCAAAGGTCCTCTTGACCCCTGTGCTCTCTTAAAGGCACGTACAAGGAACTGGCTTACTTAAAAGACACCAGGTGCCCAGGATTACTTTGCTACATCTGCAGTTTGTTTTTTATTTTCCATGTTTTTCTGGTCTATAGTAGAATTGCCTGAGTATGGGGGCCCACGAGGATGCACCGTGCTGCATGTGTAGAACTCCCAATATCCAGGCTGCTCCCATGTTCTGAAGAGAACAACCTTAAAAGATACTGACTTTTATATATGCCCAGGAACTAATTGAACTGCTTTGGCTATTTCTAACTGTGGTGGGACTGATGTTTATTACTGTGCTAAGTGGGGATGTGAGGTAACTGGGACAGGCTCTTGGATCATGTACGAGGACCCTCCCTATCCTTGTCTGGTGAATCAGGCCCCCCAGACTTACCTCGGACCCCCAGTGTGGCCAATGCTATTCTTACCAATGTAATCCGGTTAAAATAACCTTTACAGAGGAGGGAAAAGGATAACTAATTGGGAGGTGGGTCTGCAGTTACAACAAAAAAGGGGGAATCTGTAGAGCACTTGGGCACCAAATATGGCACTGAGAGGGGGTTGAGTGGGCAGAGCTCAATTTGGTTTACGTTGAGTGTGTAACCAGCCTGTGGAAGCTTAGGTGCATGATAGGGTGTGACCTTGACAGTGATTGGTTCCTTCTCCTCCACTGCCACGCCACCAGCTGCTTTTTTTTGCTTTAAAAAGGGCCTGCTCTGTGTTAATAAATGAGCTTTCCTGCTTGACTTGACTAACCGCTGGGTCTGATTATCTCACGGGCTAAGGGAGGCTGGGTAACAGGCGAGCAGCCGCATTACCTTTCCTTGGCCCCCATCCATCATTCCTGGGACGGACGAAGACCAGACAGGTTATGATGGCTTCATAGAAAGAGTTAGGTAGAGAACTTTCTTTTTCAATTTCATTGAAGAGTTGGAGGAGTATTTGTGTGAGCTCTGCTTTGAAAGCCTTGTAGAATTCTGCTGTAAAACCATCTGGTCCTGGGCTTTTCTTAGATGGGAGGACTCTAATTGCTGTTTCTACTTCAATACTTGATATGGGGCTGTTAAAATGATTTAACTCATCTTGGTTAAGTTTTGGCATGTCAATATTTGCTAGGAAAAGGTCCATTTCTGCCAAGTTCTAAAATTTATTAGTATAATGTTTTGAGAAGTATTCCCTTATAATGCTCTGAATCTTGGTTGTTTCTCTGGTGATGTTTCTATTCTAAACTCTGAGTTTATTTATTTGGGTTGTTCTCTTCTTTTTCTGATAAGGTTTGCTAAGGGTCTGTCAATTTTGTTAATTTTTTCAAAGAACCAACTCTTTGTTTTGTTGATTCTTTCTATGATTTTTTGTGGATTCTAATTCATTTAATTCTGATTTTATTTTAATTATTTCTTTTCTTCTACTGCATTGCGGTTTATATTGCTGCTCTTATTCAAGGAGGCTCAGATGTCGTATTAAACTGTTGGTTTCAGATCTCTCCAATTTGTTGGTGTAGGAACTCAGAGCTATAAACTTGCCCCGGAGTACTGTCTTTGTTGTGTTCCAGAGGAGCTGGTAATTTGTGTGTTCATTTTTGTTGAATATCATGAACATTTGAATTTTCTTTCTAATCTCTTCCATGACCCACTCGTGATTCAGCTGTGTGTTGTTCAGCCTCCATGTGTTACAGGACTTTCTTTGGTGGCTTTTGGTCATGAGTTCTAATTTTATTCCCTTGTGGTCTGAGAGAATGCAATGTATAAGTTCAATGTTTTTGAATTTGGACAAGTTTGCTTTGTGGCCTAAAATGTGGACTACTTTGGAAAATGTTCCATGTGGTGCTGAGAAAAACGTGTATTCTTATGCTGCTGGATGAAATATTCAGTAGATGTCTGTTAAATCTTGTTGATCTATACAGTTGTTTAGATATGCGATTTCTCCAGTTGATCTATCTAGTGGGGAAAGTGGTGTGTTAAAGTCCCCAACAATTAATGTCTTTGGATCTATGTGGGATTTGAGGGAAAGTAGTGTTTCTTGGATAAATTTGGGTGCTCTGTTGTTTGTTTAATAGGTATTTACAATTGTAATATTCTCATGGAGGAGAGATCCCTTAATTATTAATATGTAGCGACCTTCTTTATTACTTCTTACTAATTTTAATTTGAAGTCTATTTTATCTGATATTAAGATTGCAACTCCTGCCTGTTTATGGGGGCCGTTTGGTTGGTAGATTTGGTTCCAGGCTTTCATGTTGAAAATGTGCTTGTTTTTATGGGCAAGATGTGACTCCTGAAGGGAACAGATAGAAAAATCTTGCTTTTTAATCCAACTGAGTAGTCTATATTGCTTAATTGGAGAGTTAAGTCCGTTAATGTTGACAGATAGGACTGAGAGGTATTTGGGAGTTTCTGCCATTTTATACACCTTCTTGGGGGCTGCAGCAACTGAGTTCTTCCTATGGTTCTTGAATTCTCAGTTTGGGTGTGGTTTCTTGGCATTTATTGTGGTCTTGTTGTTTTTTTCTGTGTAGGAAATCATTAAGAATCTTTTGTAGGGCTGGTTTGGTGGAGATATATTGTTTCAGTTGTTCTTCGGTATGAAAGGTTTTTAGTTTACCTTCGGTTATGAAGGAGAGCAAAGCTGGGTACTGTATTCTTGATTGATAGTTGTTTGTCTGTAGTGCATGGCATACATCATTCCAGGTTCTTCCTGTTTTGATTGCCTTTGCTGAGAAATCTGAGGTGATTCTCCTTGGTTTCCCTTTATAGGTGATTGATCTTTTCTTCTTGACAGCTTTAAGGATCTGAATTTATCCAGTGTGGATTATAATGTGACAGTGGGATGTCCTATTCTTGTCTGGTCTATTTGTAGTCCTAAAACTTCTTGTAACTGAATAGGCCTATCTTTTTTCATGTTTGGGAAGTTCTCTGTTAGCATCCTGTTAAACAAATTTCCTAGACCATTAACTTCTCTTTTTAAGTGCTCATCTACACCCATTATCCTCAGATTAGGCCTTCTGATGGTGTCTTCCAAATGTTGAATAGATGTATCATATTTCTTGGATTTGTCTTGGATGGTTATGTTTTTTCTCTATAATATCCATGCTGTCTTCAATCCCCGAGATTCAATCTTCTGCAAGTTCTAACCTACTATCAAGACTTCTACTTTGTTTTTTTTTCTTTTCTTTCTAGTTGGTTGGCATTGATGGCTTCAAAGTCTTTGTTGGAGCTTTGCTTTAGATCTTGTATAGACTTCTTTACTTCCTTAATTTGGTGTTCACTGTTTATTCTCAAATCACTTAGTTGATTGGTTATGGTTTCCTTGGACTACCATTCCTTCTGCTGGGTTCCATTCAGCATTCCCTTTTTGGACTCCTTGCGTTCTTTCAGTTCTCCATTTATGGATTCCATGAATGCCTTTAATCATCTTTGTGTATTCTCATCCTACTCTCTCAATTCCTGTATTACTCCTTGATAAGCTTCCTCTGGTTCATGGGATTCCTGTAGCTCTCTTTGACTGATTTCAGCCTGTTATTTATTCATTTCTGTTTGAGTGCTCTTGAGCTGCTCACGCAATTCCTGTATCAATCTTTCAGTAGCTTCCTCATGCTCACGATATTCCTGTATTGGCCTTTTTTTTGCCTCCTCTCTCTCCCTATTATGCTCATACAGAGTCCTTTGCAGGTTTTCAATTTTTTCATTTACCATGTTTACCAGTAATGTTTGTAGAGCTTTTAGGGAGCTCTCCCCTGGATTATTAATTGTCTGTTCTGTCCACTGATTGTCATGATTTGGAGTTGAGATACCCGGACTTGCCATTTGTCTTGTGTTTTTCCTGCTTGCCCTGCCCATTTGGGATGAAAGTAACATCACTTTTGTGCTAGATCACTATCTTAAGGTAAGCATCAACCAACGTCTGTAGTTGCTAAGTCAAAGTCTGCAGATATACTCTAGTTCAACAGATATATATATATTCAACATCAAACAACTATGTATTAATGGATTACAAACCTCAAAGAAGAATTTGGCAAACCAGAAATTATTAGGTTTAGGGAGAGATGTGGATAAAAATAGGGATAGAAGGATATGGAAAGGCAGAGGGTGAGTTAACTTAAATAAGTCCTAATCTCAAAGTGGGAAATAGATTGGATAGAATGATAGTAGAGAGAGAGAAAAGAAAAGAAGAGAACGATATGAAGAGACGAGAAAAAATAGAAAAACAAATATTAAAAATTAAAAAGTGAAACACTTAAATACTTAAAAATTATGCAAATTTAAAAACGTAATCTTCAGAGAAGAACGTGTATAGGATAAGATAAGGGTAGGGATAAAAAGGAGATGTGGGAAACTTTAATAAAGGCTTAAAATATTATATAGATATAAAGAGGTAGTACTACTATTAAAGAATTTAAGTCTAAAAGGTTTTGAATTGAGTAATACATTTATGGATTAAGTGTGTACACAATGGGGAATAAGATCTAATAAACACCTAAGGGTTGAGAGAAGAAAAGGTGAAAAGAATGAGAAGGAAACAAAAAAATTATCAAAAGGTCAGTAGCACTAAACAAAAAAAAATAAAGAAAAGAAAGAAAAAAGAGAAAAAAAAGCACATACTTATATCCTTAAAATAAAAAGTATAAGAGGAAGAAATGAAGTTAATAGAAAACAAATTTTTTTCAAAAAAATTCAATATTAAAAATTAAAAAAAAGAGCCGGGCACTGGTGGCTCACACCTGTAATCCTAGCTACTCAGGAGGCTGAGATCTGAGGATCGCGGTTCAAAGCCAGCCCGGGCAGGAGAGACCATGAGACTCCTATCTCCAATAAAACCACCAGAAAACCAGAAGTGGCGCTGTAGCTCAAGTGGTAGAGCTCTCGCCTTGAGCTGAAGAGCTGAGGGACAGCGCCCAGGCCCAGAGTTCAAGCCCCACAACCGACAAAAAAAAAAAAAAAAGTTTTAGAAAAAAAATTTTAATAAAATGTAGATCCTGTATCTCCCTTGTGTCCTTAACCTGTCTCTAGTTGGAGTCTCTGGTCTGCTTGTGGTGTTTGATTTTGCTGTGGCTTGGTTGGTTTCTTAAGTCAGTTAATATGAGCAGGCAGAAAAATGCTCTGCTTACCCAGGATTTTTTGATCCTCCTCTCAGACTAGTTCAATGGGAGGGAGATCTGCTTTGAGTATTACAAAAGAGGGAGATGGCTGTTTCCTCTAGCTTAGAGATGCTGTGATGATGCTAGGTTCTGGGTAGAGTTGAGGCCTTTCAGCAAACAGTAGCTTTTCCCTGAGGGGCTAGCTTCTGAGTCACTCACTGAGCCCAGCCCGGAGGCTTTTTCAGGGTTTATGTTTACTGTATTTCAATTGATTTTAAAGGCTGCTGTAGGGAGGGGCAGCCTATGTCTCTGTGTACCCAGTGAAGAAATCCACTCCTGGGGCTTGCAGCCTGTGCTGGGTGACTTTTCCCTGGGTGGAGCTGAGCCTAGCAGATCAGTTTAGATTCCTGTGACTTGCTAAATTACTCTTGTTTTCTTCCAATGCCTGAGTTGGAGCTAGCTGCTCAGGCAGGCCTTTGTCAGTATCAAAGATGGAGATCTCTGGTAGTGGAGAGGGGAGCGGTGACCTTCCCTCCTCTGATCCCTGAGAAGGAGTGAGGATGTCAGGCTTCTACTCATGCTGGAATCTTGGTTCCTGTGTCGTCTCTGGTCTGCGAACTGCAGGATGAAGATATCTGCTCCTTGTCAGTTCTTGCTGGTGTTGAGTAGAATCTGCTCACCTGCCGCCTCTGTCTCTGGTGCCTTAGTCCCGGACTCTCTGTGTTGCAGGTATGGCGGCGACAGCTGCCGCAGCCACCACAGCTGTCACTGCAGCTGTGGCAGCTGGCAAATGCTCAGATCTGTCTCCTTGCCTGGATTTTCCCGGTCTGGCCTAACTCTCTGTCCTGTGATGGCAAACTTGGTATGATTCTCTGGCTTAGGAATGTTCACTGGAACAAAAAAACTGCTTTCTATGTGGGAGCTTGTTTAGCCACCGCTTCTCTTCCGCCATCATCCCAGAACTCCCTCTGAAACTTTTATTCAACTATTTTTCATTTCAAAGATAGGCAGTCTATTTTTACAAAAGTTTCCTAGTGTAAATCAACTAATATTGCAATAGAAATTAGAGTTTATTAATTTCAAGGAAATTTTAGATACACACTTGTTATTGTAGTAACGTTTATAATATATTACTTGAAAAAATTCTGTTCAAACTCTTAAATATTTGTGTCCAATGACAGGGAGAGAGGAAGATAATTCATACTGGTTAGGAATTTGCAATGCCTCAAAAATCTATTCAATAATTTGTTATAAGCACATAGACAAGCTACCTGATATGGCTTAGTTTTTTTTATTGTTTCTTAATTTATTCAAAATTTTAACATGGATGCATGCACAGTGGTAACATTAAAACTATTAATCAAAATACAAATATTGCAAAATCATAGACAGGTATCATAAGTTCAATAGATAGCACTTATGATTCTAATAATAATTTTGATGAAGATGAAGTGTAGTCTGATAATGACAAGGTTGTGATTGGAAAGGAAAAATTTTTAGACATCTTTTAAGCCAGATTTCCCACATTGAATACATAGTACTAAAAAGCATTGGATTAATACAATAAGAATAACAAGAGGAGAGTTTCAATAACAAGAAATACAATCTCATAAACAGGTGCGAGAGTAAAAACCCTAATGTTATACTTTCAGTCTCTCTAAATATACTTACTTTCTTGGTACTATTGTTTCCTTATAAATAAAATCATTTATTTGCACATGTTGATTATCCCACATAGATAAAATATAATAAGCTGAGTGCTTTCTATTACAAATGATCTTGTTTGTTCTAGCCTTGGGAATTTAGGAGAAAGCCTTTCACTACCCACATAGCCATTGGCTTAGTTATATATCCCTAGAAGTTAACAACACATGCTTCATGCATGCTTCACTCATTAGGTAGAAATCCATGATCAGTTTAATTTCCATCCAGTTAATTGGAGAAAATCTATGTATAAATGTATTGAGAACACTTGGCAACAAATAAAGCAATAAGAAAAATTTTGATGTACTAAGATGTAGTTTTCAACTTAGTATGGTTAGTTCAAATACCATTCTCGTAAAGACACCATTCAATAATCAATATTTTCCAATGACATATTTTTCAATATAGCTGTAAACACATGACACAATTTACATAATACCACTTACATATCTGGAGTTACCTTGAAAGGACACGGTCCTTAGAGCCAGGAGGAAAATTTATTTTTATTTCTGCATGAAACAATTTGTGATATTTATACCAACAAACTGAATTTGACTCTTTCCTTATTTGTAAGATAGGGGGCAAAACGTAAGGACTCTTCACTTTTCTTTTTTTTTGCTCTAGAAGTTAAAAAATATATTCTTCAATATCTCTGGTAGATTACATCCATTTACAGATGAGAAATGTAAGGCCAGTAGTCAATGTAATGAGTAAATAATGATACTAGAATTTGTGTCTGAGCTCTTCACTCTGTGTGCTTACAAGCAGAAGTAATTTGGTGATGTAAAGGACCAATATGAAAAGACTATGGGGAAAAACATACTTTGTAAAAGGTTGCTTATGTCTAGGTGACCAGTAATGATTACATGAAACACGCTGGTGGCAGGGGCATAAAAAGGACTACATAGAAATCATAAAAGTGACAGAAACTCACAAAATCTTGATCATTCATCTTTTCTAATGGGTGGGAGCAGAAGGGTAAGAAGAAGTCTAAAGTGTTCTACACCTCTGGCCAGGCAACTGTGTTAGTGATATTCTTGGTGATAGGGATTGCAGGTGGAAATGATGGATTTAGGGGAAAAAACTCTGATAGTTCTAAAGTTTATATTAAACAGATGCAAATATAGGATTTTTTAGACATTATCAAAATATCCATGACCATGAATATGAAAAAGAATAATAAAATCGGGGGCATTATTAAAGGGAAGAGGACAAGGAAAGTTCTGACACAATTCTGAACAATGTGTGTACCAGTGTGGACAAGATTGGAAGAATGAGATAAATAAGGAAACAAGAAAGTAATAAACGCAGATTTACAGAAGTAAAGAAAAAGAATTTGCAGGAAGAAAAGATCAAAACTGTTGCAGAGATATTGAAGGAAATATGCAATTTGGATTTGAAAACTAAAAAGATATAGACAATTTCAATAAGAACAATGTTTTGGTGATATCTCCATGATGAAATAACCCTGTCAAACAATTTGCCACAAATTCTTTTTTTTTTTTAATTTAATTTTATTTTATTTCTGAACATACTGTACAGAGGGGTTACAATTACATGGGCAGGTATATGTAGGAAGTGCTCTTATAAACTTTAAGCTTTTATTGAATGGAAGAGTTCAGACATTATCTTCACCACTAGGATTAAATTCCTAAAAAGATAAGGCTTTTGCTTTAATGCCTTTCTTTCATTTTCTCTTACACATTGGCAAGTAGGGAAGGATTCTGATGTAACAATAATACAATGTTGACTTGTAATAATGCAACATCTAGGATCTAGTGTTAATTCGGATATTTACTAATTAGCTCCAAAATTTTTGGATATTTATATTTCTCCTGGGTAAACTAATGAGCTCCAAGAAAATGTCCCTAAGGAGCATTTCAATTCTAGTATTACTGGTTGTGTCAAAATACTTTAAATTATACACCCTCTAATGTGGGCATAGGGTTAAACTGTGGAACTTTCCCCTTCAGATTGTGAGTACTACCCTATTGCTTAACATGGAGAAAGTACCCTCACACACAGACTGGGTGTGTGAAAACAAGAAGTGATACTTGAACAAGGGAAACATGGAACCTATGTTTCTGTGGGGCTGGATTACTTCACATAATACAATTTTTTCTAAGTCTTTCCATTTCCTAACAAATGAGCATTGTTATTCTTTCTGATGGAGGCAAAGAATTATTTTGCTTATATTTACCACATTTTCTTGATCCATTCATCTACTCTAGGGCATCTGGGTTGGTTCCATATCGTAGCTATGGTAAATAATGCTGCAGTAAACATAGTTGCGCTGGAAGATTTAGTATGGTCTTGTTTGTGATCATTTGTGTAAATGCCCAAAAGTGGGATTGCTGGGTCATAGGAGAGCTCTAGGAGTTTTTTGAGGAACCTCCATACAACTTTCCAAAGTGGTTGAACAAGTTTACACTCCCAATAACAATGAAGTAAGGTTCCCTTTCGGGCCACATCCACTCCAGCATCTGTTATTATTGTTCTTGTCTATGGCCATTCTAACTGGGGTGATGTGGTATCTCCATGTTGTTTTGATTTGCATTTCTCTTATAGCTGGGGAGGTCGGGCATTTCTTCATGTGTCTATTGGCAATCCTTCTTTCCTCTTCACAGAATTTTCTCTGTAAGTCTTTAGCCCACTTATTTATTTATTTATTTATTTTTATTTTGAAAATAAAGTACAGAGGATTTACAATTACATGGGCAAGATAATGAGTACATTTCTTAACAAGCATTTTAGCCTCCTCCTTTGTTTCCCCTTCCCATCCTTTCCCATCCTCCCCACGACCCCCAATCCTCCCTGCCCCCCCCCACGAAAGTTGTAAAGTTCGTTTTCAACATAACGACTTGTACATCTCATTGTTGCAATGTAGCCCATTTATTTATTGGGCAGTAGTTTCTTTGAGGATTTGTTGTTGGGGGATTTAAGGTTTTTTGTTCCAGGTATAGTTTACATATGAGAACCTTGTCCATTGTATGGCTAGTGAATATCTTCTCCCAATAAGTAGCCTTTCTATTGATCTTGCTAGCTATATCCTTTGCCATGCAGAAACTGTGCCATTACATGCAATCCCAATTTTCCAAATTTTCTTTGATTTGTTGTGTTTCTGCGTCTCTTTTAAGAAAGTTTTGGCCTATGCCAAGGAGACCTAGTAATGATTTCAGACCTGTAATGATTTCAGAGTGTCTGTTTTGACCTCGAGGTCCTTGATCCATTTGGATTTGATCCTGGTGCAGGATGACATGTATGGATCTATTTTTCATTTTCTACAAGTGATTAACCAATTTTGCCAGCACCATTTACTGAAAAGGCTGTCTTTCTTCCATTCTATTTTTTTAGCTCCCTTATCAAATATTAGATGACTATAGGTCTGTGGGTTTATTTCTGGGTTTTCAGTTCTATTCCATTGGTCCTGAGGTCTGTTCTTGTGCCAGTACCAAGCTGTTTTGATTACAATGGTTTTGTAGTAGTGTTTAAATTTGGTATTGATATTCCTCCAGCATTGTTCGTTCTGTTAAGGATCGTTTTAGCTATTCAGGGTCTTTTATTGTTCCATATGAATTTTTGGATTGCCTTTTCTATTTCCTTGAAGAATGAGGTTGGAATATTGATAGGTATCACATTGAATTTGTAGCTATCCTTGGGAAGTGTTGCCATTTTTACGATGTTGATCCTTACAATATAGGAGCATGGGAGATATTTTCCACTTTCTAATTTCTGTTTTGATTTCCTTTTTCAAGTTTTTAAAGTTTTCATCATAGAGATCCTACACTTTTTTGGATATGTTAATTTCTAGGTATTTTATTTTTGTGGCGATATTACAAATAGAATTGTTTTCCGGGTTTCAGCACGCTTTTCTCATTGTTGGCATACAGAAAAGCCATTGATTTTTGAAGGTTAATTTTATACCCTGCTACTTTACCAATATTTTGAATCAACTTGAGTAATTTGAGAGTGGAATCCATGGGATTCTTTAAATACAAGATCATGTCATCTTCAAAGAGGGAGAGTTTTCCTTCTTTCCCTATTTGGATCCCTCTAATGTTTGCATCTTGTTTTATGGTTATACTAGGCATTTTAATTCTAAATTGAAGAGAAGTGTAGAGAGTGGACATCCTTGTCTCATTCCTGAGTTAAGAGGAAATGGCTTTAACCTTTTACCATTAAGTATAATGCTGGCTGTAGGTTTGTCATATAGAGCCTTTGCTGTACTGAGGAATATTTCCTGGATTCCTAATTTTTGCAGAATCTGCAATGTAAAGGGATGTTGGATCTTGTCAAATCCTTTTTCTGCATCTATTGAGATAAACATGTGTTTGTTGTCCTTGCTCTTGTTGATATGATGAATTATATTAATTGATTTGCATATATTGAACCAACTTTGCATGAAATGAAACCTGAAATGAATCCTGTTTGATCGTGGTGTATGATTTTTTTGGATGAAGTGTTGAAGTTGATTGGCCAAAAGTGTGTTGAGAATTCTTGCATTAATAATCATCCAAGAAATGGGTCTATAGTTCTCTTTCCTTGATGACTCCCTGCCTGGCTTTTGGATGAGGGTTATGATGGCTTCATAGAATGAGTTTGGTAGTGAACTTTCTCTTTCAATTTCATTGAAAATTTGGAGGAATGTTGGTGTGAGCTCTTCTTCGAAGGCCTTGTAGAATTCCACTATATATCCATTGGGATCGGGCTTTTGTTAGATGGGAGGACTCTTACTGGTGTTTCAATTTCAATGTTGGATATCGGCCTGTTAAGATGGTTTAACTCATCTTGATTTAGTTTCAGCATGTCAATATTTGCTAGGAAACGGTCCATTTCTGCCAAGTTCTCAAACTTATTAGCAAAAAGTTTTGAGAAGTATTCCCTTATAATATTCTGAATCTTGGTTGTTTCTCTGGTGATGTTTCCATTCTCATCTGAGTTTATTTATTTGGATGTGTTCTCTTCTTTTTCTAAGATTTGCTAAAGTTCTGTCAATTTTGTTAATTTTATCGATTAATCAACTCTTTCTTTTGTTGATTCTGTGTTTTTTCTTGGTTTCTAATTCATTTAATTCTGATTTAATATTAATTATTTCTTTCCATCTAATAGATTGGGGATTATCTTGTTGCTCTTATTCGAGGTGGCTCAGATGTCTCATTAAATTGTTGATTTCAGATCTCTATAATTTGTTTGTGTTGGAGCTCAGGCCTATAAACTTGTCTCTGAGTACTGCTTTTGCTGTGTCCCAGAGTAGGTGGTAATTTGTGTGTTCATCTTTGCTGAATATCATGAATATTTGAATTTCCTTTCTAATTTATTTTATGATGCACTGGTCATTCCACAGTGTGTTTATCAGCCTTCATGTGGTACAGGACGTTCTTGGGTTGCTTTTGGTGGTGAGTTCTAATTTTATTCCCTTGTTGTGTGAGAGAATGCAAGGTATAACTTCAATGTTTCTGAATTGGTTAAAGTTTGTTTTGTCACCTAAAATGTGGTCTATTTTGGAAAATGTTCCATGTGCTGCTGAGAAAAACGTGTGTTCTGATGATGCTGGGTGATATATACGGTAGAAGTCTGTTAAATCTAGTTGATCTATGCAGTAGTTAAGATCTGCAGTTTCTTTGTTGAGTTTTTGCCGCGTTGATCTATCTAGTGGGGAAAGTGGTGTGTTCAAGTCCCAAACATGTCAGATTTGAGGGAAAGTAGTGTTTCTTGAATAAATTTGGGTGCTTGGTTGTTTGGCAAATAAATGTATCAAATTGTAATATTCTCGTGAAGGAGAGATACCTTAATTTGTATGTAGCAACCTTCCTTATCTATTCTCACCAATTTTAATTGAAAGTCTATTTTGTCTGTTAGGATTGCAACTTCCGTCTGTATATGGGGGCCGTTTGCTTGGTAGATTTTGTTCCAGCCTTTCACATTTAAAATGTGTTTGTTTTTATGGGCAATATGAGACTCCTGAAGGCAGCAGATAGAAGGATCTTGCTTCTTAATCCAACTTGACAGTCTATGTCGCTTAATTGGAGAGTCAATCCGTTAATGTTTAGAGATAGGATTGAGAGCTGTTTGGGAGTTCCTGCCATTTTATGCCCCTTCTTGGGGGCTGCAGCAACTGGGTTCTTTTTATGGTTCTTGGATTCTCAGTTTGGGTGCAGTTTCTTGACCTTTATTGTCGCCTTGTTGGTTTTCTATGTGTAGGACATCGTTAAGTGTCATTTATAGGGCTGATTTTGTGGATATATATTGTTTCAGTTGTTCTTTGGTATGGAAGGTTTTTGTTTGGCCTTCAGTTATGAAGGAAAGTATAGCTGGGTACAGTATTCTTGGTTGATAGTTGATTGTCTTTAAAGCATGGCATATATCATTCCAGGCTCTTCTTGCTGTAATTGTCTCCGCTGAGATATCTGAGGTTATTCTAATTGGTTTCCCTTTATAGGTGGTTCATCTTTTCTCCTTGACAGCTTTAAGGATTTTTTCCTTAGAATTGATCCCTTGGGGATGAAAATGTCACAGTGGGATATCCTGTCCTAGTCTGGTCTATTTGGGGTTCTAAAAGCTTCTTGAATCTGAATAGGTTTATCTTTTTGCAAGTTCTCTGCTTGGAACATGTTAACCAAATTTCCTAGTCCACTAACTTCTGCCTCTAGGTGCTCCTCTACTCCAATTATCCTCAGATTAAGCCTTCTGAGGGTGTCTTCCAAATGTTGAATAGATCTATCTTATTTCTTGGATTTGTTCTGGATAGTTGTATGTTCTTTCTCTAAAATAACCTGGCTGTCTTCAATCCCTGAGATTCGATATTCTGCATGGTCTACCCTGCTCTCAAGACTTTCCACTTTGTTTTTAGTTTCTTTTTCTTCTATTTGGTCAGCTTTGATGACTTCAAATTCTTTGTTGGAGCTTTGTTTGAGATTTTATATGAACTTCATTACTTTCTTAATTTGGTGTTGTGTTTATTCTCAAATCACTTAGTTGATCGGTTATGGTTTTCTTGGACTCCCATTCCTTCTGTTGGGCTCCATTCAACATTCCCTTTCTGGCCTCCCTGACTTCTTTCAGCTGTCTTTTATTGGATTCCATGAATGCCTCTATTTGGTAGGAAAGTAACACTTTTTTGTGCTAGAACACTATTTTAAGGCAAGCATCAACCAAAGTTCTGTAGTTGCACAGTCAAAAGTCTGGGCCTTTTGTCAGTATCAATTTCTGGGCCTTTGTCAGTATCAAAGATGGAGCTCTCTGGTGGTGGGAGAGGGGCTACCTTCCCTCTTCTGCTTTCTGAGAAGGAGTGAGGATGTCAGGGTTCTACTCATGCCAGAATCTTGGTTACTGGGCTCTCTCTGGTCTGCTATCTGCAGCATGAATATATCTGTTCCTTGACAGTTCTTCGTAGTGTTGAGTAGAATATGCACACTGTGTCTGGCATCTTTTTGACTGGACTCTCTCTGTAGGCATGGTGGCTGTGGCTGCTGATGCTCAGATCTGTTTCTTTGCCTGGATATTCCATCTCTAGCCAAACTCTCTGTACTGTGATGGCACACTGGGTGTGATTGTCTAGCCTAGGACTCTTGACTGGAACACTAAAACTGTTGTCTACGTGAAAGCTTGTTTAGCCTAGACCTTCTGCCATCTTCCTCCGTACTCTAGATTATGACTTTATACTCTAACGTGGGACAATGATCTGCTGTCAGTTATTTTCTACTCTTCTCCTTCTTTTGCCCTTCCACTTACATAATTTTTATTTACAGAAACATGTTTGAGCTTGTATTTCTAAATTCTTCAAAATTATCTGAATTTCTTCATACTTCTGGCAGCCTCCTATATATTTCTCAATGGAATATTTTGTCACTTCCATTTTTATCCCATACGATATTGGATATCTTCCTGCCTAATTCAGCGCAAGATATAAATTACACTCATCCAGATATTTCAACATTTGTACCACCATAAATTACTTTCTTACGTAGAAATCATTATTTTAGTATTTCTGTGGAGGTATCATCTGTCATTTTTGAAAGACCCTACGTGATACTTATATGCAAACCTGTTTTAAACCAATATGCCATTCAGTAGATGAACGAATCAACAAAATGTCAGATATATATACACACATATACACACACACACACACACACACACACACACACACACACACACACACATATATATATATATGTATATATATATATGGCTGAATTTTATGCTTCCAATTCAAAAGGAAATGGAAAGATTTTTCAAAATCCTGCTGAATAAAATAAGCAAGACTCAAAGAAACAGATTGCATAGTTTCCCTCATTTGTAATAATAGGAAATGTATAGAATAACACTAGCAGTTGAGCAGAATGGCTCAAAAGCTTTGTATATAGGACCATACAAGATCATGTTGAGCAAAATGAACACCTAGATATGGAAATAGAGGTTTTTCTTTGTGGTTGTTTTTTAATGTACTATGTGATTTCTTTTTTCTTTTGTGTTTTCCCCTATAGTTTATCCCCTGCTGTATTTGATTTCAGTACTGTGTGTATTGCACATGCATTTATCATAATTTAACAAGGCAAGATGAACAACAAATTGGGGAGACAGAGGACAAAGGGTAAACCAATGCAATAGCAATACTCACAAGACAACATGTTAGAAATTTACATTACAACTTGTGAGGGATATGGGGGGAAAGGAAAAGTGTGAGAAAAATGAGGTAGTGGTTAAAATTTCGACATATGATGTATTCACTACCTTACAATTAATGCAACCTCTGTATATATCATCGTAAAAATAAAATTAAACTAAAAATAAGTTACATAAAGTATAATTTCACTGTATTGCTATAGTAAATATTATTCTATGTACATTACCTTTTTTAAAATGAACACTATTTGGCATCTAATTTGAATTAATTACACCTTCTTTATCAGAGGTTCATCAACTTGAATATTATCAAAATATACAATATTTTCACAATATACCTGCCATAATTTTCCAAAAAATTATAATTTCAGTATTGTCTCATAGTAAAACAAAAAACAGTTTAATTCTCTGGAAACTCCTAACTTTTAAAACTGAATAATTCTTCAAAGGACAGTATATATGTGTTTTTCAAAGTTCTTACAAATACTAACTACTCATTTTCAAATTCTGAGCATTTCATATCAGAGATATTCAAAACATTACCTGTTTGCATGTTATTTAAGTCTGCAATAGCTGCAGTTTCTAATGGGGTGTTACATATTGAGAAATCAACAGAAAAAAATAGCCACATTCTGGTGAAGAATATAACTATGAAGTATGTGTAATAATTAATTCCTCAAGAGTAAACATTTGTTCATCAGAGTAAGCTATTATTTCTGTGACCATCAATCCCAAGCTTTTATGCCATAAAGTCTTCCTAGCCCAACAGTTTCCAATTTGTAAGTTGCACCTTAAATTTCCCTTAATTCACATCATGAATAGCTTATCACTATTGTGAAAAAATACTACACTTGTGCTAATATGATGCCTTTCCTATTGTGGAAAGTACACTACACTAAACTTTGCGGCAACATTTTTCTGATTTCTAGAATTCTGAACACTTGCAAATATTATTTATATTTTTTATCTATCATAGATATTCAGGAGACTGAGATCAAAAGATTATGGTTCAAAGCCCAACCAGTCAGGAAGATTCCTTAGATTCTTATCTCCAATAAATTTCTCAGGAAAAGCCAGACTCAAGTGGCACTGAGTTTGAAGTGGTAGGGCATGAGCCTTAAGCACAAACCACCTCAAAGAGAGTGGCCACGCCCAGTGTTCAAACCTGAGGACAAACCAAAATATAAAAACCAACTCCAACCTTAGCATTTTTCTCATTGTAAACAGAGTCATGTAATTAAGGATATTTCTTCCTGTATTATGAATAGATAGAAGACCCAAGACCTCAGACAATTACTCTCTTCATATCATTTTATACCAAAAGCTCAAAAAATTGCTTGTTCTAAATTTATAAATTAATATCATCCATTTGTTGGCAACTCTGTCTAGATTATTCACACTATCAATTTATACATGAACTGTTGGAATTATGAATTAACTAAGTTCAAATTAAACCTCGCTTCAAAGAATATTTTAGGCAAATAAAATGCCAGATTCATTTGTGAATTTCAAAACCTCTACTTAAAAAGAATTTTGTAGTATCCTATAGAATATGAAATTACAAACAAAACCAAAATATTTATTTTAAATATAAATTCTAATTTAGCAAGGTCTATAAAGTCCTACATTAGATTAACTTTGTATTTTTCCAGGCTTAAAATTTTGTAATCTTTCATTATTTCTTTGAAATCCAACAGAATGATACTTACTTTTTCAAATTTTTGATTGGGAATCATGAGCCATTTTGCATCTAAGAATCTTGTGTAATGAAGAGAGCATTTAAAACACAACTGAGGATTATATATGAGTTGCATTTCAACAAGAAACTTGGCTTCTCAAAACATAATGACAAAATTAGCCCAAACTTCCAACTGTGTATTCCTTTCTTGTTGTTTGGCTTGTTTCATTGAGACAAAATTATACTACCTGGCCCAGGGAAGGTATCACTATGTAATCCCACTCTCTAATCTCCTGTCTTAGTCTGAGTGCTAGAATTCCAGGCTTGTATCAAATTTCCCTGCCATAGTTTGGTGGTTTATTTAATATAGATACAGACTAGCAATTCTGAACTTCTCCTATGATCTTATCCATTAGATTGACTGCTCAAACTGTTTATGTACAATTTTCTTTTCTGCAAAGCAGTTTTTTATTTTTTCAAATTTTGTGCCATTAGACATCAATTTGCATGAAATAGCACATTAAAGTCTTATTCCTTAAAACATGCATAGTAACAACATATAAATGCAAAATAAAAAATATAAAAGTTTTAGAGGAAAATGTAGGAGAGATTCCTCATCATTTAAAGTTGATAATATTCCTAGAGAGAGCATTAAGAATACAAAATATATATTAAATATAAATTTAAAACTAATATTTAATGAAATATATAAATGAAATTTACCTTCAACAAAAATAGAGCTTACTAAAAGGATACTACTAAGAAAATGAAAAAGGTAAGCTATAGACTAGAAGAATATTTGAAAGCAACATATCAGATTAAAGAATTATATGCATTATGTAGGGGGGGAAGGTTTGGTTGGGGGGAGGGGGGAGGCTGGGAATGGATGTGAAGGGTAAACAAAGGAGGAGGCTGCAATGCTTGGTAAGAAATGTATGCATTATCCTGCCCATGTAATTGTAACCCCTCTGTACAGTATGTACTATTTTCAAAGATGTTCTATCATTTGACACAGGATATGAACATTTTCAGATGCACCTGCAGGGGTCACTGATTCATTCTTCCATGGATCCAATCCCTTTAATAATGATTAATTGACTTTCTTATTATCTCTGGTCCCTAGGTATGTAATATTCTCAAACTTCTTTGAAGAAATTTCATTTGAGGACTTTGTAATATTAAAAATTATGACTTGATCTAGTCTTACTCAGGATATATTTTCAATTGTTTTCTAACATTTCTCCACATTTTGAGAGTTGTTTCATTTGTGCAGGTGGGTTTGTACATATATATGCCTCTGTGTGTATGTGTATGTTTGTATGTTTTTATGCAAAAGCCTCAGCAACCTTGTTCAGCAATCTTGCTCATGACTAGAATTCAATCACTTGAGCTCATGCCTATAATTCTAGCTACTCAGGAGGCTGAGATCTGAGGGTTGCAGTTCAAATCCAGTACAGGTAGGAAAGAAAGATTCTGAGGCACTTATCTCCAATTAACCACCAGAAAACTGGAAGTGGCGCTGTGGCTCAAGAGGTAGAACACTAGCCTTGAGCTGAAGAGTGGAGAGATATTGCCCAGGCCGAGTTCAAACCCTGCCACAACCATCAGAAACAAAAAAAGATAAAAGATAAAAGAAAGAAAAAGAAATGAGATCTTGTCCACCAGTTCTTTGGTAGTGTAATTCCCACTTTCTCACCATGGATTTTTTTTTCCAGTTAAGTCCATGCTGTTATATCTAACTTGCTTTGGAACCAGAATTATTCTTCCGTTGTACATTTTACAAATTTGTGGGATTAGCAACCATGCATTAGAGATAGAAGTTGAAAGACTGTGACCTCATCGTTCATGTTCCTCTTAGTATTAATTATTTCTCTATGTCACTCCCATAGATCTACACAATGACCTTGGCTTTATTGGTTCAATGTTGTCTTATTTGCAGAATCTCCTATAGTATATTGAACCATTATACTTAAACACAGAACTTTTCTTTCTCTTATTATTCCCATTGATTCTTCTACTGTTAACTTGTGTACACTTGGGAAATAATGCAAAAGACACACACACACACACAAATAAACATTTCTGAGAATCTTCTCCCAGTTAAATTTAATTTAAGAGCACTTATGAAATTTGAACTTAATGTACTCCTGGATAATGGTTTCTTCATTTATAGTAAAAATAGTGTACAGAGGGCTTAGAGTTACATAAGTAAAGTAATGAGTACATTTCCTATTGTTATATCCTCTTTTGTTTTTCCTGTGGTATCCGTTCCCTCTCCATCTACTCAATTCCTCCTCAACTCCCCAAGTTGTAAAGTTCATTTTCTACATAGTGTCTTGTTCATATCATTATTAAAGTAGGTCATCCTGAATCTTTGTTTCAGAATTTTGTTGTTTTCCTACCCCTCCCCACACTAGAAAAATGTACATGCAAGATGCAGGGCACCAACATAATATTCAGTTCAAACAGGAGTTATATGATGGGGGAAGAACATGGAGGAGAAACGAAAAAGTCACATAGTACATTTTGATACATTAAAAACAATTGCAATAAAGAAAAAAAAAACAAGTTGTGTCCCTATCTTGGGATTCATTTGACTTAACATTATCTTATATGGCCATATGTACATGAACAATGTTTTTATAAGCCATTTAAATTTTATATTTTGTATTTACTAAGTTGTCTCTGAAAGGCGTGTTATCTCATGTCCAAAGATGTCTTTGTGCTAGTTCAATGAAGCCTGAAAACATTCATTTTATCTCGAGCAGTGACATAGATTGTTACTGGAAGTAAGTAGAAGGAAATGTTACTGCAGGTGGAAACTGATCCCAAAGGAGAAATTGAACAAAGAGAAATGACAAAGTGCAAGTTACTTTGTGTGTTCCTTTTTGCTATACAAGAAAATAATCCATTGTCCAAATTAAGAAACATTGAAGTTATACCTTGCATTCTCTCAGACCACAAGGGAATAAAATTAGAATTCAACAACAAAAGTCAGCAAATAAATTCCTGTATCACCTGGAGGTTGAAGAATACACTGCTGAATCATGAGTGGGTCATGGAAGAGATTAGAAATGAAATTCAAATACTCATGATATTCAACAAAAATGAACACACAAATTATCAGCTCCCCTGGGACACAGCAAAGTCAGTACTCAGAGGCAAGTTTATAGCTCTGATTTCCTATAGCAACAAATTGGAGAGATCTGAAACCACCAATTTAATTAGACATCTGAGCCTCCTTGAAAAAGAGCAGCAAGATAAATCTCAGTAGAGTAGATGGAAAGAAATAATTGAAATTAAATCAGAACTAAATGAATTAGAATCCAAAAAAACCATAGAAAGAATCACAAAACAAAAAGTTGGTTCTTTGAAAAAATTGACAGACCCTTAGCAAACCTTAACAGAAAAAGAAGAGAACACACCCAAATAAATAAACTCAGAGATGAGAATGGAAACATCACCAGAGAAACAACCAAGATTCAGAACATTATAAGGGAATACACCTCACAACTATATGCTAATAAGTTTGAGAACTGGGCAGAAATGGAACTTTTCCTAGCAAATACTGAGATGCAGAAACTAAACCAATATAAGTTAAAGCTTCTTAAGGGGCCCATATCAAGCATTGAAATAGAAACAGCAATAAGAGCCCTCCCATCTAAGAAAAGCCCAGGAATAGATGGTTTACAGCGCCTTCAAAGCAGAGCTCACACCAATACTCCTCCAAATCTTCAATGAAATAACAGAAAGTTCACAACCCAACTCATTCTTTGAAGCCATCATAAACCTCATCCCAAAACCAGGCAGGGACTCATCAAAGAAAGAGAACTATAGACCCATTTCTTTGATGAACATTGATGTAAAACTTCTCAACAAAATTTGGGCCAATTGACTTCAACAATTCATCCAAAAAATCATACACCACGATCAAAGAGGATTCATTTCAGAGATGCAAAACTGGTTCAATATACGCAAATCAATTAATATAATTCATCACATCAACAGGAGCAAGGATAAGAACTACAATGTTATCTCAATAGATATAGAAAAAGCACTTGACAAGATCCAACACCCCTTGATGTGAAGGTTCTGGAAAAAACTAGGAATCCATGAAGCATTCCTCAATACAGTAAAGGCCATATAGGACAAACCTACAGCCAGTATTATACTTGATGGTGAAAAACTAAAGCCATTTCCTCTTAAATCAAGAATGAGACAAGGATGTTCACTCTCTACACTTCTCTTCAATCTAGTATTGGAATGCCTAGCTACAGCAATAAGACAAGATGCAAGCATTCGAGGCATCCAAATAGGGAAAGAAGAAGTAAAACTCTCCCTCTTTGCAGATGACATGATCTTGTATTTAAAGAATCCCACAGAATCCACGCCAAAATTACTCAAGCTGATTCAAGATTTTAGCAAAGTAGCAGGGTATAAAATTAACCCTCAAAATTCAATGGCTTAGCCGGGCGCTGGTGGCTCACGCCTGTAATCCTAGCTACTCAGGAGGCTGAGATCTGAGTATCGCGGTTCATAGCCAGCCCGGGCAGGAGAGACCGTGTGACTCCTATCTCCAATAAACCACCAGAAAACCGGAAGTGACGCTGTAGCTCAAGTGGTAGAGTGCTCGCCTTGAGCTGAATAGCTGAGGGACAGTGCCCAGGCCCAGAGTTCAAGCCCCACGGCCGACCAAAAAAAAAAAAAAAATCAATGGCTTTTCTTTATGCCAACAATGAGAAAGGTTTGGCTGAAATTAGGAAAGCAACTACATTCAGTGTAGCCCCACAAAAAGTAAAATACCTAGGAACTAACTTAACCAAAGAAGTGAAGGACCTCTATGATGAAGATTTAAAAATCTGAAAAAGGAAATCAAAACAGAATTTACAAAGTGGAAAAAACCTCCTATGCTCCTAGATTGGAACGATCAATATCGTGAAAATGGCAATACTTCCCAAGGCTATCTACAAATTTAATGTGATAGCTATAAATATTCCAACCTCTTTCTTCAAGGATATAGAAAAGGCAATCCAAAAATTCGTATGGAATAATAAAAGACCCTGAATAGCTGAAACGATCCTTTTCAGAAAGAACAGTGCTGGAGGAAGATGAAAACCGAATTCGAATTCAACTACAAAGCCATAGTAATCAAAACAGCTTGGTACTGGCATGAGAACAGACCTCAGGACCAATGGAATAGAATTGAAAACCCAGAAATGAACTTACAGACCTATAGTCATCTAATATTCGATAAGGGAGCTAAAAATGTAGAATAGAAGAAAGACACCCTCTTCAGTAAATGGTGCTGTCAGAATTGGTTAAATACTTGTAGAAAACTTAAGCTAAATCCTCATATATCACCCTGTACTAGATTCAACTGCAAATGGGTCAAAGACCTCTGAATCAAAGCAGACACCCTGAAAACTTTACGTGATGGAATAGGAGAAACACTAGGTCTCCTTGGCACAGGCCGAAATTTTCTTAATAGACACCCAGAAACACAACAAATCAAAGAAAGGTTGGACAAATGGGATTGGATGAAATTGCTGAGCTTCTGCATGACAAAGGACATAGCTAGCAAGATCAATTGAAAGCCCACAGATTGGGAGAAGATCTTCACTAGCCATACAATGGACAAGGGTCTCATATCTAAAATATACCTGGAACTCAAAAAATTAAATCCCCCAAAAACAAATCTTCAAAGAAACAACTGCTCAATAAATAAGTGGGCTAAAGACTTAAAGAGAAACTTCTCTGAAGAAGAATGAAGGATTGCCAAAAGACATATGAAGAAATGCTGAACCTCCCTAGACATAAAAAAAATGCAAATCAAAACAACATTGAGATACCACCTCACCCCAGTTAGAATGGCTATAATCAAGAACTCTAATAACAACAGAGGCTGGAGGGGATGTGGACAGAGGAAACCTTACTGAATTGTTGGTGGGAGTGAAAACTTGTTCAACCATTTTGGAAAGCAGTATGGAAGACTCCACATGGAGCTCCCCTAAGATTCAGCAATCCCAATTTCGGGCATTTACCCAAATGTTCACAAACAAGGCCACACTAGATTACCAGCACGACTATGTTTGTTGCAGCCTTATTTACCATAGCTAAGTTATGGAACGAACCCAGATGCCCCTCAGTAGATGAATGGATCAAGAAAATGTGGTATATATACACAATGGAATCGTATGCCTCCATCAGAAATAATGACATTGCCCCATTTCTTAGGAAATGGAAAGACTTGGAAAAAATTATATTAAGTGAAGTAAGCCAAGCCCAAAGGAACCTAGGTCCCATGGTTTTCATTGTTTGCAATAATTAGTATATGTCTGAGTCAAACAGAAAAGGTCAGATAAGTTGATGTTAGGGAAATGAACCTTAAGTTATGTATTCAAATGTTTTTTTGTTTCATGTGATTGTTTCTAACATATTTATAAAATGATTTCCTTATTGCTTTGTATGTTCCTTCCCATGGCGTAACAATAATCCCTGCTTTCACTGTATTTGATATCGCTATAATTTGTGGAGGTGAAGGGAAATAATCATTTAAATAGGGATACAGTTAGACCCATTGCAACAATGAGATATACATGTCATTAAGTCGAAAATGAACTTTACAACTTTGTTGGTGGGGGAAGGAGGATTGGATGGGGGGGAGAGGTGAGGATGGGAAGGGATGGGAAGGGGAAACCAAGGTGTAGGCTACGTTGCTTGATAAAAATGTACTCATTATCTTGCCCATGTAATTGTATCCCCTCTGTACAGTATTTTCACTATAATATATATATATATATGTATATATATATTCATTGTTAGAAAAAAGAAAAAGAATCCAAGGCTTGAAGGAAACTCTGTCCCTGACTTTTTTCAAGTGTGTACTTTATTCATATAAAAATTGTCTGTAAACGTCTTCTTGAAAGTATTACAAAAGGAAACAATGTGCCATTTGAAGGCCAGCATAGAATAAAAGGAAATAACGTTGTTTTAAAAGTGTTCTATTACAAGGAAACAAAGACTTGGAGGTTTTAAATTGTCTTATGCGTGAATATTTCACTACTGAGATGATTCTGTTGTTGCAGAAGTCATTTATTAATTCCTTTAGTCTTGTCCTAAATTCCCCAGCGCAATTTGTATTCCAAAAAAGCTGGATCCACTGAGTATGATCAGCAAATGGAGCCTGTTCTCAAACCAGTGCTTTAAGGATGGTCCCTAACAAATATGTGGGTTTCTTTTGCTTGTTGTTTGTGTAGTTTGTCCTTGTTCTGGAGCTTGAACGCAGAGGCTGGACCATGTCCCTGAACAAATGCCTTCCCTGGCCTACTTCCCCCAAAGCTAGTACTCTACTGCTTTAGCCAAAACTCCACTTCTGGCGTTTTTGGTGTTTAGTTACAGGTAAGAATGTGACAGACTTTCCTGTCTGGGTTGGCTTTGAACTGAGAAAGTAAGAAAGCCATGTGACATCAACTGTATAAAGATTTCTGTTTTGAACCAAGGAATACTAGACGAAGTTTATTAAAAAGCTAATATTTGACAATTTTTAAAAGAAAAGAATATGTCTAACAAAGAATTCATAACTTAAATAACTCCACAAATGTAGTTGCACTGAATCATTTTGGAAGCATTTTTTCAACTGCTTGGGAATACAACTATTTACTTCATAGATCCTTTTGGGGAAACTTAGTCATATTTGCCTGTTGTCACTGGCTTTGTACACAGATATGCTGTACATACTTCAAAGGGCCTTACATAAAGGAAGTCTTGAAATTCTCAACAATATTTAAATAATATTTAAATAAGATGCTCCCTATATTTATTTTCGCAATTGGGGATCATTATGTAAAACATTAATAAAGGATTTTTATATTTTTTTATTTTTCACACTAAAGCAAATACACTTTTCCTCCTTGCAAGCCTGATTTTGAAAGAGTCAGACACATACAATTATTTTATAGACAAAAGTTTACTGTTTTGGCTTAGGTGTTTTCCTGCCTTTGGGTGTTGCTCTCTATTATTTTGGCAACTATATAGAAAAACAAGAAAAATCCATTATGCTTTTGTTGAATTTTTCAAAGTCAAGCTGTCTTCAAACACAGTTTTCTACTCCCTTCTTCACTGCTAATTAAAGTTTAATTATTGCACTTTAAAAAACAAAAAACATACTTTAAGGTATATTCTCATTGAAACCAATGAAAACAGGCGTTTCTGCCACTGCTTTTTAAATTGTTTCCAAGTATTTTCCTTGGCAATTTTCATTATTGCCTTTGTTCCAGTCTTCTAATCAGGAATATAGTGTTACACAAAAAGATCTTCCTAAGATATAGGATGTTAGGCAGAAAAAATAGATATATAATTAAAGATTTTCATCTCTTATGAGACTGAAAAGCTCAGAAGACATTTTGCTATTACTGGCATGGTTCTTAAGCTAAGTGAAATGCATGTACATGTGACAGTTATTCCAAAAAATTATGGCTTATACTTTTCTGCTCCAATGAGATAAGTAACTTTACTGTCAATGAAATCTCTGACAAGATTGGAGGGCATATTGATTTTAGGGTAGAAAGGTTAATGTTAGAAAGCCAAGGGAGATTCCTAAAACAGCACTGCCTATCACTTGTCAGTTAATTATACTTATGGCACGTAAGTATATAAATACATAAATATGAATTGATTGAGAAATGTGTGACTTACACAATTGATTCAATGATTACCAAAACCAGAAAACACTTCTCCTCATTTATATAAACTATTATATCTAGTGAGGATTCAAAAATGTTTAGAATTATATTTTAACATTTATGCCAAAATATTGGTTTATTTTTAACACTTTATTTTTAAATTTTGTCGATTGTGGGGCTTGAAATCTGTGCCTGGATGTTGTCCCTCAGCTCTTGACCTCAAAGCTAGTGCTCTACCACTTGAGCCACTGCCAGTTTTCTGGTGGCTTATTGAAGATAATGTCAAGGAGCCGGTGCCAGTGGCTCACGGCTGTAATCCTAGCTACTCTGGAGGCTGAGATCTGAGGATTGCGGTTCAACACCAGCTGGGGCAGGAAATTCTGTAAGACACTTGTCTCCAATAAAACCAGCAGAAAACCGGAAGTGGTGCTGTGTCTCAAGTGGTAGAATGCTCAACTTGAGCTGTCAAGCATAGGGACAGTGCCCAAGCCCAGATTTCAAGCCCGATGATAAACCAAAATTAAAAAAAAAAACAACAAAAAGTCTCACGGACTTTACTGCCTAGGCTGGCTTTGAACCATGATTCTCAGCCATCAAACTCCTTAGTAACTAGGATTACAAGCATGAACCACTGGCACCTAGCTACATAATTATTTTTTACACATTTATGAAGTATGGAGTGGTAATCCCATTCATTTATAGGTTGTGTAATGATCAAGCTATATCATATCTATTAGTTTCTTTATGTAACATTTCTTTTTAGTTAGAGTGCTCGAAAAGTTATCTTCTGGCTGTGATGAAATAAATATTCTTAACTATAATCACTTTGGTTCTTTTGGTATACAATTAATATATTTATTTTTAGTATTGGAAGTTTGCTAATTAAACTCATAGAAAACATGAATTGTATGGTGAGAGAAGTTCATGGTTCCAATACTTGATTTAGGAAAACAATTATGCCTTTTGTTTTCAATTATATTTCTGTAGGAATGTGAACTATTCATTGATTTAAATGTTAAAGTTGATAACTGTTATATGATATCAAGTTGATTCCAACTTGTATTTGAAGATTGCACATTTAGCACAAATATGCTTCCACTTTCTTCTACCACATAACTAAAATAACAGTAAAGCAAAGCTTGCTGTTAGTGGCTCATGTGTAGAATCCTAGACACTCAGGAAGTTAAAACCTGAAGATTTTGGTTCAATGTCAGTCTAAACAGACAAAAATATGAAAACGTATCTCCAATTGTCCAGCAAGAAGAAGAACAGGATGTGGCTCAAAGGATAGAGTGTGTTCAGCCATGAGCAAAATGTACAAGGAAGACAATTAAACACTGAGTTCAAGCCCTAAAAATGGCATAGACACAGAAGACAACAATAAAAAGTACTATGAACATCAATTATGAAGACAAAATAGTAGAAAAGATCATGAGAAATATTGCATAAAGAGCTGGAAGACAGAAATCATTTGACAGAATGTTGATTCAGGAGAGGGAAAAATCACAGTCTCATTGGTACAATCACATTGTACTCATTTTTGTTGAAACCTGGCTACTGGGTAACACGGGAATGAGTAGATTGGATTACCTGACATAACAGGCATTGCTTGTGACTGACTATGCACCATCCCACTCTGAAAAAAATCTAAAATTGTGCTTGCTAATTTAAATAAAACCTCATATAAGATACAGTTTGGTCCACACAGACTGGAGTCCTTATTTTGAGGCTTCAGACTTATGTGAGGCTTTTGTTAATAACCAGTCCTTTTGTACCCAGTTTCCTTTGTGCACCTATACCTTACAAAGCTGACACCAAGCCAAGGCTTTGAACTAGACACAACAGCATTAATCTCTCCCTTTCTCCAGCTACAACTCTTTTCACATGCTATCTCTGTCTTAGTATTAGTTGTTTTCTTACTAATCCCTACCAGAAAACTCTTATATTCATCTAAACTCACTATAAGTATCCTAGTTCAATAAGGGATTAAAGGTTTACCATTGGCTGAGGCTCTCATCTGTAGGTTTGCTCCCTAATAAATCTGTGCTACAATATCACTCTTGTCTTCGTGTCTTTTGAGTCTGACAAATGATTGATTCGGTTTGATGTAATCCCATTTATCCAACCTTACTTTGGAAGTTTTGACCTGTCCCAAGGAGCCCTAGTGTTTCCTCTAACTCTTCCTTTAAAATTCTAAGGTATCTGGACTTACATTAGGGTCTTCAATCCATTTGGAATCGATTATGGTGCAGGAGGATATATAAGGATCTAACTTCAGGTTTTTGTGTGCACACAATTCCATCAGCACAAGTTTTTGAAGAATTTGTCTTTCTTCCATCCTGTGTTTCTGGCTCCCTTATCAAAGATTATGTGCCTATAGGAGTGGATTCATTTCTGGGTCTTCAATTCTGTTCTATTGATGGAAATCTGTGCTTCTATTGGAAAGAATGGCATTACCACATTCCTGAGGAAATTGACTACTCTGTAAACTGAAAAGCAAAATTCTATGTTTACAAGATAAAATTGAGGAAAATTTTGAACACATAAACTATAATATAGAGAGGAAAATGTGGGAGAGAAAAGATAAGATGAAAAGTAGAGTAGCTGTCAATTGAAGAACTCATAAACAATTATCAAAACTATACAAGAGAGCTGGGGTAAAGCTCAGTTGTAGGACTAGACTAATATATACAAAGCCATAGGTTCAATCTCCAAGAAGACCTAATAATAAGTTAATAAATAGTAATAATCAAATAATTACTTGAAATAAATGCTTTCATATGAGAGAGGTCTGAATCCTAAAACAGTAAACAAAATACCCTAAATTCTTGTATCCAATGACATGAAACTACAAGAATGAAGAGGAAATAGTTTTCCTTTTCTCGCCTTTCTTTTCCTTTCCTGTTTTCTTCTTTTCTTCTTTCCTTTGGCACTACTGGTGCTTGAAGTTGCTAAGGCTCTGACAACTTTAGATTATTTTTCAGATGAGGTATTCCTTTTTGGCCAAGCCTCCCTTGAGCAATAATCTCTTACCTATGGCTTCCACAAACGAGAGATAACAGGGAAATTACCCTATATCTTGCTTTCTTTTTTGTACTTTCTCACGACGTTTTTTGGTCTCTGCCTTCTAATTAGCATGGCGTAATTCAATTAAAACATGGACCCATACTATTTTTCATTGTAAACATTCAATATTGACTTCTGTTTTCTAGATATCATTAAATTCAATTGAGATTAGTATGGATATTTATGATGTTATAAGAAGAACATAGAGAAATCCCTTGAATAGGTTTTTTCAGTTTCTTTAAATATTTATAGTATGAGATTAAAAGTAGGACATTAATATTTCACAAGTATTATGCATACTTCATTTGTTTTAGTGATTTTGTGCACGCATTAAGTTCAATATAATTTTATCAACAATATATGAATAGTTACAGACACGTTTCTTTAACAAAAATAAATCTGTCTCATGCTTCCTTTTTATAATTAAACCCACTAATTCTCTTGGTCTCATCCCAAACCTGTTTCATCCTGGAAACCAAAACATTTTTTTTTCTCCGACTTCTAGATTATGAAATAAATAAGCTTTTAGGATTGCCCTCAAATCTATGGTAGATAATTCCCTGTTGGTTTATGCCTTAATATTGTATTGTATTCACTCGATTAGCCTTTTGGTTCTGTTATTAGAGAAAGTAGCACAATTCGTTTCCCATTGACCTGAAGAAACCTTGAATTGATTTCCATTTCTTTAACTAGAGGAAATATTGCTGCTATAATCCTCTGTGTTTTGGCCTTTGGGTGAATGTTTAAAATTTATTTTTATGAGACAAAGCCTGACGAGCTCAATTCCTGTGCTATACTCTAGGTGGTTGCATATTTCATATTCTAGGAACCTGTCAAAATATTTTCAGAAGTAGCTTTCCCATTTGAGATTCCTGCCAGCATCCAGTTTCTCTGTTTCTTGATAGCATTTAGTATGGGCAATATTGTATTATGTGCAGTAATTCTCATACATGTTTTATGATGGCATTTTTGTTTTAATGTGCATTTATTTGATGACTAATGATGCCTTTTTTGGGCTTATTTTTCACAAGATGTATTTTGCTAGTTTCTAATTGATGTTCTTTTTAACTTTAGTTTTTGAGAGTTCTATGTAGAGTATAATTTGAGGCATTCTTCAGGTATAGGATTTGCAAATATTTTATTCTTTTGGGTACACTTCATCAACATTATCTTCATCATCATTATCATAATAATTATCATCATCTGTTGGGTCTTCATCCATCCCACGAAAGACGGCCAGGGTCTGAGGAAATGTATGTGCGGCAGCTCACCCTTTACCCAGCCTCCCTCAGCCCGGGAAACAATCAGACCCAGCAGGGAGTCAAGTCAAGCAGGAAGAAACTCATTTATTAACACAGAGCAGCCTTTTTAAAGCAAAAAAGAGCAGGTGGCATGGCAAGGGAGGAAGAGGAACCAATCACTGTCAAAGTCACACCCTATCATGAACCTAAGCTTCCACAGGCTGGATATGCTCTGAACGAAAGCAAATTGTGCTCTGCCCACTCAACTCCCTCTCAACACCATCTTTGCTGCTCATGTGCCCTACAATCATCATCATCATCATCATCATCATCATCATCATCATATCATCATCATCATCATATCATCATCATCGTCATCATCATCACAATTATTAGTATTATTATTAGTTTTGTATGTTTATGTATGGTCCTGGGACATGAACACAGGGTACCTGAGATTAGTTTCAATTTGTTAATAATTTACCATTTCAGTCATGCCTCACTTGTGGCTTTTTTGCTGATTAAACAGACATAAGATTTTCAGGGACTTTATTTTGTGGGTTGCCATCAAACAGCAATACTCACATCACAGCCTACCAAGTAGTTAGGCTCAAATACATGAGTCCCCTGTTCCCAACTTCTATTCACTACTTGCATATGAGCTTTCACAGACTAAATTATTTTATACATTTTTGAGTTCTACTATATCGAGTTTTCCTTTCCTACAATTTTAATGCCAAATTTATGTATGTTTCATCTCCAAAATTGTCAAGGCATCTTCCTTTGTTATACATTTACATCACTCTTTTTGTTTTATATGCCACCTTCAAATCCTGCTTGAAGTTAATATTTGAATAAATTATTATTTTAAGTCAATGTTCACTTTTTAATTCTCCCCAATATTGTCTAACATATCACCACTTATTAAAGAGAATGTCACTCCACAATTGTTTGGTTTTACACTCTTATTAAATATTCCTTGATAATAATTAAGTGGCTCTAATCTGGTGTCCTACAGACACATTGAGCTGTATAATCTTTCCTCTACAAATATAACAATTTTACACTAACATAGCTTTAATATTAGACAGAGAAATATACTCCAGTTTATTTTCCTTTGTCAATGAGTCAAAGAGTGATGGTCAGGTGTTTTTAGAAATTTTCATAAACTTATAAATAAAACTGTGAAGCTGGGCACTGTTAGCTCACGCTTATTATACTAGCTGGATAGGAGGCTGAGATCTGAGGATTGCGGTTCAAGGCAGCTGAAACATGAATGTCTGTGAGACTCTTATCCTCAATTAACCACCAGAAAACAAGAAGTGGCACAGTTGCTCAAAGGGTAGAGCACTCACTTTGAGCTGAAGAGCTGAGGAACAGTGCCCAGGACTAGATTTCAAGCCCCATGTATGACCCCAAAAAAGGGGTGTGGGAACAATTAATATCTATGCTCAATTGTATCCTCCAATCCATAAAAAGTATATGTCTCCATTTACTTAGATTTTTGCTTTTATATTCAGCATTGCATAATTTTCATTGAGGGAAAGTCAACAACACTTTAATACATTTTGACGATATGTGGAGATGGAACAAAAAAATTCACAGAAAACAGATGAAAAATAAGGGGCAATGGGAATGGAGAAAGACAGAAATGGGTTAATCAAGCCCTTGATCAATATGTGAGTGTGTAAAATATTTCAATAAGGTTTCTTTGTACAATTAATATACACCAATTAATAAATATCTTCCAAAGGCATTGATATTCAAGTATGTCATAAAGGATAAATACAGATTTTTGTGGTGAAATGAAAGATAGAAAATACATACTTATATTAATACTTATAGTAATAATAAACTAAGAAATTTGGTCAACATTTTGAGGGCTCATGGCTCATTAGAATAGAAGGCCCTTTGTATCTAACATAAGACTAAAATATTAGACTTCAGCCTATCTTTAAGACTGCTTAATGCTCTTGCCTTTTGAGTAAGTATTCTCTTTATTGTTGTTGTTGTTGCTGGTGGTGGTCGTGGGCCTTGAACTCTGGGCCTGGGCACTGTCCCTCATCTATTCAGCTCAAGGCTAGATCTCTACCACTTGAGCCATAGCTCCACTTCTGGTTTTCTGTAGGTTTATTGGAGATAAGAGTCTCATGGACTTTTTCTGCCCAGGCTGGCTTTGAACCACGATCCTCATTTCAGCTTCCTGAGTAGCTACAATTATAAAATGAGCCACCAGCACTGGGCTGGAATCAGTATTCTTAGTACAAAGAAAAAATACAAGTGATTTGGAACCAAGTTGTAGAAAGCTGCTTTTTTGGCTTCCAACGAGAGCTAATTGGTATCTTATGAGTAGATAGATTTAGGAAAAATTGAACATATAAGTCCACATGGAAGGCTACAAAACATTTTAGTGAAGATCCAAAAATAATAAGGACATGAATTGCAATAACTACCTTGGTAATAAGGGACATGTTTGGAAGTTCAGTCTCTATAGTTACTTTTGTAAATGTACAATGTCATTTTATTCATTTTTGTTGTTGTTGTTTCCTTAGTATGTTCTTTCCCCTTTGGAATATCTCCTGTTGTCACTGTACTCGATTTTGATACCCTGCATCTTGTATATATATGTCTAATCTGGGGATGGTAAAGGGAATTACAAAACGCTGAAACAAGGACACAGGATGACCCATTGCAACACAGATACCAATAAGACTATATTGGAAATCAACCTTATCATTTCATGCTGCGAAGAATGGGGAGAAAGGAATATGGGAGCTGGGGGAGGGAGGGGATAGTGGGACAACAACAAGGAAGGAAAGGGGTAATAATGGTCAACAAGTAATGTATTCATTGCCTTACTCATGTAACTGTAACCCCTCCATACAACATTTTAACAATAAAAATACAATAAAGTAAAAACAATAAAGGACATATTTGGCAAATAAATTAAAATGCTAACTTACAGACAAATGAAAATAATAATAAACATGTATGTACACATCTGTATATTCATATAAATGTATACATATATAAGTATTTGTGTATGTACACATATAAGTATGAATATATGCATATGCACATAGTGTGTATACATATACATTTATTTAAAGAGACTTGAATAAGAAATATATTAATGCCTATGAAAAACTTTAACCATCCTGCCTATGAAAAGCTTTAACTACCCTGAATATGATGTCAAAAAATGAAAAGTATTTTTACATATCTTTATAATAATATACCAAAATCCAAAAATATTTTCCACAGTGCAGGTTCAGATTTAACAACTAAACAAATATCTAAATGTTAATTTATTAAATTGAGCCTCTAGAATTCAAATAATAAATTTATTTTATTCTTAGATATATTATATCTATGCTGAATTTGTGTGTCTCAAGCTTGTAATCCTTGCTACTCAGGAAGCTGTGGTCCAAAGCCAGCTTTGCCAAGAAAGTTTGTGAGACACATCTCAATTAATCACACACACACACACACACACACACACACACACACACACACACACAGAGAAACCAGAAGTGGAGTTGTGGATCAAACTTAAGGACACTATCCTTGAGTGAAAAAAAGGAAAGTATAGGCCTTGTGTTCAAATCACAAGAATAACACACACCCACATGCACACACATGCACATTATGTCTAAATTCTTAATTCTTATTTTAGTTTGAAGAAATAAGCAATATCATGAATAGTAATATTTCTTTCATATCCTGCAACTTTTATGAAGTGGTTTGTAGTACAATTTGCTTTAAGATATAACATAGGTCATTAAAATTAATATTAATCTAGTTAATATTTATAATTACTCATAACACATTGGTATTTTATGTATACACTTAAGACATATTATGAGTAAAAGAAAGAAAGGAAGAATAGAAGAAAAGAAAGAAAGAGAGAAAGAAAGAAAGAAAGGAGGAAAGAAGGAAAGAAAAAAGAAGAGAGCAAAAGATAGAGGTAGGGATGGAGGGAAGAAGGGAGGAAGGAAAGACTGAAGGAAGGAAGGAAGAAAGGAAGAAAGGAAGGAAGGAAGGAAGAAAGGAAGGAAGAAAGGAAGGAAGGAAGGAAGGAAGGAAGGAAGGAAGGAAGGAAGGAAGGAAGGAAGGGACAAAAACAATATAATTTACAAAATCTGTTATTTAGCCCAACATAAACTTCATGTAAGTTAACCCTTTTGTAAACGCAAGGTTACAATTGCCACTTCTCTACAAGTTCTCCATGCATGAATGAAACCAACAAAGGAAGGATCAGAAATAACCAGATGAATCTGTTTGCATCTCTAGTAAATATGTTCACAAATCTTTTTCTCATTTTATATACATCATCAAATAACTATTTGCGTTGTTATAAATATTCTAAAAATTGATGTAACCAAAGTATGTCACTTTAGTATTTAGTATGTCACACTAGTATTTATAATGCTATTAATATTACAGTCTTCATATTATATTAATTATAACAATTATATATTTTATCAGAGAAAATAGCATACTCTGATTTGGTGTCTGTGGGAGACTTAATAGCAGACAGCAATTAAAATCTAAGGAGATCTGTATTTCTGAAAGCAGTTAACTCATTGGAGGTTGTTCAAATACATCAGAAGGGCCTTAGAAAGGCTGAACATGTTTACATGATTACCTATGATGTGATTCAAGAGCCACAAAACAATCATACTTCACTTTGTCATCACTACAATTATTCCCATTGTAAGAATCATTCACATAAATTACACGATATGGGTTTGTCCTAAAGTTATTATTTTCTATGAAATAATATAGAAATGATACACTACACTGAGTTAAAGAAAAAGTTGCATAATATATTGGACACTGTAACTCTTTCCAATTACACGCATTGAAATTCTATTCCCCTGTCTGGTAACATTAGAATCTGACTTTCAGAGATAACCCTGCAATAATGATCCTGATGAAAGAAGCCCAATATAACTAGTCAGCAAACAGATTATAATGAACCAGAAAGTAGACCCCCATAAGACAAAGATTTGCTTTGAATAACCATTTTTATAATTAATGTTCAAGCTTCTAGAGTATGGGAAATATAGTCCTGATGTTTTTAATCCACTTACTTTGAAGTATTTTCTTATAACATCCCAACAGAGAACAAAAAGCAAATTAGTATTGATTTAAATTTCAAACTTTTGAAAAAACTATTCATAATGTTTTATTATTTGAACTTTATTCTCCAAACCTCCAGGTTACAAATATTATTAAATGGGAATTGAATTGAGGTTCATTGTTCTATTCAACTATCATAATTAACATTTGGAATATTTTTATTATCTTTAAGTATTTGTACAAAGGAGTTGCCATTCACTGAAACAGTTTATGAATACAGTTTCAACTCTTTCAACATTCTCATCCACCCCTCCCAATAAACCCAGTCCTTACTTATCTCAATATTATGTTATGTATGGAATTACTTGCCATTTAACAAAACATTTTATGTATACAATACACTTGGAATTGTGTTACCACTTCAACATCTTCATCCCCATTTCACACTACCCATTGTTTTGTATATTTCAATTCTGGGAAGTATGCAATGGATTCTTGCCTGTATTCTATCCTTTTCAATTTCCTACCCCTCCCACCTTGCCCCCCACTGTCCTCTCTTGTAGTACACATTTACTGGTATTTATTTTGTTGGGTTTTGACTTAATGTTTTAAGAGAACTATACTATTTTCTCTTTCCATGGACTCTGATACTTCAGATAATACATTTACCTCCTAGCATATCAGCCACTATGTTTACTTTTACATTTAAAGGCACCTTCTGACTACCAAACATAAGGAAAGTCATACAACCTAATTTTCTCTGGGTCCAGTTAATTTCACTTAATATGATTATTTCTAAGTCTGTCATTTTCCTTAAGAATGGTGCAATAGGGGCTGGGAAGGTGGCTCAGTGGTAGAGCGCTTGCCTTGCATGCGTGAGGCCCTGGGTTCGATTTCTCAGCACCACATAAGCAAAAAGTAAAAAGCCAGAAGTGGCACTGTGGCTCAAGTTGTAGAGCGCTAGCCTTGAGCTGAAGAGCTGAGGGACAGCGCCGGGGCCCCAGACCTCAGGCCCCAAGACTGGACCGCCCCCCCCCCCAAAATAATGGTGCAATATTATTTTTTCTGATTGATGAATAAAATTTGATTATGTATGTATATATACACACATACTTGTAAATAGGGATCAATTCTTGATCCCTTTTTGCAGTGAGAGGCATCTGGGCTGATTCCATATGTTGGCTACAGAAAATAATGCAACAAGGAACACGATTGTGCTAGCACCTTCAGTGTGGTCTTCTGCTCTACTGGATAAATGCCAATAAGTGGAGTTGGTGGATCATAGGGAGCTCTCTATTCAGTTTTGTGAGCAACCTCCATAGTGTTTTCCAAAGTCGTTGAACAAGATTACATTTCCACCAACAATGTAATAGAGTTTCCTTTGGACAACTTCCCTATCAGTATCTGTAATTGTTCGTTTTTTCATAATGGCATTGTAACAGGGATGAGAAGAATCTCAGTGTTGTTTGGATTTGCATTTCTTTCATGGAGAAAGATATGTCTATTTGTCATTGTCACTTTTCTTCTATGAAGTTCTCCTTAAGTCATTATCCCATACATTAATTGGGCTCTTGTTTATTTGAGGGTTTATTTGATCTGTAAATATGGGTTAGTTATGTAAACCCTTGTCTAATGCTTAGTTAGTAAAAATCTTCTTCCATTCTGTTCTCTTTCTATATACCCTGCTAACTTTTTCCTTTGCCATGAAGAAACTCTTCAGTATGATGCAACTCTATTCACCCAGAAAAAATGATATTACACCATTCATAAGGAAATGGAAAGACTTGGAACAAACCTATATTAAGTGAAGCAAATCAGACTCAAAGCAATATAGGTTGCCCAATTTCCCTCATTTGTTGTATTAGAATGTGCCTCTAATTCTACAACTTAAAACACCTGGATGTTAAAAGAGAAAACATTACACTTGGACATGATAAATTACATGGGATTCTAAACATTTATACAGTGAGATCAAAGGAGGATGCCCTTTGGAGAGGATCAAAAAGGCTCAATAGCTATATAAATATTATCATATCAAATAATGTTCATCAAATTGATCTCCAAGAAATGATAATGATAGTTTTTTTTTTTATTTTGCTTTTTCCTTCTGAATTCGGATGCTGTTTGTTTTGTTTTAATTTCTGCACCTTTGGTCTTATATGTAAGTTTGGAAAGGGCAAGGGGAAACAAAGAAATGGTGCGACAAAGGGGGAACAAATGTAACAATGCCACTCAATAGACACTACCTTGTAAATGAACTATACAACTTATGGGGGAGGGAGATTGAAAGGGAAAAACTGGGAGAACATGAGGGAAGAGGTGACATTGTTGAAAAAGGAATGTGCTCATTATCTGACTTATGTAATTGGACCCTTCTGTACATCATCTTTACAAATTAAAATTGGACCTCATAAACAGGCCAGAGTAGTTATATTAATATTAGATAAGATTGGCTTTAATGTATTCCTTCCCTTACACATGTAACTAATCTCTCTTTAACTCATCCTAACAACAAAATAATTTTTTTTAAATAATGAAATATAAAACCTGACAGGAAATAGAAAAACACTGAAAAAATTTAGGTTCAAAATGCAAGTAAATTTTAGACTTACACTCTGAGCAAGAGTTAGGATAAATGTGAAAAAGAGGCTTGCTAACATGCTGATTCGGTTATATGTAGGCTTAGGCAAAGTGATCTAGTTAGAGCTGGGGTTAGGATGGGGAAAAGATGCAAGATATTGTGTAAAACTGCCACATATTTTAAGAAGAATGAATCATAGTTAGAATGAATGAAAACGAATGTCTGTGTTACTTTAAAGATTCAGATATAATTTGGTTTAAAGAGTGAGATACTTTTTTGTTCTGGTTAGGGTTAGGGAAGGATAAGCTTTAGGGTAAATTTAAATTTTCCACTAAGAAATAGAAGCAAAAAATATGCGATTGAATAAAATCTAAATAATTTTCCTTACATTAACCAGTTGGTGTTAAATCAGTCTGTGTTTAGGATTAGGTTTCTGGTTAACTGGGGTTGAGGATAAAGTAAAGAAATGGGTTAAACTTGTGGCTCATGCCTATTTTCCTAGCTACTCAGGAAGCTGATTTCTGAGGATCACAGTTCAAAGCTAGCCCAGGCAGGAAAGTCTGTGAGACTTTTATCTCTAATTAAACACCAGAAAACCCAAAAGTGGTGCTCTGGCTCAAGCGGTTCAGCTCACACATTGAGCTAAAGAACTCAGGGATCGTGCCCAGGCCCAGAGATCAAGCCCCACGCCAGACAAAAGAAAAAAAAGAAATGTGTTAAATGTTAAGTAAAGCTGAATGTTATTTAGGTTCTAGGAATTCAGGAAAAGAAGGGATAATGGAAGTACAATGTATTTCATAATATCAGGATTTGAGATCAATGGGTATAATGATTCCTGTTATGGAACAAGATACATTCAGAATTAAGAGTGAGAAAATCTATAGGGTTTAAGAATACCTGCAATTTATTTCAAGAATTGTAAGTGGAATTTCAGCTAGGATTGCACAAAACGAGCATTTTTCATAAATTTTTGAATTGGGATACTTTTAGTGTCAAGGTTATGGTTAGGATTCCAGCCATGGTTAGGGTTAGAGTGAAGGAGAAAAAATGAGGCTCAAATTCAAAATAAATTTTAATATAATCCTTGTGCGAATTACAATGAATGTGAACTAGAGTATTGCTATTAATATTAGATTCTACTTAAAATTACGCTTATGGTTATTCTCAATGTTCCAGTTAAGATTATATTTAGGTTAGAAAATGACTCAGATATTGGAAAAAATTGAAACCTATGTTTGGAATGTTTATTTGAATCACGTTAGGATGAGTGAAAACTAATGAACTTGTGTTAGTGTCATATAATTTGGATTAAGACCAGGGTCAGTATTTTGTTCTGATTATGATTACTGTTATGAATAAGAAAGTTTTTATTATAAAATTGAGTTTTCACTAACAAGTAGAATAAAAAATATGACACTGAACAGTAACTAGAGCATTATCATTATATTTATTTCTCAGTGATCCTTCTTGTAATGATTAATGAGCTTTTTCCAGCAAGGTTTAGGTTGAGAACGTTAAGTAATGGACTAGGTGGTAAGTAAATCTGAAACTGTTTTAGGGTACAGGGGTTCAGAAAAAGGTAGGATCAATGGAAACTACAGTATTTTTCCTGATAAGATAATTTGAGGACAATTAATAAAATTGTTTATGTTAGGGAACAAGATAACTTCAGAGATAGAGTCAGGAAATTTTGGGGAATTATGGCAAACTGTATTCATTTCCAGAGTCCAAACTGGAGTATTCATTAGAATGATTAAAAACTAGATTCTTTTTCTTAAACATTAGAATTGGACTATAATTAGGGTGAAAGTTAGGTCTCAGTTCCAGCTGGGATTCGTGTTAGCATTAAGGAAAACTTCATTTTCAACATAATGTCTTGTGAGTATCATTGTTGAAATGGTTCATCCTATGTTGAACCTAAATTTTCTATTTCTCTAATCCTAATTCTAATTCTTTTTGGGATCCTAACCCTAACCATAAAACCATAATAATAATAATAGCTCAATTCAAAAGTTAAAAAAGTAATCAATTTTTATTCATCCTATTAATCCACTGTACATATTGAGTTAAGCTGCAATTTAGCTTAACTTTTCCAAATTAGTTTACATGTGCATATATAAAGATGTAATTTTATGTGAAAAACAGAAAATCTTTGGAGGTAGGAGTAATGAAAAGGAAATAGAGGAGTATAATCAAATACTTTAAATATATTATGAAATCGCCACTTCTGACAATTAATAACCATTAACAAAATAACTAAAAATTAATAAAAAGTACACTGCCTTCTAGTGTTCTTTAAGAGAACCATGACATGTCTTGTGAAATACTTACGTTAGATAAACTTTGTTCATGCATAATTCATATTGTTATTGGCCAATTATTTAACTTAATGAATAAAAATAAATCAAATAATATTCCATGACAAAAAATATAAAACAGTTACTTAGTAATTGTTTGAGAAATAGTTATAATCATGCATTTTAAGAAACTGAATTTCTATTTCCCTACAAAGGAATGAATTAGGTTTACTAATCTAGTATTTGTAGTAAGTTTAGAGAACATAATTGGCATGAAAATCTTCTAACAGTACATCTTCTCTTGAATGAGTGATATTTTAAACATTGTCTTTTATTCAAATGAATACTTAGGTTTACATTTCAGAATAAATGCTATTTTAACTCCCTTCAGAACAAGTACATGCTCTGCAATTAAATGTACTAGCATATTCAGATATTTAAAAGCTAAATTTTCAGTTATATATGTAGCTTTACGTATTTAGAATGACATGATTTTTTATTCATAAATGTTTAACCTCAGATTTTTGCTTCACCAATATAAATGGTCTCAAGAGGTTGTAGTGAAGGCTCCAGTAACCAGATTGGTCAAAATCATTTCCTGAATTCTAAATTTTAAATCTAATAATTTTTAGGCTTTAATAATATCATTTATTGTCTCTTCAGAGCAATTAACCTAAAATAAATACTATTTTTAAGCATTTCACTCACATTGTAAATAGTATTAACATAGGTCAAAAAGAGACTAATTATTTAAGATTCAACATATTTGGTGATCTTAGTGTGAAGAATGTAGAGTAGAGAATTTTATATTCAATAAATATTTTTGTTTATATTAAATCAAATATCTGGATTTCTAATTTGGAGGTTAATCACATGGAAACAGGAAAACAATAAAGGAGTAATTACTTTGGGATCATTTTTCTTCTTAAAATTATGAAGCAAAAATATCTCTAAGAATATATTTTTCAATAAAATGTTTCAACTCTTAGTAAAGTGCATTATACTTTAATATAAAGTTTTTCTCAAAATAGAAATTCTGCAACTAATCTAATGTATGTGTTCATGCACAAAATTCTGTGACTTCTAGTCTTGTTATGTGATTTTATTTATATTTTTTAGTTGTGACATGATCCCTATTTACATTTATTACAAACATCTGTAATTATACAAATCATCTCTGTACACACTAATTTATGTAAGATAATATACAAACAAAATTATCTTTTTTCCTGTATCCAACCAGGAAGGATGATGTGCTGAAGTATATTAAATGAAAGTACTCTAATGAAGAGTCTTTATGGAATGAAAATTTGCAACATGTGGATGTTCTACTTGGCTGAACAGGAATTCTTGTTTCTACAGTGCTTTCTTACCTTTTAATCCCACAAGGAAAGCTACAAAAATTGAAGTTCATATGAAGGAATTGCATTCCTAAATGATGTGGCAACCCTGCTCAAAAGTTTTATGTTCTATATTTTTAAGCATATTAGTAATTCAGCTGTGAGTACATTGCATGAGACTCCTGAATTCACAGCTATTGCGGTGTAATAATCAGAAGAGAGGAAAAAGATTATATTAACCTCCAATTCCTCCCTTTGACCTTCAATATACCAATTAATTGTCAAAATAATCATGTAAGATGTTAGTTCATTTTTCCCTTTCTAATTAGAGATTAAGCAAGTGCTTTTAGCAGTTAAAAGTGGATTGTGTTACAGATACAAAATCTTCTTCTATAGGCTCATAAATTGAAAACTTGTCTTCCTATATTGAAAGCACAATTAACATTTACATTTTTCCAGTTATTTTGCTTACCTATGAGTTCTGATCATAAATCCTCTTATGAATTTTTATAGTATCTTTGAATAAATCACACGATTTGCATGTACTTATCATCTTAAGGACAGGCAGTCTACCTTTATATTTTTCATTCTATGTGACAAACCCTTATTTTTTGTTTCCCTATATGCTGAAAAAAATGTATCCATGGAAACAAGATATTGACAGCAAATCTGAGTGTAATTTTCATTTTTCAAATTTCAAATATAATATAAACTTTGTTTTGACTAGTCATTTTTTAACAATGAGTGATATTCATGAACACTAACATTTCGGTGCTTTTAAGTAAATTGAGACTTGATGTAGTATGGTAGTTCTAGTGTGTAGTTGATTTAATCATTAGATTATTCATGTATAAACATGTGCATTGCACTTTTTTATTTTTTTAATCTTTTTTTGGAGGGTTCCGGTCATGGGGCCTGAAATCTGGGCCTGGGCGCTGTCCCTCAGCTCCTCAGTTCAAGGTTAGCGCTCTACCACTTGAGCCACAGGCCCACTTCTGGCTTTTTTTTCTGCTTATGTGGTCCTGAGGAATCGATCCCAGGGCCTCATGCATGCAAGGCAAGTGCTCTACCCCTGAGCCACCTTCCCAGCCTCGACTTTTGTATTTTCATATATAAAATAGTCCCCAAGGTTTTACTTTAAAGTATAATGGGGGAGGGTTGTCTTCATGTTAAAAACTTTATATATATTTCAATTAAAGTATTAGAATGGATTTATTGATTAAAACATAGAAAAGTGTAAATAGTCAGGTTTCTTGCTTGAGACTGCATAAATTTCATATGAATGCAGCTCAAGATGAGACTGAGAGATAAATTCATATTCATATCACTGAGATTTACATCACAATATAGGAAATATAGGTATTTTAAGGAATTGGTCATTCAAAGCCCTTGATATATAATGGAGGAAGAATTGAATTGAAAATAGCAGAGGATAACAAATCAATATGCAGGGATTATGATTTTATAATACTAATATGAAAGAACTGAAGCTTTAGTCTTCTGAAAAAGAAAGTTTAGCTTGTAAATTCAATATAAGGCATCAGCTGTGATGAGTCTAATATCTTTCCTCCAAGATATCCAAGAGTACTATACTCATCCTCTAAAAAGTAAATAAGTAATTATTTTAATAAGCTTTGCTTAATATTAATTTACTTGAAGCAAAAAGGTTAAAATGTCTTCTCTTTCTTTCAGTGTAATAATATACATTTCATATTATTACTGTCTCTTCATACAAGCCTGAAATCACTATTTCAAAGTAACATAAACAGAAAAACAAAAATAACCGGCAGTGAACAGACAAAATATTACCTCCTCTGGGACACAAGAACACAGGCAATACGCAGGAAAATTTATAGCTTTGAGTATATACATTAACAAATTAGAACAATCTTAAATCAGCACTAATAATGCACCACTAGGTCCTTGAAAAACAGGAACAAGCCAATTCAAAAACTGGTAGATAGAAATCATACAAATTAGATTAAAGAAATAAATGAATTAGAGTCTCAGAAAAACATACAATCATAATTGACCGATGTGTTAAATAGTTCACTTTCATCAATGTTCAAGGAACTCCACTGCTTCATTTTTTCACCCTTTCCCTAAAGCTCTGTGCCCACTCCCACCTTCCTGAAGATGTAGAATGAATATACCATGCATAAGGTAAAGAAGACAGAATCATCACAAACTATAAATAACAACAACATACACTAAACAAAAAACAGAGTCTTCTGTTTCCATACCTCATAGCTTGTTTCAGGATGTTTATCATGTTATATAAAGGTAATTGTTTTTATAATAAAGTCAATTCAGGGATTAAGGTGTGATAAACATAATTTTCTTTCTATTTAATAATGCTTTTATTTTACATTAATGTTGTAAGTAACACAATTCAAATCCTAGTGAAATTTGGAGGTTCAGATTTACAGTTAAATATTCAAAAGTTCTAATAGTTCCATTTTGGCAACCAAACTGAAAAACAGGCATGTTTTACCCTCAGGAATGTCATTATTTCATATGCAAATTTCATATGTAATTTTACCTATGTTTTCTCTTATATGAAAACATATCTGCTAATCAGAGAAATACGAAAAGACTTTTAATTATGATATGAAAAGTGCATCGACATGAATGAATGAAATCAGGGAGTAGATGGCCCAGAGCTGGGTGGTTCTGTTAAATATTCTCACGATTTTGAATGATCTGGTGGTTTTGTATGTGTGGAATTATGAATGTATTTTATGTCTGGACAAGAAAGTTTGATTAAAAGATCATTGTCTGATACCCAATATCTGTAATCTAACCTGAGTCAGAGTGGTAAGTATGTGTGTGTGTGTGTGTGTGTGAGAGAGAGAGAGAGAGAGTGTGTGTGTATGTGTGTGGGTGTGGGTGTCTCTCTGCCTACCTGCAAGTCTGGATTTAGAAGGAAGTATCTTATTTCTCTGAGGGTATATACTTAATTCTATTAGGTATACTCCATTAATGACAGTAGATAAAGTTAATGAACATTTTGTGCCATATATTTATGTTCCTATGATTGCACGAACAAACTAAAAATTATGTTTGGGGTATGAGTTTGTAAAAGGTCAGCTGAAAGTATAAACATTTGTAATCTTGAGAAAGATATCAATGGCAGTCATTTCAGTGTAGATAAATTTTGACAACACTTGCAGTGATAGGTAATCCTATATCAAAATTCAATATTTATTGATTTTCCATAGCTACACTATCCTATAAATTTGTAGGAAAACAAGTTAAATTATAGAATCATAAAAGTAATGTGATTATTTATTGCAAACAGTTTTACAGTTAGGTCATGATTGTAAGCACTAGGATCAACAGAAATAAAAACACAATATACAACATGGAGTGAGATATTTTATAATGAAGCATATTTTAATATACTCTACATTGTTAGAAAGACTAGAACGTTGAGTTAGCTTTATAACCTACCATAATAAGTGATATTGTCCATTTATTAAGCAGAAAGGCTTACTCAGATTTACAAGATTGAATGTGTCAGTGTATGTTCAACTGGTTTTATTGCTTTGGGGGCCAGTGACAAGACAATGTCAAGGAGGGGAGTATGTCAAAGAGAAATGTTTTTTGCCTAGAATGATTAAAAGATAAAAGAAGAAAGAAAATGAGTCTTTGTCTCATGAGTTTCACTCTGAAGAACTTAATCTCCAGAAGAACTATTCAGGTATGCTCCACAGTCTGGGAAATTGGAATGTCATTTTTCTTTAACACATAGGTCTTTATGGGGCATTCTAAAATCAAATGGCAACATCTTCACCAATGATAACTTGTCCAGGGGTGGAAGCCACTAGATAATTCTATAAATTCTAATCAGATCTCAGCAGACTAAATATTTTATGGAATTCCCATTAAAATAGTTTCTTTCAGATTGACTGGGTCTTCATAATGTGTATCTGTTTATATGTGTGTGTTTGAATAAACTAATAAAACAATGTGGCAGATAAAAGTATTAGTATGGTCTTTTTTTTTCTTCTCATACTATGAAAGCCTGTCACAATTCCCAATCAAATCCCATCCAAGATTCAAACAATAATGCTGTCCCAAAATTTCTTTATGTTAACCTAAGTACATCCATCTCATTTCAGATGGCCATGGTATAGGAAAATTTTAAGCCTTCCAATTACGTTGTCACCAAGGAAACAACGTACAGTATTTCTTTTAAAAAAACCTAGAATGTAGAATATTTTATCCATAAAATTGAAGGAGTATACATTATAGGATTTAATTTAAATATTTAGTCACATAAATGGATATTCTTTATCCCCAACTCAGAGCCCTTTTAAACTACATCATTGCACAACTCATCTATTACCATCTTCCATGAAGACAGTCCTTGCTGTAAACAAACCAGATGTGGTGAACAAATTAACATGTACACCATTGTTACATGCTGATGTTCTAAAGCCTGGAAGTGAAAGAGCATTTAATGCATGTGTACAGCTCGTTCTAAGGATTATGGAAAGTGATTACTTTGCACCATAAAGAGAAAAATCCACAGATGTTTTAAGTTGTTTTTTGTTGTTGGCATTTGTGAGATATATTTTGGAAAGCACAATGAATGAAAGCATGCTATTTTGTAAAACTTTGCTGGCTGACACATTTACTGAAATATTTCATATGAGAAGACAGACAATAGGGTGGATAGGATGTGGTATGCAGCTTTAAATACAGACAAGCAAAACAGAGAATGGAAATTTTTTTTTCCTTAACAAATGCTTTCTGGTTATATTGTGCTATAAACTATAATGATGAAATAAACATTTCTTTGGAAAAGTAAGGAGAAAACATTGTCACCTGTTGATTTTCTTTTTAAAGTGAATCTTAAATGTCAAGTTCAAAGAAATTTAAAAGCCTTAATAAAATATTATCGAGTATTACTTTCATTTTTGATGAATAGTTAAAACAAACTGACAGACTGTTAGTCCATTAAGATTTATAAGTTTCCTGCTATACATTTCCTATTGTTCCTCTTTTTGGGGGTGATATATTTTTTTTTAGAATGGCTACATGGTCTTAACCATTACCCTCAAAATGTATGCTGTCATAGAATCAGAGAGGTTTTGGGGTTTTTTGTTGTTTTGTATGGTTTATTTGGTCAGTCTTGGAGCTTGAACTCTGGGCCTCAGTGCTGGTCCTACAATTCAGCTCAAGATGAGCGCTCTACCGCTTGAGCCACAGCACCGCTTCTGTCTTCTAGTGGCTTATTGGAGATAAAAGTCTCACAGACTTTCCTGCCGGGGCTGTCTTTGAACTGAGATCCTCATATCTCAGCCTCCTGAGTAGCTAGGATTACAAGCATGAGCCACCAGTGCCCAGCCAGAGAGTTTTATTTTATTAAATTAAGACAATAGTAGTCTCATTTTATGCCAACACAAAATATAAACACCAATGAAGTTTTTCCCTAAAAAAAAAAAAAAAAACACTTATAAAAAAATCATGAGGGGGGAACAAGATGGCGACGGGGCAGTAGGGAAACGCCACAGCTCTCTCCAACCAAAAAGAGAGTTCGAATTCCAACGCTTAATCTCCCCAAGAGACCGACAACAACAAAAAGACGAATACTCAGAGAAAAACCAGATGTGGAAAATAACAAAAAAAGAAAGAGAGGAAAAGAAGAATTTCAGAACAGACAAGAGCGAAGACCCCTCCCCCAACCTTTACTGGCCGTGCGGCAGTGTGCCAAGCCACCGGCCAGCCGGCCCGGCGCGGTCTGCCGGAGCCCAGAGACACAGGGGGCCGCTTGCAGATCACCAGGTACCGGATTGCAGAACAACGGATCGCCAGGAACAGAGAAACCTACCAGCCTGGAGTCTCCACGAGGATCCCACCCCCACCCCTCACTCTCCACCAGAGTGGAGAGGCTCCATCCCGCCAAAGCCGCCCTGCACCAGCAGCACAACAAAGGGACCTGTCGGCAGACCACCCGCCCAATCGCGATCGCAACGACCCGGCGCGGGCCGCCCAACCCAGCCCGCAACCACCCCAACTGAACTCGGATTGCAACAACAACTGACGACCTACACCACACAGAAACAACCAGCTCCAGGGTGAGTACTCCACAGGGGACAGTGTAACCCTCAAGGGAGACCAGAGCTGGAGGGAATCCCCAGACCCTGACCTAGACTCCCTACCCCAATACCAGGACCACAGGACCCACTAAAACTGGGAACTGTTTGAGAGCTCCACCAGCCGGTGGAGCACACTCTGCTGGCCAGGCCAGAGCAAGAGTGCCCCTGGAAGGGAGCTTAAATGCCCAAGCCAGTAACAGCGCCCCTGGGTCAAGACTACCAACAGTAGAAGAAATTTGAACTGTGTCCTCCAGGCTGCATAACCTATGTGGTATACACATCAGCACAGGCCTAACGAGCCTGCTCCAGGCTGGGGCCGGAACCAGGCCCAGGGATCCAGCGCCTGAACAACACAACCAACTCCTCCCAACTGAAGTAAAAAGCTGCGCATACGCCTCAACAGAGGGGAGAAAACCAGGAAACAACACTCCCCAGGAAGCACGCCTGTGACAACAAAAGACCTGGAGGCTCAGGACAAGAGAAGCCCAAATCCCACCAAAACTCCACCCATATACCCTAGGCTGGGAATTGGGCAACACAGGCTGCCAGCTCCTGATAGTCAGCAGGAGCTCAGGCTGATAAGGCGGCTCAGCAATAGAGTGATAGTCTTGGATGTATGAGTCCCTGGATCTGATTCCTCAGCATCACAAAAGCAAAAAGGGTCAGAAGTGGTGCTGTGGCTCAAATGGTAGGGTGCCAGCCTTGAGCTGAAGAGCTGAGGTACCGCAGCCAACCTAGAGTTCAAGCCCACAACCAGCCCAAAACAAACAAACAAAAACACATCAGGAGCCCATAGCAGACTCCAGTATTTGGGAGAGTGCATCCAGCACATCTGATCTTCTCAAGAGCACCCGTAGGAGCAAACACAAGCAGTCTAGGCTGCTCAACCCTTCCAAAGGCGGGAATTGCCAGCAATCTACAGCAGAGAGCTGAGAATCCTAAGTAAGTCAGAATAGCAGCTGGAAATAGGCTCCCAACAGAACCCAGATCAGGCACAGACTCTCTCTACCAATACAGAATCAGCAACCAAGCAAAGACAGACACATCAAAACAAAATTGAAGAGCAGTCTCCTGAACCCCCATGCGAAAATCACAGAGAAAAATCACAAGGTTTACCACCACCCAGGAGAGCAAGCTCACTTCAAAAGCCACCAGCCACGCAGGGGAGAGCCCCAGTGGGAGCGAAGCAGGAATGGAAGACAAAAGCTACATCCAAGGGTTGCTGGAGGCAATGACTCAAGAAATAAAGTGAGAAATGGATCAGAAATTGAAAGAGCACAAGGATGAACTATCAAAAGAGATACAGGATATCAAACAAAAGTTGGATGCAAAAATAGAAGCTGCACAAACCTCAGTAAGAAGTGAGATAAAAGCCAAATTAGAGGTAATGCATACTGATCTCACCTCATTGGGAGGTGAGATCAGTACTCTGAGAACCAACATTGAATCCATAAAGGGATCCATTTCCTCCATGCAAACCACAATAGAAGCCACGGTCAACAGAGTGAATGAAATGGAAGGTAGAGTGTCAGATACAGAAGACAAAATACACCAAGTGGACCAAAAAGTGACAGATATGGAAAAATCACTCAAATTAAACCAAAGGGAAATTCAAGAGCAAGCAGATAATGCCAAGAAATGTAACCTTCGCATAATTGGAGTGGACGAAGGGGAGGAATTCCAGAGCAAGGAAATGCAACACCTATTTAACAAGATAATCAATGAAAATTTTCCCCAGAAAACAAGACCCATCCATCTGTTGCCTTCAGGAGACCCACCTCTCAGCCAAACATACAAACAAACTCAGAGTGAAGGGGTAGAAAAGGATCTACCAATCAAATGCCCCCAGTAAGAAAGCAGGTGTAGCTATCCTGATATCTGAAAAAATAAACTTTTCATTAAAATCAGTACAGAAAGACAAGGACGGACACTACATATTAATAAAGGGAACAATCCAAGAGGAGGATATAACCATCATCAACTTATATGCCCCAAATATTGGTGCACCCAGATATGTCAAACAAATGCTCTCAAACTTACAGAATAAAATAGATCCCAATATGATAATACTAGGAGACTTTAACACACCACTCTCACCAAAGGACAGGTCTACCAACCAGAGGATTGGCAAAGAAGCTACCGAATTAAGTGAGGCCATACTTCAAGCGGAATTAACTGACATCTACCGAGTATTTTACCCTAAAACAACACAGTACACATTCTTCTCAGTAGCTCATGGAACTTTCTCCAAAATAGACCATATCATAGTTCATGCAAGGTACTTAAGCAAATACAAAGGGATCGACATAATCCCCTGTATCCTATCTGACCACAGTGGAATCAAGCTAGCTCTCAATAACAAAGCATACCGCAGAAATTTCTCTAATACATGGAAATTGAACAGCACACTCCTTAACAATGCCTGGGTAACAGAAGAGATCAGAGAAGAAATAAAGCATTTCCTACAACTCAATGAAAATGAAAACACCTCACAAAGAAACTTGTGGGACACAGCAAAAGCAGTCCTGAGGGGCAAATTTATTGCCCTCAGTGCCCACATCAAGAGAATGGAGACAGACCAAGTAAATAATCTCATGTTGCAACTAAAACAGCTAGAAAAACAAGAAAAAATGGGACCTTAAGCTACTAGACGAAGCCAGACAACCAAATTAAGAGCAGAGATTAACCAATTAGAAAATCAGAAAACCATAACCAAAATAAACCAAACAAAAAGCTGGTTCTTTGAAAAAATAAACAAAATTGATGGCCCGTTGGCAAGATTAATTAAAAAAAGAAGAGAGGAAACCCATATTAATAGGACTAGGGATGCCACCGGAAACATCACAACATGTATCCAAGATATCCAAACAATTCTAAGAGACTACTTTCAAAAGCTATACTCTCTAAAGGAAGAAAATCTGGCAGAAATGGATGCATTTTTAGAGAAATACAAGTTACCCAAACAGAGCAAAGAAGAAGTTAACCAATTAAATAAGCCAATATCCTATAATGAGATACAGGAAGCTATCAAAAGTCTTCCAACAAAAAAAAAAGCCCAGGACCAGATGGATTCACAGCAGAATTCTATAAGTCCTTTAAACAAGAACTAATACCCATACTCCTCAAGCTCTTCAGAGAAACAGAGAAGGAGGGAGCTATCCCAAACTCATTCTACGAAGCCAATATCACACTCATCCCCAAACCAGGCAAAGACCCAACCAAAAAGGAGAATTACAGGCCAATCTCCTTGATGAACACAGATGCAAAGATCCTTAACAAGATTCTAGCTAACAGAATCCAGAAACACATAAAAAAAAATAATACACTATGATCAGGTAGGCTTCATCCCAGAGACACAGGGATGGTTTAACATACGTAAGTCAATAAATGTAATCCAACATATCAACAGAGCCAAGGTCAAGAATTACATGATTATCTCCACAGATGCAGAAAAGGCCTTTGATAAAATTCAACATTCATTCATGCTAAAAGCTCTGGAGAAAAAAGGAATAGAAGGAACATTTCTAAAAACAATAAAAGCCATTTATGACAGACCAATAGCCAATATTATACTTAATGGGGAAAAGCTACAACCAATCCTCCTAAAATCAGGAACAAGGCAAGGATGCCCACTGTCTCCACTCCTCTTCAACATAGTCCTAGAACCCTTAGCCAGGGCAATAAGGCAAGAAAAAAGACATTAAAGGGATCCGCATAGGAAAAGAAGAAGTTAAACTATCCCTTTTTGCAGACGACATGATAGTATACCTCCACGATCCCAAAAACTCCATCCCCAAACTTTTAGAAATCATAAGTCACTTCGGCAAAATAGCAGGATACAAAATAAACCCACAAAAATCAGTTGCCTTCCTATACACTGATAATGTACAGGAAGAGAGGGAAATAAAGGGAGCCACCCCATTTACAATAACCTCCCAAAAAATAAAATATTTAGGAATTAACCTAACCAAAGATGTAAAAGAACTATTTAATGAGAACTATAAAAAGTTAAAGAAAGAAATTGCAGAAGACACTAGGAAATGGAAAGACCTCCCATGCTCCTGGATAGGTCGACTTAATATAGTAAAGATGGTAATACTTCCAAAACTAATATACAAATTCAATGCAATTCCAATTAAAATCCCTATGACGTACATCACTGAAATACAGAAAACAGTCCAAAAATTTATATGGAACAAAAAAAGACCTAGAATAGCCAAAACAATTCTAGGGGATAAAGACAATATGGGAGGGCTATCCATGCCGAACTTCAAACTCTACTACAGAGCTATAATAACAAAGACAGCATGGTACTGGCACAAAAACAGACCCAAAGAACAATGGAACAGAATAGAAGATCCAGAAATAAACCCACAGGCCTACAGCCAGCTGATATTCGACAAAGGAGCCAAAGACATACAATGGAAGAAACACAGCCTCTTCAACCGCTGGTGCTGGGAAAACTGAGCAGCCACATGCAGAAAACTAAGAGTGGACCCCAGCCTATCACCATGCACCAACATCAACTCAAAATGGATTAAAGACCTTAACATTAAACCTGAATCTCTGAAACTACTGCAGGACAGAGTAGGAGAGACACTTGAACTAATAGGCACAGGAAGGAACTTCCTGAACAGAGTCCCAGGGTCACAACAAGTTGGAGAGAGACTCGACAAATGGGACTACCTTAAAATGAAAAGCTTCTGCACAGCTAAATCTATCGCAACTAAGCTAGAAAGACAACCAACTAATTGGGAAAAAATATTTACCAGCAATATATCAGACAAGGGGTTAACATCCTGTATATACAGGGAACTCAAGAAACTAATCCCTCCCAAACCTAACAAACCAAATACTAAATGGGCAAGGGAACTAAAGAGGGACTTCTCAAATGAAGAAATAAAAATGGCAAAGAAACACATGAGGAAATGTTCATCATCCCTGGTGGTGAAGGAAATGCAAATAAAGACAACCCTGAGATACCACCTTACCCCAGTCAGAATGTCCCACATCCACAAATCAGCCAACGACAAATGCTGGAGGGGATGTGGAGAAAGAGGAACCCTATTACACTGCTGGTGGGATTGTACACTTATACAACCACTTTGGAAAGCAGTCTGGAGGGTCCTTAGAAAGCTAAAGATTGACCTCCCTTACGACCCAGTCATACCACTTCTAGGCATCTAACCTGAACAAAAGGAACCAATATACAAGGACACGTGCACCTCCATGTTTATTGCAGCACTGTTCGCAATAGCTAGGATATGGAAACAACCTTGATGCCCCACCACAGATGAATGGATCCAAAAATTGTGGTATCTATACACAATGGAATATTATGTAGCCATTAGAAATGACAAAATAATGGCATCTGCAGGGAAATGGATGGAGCTAGAAGGAATCATGTTGAGCGAGGTAAGCCAAGAACGAAGAGACAAAGGGTACATGGTCTCCCTGATAAGTGGATGCTAAATCCAAAATGTTAGGTGATACGACAAAACTAACAGGACTTAAGAAACAAAGAACTCCCTCTCATCTGGTTGAACCACTACTAAATATCCCCATGCTGCTGATCACAAATATGGTATATAACATGTGAACACTGTTATATATTACAGACTGTGGTAGACAATTTGCTCCAGGAAAGTTCGAATGAACTTGTGACTTTGAAATTATGTAATCACTTAATCACAATCAAAAAAAAAAAAAAGAACCTTGGGGAAGGGAGGGAGGGAGGGGATGGTAGGGGGAAAACAATGGAGGGGGTAACAATGTTCAAGAGGAAGTGTACTCATTACCTCACTCATGTAACTGTAACCCTCTGTATAGTATCTTTACAATAAAAAAAAATCATGAGATTCGGAGGATGATGGCAGAGGAGAAGCTGAAGGCTATACAAACTCTCCTATAGAAAGCATTTTAGTATTCCAGTGAACAGTCTTAGGCTACAGAGTCACACCAAGTGTGTCATCTCAATGCAGAGAGTTTGGACAGAGAGGGAAAATCCAAGCAAGGAAACAGATCTGAACACATGCAGCTAGCCATGGCTGAAGTGTCAAAGTTGGTAGCAGAGACACTCTTAGCATCCATAACTACTGAGAGAATCTGGGACAAAGGCTCCAGATGTGGCGGACGAGTGGATTCTACCCAACACAATCAAGAACTGACAAGGAGCAGATATATTCATCCTGCAGATGACAGACCAGAAACTGTCCAGGAACAAGATTCTGGCATGAGTAGAAACCTGTCTCCTCATTTCTTCTCAGGGAGCAGAGGAGGGAAGGCTGCGTGTCACCTACCACTGGAGATCTCCATCTTTGATACTAACAAAGGCCCCGTTGAGCAACTAGCTCCAACTCAGGCCTTGGAAGCAAACAAAAGTGTCATTTAGCAGGTCACAGGAATCTGCCCTGACCTGCCAGGCTCAGCTCTACCCAGGGGAAAGTCAACCAGGACAGACAGAGAAAAATCTGCCCCCTGAGGAGTGACTTTCACCACTGGGTAAACAGAGCCAGAGGCTGCCCCTCCCTACAGCAGCCTAGACAAACAATTGAAACTCAGTAAACATAAACCCTGAGAATGGCTCCAAGCTGGGCTCTCTGAGAGTCTCAGGAGCTAGCCCAGCAAGGAAAAGCTACTGATTGCTGAAAGGCCTCAACTCTACCCATAACCTAATCTCATCACAGCATCTTCAAACTAGCGGAAACTCCCTTCTCCCTCTTTTGGGATACTGAAAGCAAATCTACCTCCCACTGAACTAACCTGGGAGAAGGATAACAAAACAATGGGTTATGCAAAGCATTTTTCTGCCTGCTCAAACACTGACTTCAGAAAACAATCAAGCCATAGGAAAACCAAACACCACAAGCAGCCCAGAGACTCCACCAAGAGACTGGTTATGGACACGGAAGATACACAATAATCCCATTGCCTCCATCCCCCCCCCCCAAAAAAAAAATCAAAGAACTCTTTTTTTAAATTTAATTTTATTTTTTATTGTGAGAATACAGTACAAAGGAGTTAAAATTACATGGGCAAGATAATGAGTATATTTCTTATCAAGCATTGTTGCTTCCTTGTTGTTTCCCCTTCCCATCCCATCCCATACTTCCCCCTCCCCCCAACTGATCCTCCCCCACCCCCCACCAAAGTTGTTAAGTTCGTTTTTCGACATAATGAATTGTACATCTCATTGTTGCAATCAAAGAACTCTTATTTGGACCTTTTAAAAAAATTAATTGTTAAAATTGTTTTCTATTAATCTTATTTTCCTCCCATAATTTTTATTTTAGGTGTATAGGTGTGTGTGTTTGTGCTTTTTTAAATCTCTTCTGAAATTTTGGTCCTTTTTAAGTATTCTTTTCATTTTTTTCTGTTTCTTTCTTTTTTTGTGTGACTAAATTGCTGTTCGGTTCATTCCCAGATATATACCTGTTTTTGATTATTAGACCTTATACCCCATTGTGTACACATTTAATCCAGAAAATTATTACTCAATTCACAACCTCTTAGGCTTAAATTCTTTAACAGCAGTATTATCTCTTTATATGTATATAATTTTCAAGTAACTAATTGTAAGAATTTTTATTTTTTAGTTTTCATTTCTCCTTTCAATCCATCCCTTCTTCTCATCTTATCCTTTTCTTCTCTCAATATCATTTGTTTAAACTTACAAAATTTTTAAGTGTTTCACTATTTAAATTTAAATTTTGGTTTTTCCATTTTTTCTTGTTCGTTTTTTTGTAATCTCTCTCCGATCATTCTATCCAAATCATTTCCCTCTCTAAGATTAGGACTTGGTTAAATACCACGTTTTCGTGATCCATCCATCTACTGAGGGGCATCTGGGTTGATTCCTATCTTAGCTATGTTAAATAATGCTGCAATAAATATAGTTGTGCTGGTAGGGTTAGTACGGTCTTGTTTGTGATCATTTGGGTAAATGCCCAAAAGGTAGATTGCTGGGTCATAGGGAAGTTCTAGGTGGAATCTTTGAGGAACTTCCATACTACTCCAAAGTAGTTGAATAAGTTACACTCCCACCAACAATGCAGTAAGGTTCCCTTCTGGCCACATCCCCTGAAGGATCTGTTGGTATTAGAGTTCTTCATTATAGCCATTCTAAATGGCTTGAGGTGGTATCTCAATGTTGTTTTGATTTGCTTTTCTATTAAGGCTTGGGAGGTTGAGCATTTCTTCATGTGTCTATTGGCCTTCCTTCTTTTCTTTTCAAAGAAGTTTGTCTTGAAGTCTTTAGACCACTTATTTATTGGGCAGTTGTTTCTTTTAGGATTTGTTGTTGGGGGATTTAATATTTTGAATTCCACATATATTTGAGATATGAGACCCTTCTCTATTGTATGGCTAGCAAAGATCTTCTCCCATCAATGGGCTTTCTATTGATCTGGCTAGCTATGTCCTTTGCAAAGCAGAAGCTCTGCAATTTCATACAATCCCATTTGTCCAAACTTTCTTTGATTTCTTGTGCTTCTGGGTCTCTATTAAGAAAATTTCAGCCTCTGCACAGGAGACCTTGCTTATGTCCTACTCCAATCTGTAATGTTTTCAGTGTGTCTGCTTTGACTCCGAGGTCTTTGATACAGGATAATATACAAGGATATAGTTTTAGTTTTCTATGAGTGATTAACCAATTTTGCCAGCATTTTTACTGAAGAAGCTCAGTACTGTACAGAGAGGTTACAGTTACATAAGTAAGGTAATGAGTACATATCTTATTGAGCATTGTTGCCACCTCCTTTGTTTTTCCCCTACTATTCCTTACCTTCAACCATCCCCAACAACTCCCTCTAATAGTATCTTGTAAATCTCATTGTTACAATGGGTCAACCTGTATCTTTTCCTTGCATCTTAAATGAAGAAATGCTGGCTTGTTTCAAGCTGATTCTACTTGTGTAGACACACTTAAAAACAGTTTCAAAGTCCAAAGGCATATAAATGAAATGCACTTCATCTATTGTCAGTTGGTATAATTGTGTTCTACACATTTATTGACAGGTTACAAATTATTCTCAAATTTTAATACATTAAAAACTTTCTTTTTTTCTCATTTTCGTTGCCAGGACATCGGCACGACCTCAGTCAGAATTGCTCACTTTAGACTTTTCATATGGGTTGGTTAAATTTTGACCTGCACTCCAGTCTTCTGGGGAGTCACTCATCTGCTTAGGAATTGATGTTCACAGTTGGAAAAGAGCCCAAGGAAGGATGCCATTTAAAGCCTTATAACTTTATTCTTAACAAGGATATTGTCCTGCTACTTTGGCTGTTGAGAGTGTCTACAAGAGCAAGCATTCCATGGGGAGCAGGGAGACACCATATGACCTTTACATATTGAGATTTCGGAGTTACTTGCTATCACTTGTCCTGCATTTTTCAAGTCGAATCTCTCTAAACGTACCAGTTGGAAGAGATAAGAGGAGTGGTAAAAGAACTCTTAGAGACGAATACATCTTCAACACATTTGTTTCCAAGCATTCTGTCTAAGGCATATTCAACAACTAGTGAAACCTGTGTTGGCTATATCTATGTGTCTTTTTCCATTTGTGCATGTGTACATGTGTGTACGTATGTGTGTATTTGTGTGCATAGTAACATTCATGTGTACATATATGGGCCGATATTCATATATATGCATATATAAATAATAAAAAAATATATATCAGGTGTTCAGTGTTCAGTGATTTAATCTAGAGTTCCCAGCACATTGTCCTCATCAAAAAGTGTACATAATAAACTGCTCTAAGCATCTGTGTTATATGAGGGGTATCCTTTGTACACACTTCCCCCATTAACTTGTTTTTCATCACTGTGAACAACTTCAGCCTACTTTCTCATAGGATAGCTTTGTTTTTGTTACTTACTGATAATAAAAGAAAAAGGTTGTTTGTAAATGAAAAAGAACTTTTAGGTCCCAGGCTAAAAGTATATTATCAGTCCCAATGATTCGTATGAGATAAAATTTATAGTAGTACTAAAAGTGAAAAGGAATTCCTAGATCTGTTGTTTTGCCATTTAGAATGGCAAAGAATAATTTCACGTCACTGTTATAACTCTTAAAGAATGCAAGGGTAACTGATGGTCCCTATCATGTTCCCACAAAACCAGTGGATCCCGAAGGATAATAGTAGACCAACAGAAATTCTAAGTAGCAGACATGGAGCATGAAAGAGAAAGAGCAGAAATGAGAGAGAGTGAAAGAGAGAGAAAAATATCATAATATTAAAGTGCGTAACAGATAAACAAGAGGTGTATGAGGATATTCATACTGCTATTTTGAGACTCTACATGTACATTTGAAGGTATTTGATGTATGATAACGCATCAAAATAAATTATAAAGTGATTTTGATAATAAATAAAAATGGCTCAGAAAAAATTATAAATGCAAAAACAGTCTTCACTGAAGCAAACTCTCAGAAATATTTCTTGACTTTGAAAAGGATAAATTGGCTGCAGTTAGTATAAATTTAGAAGTATGACAATTCACAAAAATATAAAAATGTATTCACATATTTCATGATATAACCTAAAGCAGAAAGCAAATATTGTTCAGATGATTTTTTAAATCACAGTTTCTCAGGAGCTGGGAAGGTGGCTCAGTGGTAGAGTGCTTGCCTTGCATGCATGAGGTCCTGGATTTCATTCCTCAGCACGACATAAGCAGAAAAAGATGAAAGTGCTGCTGTGGATCAAGTGATAGCGCTAGCCTTGAGCTGAAGAGCTGAGGGACACTACCCAAGACCCAGAGTTCAAGCCCCACAACCAACAAAACCAAAGCAAAAAACAAAACAAAACAAAACACAGTTTCTCAATTTTGTGGCCTCAACACTGTAATACCACTACTTCAGCCTAGGGTTAAGATTTTAGGTGTGGACATTTATCAACACTCCTGATTCAGACTCTACTTGATATAATTTTTATTCAATACTTTGTTTTTAGTTTTGCTATTTGTAAATTCACATGCACCTATGAAAAATGGTGTGGCCATCCCAATAATATTCTCAAAGTACCTCTTAATCACGACTCACAAAAAGTTGTATTATATTATGAGAAGGAAAAAATGCTATAAATAAAGAAAACAATAATTATATATTAACGATTACTAAAATAAAAAACAAAACAATTACCAGGGTTTTCAGTATTTGAAAAGTACATAGTAGATTTTACTATTTTCTCATATTCCTGTACATGTAAAACTGGGTGAAGCTATGAGTAGCCTTTAAATTTACCCACTAAGATTACTATTTATAGATAATCTCATCATGTGTATGTGGCTTTTATCATTATTTGTTCATCACTAACATATAACTTAAGGGAGCCCTAAAGATTTATCAGAAACTGTGTACTTAAATTCTTAACTCTTCACTCTGCTTCTTTACACAGTCTTTGCAACTTCTCATTAGCAAAGTTTCTATAAACTCTGAAATGTACATACTTAGTAGTACATGCTACCGGAAATATTATGTACTTTATCGAAAAAATTTATGACCTACTAGTCTTAATTTTGCATATATAAGCAAATCCCAAAATGAAACATTTAAATCATTAAAACTTTTAACAAACCTTAACATTTCCTGCAATGATCATTATGACAGGTGCCTTGTGTAGAATAATTGAATTCCTCCTCCTACACATCTCATGAACAACAAATATCTGGAATTATTTTGTTTTTGTCACGTCAATATTGACTTTATTCTTAAATGTGTGCTTATGTAAGTAATACATGGTTGCAAAATTTCACAATTTTTTGAACTTACTTTTTGTTGAATTGTCTAGTTTAAGACAATCAATTACACTTTATATATAAAAAATGTTCTGTGCTCAATTTGGCTGCACATACACTAAAATTGGAACATACAGAGAAGATTAGCATGGTCCCTGCACAAGGATGACACGCAAATTAATGAATCATTCCATATTTTTACACCAACAGATGCTGGATGGGATGTGGCCAGAAGGGAAGCCTACTGCACTCTTGGTGGGAGTGTAAACTTGTTCATCCATTTTGGAAAGCGGTTTGGAGCTTCCTCAAAAGAATCCACATAGAGCTCCCCTATTACACAGCAATCCCACTTTTGGGCATTCACCCAAATGATCACAAATAAGTCCATACTAAAACTACCACCACAACAACGTTTATTGTAGCATTATTTGCCATAGCTAAGATACGGAACCAACCCCGATGGCCCTCAGTAGAAGAATGGATCAAGAAAACGTTCTGTGTGTGTGTGTGTGTGTGTGTGTGTGTGTGTGTGTGTGTCTGTGTGTGTCTGTGTGTGTGTGAATGTACACTTACACAACCACTTTGGAAAGCAATCTGGTGAGTCCTCAGAAAGCTAATTATTGACCTTCCTTATGGCTCACTCATACCACTTCTAGGCATCTATTCTGAACAACAGGTACCAATATTCAAGGACACATGCACCTCCATGTTTATTGCAGCACTGTTCACAATATACAGGATATGAAAACAACCCATATGTCCCACCAGAGATGAATGGATCCAAAAACTGTGGTAACTATACACAACGGAATATGTTCCAGCCATTAGAAAGACAAAATAATGGCATTAGCAGGGAAATCAGTCAAGCTACAGGAAATCATGTTGAGCGAGGTAAGACAAAAGCAAAGAGACAAACAGCACATGGTCTCCGTGATAAGTGGATTTTAAATCCAAAATGTAAGGTGATACAACAAAATTAACAACACTTAAGAAACCAAGGACTTCCACTCATCTGGTCGAATCACTACTAAATATCCTCATTCTGCTGATCATATTTGCACACTGAAGGGAAACCAGGAAGACGACACAGAACTAGAGGGAATCAGGGAAAAACATACAACAGTGAGATCCATCAGCTGCACTGGACATTGATCAAAATGAACTAAGCAACTCAATGTCACTGAAGGGAAGGAGGGAACAAGTGGGAAAGAGGGAACAGTAGACACTATACAAAACAAAAGAAATATACATATTTCAAAACAAAAAACTATACATATGGAAGAAATAACTCTATTGCAAAGCTCATAGAACTCATAAGTATTGTAGACCATGATAGACAATTTGCTCTATCAAAGTTAGAATGTGTTTGTGACTTTAACTAAGCATCACTATCCCACAATATTGTGAAATATGGGAAATTATGTAATCATTTAATCACAATAAAAACATTTGAAAAAATGATGAAGGTGGAAAACTAAGTCGCTCTAAAAAACAAAAAAGGAAAATGTTCTGTGTGTATATGTGTGTACACACACACATATACTATATATACATATATATGTGTATATATATTAATTCTATGCCTCCATCAGAAAGAATGACATCGAACCATTTTTAGGAATGGAAAGACTTGGAAAAAATTTATATTAACTGAATTGAATCCAAGTCCAAAGAAACATAGGTCCCATGGCATCCCTTATTTGCAATGACTAGTATATGTCTGGGATAAGCAGAAAAGTTGAAAAGCTATGTGTATATGACTACATAAGTAGATGTTAAGCTAAATGACCCCCAAGATAGAGACACAAGTGGTTTTTTCTTTCTTGCTGTTGTTTCTCACATATTTATAATGTACAACGTGATTTCTTTTTTTTTTTTTTATGTGTTCCTCCCCAACAATATAACCCCTGTTTTCACTTTACTTGATGTTGGTGCACCTGCATCTTGTATATACACTTCTCTAATTTGGGGAAAGAAAGGGACAAAACAACATGCTTAAATGGGAATACAATTTGACCCATTGTATAACAATAGATGCACAAGACAATATTTTGAAGAACGAATTTTACAATTTAGGCTGGGGACATTGGGTGCGACTTGGGGGTGTGAGGAGTGTACTTGTGGAGGTGGAAGGGAAGGAATGGTGGGGGAAAAACAAAGGAGGAGGTAACAATGCTTGATATGAAATGTACTTATTACTTTGCTCATGTAACTATAACCATCTCTGTACAGTATTTTTACAACAAAAAATGTATAAAAATGTTTTGAGATGGAAGAGTTTATTTTGCCTATTTTACCCAAATAATATCGTTAACAAATAAATTAATGCAAAACACTGATATGAAGATATTTTGAAAAAGTGAGTGTGTGTGCATTCCTGCGTGTTGGTATGCTCAGAGTTTGAAATCAGGGCTTCAAGTTCTCACTATGTCTTTCTCTCTAGATTGGTGAGCTACTATATGAGCTACATCTCCATTCCTGGCCCTTTGTTAGTTCATTAAAATTTTTGAAAAATAATCTCATGAATTTATTTTGCCCTGATTGGCTTCCAAATGTTATCCACAGATCTCAGGCCCATCAGTAGGTGTCCCGAGTAGTTAGGATTACAGGTGTGACAAAACAGCACAAGGCTTTCAGAATAATTTTGAAAGTAGAAGAAAATTTACTTCACAGTGGCCTGTTTTATCATTTCCTAGTTTTAAAGCATTTTGGAGTGATTATATGTGATTTTTTTCATTCTTGAATTCTTAAAATACAGTAAGTGATGATATTTAAAAGATTTAGTACTTTTTAAAAACGATACTGGAACTTTAAACAAAAAATAAAATAAAATATATGAGAGCAGCGATACAGGAGATGAGACTGGGGGAAATACTGTAGTATCGTAGAGTAGAAGAGCTGTGGAAAGGAGTAATTTTACATTAACATAGCAAGTAATAAACTAGCATACAGCTTTTCAGCCTCATGTCAGTCATTAAAAAGTTTAAACAAAATGCATAATCAGCAAACCAATAGAGATAAAATAGAAAACTAAACAATTAAGATGAAGAGATGACTTGGACCAAGAATAACAAATGACACAATTAGGAAACAAATAACAAGCTGCTGGGCTGGGAAGGTGACTCAGTGGTAGAGTGCTTGCCGTGCATGCCTGCGGCCCTGGGTTTGATTCCTCAGCACCACATAAGCAAAAAGAAACAAGCCGGAAGTGGTGCTGTGTCTCAAGTTGTACAGCGCTAGCCTTGAGCTGAAATGCTGAGGCAGAGCGCCCAGGCCCAGAGTTCAGGCCCCACGATCGGACCCAAAAAATAAAATAAAAAAAAACAAGCTAATAAGTTTAAAAATGATCACCCTTAATTCTATTGAGTTGTTTAGATCACAATTTGTTAGAAGTATAATTCAAATCAGTTAATAATAGTTACTTATTGATTTCTTAATATTGAATGTTTAATATATAATTTTAATTTCAGCAGCTATAGAAAAGAAGAAAGTGAAAATAATTTTAATAATATATTTATGAATTGTAAAATTGAGAAGCATTAGAGTTTAAACAAATAGCATATAATTATTGCTTCATTTCTGTAATTTAATGTAATAATTCAAAGTGTATTCTACACTTAGCACTCATCTTAACATCAAATAATAAATTATTGCACATGACTCTTGGTATTAGTTGGAAGGGTTCATCACTGTGGTAAAATTCACACCACATAGTACACGAGGGTATGACCCCTCTCATAAAGCTTAAATTGTGGAAATTTGATTTCTACATGCATGTTAAATTCTTGTCTAGGTGACATCTATAAAATTATTTACAATTATATATACGGGGACTGTTTCAGATGATTCTTGAAAGTCATATTCATTAATTAAATTTTTTTTCATTTCATACCAAATAAATATTTACAGAGAGACTGAATTTTTGTGTAGATGATGGTGTATGTGTGCCAGATTATATGTATTAAGGCTTATTTTGTATTCCTGACATTGTTTCTAGAGTTGGATTTATTTGTCCATTATGGGTTAAGTGTATTATATTGGATTTATGAAAGTAAACTGAATGTTTATTCCAATAATCCTTTGTCTAATCCCAATATAAATTACCCATGTGTTTAAAGTAATGAAAATAACAATAGATAAAAGCAAGATAAATCAGTCTGTAGTAGACAAATATTTACACCATTGAGAGTTGGTCCTCTTTTACACTACAGAATATTCTTGGGAATATGTGCTCCAGGCTGACCACAACTGAAGATTATTACGGTTTGATCTATCATAAAAGAAGGAAGGAAAGGTAACCTTCCTTCCAAATGTCTGATCCCAGGAATGTGCTCTGCTTTGTGGTGCATACTTGGAAATGAACATTTTTCACAGTCAACCTTGAAAAGCCATCTTGATAGATGACTTCTGTAAGTGGTTATAAAGCATTATTGATGGCTTTGCAAGGATGCCTGATTGCCTCATTTTGAGACAATTAACAGGAATTTAGTCAATTGTTCTTTGTATCTTTAGGAGAAAAACCCATTGACTCTAGGCCAGGGGATCACAGGGGCCCAGAGAAACTACCACCTTGAATAGTAATCCTAGACATCTAAAACAAAACACACACACACATAAACTCCAGTAAGCACAGCAAGGCAGGGTTGCTATCATAGCCTACATGAAGTCAGGCAAAAAACAGAAGCTGAGAATCATTTAGCTGATAACTAATATATTTTTTATAAGGCAGACTCAAATGAGACTCCAGAGAAAGGACAGAAAGACTAAAATTGGCCACACAAAGATTGGAATGTAGAATTCCTTGTAGAACAAATAAATCATAGAACGCTTGTGCATGTAAGAACAAGAAAGAAGACCAAATTCCAGAAGGGCACATTTTCTTAGAAGTCAGCTTAATCAATTATCAGTGCAAATCTTTGAACTCTTAAATATTTGACCACATGTGGGAGAAGGTTGAAAAGAAAGAAAATTTCATCACTCTATTAGGAAGTCCAATATCACATTAGGAAGTAATCAAGCACAGATTTGTAATAAAAAGAGAAAACAATTATTCAAAATGAGGGTTTCATTTCTTTTGATGTAAAAGTTCTTAAATTAGGTGCTAGCAAATACCATACAATTGGTCCAGTCCCCCAGCTGAGTTAATATTGATTGCAGTATTACCCCATGAAGGAAAAGAGAAAATTTACAAATGTTTGATGAAATGAGGTGAAGGTGATGTGTTCTAATAGTAATATCTGAAGTTTAGGCACAGGTGAAGAGGTGGATTTTCTTTTCTAAAAATCGTGTCAGTGAATCACAGCTGTAATCCTAGCTACTCAGGAAGCTGAGATCTGAGGACTACAGTTCAAAGACAGCCTGGGCAAGAAAGACTATTATTTCCATTTAACCATCAGAAAACCAGAAGTGGCACTGTCGCTCAAGTGGTAGAGCACCCACCTTGAGTTGAAGAGTTCAGAGACAGTGCCCAAGTCCAGACTTCAAGCCCCTCGAACAGCAACAAGAAAAAATATCCTTTTCATGGACTACGTACATCTCTTCCTAACATTCAACAAAGGAGCCATTTTATCACCCACTACATTTGAGTCCTAATCTAGGTACTGCATATATATTGATTTGGTATCTTATATAAAACGGTTCATATTTGCGGAAACAAATACCAGCTGTGGTAACTTTTTTCCAGTCCTTGAACTATGGGCCTGAGCCCTGATCATGTATATACTGGTAGCTTTCATGTGAGCTTGTTTGTTATTTATTGTATTACTGACCATAAGGGGAATTACTGGGTCTTAAGGGAGATCTACATTTACTCTTTTCAGAAAACTCCGTACTGCATTCCACAGTGGTTGAACATGTTTAATTTCCCATCAACAGTGTAATCGAGTTCCCAATTGGCTACATCCATGCCAGCGTTTGCTATTGTTAGTTTTCTTAGTAATGGCCATTATAATGGACGAGGTAGAATCTGTCTTGTTTACTTATAGATTTGTATGCATCTTCTAGCTACAATAAATGAATGAATCCACGAAAACTATATTGCTCTGAGTCTGCATTCCTTTCTCTTTTCTCTTAATATAATTTTCCCAAACCTTTCATTTTCCTTACCACTGGTGAAAAGTCATCTTTCTGATGGGTGAATATAATTCCATTGTGTGTGTGTGTGTGTTTGTGTGTGTGTGAGTGTTTGTGTGTGTAAGATGACTATAGGCCCATGAATTCATTTCTAAGCTTTCTGTTTCATCTGTAATTTTGTAATTCCATATTATAGTTGCATTGCTTTCTCTTCTACATTGAAGAATATTGTTGGGATTTTGATGAGTATTGCCTTGCCAATTGTTTAGGGGAATTATTGCAGTTTTCAAAATGTTAATTCTTCCAACTAGGAACATTGAACGACTTTCTATTTCCTTGAATCTCATTCAATTTCCCTTTTTATATTTTTAAAGTTTTCACATATAGGTCCTTCACGATTTTAGTTAATTAATTCCTGGTTTTGTTGTTGTTGTTTTGTTTTGTTTAGATTTGATTTGATTTTGAGGCTAGTATATGAGGTTGTTTTTTGGATTTCAGCGTGGATTTTCCCATTGTTGGTAACAGAAAAACTACTGATTCTTGTGGTTTTTATATCCTGCTACATTGATGAAGGTTAGCATCACATTTATTCACTTGAGGGAGGAATCCATAGGGTCCTTTAAATACAGGGTCATTTCATCTGTAAAAAGGGATAGTTTTACTTCTTCCCTATTTGGATCTGCTTTATTTTTTTCTTTTGTCTATTGCTCTTGCAAGAAAGTCCACTACCATATTGAAGAGTAGTAGAGAGTGAACATCCTTTTCTAATTCTTCATGTTAATGACTTCATGCTTCCACACTTAGCTAAATGCTGATTATCTCTATCATATACATACTCAGTTTAATATTGAGGAATGTTCCACACATTCCTAGGTTCTCAGACCTTTTAATCATAAAGGGGTATTGGAGCTTGTTAAAAGCTATTTCTACACCCTATTGACGATCATGTGTTTTTTGTCCCTGCTTCTGCTGATGGTTTGTATTATGTTTATTGACAAGAATATTGAATCAAATCGTATCCAAGATGAATCCTATTTGATCATACCATATGATTTTTTTTGTTATTTGGTGAGACTGGTTAGTGAGAATTTTATTAAGAAGTTCTGCATTAATGCTTATCAAAGAGTTTGGTTCATAGTTCTCTTTCTTTGGTGAATCCCTATGTGATTTGGGGAGGAGTCTAATTCTAGTTTCATAGAATGTGTTTGATAGTGTGTCTCTCATAGATACTAGATGGATGCATCTTGGTTTTTGATACTACTATCTAATCTATGTCTTCTATTTGGAAATTTAAGTCTATTGATATTGAGCTTTCAGACAGAAATATCTGAAATAAGTCCTGATACGTTATACACCTGTTATTAGGAGCTGTGCCTCATCTACTCTTAACATATTTACCTTGTTCTCTGGTAGGGAGCATTTTATATAAATAGTTCCTCTTCTTCTTGATCTTCTCTATTTAGTATATATTTGATTATATTCTATTCTGATAATTTGGTGGACATAGGTTGTTTCAAGTTTTCTTTGTCATGAAATATGTTTATATATCCTTTAAATGTAAAGGAGAGTTGGCTTGGGACTGTATTCATGGTTGGTAGTTGTTTATCTTTAATGTTTGTCATATATAATGCCAGGCTTTCCATTTACAATATCAGCTAAGAAACCTGTTTCTTATTCTGACTGTATATCCTTTATAAATAATCAATCTTTTCTCTATGGCATCTTTAAGAATCCTTTCCTTGATCTTTAATAATCCTCTAATGGATTAAGATATCATGGTGGATTGTTCAGTTCTATAATTCTGATTGGTTTCTAAAGGCTTCTCTTCTCTGAATAAGCCTTTCTCTTTGGATGTTTGGTATGTTCTCTGCTAAAATTCTGTAATATGCTTCCCATCCATTTAGTTTCTTGCTCTTCTCCTTCCTGATACCTATCTCCCTGAAATTTGATCTTCTAACTGAGTCTTGAAGTTCTGGCAAGATCATTTCTTATTTCTTGGATTTGTTCTAAATGATTATTTCCTCTTTCCTATTAGGTCTATTCTGTCTTTGACCCTGAGATTATCTTCTATCTCATCTATTTGCTGTGGAGACTTTCTACTCTGTTTTTGATTTCCCTGTCTTCTAATTGGTCATTCTTAGGGGTTCTGTCTCCTTATTAAAGCTTTGTTTTAGGTCTTGTATGGACTTTCTGTACATTTTTTCTTTGGTTGGAGGAGATGTAAGGGTTGTTTTATTAGCTGTGTCTTCTCTCATATCTTTTAACTAGGCATCCATTTTTTCTTGGACTCCCTTGCCTTCTCAGAATTTATTTATCTTTCTGTTTGAAGTCTCCATGAATTATTTTCCTAATGACTGGTTGGTCTCATCTTGTTCACAAATTTCCTTGTAGATGTTTTCTATCTTTCCATTAATCACATTTCTCAGCAGAATCTGTAATACATTTGATAACTATCTTCTAGGTCCTTGATTGTCTGTTCTAATGCGTGGTTAATTACTGTGTGAATTATACTACTTTGTCATCACTTTTCTTGTATTTTTCTGATTTGTTCTGTCCATTTGGAGGCTTTCTTTTGGGGGAGCTATGATATTAATATGTGACTCTCTATGTTCTTGGTTGATTTCCAGGGTCATGGTTTGGTTTCCTGTTGTGATTTGTTTTTCTGGAATTGCATTTTTGTCGAGTCCATTAAGTGTAGGAATAGAAATCATTTGTGGTGAGATGTTGTGATGTTAATATTTGTGGTTCCAGTGACCATTTGGACTGTCCAGTGGTATGGTGAATTGTCTATGTGTATGGATGTGGCTTTCTCTGATGTACACTTCTGTTCCTGCTTTTTTCCATGTTGCCCTTTTATTTCCACATTGCACATGTGCTTTTGAATGTGTTGCCCAGTGTATTCCTGGCTGGCACCTTTTCATAGATTTCTGTTTTCTTTTGAAGATGGTATGGAATCTTCTCATGAATTGTATGTCTATAATTATGTCTATTTTTATAGCTGCATAGTTATAATTATAGCTGATTTGATGTGACCCTCTAGACTTAGAGTACCTGCTAGGACTCTAAATCTCTGTTTCATTAGTGATTACTATGATAAATTTCTGTGGTTATTCTGTCATTGTTTTTCTCTTCCTCAGATTTATTTTTTATATTGTGGATTTTTTCACATAATTTAGGATTTTTGATTGTTGTATCAGGTTATTTTGTTTTCCTGCTTATACTACTTTGAAATAGTGATTTCAGGCTTGTAAGACGAAACAGAAAGAGACAGAAATATATGTTATTAAATTGAGAGAAAGAGAAGACATTTAAATCTGTTTACTACAAGTAAATTAATATTAAGCAAAGCTAATGAAAATAATTACTTATTTACTCTTCAGAGGATGAGTATAGTACTCTTGGATATCTCAGAGGAAAAGACTTTAGACTCATTACAATTAATGACTTACACTGAAATTACTGGCTAAACGTTCTTCTTCAGAAAGGGAAAAGCTCCATTACTTCCATATTAGTATTATGAAATCATAATAGCTGCATGTTGAATTGTTTTCCCTTTGCTATTTTCAATTCCATTCTTCATCCATTATGTATCTATGGCTTTGAATGACCAATTCCTTAAAATACCTATATTGCTTATATTGTGATGTAAATCTCAGTAATATAAATATTAATTTATCTGTGAGTCTCACCTTGAGCTACATGCATAGGAAATTTATGCATTGTCAAGCAAGAAACCTGACTTTTTTTTTACTCTGTCCTATGTTTTAATCAATAAATCCATTCTCTTTAGAAATGCATTCTCAACTTTTAAATTGCTCCAGTAAACATCATGTGTTTCTAGTACTTTTAATGAAGTAAATATAAAGTTTGGAACATAAAGACAACTCCCCTATTATTCCTTTAAAGTAAACTTTTGGGGATTATTTTATATATAAAAATAAATAGTGCAATGCAATGTTTATACATGAATAATATAATGGTTAAATCAATTAGACACATGAACTACCATAGCAATTCTCAATTAACATAAAGGCATCAAAATATTGTGTTCATGAATATCACTCATTTTTTAAAAATGACTAGTCAATACAAAATTTATATTATATTTAAAACTTACAAAATGAAAATTACACTGAGATTTGCTGTCAATATCCTGTTTCTAGGAATACATTTATTCAGGAAACAGAGAAACAAAAAATAAGGGTTTGTCACATAGAATGAAAAATGTAGACGCAGACTGTGTTTCCTTAAGATGTTAAGTATCTGCAAATCGTGTGATTTATTCAAAGATACTATACACATGAGAGAATTTGTGATCAGAAGTGATAGGTAAGCAAAGTAACTGGAAAACTGTATGCTTAAGTTGAGCTTTCAATATAGGATGACAAGTTTTCAATAAATGATCCTATTAATCTGTATCTCTAACACACATACAGCATTCTACATTTTCCCACATACTCCAGTTCTCTTAGCTCAGTTCCTGATCGATATTCTTCTATTTCATGATTTCAATTCCGTCTAAAATAACAAGGTGGGCGTTTTTTTGTCTCTAGATCCAATACAGTAGTATGAATTCATGGAATTTGACTTGAATGTCAAGTATGAAGATATTGTATTCAGGGTATTCTTAATTGGCTTGAAACATAGAAAGATACACAGTATACTAAGAACAAGGGACTTGATCTCAGGGAAACATACAGGTCCAGGCAAGATCCTGAAGCAAAGAAAAACAAGGGAGCGCAAACATCAATCAACTATAATTACAAAGGAATGGAACTGATCTCTGATGTGTCTGGGTGGCAGCTCTATGTGTTTGTGTGTGTGTGTGTGTGTGTGTGTGTGTGTGTGTGTGTGTGTGTGTGTGTGTGTGTCAGTAGAGAGAGAGAAAGAGAGACAGACAGCGAGAGAATTTAGTGTGGCTTCCATATTTACAGTCCATAGAGCATTACTTGTTAGGGAGGAGGTGCTCATATCAGAGCTGTGATACTACTGTCATCACTTTACTACAAAAAAACACTTGCTTAATCTCTAATTAAATAGGGAAAATAAACTAACATCTTACACGATTGTTTTGACAATTGATTAGTATATTGAAGGCGAAAGGGAGGAATTGGAGATCAATATAATCTTTTTCCTCTCTTCTGAATATTACACTGCAATAGATGTGATTTCAGGAGTCTCCTGCCATGTACTTCCAGTTGAATTACTAATATGCTTAATAATATGAAACATGTGATAGAGAAATAGATCAGCCAGCAAGCACAAAGAATTTGTGATAAGATTGAGCTTTTGAGCAGGGTTGCCACAACTCTTAGGAATGTAATTCATTCATATGAACTTCAAATTTTGAGGCTTTTCCTGTGTGATTAATTGGGAAGGAAGTACTGTAGAAACAAGAATTCTTGTTCAGCCAAGTAGAAAGTGTTCATGTTCCCATCCTCACGTTGCAAATTTCCATTCTATATAGACTCTCTTTTAGAATGCTTTCATTTAATATACTTCAGCACCTCATGCTTCCGTGTGGGAGACAAGAAAAAAGATAATTTTGTTTGTGTATTAAATTACGTAAATTACCATGTACAGGCATGATTTGTATAGTTACTGAAATTTGTAATAAATATAAGTAGGGCTCATTTCACAATAAAAATATAATTAAAATCACATAATAAGACTAGAAGTCACAGAATTTTGTGCATGAAAACATACATTAGATTAGTTGCAGAATTTCTAATTTGAAATAAACTTTATATTGAAGTATAATGCACTTTACCTCAGGATTGAAACATGTTATTGAAAAATATATTTCCTGGAGATATTTTTGCTTCATTATTTTAGGGATACCGTTTGGAACCATTGTAATAATGAGATGTACAAGACGTTATCTCAAAAGACGAACTTTACAACTTTGGCTGGCAAGCGTGTGGAAATGGGTAAGGATGGGAAGGGGAAACAATGCTTGATAAGAAATGTACTCATTACTTTGCCCATATAATTGTAACCCCATTGTACGAAATTTTCACAATAAAAAAAGTTAAGAAGAAAATGATCCCAAAGTAATCATTTTTTTTTATTTTCCTATTTCCATGTGATTTACCTGCAATTTAGAAATCTAGATATATAATTTAAGTTAACCAAAAATATTATTGAGTGTAAGGGTCTTATACTCTCTACATTCTTTACACTGAGATCATCAAATATGGTGAGTTTGAAATGATTAGTCTCTGTTTGACCTATGTTAATATTATTTAAAATGTGAGTGAAATGTTTAAAAAGTAGTATTTATTTTAGTTGCTCTGAAGAGACAATAACTGATATAATCAAAGCCTAAAAATGATTAGATTTAAAATTTAGAATTCATGAAATGTTTTTGACCACACTGGTTACTGGAGCCTTCACAAAAACTTCATGGGATAATTTATATTGATGAAGCAAAAATCCCACACTGGTTACTGGAGCTTTCAGAAAAACCTCATGAGACAATTTATATTGATGAAGCAAAAATCCCAGAGTTTAGACATTTACGAATAGAAAAATCATGTCATTCTGAATATGTAGAGCTACATAACAAACAGAAAATTTAGCTTTTAAATATCTGAATATACTAATACATTTAATTGCAGGGTAAGTACTTGTTCTGAAAGGAGATAAAATTGCATTTATTTTGAAAAGTAAACCTAAGTATTAATTTGAATAAAAGACAATGTTTAAAATATCACTCATCCAAGAAACAAGATGTACAGTTCATTGTTTTTCGTGCTTATAATGTTCTCTAAACTTACAACAAATACTAGATTAGTAAACTTAAACCATTACTTTGTAGGGAAATAGATTCTTAAAACTCATGACTATAACTTTTTCTCAAACAATTACTAGGTAACTGTTTTATATTTTTTGTCATGGAATCCTATTTGATAAAATTTTATTCATTAAGTTAAATAATTGGCCAATAACAATATAAATTATACATGAACAAAGTTTTGAATAAGTATTTCTTTCACAGACATATCATGGCTCTCTTCAAGAACACTGGAAGGCTGTGTGTTATTTATTTATTTTTTGTTATTTTATTAATGGTTATTAATTTTCAGAAGTGGCAGTTTCGTTACTCTCTTTCCATAATATATTTAAAACATTTGATTATACTCCCTCTATTTCCTTTTTGTTACTCCTTCCTCCAAAGATCATGTTTTTTACATAAAATTATATTTTTATATATGCACATATAAACTCACTTGGAAGATTTAAGCTAAACTGCAACTTAATTCAAGATGTACAGAGGATTAACAGGATGAACAAAAATGAATATTTTTTGTTAACTTCTGAATTGAACTATCATTATTATTATGGTTAGGGTTAGGATACCAGACAGAATTAGAATTAGGTTTAGAGAAATAGCAAATTCAGGTTCTACAGAGGAAGACCTATTGCAACAATAGTACTCACAGCACACTGTACTGAAAATGAACTTTAAACCATGGGGAGAGAAGAGTGATGGAGATGGGAGAGGGAAGGAATAGTTGGACAACAACAAAGAAGGGAGTAACAATGGTCAACAAGAAATGTACTCATTACCTTACACATTTAACTGTAATCCCTCTGTCAGCCTCATTAACTACTCAGGAAGCTGATTTCTGAGGACCGCAGTTCAAAGCCAGCCCCGGTAGGAAAGTCTGTGAGAATTTTATCTCCAATTAACTACCTGGAAACCAAAAAGTGGTGCCGTGGCTCAAGTGGTACAAGTGCACACCTTGAGCTAAAGAACTCCGGGATTGTGCCCAGGCCCAGAGTTCAAGCCGCACGACCAACAAAAGGAATAAAAAAAGAAATGTGTTAAATGTTAAGTAAAGCTGAACTTTTTTAGGTTCTAGGAATTCAGGAAATCTGGGATAATGGAAGTACAATGTATTTCATAATATCAGGATTTGAGATCAATGATTATAATGATTCCTCTTATGGAACAAGATAGGTTCAGAGGTAAGAGTGAGAAAATCTGTAGGGTTTAGGAAAAGCTGCAATTTATTTCGAGGATTAGAGTGGAATTTAAGTTAGGATTGCACAAAACGAGCATTTTTCATAAATTTTAGAATTGGGATACCTTTAGTATTAAGGTTATTGTTAGGATTCCAGCCATGGTTAGGGTTAGAGTGAAGGAGAAAACAATGAGGGTCAAATTGAAGGTAAATTGTACTACAAGCCTGGTAAGAATTAGAATGAAAGTGAACTAGAGTATTGCTATTAATATTAGAATCTGCTTGCAATTAGGCTTATATTTATTCTCAATATTCCAGTTAAGATTAAGTTTAGAGTTAGAAAATGACTAAGATATTGGGAAAAAAATTGAAACCAATGTTTGGAAGGCTTATTTGAATCACGTTAGGATGAATGAAAACTAGGGTAACACTAACTAGTTAGTGTTAGTATAGACATTATTTGGATTAAAATCAGGGTCAGTGTTTTGTTCTGATTATGATTAGTGTTATGAATAGGAAAGTTTAATATAAAATTGAGTTTTTACTAACAAATAGAAGCAAAAATGTGAGCCTGAATAGTAACTAGAACATTATCATTATATTTATTTCTCAGTGATAATTCTTGTAATGATTAATGAGAGTTTTCCAGCCAGGTTTATGTTGAGAGTTAGCATTAAGTAAAAGACTAGATGATATGTAAATCTGAAATTGTTTTAGGATACAGTGGTTCAGGAAAATGTAGGATTAATGGAAACTACAGTATTTTTCCTGGTAAGAGAATTTGAGGACAAGTAATATAATGGTTCATGTTAGGAAAGAAGATAACTTCACAGGTAGAGTCAGGAAATTAGTTGGAAATTAGGGCAAATTGAAACTCATTTCCAGAGTGCAAACTGGAATATTCATTACAATGAATAAAAAATAGTGTATATTTAATATTAATATTGAGTTATTATTAGGTTGAAAATTAGGTTTCAGTTCCAGCTGGGCTTAGTGTTAGCATCAGGGAAATGGAAAATTTAGGGTCAAACTGAAAATAAATCTTTGAATAACAAGTCAAGATCGAATTAGGATGAATATGAAATAGGAAACTGCTAATAATATTAGGATTAGGGTATGATTAGTGTGAGGGTTAGCCTGAATGTTGTGTTAGAAAAATGGCAAGATACTGAGTAAAACTAGAAAATATTTTAAGAAAGATGAGTTGAAGCCAAAACAGGATGTATAAATTTAATGTACTTTTGTGGCTTTTAGAATCCAAAGGCAATTGGTTCTAGGGTAGAGTTACTTTTCTAATTTATGAACTAATGAATTAAAGGCACAATTCTTTCATTCTTACAAACCAAGACAGTCAAGAGTTGGGGAAAAAACAACTTTCTACATGAAAATGTGTCTTAAAATATTTTCTAACCAGGATTAAATAATAGTGAACAAGGTGTCATTTATTAAAATTAGGCAAGTTGATGATAAAACTTTCAAAAATATCAAAACACATAAGATTTGAACTCAGATATGTTATTGGGAAAACAGATACTTGCTCTAGCTGGGAAATTGTGTGTGTGTGTGTGTGTGTGTGTGTGTGTGTGTGTGTGTGTGTGTGTGTGTGTGTGTGTATGCACCCACCACTGGTCTTCTAATAAGGCCTGGGTCCTGTCATCAGCTTATTGTGTGGAAGTATGGCACTAAACCACGTAGCCGAAGGCTTTCTTCTGGCTTTTTAATGGTTATTTTGAGATAAATACCTCATGGATTTTACTTTCTGGACTTAATCTTCTGATCCCCAGTAATCCTTGGGTTAGTGTTATTGTGGGTGCTACCATAAAGTGACAGTTCATTAAACTGGGAGCAATATGGAAGTACTCGTGCAAGATATGAAGTAACCAGTTCATTAATGTGGGAGTAACAGGATCACATTTGATTGCCTTCAAACACATTATTTCAGATGAGTTTAACTGAAGCCCAAAGCATAATCCAAACCTATTATCCACACTGTATGAAGTAGCACATATTCATGGTGTAGAATATGTACAATGAATTGAATCCTGAATCAAAAGACTTTGTTGGGTTTGCCTCAAAGAAATAGAGTGTAATTGAAATGAAGTCCAGACTGGAGGCCTGTAGCGAGCAGGAGAGCATCTGCTTAGTATGTGTCCAACACCCAGGACCATAAAAAAGTAGAAGGGAAAGTGTAAGAGAAAGAGGAAAGGAAAGGAGGAGGAAGGGGTAAGAGAGGAGGAAGGGCATAGCAGGAGGGAGAAGAGAAGGGGACAGGGAGAAAGTAGAGGTAGGAGAGAAGGAAGAGGGAAACAGGACCCTGGGGAAGAGGAGCAGGAGAGGAGACAGGAGGAGGAAGATAAATGCAATATAACAGCAAGAATTGTCGGAAAACATGTTGCATAAATGATTTGCATGTGCATGGCAGGATTATTTTCTAATCAGAAAGACAGCTAGCACAGTGATAATATGGGTGATACCTGTTGCTCAGTCATTTTATTCTCTTTCTTCAGTGAGGAGTTCAGAAGAAATGCTGAGTTCGGTGTTTTACAGATATATTTCAGGATTTTTTTCATGAATCAAACAATGGAAAGAAATAAATGCAACTTCCCTTAATTAAAAAAAGAATAGAAGCTATATTTATTTGTATTACTATGCATAAAGAAATCCTGGAGATTTCTGGTTAATTCAGAGGGATCCATGCAAAAATATAATACAAGAGGAAACTAAAACTGTTTCTAATGTATAATAGGTTATCATTGATGAAAAGTTTTACTGGACATTTTTCATTTTTTTTTATTTTTGTTTTGTTTTTGTTTTTGTTTTGTTTTTGCCAGTTGTGCATTGCTCCAAGGCTGTGCTCTGGAGCCCTTTCCAAGTCACCACGTGAAACTCCATTCCTGTAGTCCCTGTGGGTGTGGGTGCCTCCTAAGGTCACCCGTTGAGATGTGTGGCCAACTCCTTTAAGGTGGATGTGCAGTGAGTGGATGTGTGTGCATGCTCCCCAGCATTGCCAGATGAACCACGCCCACCCTTCCCACCTAACTTCCCAGTTTCAGTTGCTCCATTTCACCCAGGAGCTGGCAGCCATGGGTCTGGAGGTGAGGCCACTGCTGCCCTCTCCTCCTCCAGTTGTGCTGGTACTGGTCTTCTGTGCTCCTGAGTGCATTGCCCATCTTAGGGAGACTCTGTTCTGGGGTCACTGCCTGCCCACATGAGTGCAGTGTGAGGGACACCATTTTTGTACACTGCACAGTCCATGGGTAAGGGAAGGCTGGGTATGCAGTCTGCCCCCTTGGGGCGAGGCAACCTAGCCGTGGTTCACCTCATCAGTCTTTAAGGGGGTCTGGTAACTGGAGCCATGTGTTGGACCCTCTGCCAACTGGCTTGTGACAGCTGCAGCAGCTCAGCAACCTGGAGCCCCTTCAGCATCTCTGTGGACCTCCATTTTCTGGTTCTTGTGGACTCGGGTACAGGGCCAACCGTACATATGCCAATCAGTGCCAGAGAACCCTGGACTTGCAGCACACCAGCTGCAGCACCGAGGGAATGAAGGCCCTCTTGCTTTGCTGTGTAGCCTCCTCCTTCGCCCTTCTGGCCCACATGGGCCCAGCTCTGGATGCCATTCCAGGGATACTCCATTTGGAGGCAATGGGGTCACCCCCTACCCTCGTTGTTCTCCAAAGCAGGGGAAAAGACATGGCCTTGGCAGTGTAGGCTGCAGAGATGGAAGGCAGGATTTAGCATCTACCCTGCCTTCCTCCCTGGCTTTGGCACCTGAGTCTGGGTTGCTTGGCTTGGTCACTAATGGAACCTTGTTTGCTACAGCCCACCGCAAATGTCCTGCACCTGCTGCAGCAGCAATTCGGTGTCCTGGACGCCCTTAGGGTCCCCACATGGACCTCTGATGGGTCTACTTGGGATGGGTGTGGGTTTCATCACAAGACTCCCATTAGGAAGTGCCACACCCCTTCCTGGTACTGCAAGCAAGAGGTGCCACATATATCTACTTTCTAACATTTTCCTTCACTGAGATAAACAAAACTTGGAAATATAAATAAGTTTTGTAAAAACAAAATATATAACCTATATCACTTCAACCTTCTAAATCATTGTAATATTTTTATATCCAGTAGGAATTCTGTCTGTAATTACTTATTTTACATTTGAATGTAATGTATTTTGTGTTTATTTAACTATTCTAGTATAATTTCATTTGCACTACTTACAATTTTTTTCAAATTCTGAGATTCAATCACGTGTTTATGGATAAGTGTTTTGTTGTACTTTTATTTCAGTTTTCCATTATGGCCTTATGATTACAAACAATAAGATCCATTCTTGCTAGTATATAGTTCAATGATTTTGGACTAGAGACTCAAGGATATAGTATAACATATACAGTAATGTGTATCACTTTGTTTAATACTGCTCCATAAAATAATTAATAATTCAGGCGGCAGCCACTTCATCTGGCATGCTGGTCTGTCTGGTGAAGTAGGATCCTAGTGGCAGCCTGCCCATATCGGGCCATTGCGGGCACCTCGCCTGGGACTGTGGGAGAAGATCAGGGTGCACCTGCTGTTCAGCGAGGGCAGCAACCCGGCAGCTGCTGTGTAAATGACACAGTGTCACTGACTCACATCTAACACATGCCTGCCCCGTGGGCTTGGGCCCTGAGGATCAGCCCCTGGGAGCACACACACACCGTGGGGCAGGGGGCGCCTAACTAGGAAGGTGTGCAGACCAAACATAAGCCACTCTGCAGATTGGCTGGTACAGTATTTATTCTCCGTAGAGCAGTGGACAATTCTGCTCTGCTGTGGGGAGAAAACAAGAAAGACAGACGCAGGCAGGTGAAGCCAACTTTTTGTACTCAGGCTGGCAAGTAAACTTTCCTCCATGCACTTTCCAGCAGGCTCAGGAAGCCCTTCCATGCTCTTTGTCCATGGAGTAGCAGCCAGGGACACTCAAGTCTGGTACTCCTGGCTGCTCTTTTGGGTTTGTTTGTTAATTTATACAGACAGCCCCTCCCTCAAACAGCAGAGTTATTCTGGGTATTGTAAAACGTTCTGCATCTGAGCATTCCCAATGTTTGGTTTTTGTATTGTTTCTTGTAAATGCTTTGTGAAATTTGTGTTTTAGGTGTTGAGGTGCGAGCGAAGGAGCCAGATTATGAACATAGTTTCCTACCAGTCTTTCATTTATAAATGAAAACAGATTCTCTATAAAAATGCCTACCATGAAATAACTTGAGAGGGGAAAAAAAAGGATGCTTTCTCATGAGATCAAAATGTGCTAGTTTTATATGCATGTTTTATGTGCTCAAAATACAATTAAGTAACTCACTCTCTAGGAACAATTGTCCAGAGCTAAGAGTTAAGTGTCTGGGAGCTAGAGGCAGGGTGTTTGTGAGCTTTATCCAAAGGGAGGGAAGAAAGTAAAAATTCATAAATAACTTTGTAGAGTCAAGGTGGAAATACAATATGAGAATCACAATAAACTTCTTTGCTATTTGGGCTCTTTTATTCTTCCATATGAATTTTTGGATTGCGTCTTTTATTTCATTGAAGAGTGACATTGGGATATTGGTAGGTATCACATTGAATTTGGATATAGCCTTTGGCAATATTGCCATTTTCATGATGTTAATCCTCCCAATCCAGGAGAATGGGAAGTTTCCCACTTCCATAGCTCTGCTTTAATTTTCCTTTTCTGGTTTTTAAAGTTCTCATCATAGAGGTCCTTCACCTCTTAAGTTAACTCCTAGGTATTTTATTTTTGTGTGGCTAGTAAAAAGGGGTTGTTTTCCTAATTTCAGCTGCACTCTTATCGTTAATGGAATACAGGAAAGCCTTTATTTTCTGAGGGTTAATTTTATATTCTGCTAGTTTGCCAAAGTTTCTGATCAGCTCAAGTAACTTGGGAATGGAGTCCATGGGTTTCATTAAATACAAGAGCATGTCATCTTCAAAGACGGAGTGTTTTACTTCATCTTTTGCTATTTGGATCCCTTTAAGATTGCATCTTATCTTATTGCCCCAGCTAGCATTCTAATACTAATTTGAAAAGGAGTGGAGAGAGCAAATATCCTTATATTATTCCTGAATTTATAAGAAATGGGTTTAACTTCTCAGCATTAAGTATAATGCTGGCTGTAGGTTTGTCAATTCTTAGCAGAAAGAACAGCACTAGAGCAATATTAGTTCCAAATTTCAAACGCTACTAAAAAGCCATAGTAATAAGAACAGCTTGGTTCTGGCACAAGAACAGACTTGAGGACCAATGGAATAGGACTGAAGACTCAGAAATTAACCCCCTGACCGATAGCCACCCAATCTTTGACAAGGGATCTAAAAAAAGAGAATGGAAGAAAGACAGCCTTTTGAGTAAATGGTGTGGGCAAAATTGGTTAAACACCTGTTAAACTAAAGCTGCCTCTGTATATATCACCCTGCACAAGAATCAACTCCAAATGGATCAAAGACCTCAAAATAAAAGAGGACACCATGAAAACACTACATGAAGGAATAGGATAAAATCTAGGGCTTTTTAACACATACAAAAATGTTCTTAATAGAGAGCCAGATACAAAGAGTAAAGAAAAATAAGTTAAAGAATTCATTCTTTAATTCATCTCTTTATGAAACAAGTAATTTACTATTACAGGATGAGATGGAATTATAAATTCCAAGTGCTGATACAGTCTGTATGTAATAAACATATTACAATGGTCAAAAAAAAGAAATCAAAGAAAGGTTGGACAAATGGGATTGCATGAAACATGAGAGCTTCTGCAAGACAAAGTTCATAGATAGCAATATCAATAGAAAGCACACGTTCTGGGAGAAGATCTTCACGAGTTATAAAATGGACAAGGTCTTATATGTAAAATGTACTTAGGACACAAAAAATTAAATCCCCCAACATCAAATCCTCAGAGAAACAACTGCTCAATAATTAAGTGGGCTAAAAACTTAAAGAGACAGTTCTCTGAAGAGGAAATAAAAATGGCCATTAGATACATGAAGAAATGCTCAACTATTCTAGCCACAAAAGAAATGCAAATCAAGAGAATATTGCGATTGTACCTTACTCTAGTTAGAATGGCTATAATCAAGAAATTTTTTTTTCTGTTCATGTGGTGCTGAGGAATCAAACCCAGGGCCTCATGCATACAATGCAAAACACTCTACTCCTGAGTCACTTTCCCGGCCCCTAATCAAGAAATTTAATAACAACACCTTAGAGGGGATGTGGCTAAAACGGAACCCTATTTCATTGATATTGGGAGTGTAAACTTGTTTAACCACTTTGGAAAGCAGTATGGAAGTGCTTCAAAAGACTCCATGTAAAGTTCCCCTATGTCCCAGCAATCCCACTTTTGGGCATTTAGGCATTTACCCAAATGATCACAAACAAAGTCATACCAAAGTTGCCTGTGCAAGCATGTTTATGGAAACAACCTCGATGCTCCTCAGTTCATGAATGGATCAAGAAAATGTGATACACACACACACACACATACACACACACACACACACACATACACAAAATGACACACACACAATGGAATTCTATGCTTCTATTAGAAAGAATGAGATTGTCACATTTGTTAGGAAATGGAAAGACTTGGTAAGTATTATATTAAGTGAAGTAAGCCAGGCCCAAAGAAACATATGTCCCATGGTTTCCCTTGTTTGTAAGGACTAGTACATGTCTAGGACAAGCAGAGAAGATCAAAGGCTATGGACGTATAACCATATAACCATATAAGGTGACATTAAGTGAAAGGACCCCAAGTCAGACACACAAGTGATTTTTTCTTTCTTGTTTTTGTTTTTAATATACTTATAATGCACTATGGGATTCTTTTGTAAGTTCATCCCCCCATGGTATACCCCATGGTATAATCCCTGTTTTCACTGTATTTGTTTCCAGTGTTCTGCAACTTAAATACATATTTTGTAATTTGGGAAGTGGAAAGGTTCTAGCAGAATGCAGAAATGGGGATGCAGGTTGACCCATTGTGATTATGAGATGTACAGGACACTGTGTTGAAAATGAATTTACAATGTCGAGTAATGGTCAATGAGGGAGGAGTTGGAGAGTTGGGGAGGGAAAGGGTAGTAGGGGAAAAACAAAGGAGGAGGTAACAATGCTCAATAGGAAATGTACTCATTACAATACTCATGAAACTGTAAACCCTCTGTATAGTATTTTTACAATAAAAAATATAAAACACTCTTCCTGGTATAGATTTCCAGTGCTGCCCACGGCATTGCATTTTTTACCTTTTCTGGCTGTGGTTAGGTCCATCTGCCTAATGGATCAGTACTCTTCAAGGCTTCTTGGTCCTGAAGTGGGACTTGGATTATCCAGTGACATTTGGAACTAGGCCAAGGACAGGACAAAACCACTTCCAGGGCATTGCTTCTTCATTCCCCTCCGCCCACCATGCAACTAGGATTGCAAGCAGAATTTCTCTGAATTCGACTCCAGAAAACAATCACTGAACCAAAAGGCAAGGTCATCAAACACCTCCCCTCCTCCCCCCAATTCCTCCTTTCTTCCTCCTTGGTAAAGTACAAAATAATTTTGTAGGTTTTGGCAAACACACAAATTGCCCACTACCTCCCCTTTTAAACTAGGCTTAAAGTCACTAAGCATTTACACTGATAATGCCGCACTCATTATTCTGGACAACAACTTCAGGTTGTTTGATGCTTTAATTTGTTGTTGTTGGTGGTGGTGGTATAAGGGCCTCAAATCTGGGTCTAGCTGTTATACCTGATGAGCTTTTCAGCTCAAGGCTAGTGCACTACCACTTGAGCCACAGAGCCATTTCCACATTTTTCTGCTTATGTGGTGCTGAGGAATTAAACCCAGGAACTTATGTATTCAGGACAAGTACTCTACCACTGAGTCTCCTTCCCAGCCTTAATGCTTCAATTCTTTAAATTGTATTTTTGTCAGTCCTGTGGTTTAATCTCAGGGTATTAACATATTCCTGAGTTCTTCAGCTTAAGTGGAGCCCTCTACCACTTGAGCCACAGTGCCAATTTCTGTTTTCAGATAAGCGTCTTTCAGATATTCCTGCCAGGGTTTGCTTTGATCAGTGAATTTTTAAATTATATTTCTTCTATGTATTTATTGGAATATTGCAGTTTATCTGAAATTTAAAGTTTTCTGTAAAACTCTGTCTTCAAGTATTCCAATAGTATTAAATATTACATTTACAATCTATGCTGTAGCAATACATTTTGAAATTATTATGTTAAGATGAAATTCTTGTTGTTTGTAGAAAAATCCCATTAAAGTACAAATGGGAAATATGCTTATTTCAGCAGCCTTGAGTCTCCTTCTTATTTATTTGTTTGTGAAAATACCATATAGAGGGGCAACAATTACATGGGCAAGATAATGAGTACATTACTCATCAAGCATTATTGCCTCTTCCTTTGTTTCCCCTTCCCATCTGTTCTCATCTGCCCACCCCCCCCCTTGCTCTCCAGACACCCCTTTGCCATCCCCCACTCTCGCCGGCCAAGGTGTAAAGTTCGTTTTTCTTTTATTTTTTATTTGTTTATTTTTTTATAGTGAGAATACCAACAGACAAGTTACAATTACATGGGCAAGATAACGAGTACATTTCTTATCAAGCACTGTTGCTGCCACTTTGTTTCCCCTTCCCATCCCTTTCCATACTACCCCCCTCCCTCCATCCGACCCTCCCCCCACCCCCCATCAAAGCTGTAAAGTTCAGTTTTCGACCTAACGACTTGTATATCTCATTGTTGCAATGGGCCCACCTGTATCCCGAGTTAAAAGATTAGTTTTTTCCCTTCTCCTCCACAAATTATACCAACATCAAATACCGTGAAAGCAGGGTCTTTACTGTGGGGGAGGGACATGCAAAGCAATATAGAAATCATCTTATAAATATGTTAGAAACAATCCCAAGGGAAAAAAAAATCATTGAATCCTTATCTTGTGGTTCATTTCACCCAACCTCAACTTGTCTGACCTTTTCGGCTTATCTCAGACATATACTGGTTATTGTAAATAAAGGAAACCATGGGACCTATGTTTCTGTGGGACTGGTTTATTCCCTTAATATAAATTTTTCCATGTCTTTCCATTTCCTAACAAATGGGGCAATGTCATTCTTTCAGATAGAGGCATAGAATTCCATTGTGTGTGTGTGTGTATATATATATATGTGTGTGTGTGTGTGTGTGTGTGTGTGTGTGTGTGTGTGTGTATACCACATTTTATTGATCCATGCATCTACTGAGGGGCATCTGGTTTGGTTCCATATGTTAGCTATGGTAAATAACGGTTCAATAAGCATAATTGTGCTGGTAGCTTTAATATGGTCTTGTTTGTGACCATTTGGGTAAATGCCCAAAAGTCGGATTGCTGGGTCATAGGGGAGCTCTATGTGGAATCTTTTGAGGAACCTCCATACTACTTTCCAAAGTGGTCGAACAAGTTTACATGCCCACAAACAATGCAATAAATTTCCCTTATGCCCACATCCCCTCTAGCATCTGTTGTTATTAGAGTTCTTCATTATAGCCATTCTAACTGGGGTGAGGTGGTATCTCAATGTTGTTTGGATTTGCATTTCTGTTATGGCTAGAGAGGTTGAGCATTTCTTCATGTGTATATTGGCCATCCTTCTTTCATCTTCAGAGGAGTTTCTCTTTAAGTCTTTAGCCCACTTATTTATTTGGCAGGTTTTTCTTTAAGGATTTGTTGTTAGGGGATTTAATTTTTTTGAGTTCCAGGTATATTTTAGATGTGGGACCCTTGTCTGTTGTATGGTAGTGAAGAGCTTCTCCCAATCAATGGTCTTTCAATTGATTTTGCTAGCTATGTCCTTTGCCACGCAGAAGCTCTGCAATTTCATGCTATCCCATTTGTCCAACATTTCTTTGATTTGTTGTAATTCTGGGTCTCTATTAAGAAAATTTAAGCTTGTGCAAAGGAGACCTACTGTTTCCCCTATTCCATTCTTTAATGTTTTCAGAGTGTCTGTTTGACTCCGAGGTCTTTGACCCATTTGGAGTTCATTCTGGTGCAGGATGATATATAAAGATCTAACTTTAGTTTTCTACAAGTAGTTAACCAATATTGAAAACACCATTTACTGAGGAGATTGTGTCTCTTCCTTTCCAATTTTTTAGCTCTCTTATCGAACATTAGATGTCTTTAGGCCTATTGATTCATTTCTGAGCTTTCATGTCTAGTCCATTGGTCCTATGGGCTATTCTTGGGAAAGTACCAAGCTGTTTTAATTACTATGGCTTTGTAGAAGAGTTTGAAATTTGGTATTGATATTCCTCCAGCACTGTTGTTTCCATTAAATATCGTTTTTGCTATTCAGGGTATTTTATTTTTCCATGTGAATTTTTGGATCACCTCTTCTTTTTACTAAAAGACTGAGGCTGCAATATTGATAGGTATCATATTGAATTTGTAGATAGAGTTGGGAAGTATTGCGATTATCACGATGTTGATCTTTCCAATCCAGGAGCATTGGAGTTTTTGCCACTTTCTAAGTTCGGTTTTGATTTCCTTTTTCAGGTTTTTAAAGTTTTCATCATTGAGGTCCTTTTTTCTTTGTTAAGTCTTAGGTATTTTAATTTTTGTGGGGCTATTACAAATGGAGTTGCTTTCCTGATTTCAATCATATTTTTCTCATTGTTGGCATACAGAAAAGCCATTGTTTTTTCAGGGTTAATTTTATACCCTGGTACTTTGTCAAAGTTTTCAATCAGCTTGAATAATTTGGGAGTGGAGTCCGTGGGATTCTTTAAATCCAAGTTCATGTAATCTGCAAAGAGGTAGAGATTCTTCTTTCCCTTTTTGGATTCCCTTTTATATTTGAATCTTATCTTATTGCTGTAGCTAGGCATTCTAATCCTAGTTTGAAGGGAAGTATAGTGAGTGGACATCTTTATCTCATTCCTTAGTTAAGAGGAAATACCTTTAATTTTTCACCATTAAGTAAAATGCTGGAAGTAGGTTTGTCATATGCATCCTTTATTGTATTGAGGAATGTTCCCTGAATTCCTAACTTTTCCAGAACCTTCATCATAAAAGGGTGTTCTATCTTGTCAAATCCTTTTTCTGCATCTATTGAGGTAAACATGTGGTTCCTATCCTTGCTCTTGTTGATGTGATTTATTGTATTAATTGGTTTGCGTATATTGAAGCAGATTTACATCCCTGAAATTAATCCTGTTTGATCATGTTGTATGATTTTTTTGGATGAATTGTGAAAGTCGATTCACCAAAATTTTGTTGAGAAGTTTTGCATTAATCTTCATCAAAGAAATGGATCTATAGTTCTCTTTCTTTCATGAGTCCCTGCCTAGTTTGGGGATGAGGTTTATGATGGCTTCATAGAATGACTTCGGTAGTGAACTTGCTCTTTCAATTTCATTGAAGACTTGAAGGAGTATTGATGTGAGCTCTGCTTTGAAGGCCTTGTAGATTTCCGCTGTAAAACTATCTCGTCCCGGGCTTTTCTTAGATGGGAGGTCGCTTATTGCTATTTCTATTTCATTGCTTATTATGGGCCAGTTAAGATGGTTTAACTCATCTTGGTTTAGTTTCGGCATGTCTATATTTACTAGGAAACAGTACATTTCTAACAAGTTCTCAAACTTATTAGCCTAAAGGTTTGAGAAGTATTCCTTATAATATACTGAATCTTTGTTGTTTCTGTGGTGAAGTTTCCATTTTCATCTCTGAGTTTATTTATTTGAGTGTGTTTTCTTATTCTTCTAATAAGATTTGTTAAGGGTCTGTCAATTTGTTAATTTTTCAAAGAACTAACTCTGTTTTGTTGATTCTTTCTATGCTTTTTGAATTCTAATTGATTTAATTTTGATTTAATGTTAATTATTTCTTCCCATGTACTGGATTGGGGTTTATCTTGCTGCTCTTTTTCAATGAGGCTCTGATGTCTCACTAAATTGTTGGTTTCAGATCACTCCAATTTGTTGATGCCTCTGAGTACTGCATATGCTGTGTCCCAGAGGAGCTGTTATTGTGAGTGTTCATTTTTGTCGAATATTATAAACATTTGAATTTCGTTTATGATCTCTTCCATGACACACTGGTGATTCAACAGTGTGCTGTTCAGCCTCCATGTGTTACAGGACTTCCATTGGTGGCTTTTGGTGTGGGGTTCTAATTTTATTCCCTTGTGGTCTGAGAGAATGCAAGGTATAACTTCAATGTTTTTGGATTGGGACAAGTTTGCTTTGTGACCTAAATGTTGTCTATTTTGGAAAACGTTCCCTGTGCTGCTGAGAAAAACGTGTATTCTGATGTTGCTGGGTGAAATATTCGGTAGATGTCTGTTAAATCTAGGTGATCTATGCAGTTTTTCATATCTGTGGTTTCTCTGTTGATTTTTTGCCAAGTTGATATATCTAGTGGGGAGAGTGTGTGTCCCAACAATTAATATCTTTGGATCTATAGGAGATGTGAGAAAAAGTACATTTTCTAGGATAAATTTGGTTGCTCTTGTGGGGAATAGATATTTAGAATTGTAATATCCTCCTGAAGGAGAGATCCCTTAATAAGTATATAGAGACCTTCTTTATCTCTTCTCACCAATTTTAATTTCAAATCTATTTAACTGATATTAGGATTGCAACTCCTTCCTGTTTATGAGGCCGTTTGCTTGTTAGATTTTGTTCTAACCTTTCACTTTAAACATGTGTTTGTTTTTATGAGCACATTGTGACTCCTGAATACAGCAGACAGAAGGATTTTTTTTAATCCAACTAGACAGTCTATGTTGGTTAATTTTATTGTTAAGTTCGTTAATGTTGGGAGATAGTACTGAGAGACATTTGTTAGTTTTTGCCATTTTATGCACCTTCTTGGGGGCTGCACTAACTGGGTTCTTCCTATGGTTCTTGGATTCTCAATTTGGGTGCAGTTTCTTACCCTTTATTGTGGTCCTGTTGGTTTTCTCTGTGTAGGACATCTTTAAGTAACTTTTGTAGGGCTGGTTTGGTAGAGATAGATTGTTTCACTTTTTCTTTGGTATGGAAAATTTTTATTTGTCCTTCAGGCATGAAGGAGAGTATAGCTGGGTACAGTATTCTTGGTTGATAGTTGTTTGTCTTTAGGGCATGGCATACATCATTCCAGGCTCTTCTTGCTTTAATTGTCTCTGCTGAGAAATCTGAGGTGATTCTAATTGGTTTCCCTTATAGGTGATTGATCTTTTCTCCTTGACAACTTTAAGGATCTTTTCCTTGGTCTGAATTGATCCTGTGGATATTATAATGTGGAGTTGTGATATCTTTTTCTGGTCTGGTCTATTTTGGGTTCTAAAAACTTCTTGTATCTCTATAGGCCTATCTTTTTGCATCTTTGGGAAGTTTTCTGCTAGGATCCTGTGAAACAAATTTCCTAGACCTTCTGTTTCTAGGGGATCCTCTACACCTATTATCCTCATTAGGCTTTCTGATGGTGTCTTCCAAATGTTGAATAGATCTATCATATTTCTTGGATTTGTCTTTGATAGATGGATGTTCTTCCTCTATAATATATAGGCTGTCTTCAATCCCCGAGTTTCAGTCTTCTGCATGGTCTAACCTACTGTCAAGAAATTTTATCACTCACAAAGCCTCCTGAAAAACGCCTCCAAACAATTGTGACTACATCATGCTCTGCTGGAAACCCCACCTCCACCCTAACACACTTCCCAAAGTCCTGCCATTCTCCATTAGAAACCCCGTCCCTTACTAGCTTATGTCTTCCTAGTACCACCCAGCCCTCTCAAAGTCAGACCCTGAAAAGCCACTCCCTCATAGCTCCACATTCCTGCTCCAGAATCCCCACCTTCGGTCAATCTTTTGCCTCCATTCCCTGCCCTGCCTTATGAGAAACCTCACCCTACATATCCCACAAGTCTCACAGTGTTTCACCAGATCCCCTCCTCTAAGTAACCTCCTCCATTGTAGCCTTGTTCTTCCTTCTCAAAGCCTTGCCCCAAACAGCCTCCTCCCCAGTGACCCCACCTTCTTCCAATGAAAACCTGTGCACCTGCCAGCTTCCATCCTAAATCCTGCCTACTCCACAAAAGATCCCTTCCCTAACAAGTCTAGTCCTTCCTGTTCCCTCCCTGATGTCTCAAAGCCCTACACACACTGGCCTTCGCCCTCAAAACCCTGTCCTGTTCCACCATACAGGCTGTGCCAATACCATCTCCTCCTTAAACCAGACAGAGCCCCACCAGAAAACACATACCACCTCATCCATGAAGGTCTCATATAGTAAATTTTATTACAAAGGGATTTTGAACATAAAAACTGGGGAAATAAAAGTTCCGGCCTCCAGCTGGGCTCAGTCACAGAGAAGGATTTGTGCCTGGTTTTAACTTTTCAGCTAGTCCTGACAATGTAAAGTGCTCTTGTCTAAAACTGGATAAAAATCAGACCAGTTTAATTTCAGGTGACTCCCCAACCCCAGCCTTCCTCCAACAGAAGAGATTCAAAAGACCAATTTTTGAAATGCCTTCCTAAATAAGCAAGCCCTGGGAAAATGAAGGTCAACAAAGTTACTTAGATTAAAATAAATACTATCTTAAATTTTTCTTTCAAAACTTCAAAATGTACATATGATTGATTTTGATTTTTGCATGCTTAAAAATCTGAGTGTGTTTGTATGTGTTTGTGAACATGTTTATGATAGAAATGGTCAGCATGCTGTAACAATGGGCTGAGTTTAAGTTTAAAGTTCAAAAGATTATGAGATTTGATCATTACTAAAAATTTTTAAAGCATTTTCACATTTTTAAAATGGATTTCGAAGGATTCTTTAACTTAAAAATTAGAAAATCTGGTATTTTAGAATGCATAAGGCTGTTTACACTGTAATCAAGATATCTGGCTTAACAAAAAAGGAGAAATTGAGAAGCCAACATAAGACCTATCTTTAGGAGTGAAGGGTGAACAAGCAGAAGTGCAGTTCAGCTGGTCATGCATGGTGAAACAGGCCCTGGGAAGAGTCCACGCATGGTGAAAGAGGGCAAGCTGGCACAAACGCAGTTCAACTAACCCTAAAGTGTCAGATTGGATGTATGCCCATTCCACAGGAAGGGCCAAGTGGCCCATGTTTATTCTGCCCCTTTTCCCTACAGATAGACACTGGAAACATGATGGCAAAAATGAGTGATGTGAAGATCTGATTAACATTGCTAAAACTGCCCTTTGGATGTGTTAAAATTAAGAAGGCCTTAAAAAGAGGTTTAAAAAGTTTATTTGTATAATGTGGTTTGCTCTCAATGATATTCTGCCATTGGATATGTTATTTTTAAGGCATAAATGTGTTAAGTCTACCTTCTTGGTACAGTGATGGTGATTCTAATTTTTGCATTAAGAAAAAAATGTTATTTCAGCTGAAAAGTTTTCATGTGTATCTGTTTTAAACAAGCAGCCAAAAGGAAATGAATGACACCTAGCCTCGAGAATTTAATGGGTTTCTAAAATGCAACTAAAAACTAAAGTATAGACTATTAAAACAGAGATGATTAGGAGGCTTACAAATTAGGAACGGATTTCTGTATATAAAGTTTAAAAGTAAAATTGTTCTAAACATTTGCCTCAAAGTACAAAAAGAAAAATTAGGATGACCAAAGTTATTGCTTAATTCCTATTTCAGTTTGGTCTCATTGGTGTTTTTGTTTGTTTGTTTGTTTGTTTTTGGTAACAGTTCCCAGCAGATCCACAAAAAGGAGTGAGGATTCTTGTAAGTTTGTCAGATGTAACTTTGGCTCTTAATAAGTTTCAGGTAAGAATATGCTTAAAAGCTACTTCTATGTTGACTGCCTTGTTGCTTTTAATTGGAGTAAAATGGCCTTTTATGAGACTCATTGATCTGAAAACTTGTTCGAATCCAGCCTGGGCAGATAAAAGTCCCTGTGAGAATGTCACCTCTACTCAGCCAGCAGAAGGCAGAAAGAGCAAGCAGACCTGCTTTAGGATTCAATGTGGCAAAGTGCTAGCCTTGAGCTTTAGAGCTGAGGGACAGTACGTAGGCCCCAATTTCAAGTCCAACAACCAACTAAGGGAAATGCCAATAAGGCATTGTTCCCAGTATGGAGAAAACACTCCTTGGACGAAAGTAATTGAGGAGCATCCACAGACCGTAAGCCACTGCTTAGAGGGCAGAAATAATGTCAGATACTTGAGTCATTTGTGCATGGCCCTTCAAAAATTGGTCAGAGCCAGGAGGTCATGGGAAGGTAGTTTGTAAGCATGCCTAATGTCTATGACTATAAGGGACAGGAAATTGTCAGTCATCTGTGATAGTAGTAAAAAGCTAAAGTTGTAAAATGTGGAGTATAGTTTAAATCCCAACCCCTGCATGTGCCAAAAGCTCTAATTGGCAGTAACTTTTGAGCTGACACCAGCTACAGGAATTTCATCTGCTCAGGAAAAGTTTGTAAACCTGACAATGTGTTTCTATTGATATCTGTCTGAAGGCCTGCATAGGTATCTCAGACATTGTTAGGACTACTAGAGATCACGTTCCTAAGCTATCCATAAAGATCCTTTTGCAAACCAGAAGGCTAAATAAGCTCCACTGCTATAACCAGAAAAATGGTATGTGCATTTGTCAAAAGTTAAAATATTGTTCTTAATGACATCTAACCCTGGTAACCTCTTTGTAAAATAGGCTAAGTTTATAGGTTCCTGGCTAGGTAGGATCAACACCTCTGAGTCAGCTTGAAGAAGTGACAGAAGATGAATCTTTGCCCATCATCCCATTTTAAGAACAAGGGAAAATATTCACTTTTTTTTTTAAATGTGGCAAAATAGACAGAAGGAAAAGGCATGGGAAATAATAGTACAAGCCTGAGCCCTCTATATGTGCTTAGAAAATCCTAGCATTATTAAAAGAACTATTTGTTTAAAAAGTTGTCATCTTGGTAAATTGTCCTGGGCTATTGTATAAGTTGTCTTAAAAACTAGTGGGGTCACAGCCTGACAAGCATATGCAATGTATGCTTACCAGTCTGTGTAGGAATTTGCAGTCCAGCACGAGGTGTGACATTCCCTTGGAGCGACTGTGAGTCCCTGCTGCTGCTCCACACCCTAATGGGTAAAGTTCAACAACAGCCTGACACTTACCTGGAGGAACTTTATATCATCACCCAGACCACCTCCACCATGGTAAAAGTAGATTGTACTCCTGACTGATTCCATCACCTGAAAATGCTTCCCAGTTGAAAGCTGCTACAACTAAGATGGTGTTGGACATTCTCTTGGTAATATGCAGTAATCCTCTATACTCCCACAGTAGATGTTGGGAAAGAGGATATCACTGGCTTGCCTTAGGCACTTCAGGGTCGCAACCTAGTTTGGTTCTGGTATGGTAATAACCTGCTTCCTCCTGGGTGTTTTTTAAAGATAAAGGAGATATTTTTTTTTTTAATCAATGGAGGTAGTAAGAGGAATGAGACCCAGCCCTAATCTTAGCCTTAAAATCTAGCAAGCTTGGGCTGGGAAGGTGGCTCAGTGGTAGAGCGCTTGCCTTGCATGCCTCAGGCCCTTGGTTCGATTCCTCAGCACCACATAAGCAAAAAGAAAAAAGCTGGAACTGGCGCTGTGGCTCAAGTGATAGAGCACTAGCCTTGAGCTGAACAGCTGAGGGACAGTGCCCAGGCCCAGAGTTGAGGCCCCATGACCGGACCCCCCAAAAAATTCTAGCAAGCTTTTCATTCCACTGGTGTCTTGAGGCTTTCTGAGATTACTTGGTTCCACAAGTCAAAGGAAAAATGGGCAGTTTTAAACTCTCACCACAAAGAAGCTCAAGGAATTGTAAAGAAGAGGAGGGTGGTAAAGAAAGCCTTAGGAAAGGAACTGGGGGAAAATTGTTATCCTCTGGATAAGAAAGTATTTAAAAAGTAAGGATTGTTTTAAAATGTTTGTAAAGAAGACAAACCTCAGAAAGTGTAAGTGTGTAGCAAATAGTATGAGTATGTCTTAAAATTGGAGTTTACGAGTACAGCTGGTATAAAATTAAGTTAGCTGTTGTATACAGAATCAAGATTGCACGAAGAAAATGTCAGGGCCTTTGGTACTGTTAATTTTGTTACTCACAATCAGACCTTGTAGACTGGTGTCCTTTGTAAAAGAGAGGATCAGCACAGTCCATCCCAATACTAAACTGTAAATATAGAAGACTGTTTCAATTAGGGGAACATGATTGGTCCCCGATGCTCTAGAAGAGGAGGGAATGAAGAGCCAAAGTAACTCCAACTTGAGATTAACCCCGCCATCTTGTGCTAGGCTGCCCTCAGAGTAAGCCCAAGAGAGAGAGAAAAAAAAAACACAGGTTGCCACCAATCCTGCCCACCCTTAAGAAAGCAGAACAGTTGCTCAATTGTTCCAGGAACAGAACATACCAACAGTTTAGAAAAAGGGCAGTATGTTTAGGGTGGACTCAAATCAATCATGTAACTGCTTGTGTGGAAATTCCCTAAACTTGTTTGTTCAATACTATAAAAGTTGTGCTGATTTTGTGCTTGGGGACTCTTACTGTCACCGGTTACCAGTGCGTGGAGGACTAAGCTTGAGCTTACAAATAAATGACTCTTTTGCTGTTCGCATTGGTCATAGTCTCTGGTGGTCTTTTGGGGGCCCCAAGTCCGTACAACAGGGCTTGATATAAAATATCTCTGTCCAGAGATTTGAATGTTGGCATTTATAGTTTAAATGATTTAGGGTAATTATTAACATCTAACACATGCTGAGGTTTTAATTTATACCTCTCTTTCACCCTTTCTTTCTTCCTCCCTGTCTTTATTTTTTTCTTTTCTTTCTTTCTTTCTTTCTTTCTTTCTTTCTTTCTTTCTTTCTTTCTTTCTTTCTTTCTTTTTCTTTCTTTCTTTCTTTCTCTCTTTCTTTCTTTCTCTCTTTCTTTCTCTCTCTCTTTCTTTCTTTCTCTCTCTCTTTCTTTCTTTCTTTCTTTCTTTCTTTCCTTCTTTCTTTGTTTCTTTCTTTCACTTCCTTCCATCTGTACTTCCTTCTTTTCTTCCTTATCTCCTTCCTTCCTTCCTTCCTTCCTTCCTTCCTTCCTTCCTTCCCTCCCTCCCTCCTTCCCTCCCTCCTTCCTTCCTTCTTTCCTTCCTTCCTTCCTTCCCGTCCCTCCTTCTCCTTCTCTGCTTTCTTTTCTTTCTTTCTTTTCTCTTTCTTTCTTTCTTCCCCTTTTTTCCTCTTTTATGAAATGAGTATAAATTTAGATATTTTGTTTGCTGAACAAGTACTATACCATTAGAACAATCCTTTTTTAATTTAGTTACTTTGCTCATAGGTTATCAATTTTGCTGAGGGCTGAACAGAGGCTAAGCTCCTCACCTATGTCTGCCAATTAACTGGGATCACAAATGCATTCCAACTTGCAAGGCTTTAGGATAATATGAGAATCATATTACTTTCCCGGCACACTGGTTCTGAACTGTAATCCTCTCAAATTCTACCCTTTAGTTAGTAATGTGAGCTCCAATAGCTTGCCCTCAGTATAGATTATCTAAATGAATGATTGAAGGTAATTTCACTTTAATCTCTTTTTTTACCAGTTCAGGGACTGTTATAATTTTATTTCTATATACATTTTGTGTATATGTGCACATTACTTTTAAAATGTTGCTCTCTCTCTCACTTTTTTTTTTTTTTTTTGGTCATGGGGCTTGAATTCCAGGCCTGGGTGCTGTCGCTAAGTTCTTTAGATCAAGGCTAGCACTTTACCACTTGAACCACAGTGCCACTTCCACTTTTTGGGGTTTAATTGGAGGCAAGAGTGTCACGGATTTCCTGCAAGGGCTAGCTTTGAACTACCATCTTCAGATCTCAGCTCTTGCATAGCTAGGATTACCGGTATGAACCACTGGCTCCCAGCTAAAATGTTACTTATTTTAAGTTCTATGAATTATTGAGGGAGCAGCATGAGTGTGTTGAAAGGAAACTTTCAAGTCATCTCTCTAAATAATTTCAGAGTTTCATTTTCATAATATTTATTGCAGTGATTAATAACAGAAGCTCCCAAAGTAACAGAATGACCCTTCATAGTCTTCTTCCCCTAGGTATTATTGGAGGATGAGCAAAAACTAAGTATAAGGCAATATGTACTTGAAATTATAAAAAATTTTGATGATACATAAAGAGCTATATTACACAGCGTGCTTTTCATTTCATAAAGAAAAGAATGTCATACAAGTATAATTATTGGCAGGCTTTTTCATCTGAAAAAAATATTATAAAAAAGCTGAAGAGGATCAGCAACCATTTAAGTGTGATATAACATTGGAGACTATAAGACATGAATTTTTTCATTAAATAATTATCTAGGAAAGGTATCTGTTCACTAAATTTATTCATTGTATATTTTATTTTATTTACATGTCACTTAATATATAAATACATACAAGTGTGTATATATATATGTATGTATATATATATGTATATATCTATATATATATAGATATATACATATATATATCAGCAATATCTGTCCAGTGAATTGTATGGTTAGGTAATTTCATCATGTCAAGTTCATCAAAAGGATGGACTTCCATAAACTTTAACAACCCTGCAACACCACTGCACATGCAAACTTAAGTGTTCACAATTGTAAGCCAGACCTGTGTTTTACCAAAGCTTTGTATATAGTGTGTTAATTTTTCATTTAAGCTTGACACAAAATGTGTTTGCCCTAGAAATAAATGATGGCATTATAAATACAGTAAGTTAGTGTAAATCTTTACATTGTACACATGTTAAGTATGAGTTGTTCTTGCTCTCCTTTTCTTATTTTATCTTTAGGAAATTGATTTCAGTTTTGATGTAGTGTTTGCCAGACAGGTACTCCTTCACTGGAGTCACTCCACCAATCCTTTCTTGTTTAAGTTACTTTACGTATAGAGTAACAATTTTTGCACCCAGCTCCAAAAGCAGGGACCATGATTTCATTCCAATATACCTACCTAGTAGGTTGATATAGGTGATACATTCCTTCCTAGACTGATTCAGAACTGTGATCCTCTCAAATTTCTACCACTTTAGTTAATAGTGTGTGCTCCAGTTCTGCATACCTCTAGAAGATATGACAGAAGTAAATGATTACAGGTAATTTGAGTGAATCATGGGCTCATAGGTGATTTGATATTAAAACGTAGGGTAAGTTTGAAAGTATAATCACAGTAGTCAGATATTTTGCTAAGTAAATTTTGCTTCACATTAAAAAACCCCTCGACCAGAATTCAGTACTTATTTTGTTGTCTGTCAACTTGTATGTCATCTGGAAAAATAAACTTAATGTCTTCCATGCGTGGTAAAGATTTTTGAATGGTCTGATGTGCTGGTTCACATCTATAATCATGGTTAGCAATCAGAAATAAATAGATCACAATTTGAAAATAGCCTAACCAAAAATTAGGAAGTCTCAATCTCAACAATCTAGTGGATCATGTTGAATCATTCCATTAATCTCAACACCACAAGAGGCTAAGTCTCTGCCCAGTACCTGTGTCACTTAGGTAACTGGCTCACTTGGAGGCAGTCACCTCTTCTTATGCAGAAACTGGGCTGAGATTTAGCCAAGAGGAGGGAGGAGTCTCCCCCAACTTCCCAGGGTGGACCTCCAGAATGTAGTGAATGTGCCTGCTTTCCTCCTCCAAATGGTTTGAGATGCCATGCTGCTGAGTGCTCATTATTTGATTCCAGTTACCTGTGTTAGAGGTGTAAGGTAACAGTAAATTAAATTTCACGTTTGCCAATTGAGCTGTTCTTCACCGCCTGTGAGTTCAACTCACCAAGTGTCCATTTTTTGAGAGTTGAGAACACTCAGGTAAGGGAGAGAGGGAGGGTGAGTGAAAGAGAGGAGAGATATAGAGAGAGAGGGAGAGAGAACAGAAAGGAAGGAAGGAAGGAAGGAAGGAAGGAAGGAAGGAAGGAAGGAAGGAAGGAAGGAAGGAAAGAGGATGGAATGAAAGAAAGAAAGAAAGAAAAAAAGAAAGAAAGAAAGGAAGGAAGAAAGAAAGGAAGAAGAAAAGAAAGAAACGAAGGAAGGAAGAAAGAAGGAAAGGAAGGAAGGAAGGAAGAAAAAGAAAAGAGAAGAAAGATAATGATTGAGAATGAACGGTTTGGAGTCACGAGTTACATGTTACATGGCAGAAGTCCTACCTGTATTTACTATTAGGTCTGCCCAAGCCATGCAGACCTTATGCAGACACTTCCCCTCTTCTTGGTTAATTTTCCATCCTTTATGTGTAACCTAGGTATCTGGCATGCCTGGAGGCAGACACCTCCCCCTCCTACTAAGTCACAACCTAGTCAGCCTCTGGTCAAACTTTCCATTTGACCAGAGGATATTCCCAGGCCCTGAGGTCACATCACAGCCAGAATTTTCCTCCATCAGGCCATATCTCATCCGGTCCTTGGCCTAGATATGTCCTGGCCCGAGGTTGTGTCAACCCCCTTTTTTTCACATGCCTCTCCACCATATATGGCATGGGCAGCAGTTCAGTAAATAAACTACTCTACCTTACTGAATACCATGCGGCGTTCTCTTCATTGGCTACCTAATGAAACTTACCTTATTAATATACCTTACACTTCAGAGTTTCTAGTTATGAATTCATGGATATTTTTCTGACATATGTGAGATCAATATCTACAAAACATATGTACTAACTCAACATTTAACAGTAAAATTCTGCCTGGAATCTTTTTTTTCAATTTTTTAATTTTGAAAATAATGTACAGAGAAGTTGCAATTACATTTGCAAGATAATGAGTACATGTCTTATTAAGCATTGGTGCCTCCTCCTTTTTTTCCCCTATTCATCCCTTCCCATCTCCCACTTCCTCCTCCAAAGTTGTAACGTTCATTTTTTGACATAATGTGTTGTACATCTCGTTGTTGCTATGGATCCACCTGTATCCCTATTGACATAATTTGTTTTTTTCCCTTCCCTTCCACAAAGACTACCAACATCTGAATTTTTAATAGCAGCCTAATTAACCTTAACATCTATTTTGTTTGCTTTGCTTTGTTTTGTTTTTAGCTTAAAATAATCCAAGATTTGGTGGGACAATCTGCAAAGATCTCTGCCTTCATATTTTCTAATCACCCTGGGCTACAACATGTGTGCTACCAGATCACATGATGGAACTTTGAAAAACTAGAAAGCAGATACACATCATAAGGTCCATGGCTTTGGGATTTCTCAGATTCTTTTTTAAATGTAATTGTTACTAAGGTGTGTAGAGTGAGTTTACCATATCACAATTTATATAACGTGTACATTTGCCTTGTAGAGAGCGCCATCCTTTCCTGACCTTTCCCCCAGTTTTTGTTTGTTTTGTTGTTGTTGTTTGTTTTTGTTTTTGTGTCTAACTATCAGTTTCAACTCAGGGTTGGTTTCTGCACCTGCGTTTTTTAATCAAGGTTACTCTACCTCTGGAGTCCCAGCTCCCTTTATGGCTTTTTGGTTGTTAATTGGAGAGAAGAGTCACAGATTTTCTCACTCCTGCTGTCTTTGAACTGTGATCATCAGCCTCCTGAGTAGCTAGGTTTATAGGCCTGAGTCCCCAGTGTCCAGCTACTAACGTGTTGGTTTCATGCTTCCCTGGTTGTGTTACAATTTTCCTCAACTCTTGGCACTAATACTACATATTGCCTGGCTCTAATCTGAATTGGTGGAACATGCTTTTATTTTGAGGAAGGCAGGAATAGGAAACTATAGGCCATAGGGACATATAAGCTAAACAAATCATTTGGAACATGACATAAAAACAAGTAAATTTATTGCCAGTTGACTGTGTCCTGTCTTTACTGTTAATTTTGCATGGCCTGTGAATGATGTTAGACACATCCAAATGTCCATTTGCAGAAATAAGCTTTCTCATCCTTTTCTAAAAACAAAACAAAAAGCCACCAAAAAATATTACGTATGAGTCCAGCAATTTCCTTGAATTAGAGACCAATCTGCCCTATTTTATGAAAAAATGTCCTTTATTCAAGTGCTGCTACTTTTTCTAACTACAAATATAATGAAAGCTTTAGTAGTCTGTAGAATTGTATACCACAGCTGTCATTTTAGTTTACAAGAAATTCAGACTTTAAAATGTTTATTTATTTTTTTGACAGTTATGGGGATTGGACTCAGGGCCTGGACACTGTCCCTGAGACTCTGTGCTCAAGTTAGTTAGCATTCTACCAATTGAGCCACAGAGTCACTTCTGTTTTATGAGTTGTTGATTGGAGATAAGAGTCTTATGGGGACTTTTCTTCCTGGGCTGGCTTTGAACTGCGATCCTCAGATCTCAGCCTCATGACTAACTGGGATTACAGGCATGAGAGACTGGCACCTGGCTTTAAATACTCATTTTTAAAATGAATTGCTTGGTGCCTCTGGCTCACATATATAATCCTAGCTATAGTTAGGTTTACAGTTATGAGAAACAAACACTAGGTAAGTGTTGTTCATGATGGTTTGTATTGCCATGTTTTAATATTGTTTGTTTCTTATACTACCGTGCCCTTATTTTTATTTTCACCTAGGAGGGGGTGATAAGTGCTAGTCAGTGTTGAACTTTCTTTGGATAGATGGAGCCATGTGGATGATCTTTCCTAGAATGGCATGGAATTGAAATCTTCCTGCTCTCAGCTCCCCATGGGCCTGGGATGATAGAAGTATTCCATCACGCACAGCCAGGGGTTGGGGAGTATTGCAGGTAACCCTACACTTGTCTGGAACTGATGTCCCAAATACCTAGCTTTACAGGCAAAACCATCTTATATTCCATTTCACTTTGAATAGCTTATGTATATACTTAGAGAGTACAATGATAACATACTACATGTTAAGTATATAAAATAGCCAATATAATTAGCAGGTTTATCTCCCTAAACATTCAAGCTCATTTATTTTGGTAACCTCCTGACTCTGTTAATTATTTTGGAATATACCATAAACACGAATACACTGACAATGTGCAAAATATTGGAAGTTGACAGAGATAGAAACAAGTTAGATTGATGTTAGGAAAACGATCCCTTAAATATGTATTTTAATGTTTTTTTTTCTTTCATGCATGTGTTTCCAACGCATTTATAAGATTATTTCTTTGTTGCTTTGTATGTCCCTCCCCCACAGTGTAACCCCCGCTTTTACTATATTTGATGTCAGTATAACTTGTGGAGGAGATGGGGACAAACAAGTCGTTTAAGGATTCAGGTGGACCTGTTGCAACAATGAGAAGTACAAAATGTCATGTCAAAAACCAGCTTTACAATGTTGGTGTGGGGGGGGAAAGGATTGGGTGGGGGGGAGCGGGGAGGCTGGGAAGGGAGGTGAAGGGTAAACAAAGGAGGAGGCTGCAATGCTTGGTAAGAAATGTATGCATTATCCTGCCCATGTAATTGTAACCCCTCTGTACAGTATGTTCTCAAATAAAATAAAATAAAATAAATTAAAAAAAGAAACAAGTTAGATTATCTATAGTAAATATATATTTATCTATTGCTCCTCTGAAGAATATTATCATATATTCACCATGACAATACCACCATATATTCACCATGACAATAATTTTCCTGCAGTGTATAATTTCCCATTTCATAATCTGCCATCTTCATCTTTTTACATCTTTTTACGTTATAAGTATGAATGTTTTCCTGTTTATTATAATGTTTTGAAATTATTATATGATGGAATTAAAAATTTGTAGAGTCTACTGAAATTATCTCATTTTGTTTGGATTTGTGATGCTAAATCAATAAGACCATGGTTTCCTGAAATTTATGCTAACAGACTATATCACCAAATTATATTCTAATTACATCTTATTATTGTATTTTTATATAGGGTTCTACTCTTGCTGTTTTATGATATAGAAAGTTGTGAAGCTAGACTGAAACTTGAAACCCCACTGCCTCCAGTAACAATGTTTTATCACTGATAAGTATAACTCTAACTAATCAGGAGTTTGAGACCTGAGATTTAGTTCAGACAGCCTGAGCATGAAATTTTATGAGTCTCTTCTCTCCAGTTCAGTACAGAAAGCTTGCAGTGGAACTGTGGCATAATTGGTAGATCACTACTCTCACCAGAAAGATACTCGGGCTTGTCATATAGCCCCTGAATTCAAGACCTAAAACACAGATATGCACAACACACCCTCACACACATACACAAACACTCCAACACACATGTACACACACATTCTCTGGCAATGTTGTATCTTAACTTCTTATCCAGAGATTGGGCAATAGGCCACTCATTTGTGAAGGTTTTTTTCCTGATTATTTTGAAGGAGGAGGATAGTTCATGGGACAAAGATGACAAGACTTTAGTGAGGAATTCTTTAAAAACGACTAGCTTATTAAAAAAAAAAAAACAACAGCACAGTTTTTATATTTAAAGCTTACATTCCTTCAACTATAGTATTTCTCTATAATAATCATTGAATTATGAGAAGACAATGCAGCACCTCTTCCCTCCTCCCCTTCCCCTCTGTCATAAAATATGACAAAAGTATCAAAAATACTCTCTTATTTTACAAGAATGTACATCTATAAAAAGGTCTGACAATATGTATAAGGTTTATTTTTAAATACTTGTATGATTTTCCCACCTCTAAGTACTTAACTTTTTTCCACATGACAGCACACTGGGGCTTCAAGGGCAAACAAGATTAGGAAACAAAAAACTAACAAAGTCCTAGGATGTAGATGTCAAAAATAGATGCAAGAAGTACATGGCAGGCTGAGAGGGTCCAGAGAGGAAAAATGATTTCTGTAGGATGAGAGGAATAGTGACAAATAAGGCATGGATCTGACCTAGGAAGTGTTCCTTGAGGTTGAGAGCATACTGATTCCCAGGCCGAGCTGAGGATATTGGGATTTGACAATGTTCACATATGTATAGAGTGATGTGGGAGGGGAGATTTCAGTCTCCAGTATGTCTTTGGGATGGTCTTATGTGAGCAGGAAGCTTAGATCATTGGGCTCTGAGAGATGACACTCTCTACCTCATAATGGAATAGAATATGGAACTCTGAGAGCCAGGCCACTGTAACTGACAGTCAGCTCAAACCAGCTCAAGTGGCCTGTAGCTCAGGAACAAGAAAGATGTTCCTGTGTTGTTTGCAAAGTTCAAGAGACTCAGATCTCAGGCATGAGAGGTGTTAGTGCTTCACTCAATGCTGTAGACATTGGATCAGTGCCAAAACACGAATCCATATTCTCAGGCCTTTTTAAAATTTTTTATTATAAAGATACTATACAGAGGGTTACAGTTACATGAGCAAGGTAATGAGTACACTTCTTATTAAGCATTGTTACCCCCTCCATTGTTTTCCCCCTACCATCCCTTCCCTCCCTAACTTCCCCGAGGTTTTATTTTTTTTCTTTAATAGTGATTAAGTGATAACAAAATTTCCCAAATTTCACAGTATTGTGGAATAAGGATGCGCATTTAAAGTCACAAGCTCATTCTAATTTTCCTGGAGCAAATTGTCTATCACAGTCTATAACATATAATGGTGTACCCATATACACCATACATGTGATCAGCAGTATGGGATAATTAGTAGTGGTTCGACCAGATGAGTGGGAGTTCTTTGTTTCTTAAGTCCTGTTAATTTTGTCATAACACCTAACATTTTGGATTTAGCATCCACTTATCAGGGAGACCACGTACCGCTTGTCTCCTTGCTCTTGGCTTACCTCGCTCAAAATGATTCCTTCTAGCTCCATGCATTTCCCTGAAAATGCCATTATTTTGTCATTTCTAATGGCTGCATAATATTCCATTGTGTATAGATACCACAATTTTTGGATCCATTCATCTGTGGTGGGGCATCTGGGTTGTTTCCATATCCTAGCTATTGTGAACAGTGCTGCAATAAACATGGAGATGCACGTGTCCTTGTATATTGGTTCCTGTTGTTGAGGGTAGAGGCCTAGAAGTGGTATGACTGGGTCATAAGGGAGGTCAATCTTTAGCTTTCTAAGGACCCTCCAGACTGCTTTCCAAAGTGGTTGTATAAGTGTACATTCCCACCAGCAGTGTAATAGGGTTCCTCTTTCTCCACATCCCCTCCAGCATTTATCGTTGGCTGATTTGTGGATGTGGGACATTCTGACTGGGGTAAGGTGGTATCTCAGGGTTGTCTTTAGTTGCATTTTGGATTAAAAAACAAGACCCCTCTATCTGCTGCCTTCAGGAGTCATATCTTGCCCGTAAAAACAAACACATTTTCAATGTTAAAGGTTGGAACAAAATCTACCAAGCAAACGGCCGCCATAAACAGGCGGGAGTTGCAATCCTAGTATCAGATAAAATAGACTTCAAATTAAAATTCGTGAGAAGAGATAAAGAAGGTCGCTACATACTAATTAAGGGATCTCTCTTCCAGGAGGATATTACAATTCTAAATATCTACTTGCCAAACAATGGTGCACCCAAATTTATCCAAGAAACACTACTTTCCCTCAAATCCCATATAAATCCAAAAACATTAATTATTGTGGATTTTAACACACCACTCTCTCCACTAGATAGATCAACTTGGCAAAAACTCAACAGAGAAACTGCAGATCTAAACAGCTGCATAGATCAACTAGATTTAACAGATATCCACCGAACATTTCACCCAGCAGCATCAGAATACACGTTTTTCTCAGCAGCACATGGAACATTATCTAAAAGAGACCACATTTTAGGCCACAAAGCAAACTTGGCTAAATTAAGAAACATTGAAGTTATACCTTGCATCCTCTCTGACCACAAGGGAATAAAATTAGAACTCAACACCAAAAGCCATCAAAGAAATTCTAGTATCACATGGAGGCTGAACAACACACTGCTGAATCACGAGTGGGTCATGGAAGAGATTAGAAAGGAAATTCAAATGTTCATGCTATTCAAAAAAATGAACACACAAATTACCAGCACCTCTGGGACACAGCAAAAGCAATACTCAGAGGCAAGTTTATAGCTCTGAGCTCCTACATCAACAAATTGGAGAGATCAGAAATCAACAATTTAATGACACATCTAAACCTCCTTAAAAAAGAGCAGCAAGATAAACCCCAATCCAGTAGACGGAAAGAAATAATTAAAATTAAATCAGAATTAAATGAATTAGAATCCAAAAAAACTATAGAAAGAATCAACAAAACAAAGAGTTGGTTCTTCGAAAAAATTAACAAAATTGGCAGACCCTTAGCAAACCTTATCAGATAAAAAAGAGAACACACCCAAATAAATAAAATCAGAGATGAGAATGGAAACATCACCACGGAAACAACCAAGATTCAGAACATTATAAGGGAATACTTCTCAAAACTTTATGCTAATAAGTTTGAGAACATGACAGAAATGGACCTTTTCCTAGCAAATATTGACATGCCAAAACTAAACCAAGATGAGTTATACCAGCTTAACAGGCCCATATCAAGCATTGAAATAGATACAGCAATAAGAGACCTTCCAGCTAAGAAAAGTCCAGGACCAGATGGTTTTACAGCGGAATTCTACAAGGCCTTCAAAGCAGAGCTCACACTAATACTCCTCCAACTCTTCAATGAAATTGAAAGAGAAAGTTCACTACCGAACACATTCCATGAAGCCATCATAACCCTCATCCCAAAACGAGGCAGGGACTCATCAAAGAAAGAGAACTATAGACCCATTTCTTTGATGAACATTGATGCAAAACTTCTCAACAAAATTTTGGACAACCGACTTTAACAATTCACCCAAAAAATCATACACCATGATCAAACAGGATTCATTTCAGGGATGCAAAGTTGGTTCAATATAGGCAAATCAATTAATATTATTCATCACATCAACAGGAGCAAGAATAAGAACCACATGGTTATCTCAATAGATGCAGAAAAAGCATTCGACAAGATCCAACACCCCTTTATGAGGAAGGATTTGGAAAAATTAGAAATCCATGGAACATTCCTCAATACAATAAAGGCTGTATATGACAAACCTACAGCCAGCATTATACTTAATGCTGAAAAACTAAAGCCATTTCCTCTTAACTCAGGAACAGGACAAGGATGTCCACTCTCTCCAATTCTCTTCAATGTAGTATTAGAATGCCTAGTTACAGCAATAAGACAAGATGGAGACATAAAGTGGATCCAAATAGGGAAAGAAGAAATAAAACTCTCCCTCTTTGCAGACAACATGATCTTGTATTTAAAGAATCCCAAAGACACCACTCCCAAATTACTCAAGCTGATTCAAAACTTTGGCAAAGTAGCAGGGTATAAAATTAACCCCCCAAAATCAATGGCTTTTCTGTATGCCAACAATGAGAAAAGTGTGGCTGAATTTAGGAAATGAACTCCATTTGTAATAGTCCCACCAAAAATAAAATACCTAGGAATTAACTTAACCAAAGGAGTGAAGGACCTCTATGATGAAAACTTTAAAATCTTGAAAAAGGAAATCAACACACAACTTAAAAAATGCAAAATCTCCCATGCTCCTGGATTTGAAAGATTAACATCGTGAAAATGGCAATACTTCCCAAGGCTATCTACAAATTCAGCGCGATACCTATCAAAATTCCAACCTCATTCTTCAAGGAAATAGAAGAGGCAATCCAAAACTTCATATGGAACAATAAAAGACCCCAAATAGCAAAAACGCTCCTCAACAGAAAGAACATTGCTGGAGGAATATCAATAAAAAATTTCAAACTCAACTATAAAGCCATAGTAATCAAAACAGCTTGGAATTGGCATAAGTACAGACCTCAAGACCAATGGAATAGAATTGAAAACCCAGAAATGAACCTACAGACCTATAGCCATCTAACTTTTGATAAGGGAGCTAAAACAATAGTATGGAACAAAGACAACCTCTTCATTAAATGTTGCTGGCAAAATTGTTTAACTACTTGTAACAAACTAAAGCTAAACCCTTATATATCATCCTGCACCAGAATCAACTCCAAATGGATCAAAGACCTCGAAGTCAAACCAGACACTCTGAAAACATTAGTGGATGGAATAAGAGAAACCCTAGGTCTCCTTGGCTCAGGCCGAAATTTTCTAAATACAGACCAGGAAACACAACTAATCAAAGAAAGGTTGGACAAATGGGATTGCATAAAGTTGCAGAGCTTCTGCATTGCAAAGGACATAGCTAGCAAGATCAATAGAAAGCCCACAGATTGGGAGAAGATCTTCACTAGCCATACAACAGACAAGAATCTCATATCTAAAATATACTTGGAACTCAAAAAATTAAATCCCCCAACAACAAATCCTCAAAGAAAAAACTGCCCAATAAATAAGTGGACAAAAGACTTAAAGAGAAACTTCTGTGAAGAAGAAAGAAGGATGGCCAATAGACACATGAAGAAATGCTCCATATCCCTAGCCATAAATGAAATGCAAATCAAAACAACATTGAGATACCACCTCACTCCAGTTAGAATGGCAAAAATCAAGAACTCTAACATCAAGAGATGCTGTAGGGGAGGTGGACAGAAGGGAACCTTACTTCACTGATGGTGGGAATGTAAACTTGTTCAACCACTTTGGAAAGCAGTATAGAGGTTCCTTAAAAGACTTCACATAGAGCTCCCCTATGACCCAGCAATCCCACTTTTGGGCATTTACCCTAATGTTTACAAACAAGACCACACTAAAGATACCAGCACAACTATCTTTATTGCAGCATTATTTACCATAGCTAAGATATGGAACCAACCCAGATGCCCCTCAGTAGATGAATGGATCAAGAAAATGTGGTATATATACACAATGGAATTCTACGCCTCCATCAGAAAAAATGACATTGCCCCATTTGTTAGGAAATGGAAAAACTTGGAAAAAATTATATTAAGTGAAGTAAGCCAGGCCCAAAGCAACATAGGCCCCATGGTTTCCCTTATTTGCAATATCTAGTATATGTATGAGTCAAGCGGAAAAGGTCAGATAATGTGATGTTAGGAAAATGAACCCTTAGATATGTATTTTAATGTTTTTTTCTTTCATGCTTGTGTTTCTAACGCATTTATAAGATTATTTCTTTGTTGCTTTGTATGTCCCTCCTCCACAGTATAACCCCTGCTTTCACTATATTTGATGTCAGTGTAACTTGTGGAGGAGATGGGGAAAAAAAGTCGTTTAAGGATAAAGGTGGACCTGTTGCAACAATGAGAAGTACAAGTTGTCATGTCCAAAATGAGCTTTACAACGTCGGTGCAGGGGGGGGGGGGGAGAATGATTGGTATTGGGGGGAGGGAGGCTGGGAAGGGATGAGAATTGTAAACAAAGGAGGAGGCTGCAATGCTTGGTAAGAAATGTACGCATTATCCTTCCCATGTTCACAAATAAAATAAAATTAAATTAAAAAAAAAAGTATAACCAATTTAAGAGGTCAAATACATATTTTGTACTGACAATCATCTTACAGCAATAACTTGCTAACTAATTATGTCGGTATCTTCTTACCTAACATACAATAAGAGCTGAAAGCAGTCTCTTTTTCTAAATTAATATTGTAAATGCTTTGATTATGATGACTTTATTATTAGACAAATAATATGTACAGAAGGGTGGTTCCACTGAAATGACATGACAGACACTGATAAATAAAAACATTTCAACACAGTTAGCTTTTTTCAGTCTCACCCTCTCCACATTGGCAAACAACATTGAAACAGCACATGTACACATATACACATACACACATGTTCGCACATGTATACACACATATGCATGCATGCTAAATTCAGGGTTTATTGTACAAAAAATCCAAATAAAATATTAGTGATTAGGACAAATGATAATATGCCTTATTACAAAATAATACATAAACCATTACCACGCATGTTACATTTTACCTGCCTTTCCACATATGACCACTTAATTTATTTTTAATTAATTAATTACCCTATTAATTAATTCATTTGTTTGGTGCTAATCCTAGTGCTTGAACTCAGGGCCTAGCTTTGTCCCAGAATTTATTTTTTGTTTCAGTTTTCTCAAGGCTAGTATTTTACTGCTTGTACCACAGCTCCATTTCTAGCTTTTGATTGTTACTTTCAAATCAGAATCTAATGGACTTTTTTTTTCTTGGTCTGCTTTCAAACCACAATCCTCAGATTTCATCTTTCTTATTAACTAGTACTAAAGACATAAGCCATCGGTGTGGCTTCTACTTTTTCCTCTATAGTTATCTAATGCCCATACTTATATAGTAATTTTAAAATGAGAGTATAGAAGCAAGATGTACAGTGATGATACTGTCCTGTCAGAAATTCAAGTTAGTAATGTAAATTTATTATTAAAACCATACACAAACAATACCATGATATAGTGTAAGAGAACTCACTATTGAACATACGAGCGTTAAGAGTTTTCTAATAGATCCATTATTTATTGGTACCCAACATTAGAAAAATGTATGAGGCATTGGTAAAACAGAAGTCCTTTGCATGACTACATACATTCTTTGTTTTTTTAAAGACACTTGCTTTCATCTAAAATGTTGGCCTGACTATTGTCTTCATGTGATTTTGATGATTGAAAGTGCTTAGTGAGAAAGTCAAAACGTATTAGTAGTCCTTAACTATCAATTCTCATTTTCTTCTTGGAGAATATTATGATCAAATCAATAGTTCAGAATCAGCAAGCAATACTTCACAATCCAGTGATTGTGCTTCCAGTGCAAGTGGATCACCAATAAGAAATCCTCAATACCAATTTCCACAAAGTTTTGTCACAGATACAATCTCCCTGCTTTCTCTAGCTGCTTTACTACCTTCTTATTCCTTCATTGTACAGGAAAAGTATGATTCAACTGATTTCAGTCAGATCTGTTACTAGAATTATCAAGGATTTAGTTTATTGTGTGTAATTTTGTCAAAGTTATATCTCTTTACATAGGCTACTAAAAATGTATTTACTAATTTCAAGTAAATACATAAATTCTATTTCCATCTCTTTTAAAAATAAATTTTTGTTTGCTCTATAAATTGATCAGAGGCATGGATTTTGTGGCTAGATAGGTCATTAAACATCTGTCTCTCTCTTTTTCTCTCCCTTTCTTGGTTCTCATAGATAATACGATTGCTCCATAATTATCCTAATTTATTTTGCTTTTATATTTTTGGTTGCATCATTTCACTTTTTCCTCTGCCATTTCCCATATCATTTATATAAAAGGCATTATTTCCTATTTTCTCATTCCTAGAATAAGCTGCACATGAAGACATCACAGGTCCTCATTTTCAGTGTGTACATTTGAATATGGAGGAACATCTTTCCTCTGCTCTCCATCAATTCCCTGCTCTCCAGTTAGAATAATTTCGAATAGTAAAATTGGAAAAAAAGAAAATAAATCATGATGAATAAACAGTTGCAGAAAATTCACCGGATATTTCTGACCAGTTCAACCAATGTGAAATATTAGGGAAATACATGGACACCTCATTCCCACTGGCACTCAAAGTCTCTGGTTAGGCAATTCTTAGGAATATGGGGAACAAGATGAAAAAGTAAGGAATGGTATCAATTGCAAGAAATAAAATTGGAGAAGGATCCAAGCAATTTTCTTCATTGGGCTGCCGAAAATATTCAGCTTATTACATTGAGGAGACTTCTTTCCCAAAAGCCCACTCATGTGAATAGTAGGGATGATGATGAGTATACCCCTCTTCGAGAAGCCTACAGTGGACACTTAGACATTATCAGTGAGTTGATGTCTCAAGCGGCACATGCAATAACTGTAGATGACTGATCACCCCTGCACAGTGCATATACATGGAATAATACCAGAGTGGCTTCTTTCTTACTTCATCATGATACAGATACCAATGCCCAGACTAAAGGACTCATTTTTTTTTAAAAAAATTTTTTTGGTTTGGTAGTGGGACCTGAACTCTGGGCCTGGACGCTGTCCCTCACCTCTTCAGCTCAAGGCTAGCGCTCTACCACTTGAGCCACAGCACCACTTCTGGCTTTTTTTTCCTGCTTATGTGGTGCTGAGGAATCGAACCTAGGGCCTCATGCATGCAAGCTTAGTGCTCTACCACTGAGCCATATTCCCAGCAAAATATTTTTGTTTGTTTGTTTTTTGTTGTTGTTGTGTTTTTTTTTGGTCGGTTGTGGGGCTGGAGCTCTAGGCTTGGGTGCTGTCGCTGTGCTCTTCAGCTCAAGGCGAGCACTCTACTGCTTGAGCCACAGCGCCACTTCCCCAAACTAAAGAATTTTTGACACCTTTACATCTTGTTGCTGAGAACTGAGATAGCAAAGATACGCTGGATCACCTTCTGTTGAACCATTATATAAAACCAGGCCGGAAGAACAACATAGAAGATACTGTATTTGATATTGCCAAAAGGATAAGTATGTATCACTACCTCTGTGAAGTTGTGATAGGCTATACGAATTGTTTACTGAAGTCCTAATGGTTGGGTTAAGTTTCTTAAATTTCAAAAATGCAAGTCCATCTTTTGTGTCCCTACAAAATATTTTCACAATCCAAATAAGAGCAATATATATATTTTTTGGTCAGTCATGGGGCTTGAAATCTGGGCCTGGGAGCTATCCCTGTGCTCTTCAGCTCAAGGTTAGCGCTCTACCACTTGAGACACAGCTCCACTTCCAGTTTTCTAGTGGTTTATTTGAGATAAGTGTACCACAGACTTTCCTTCCCAGGCTGGCTTTGAACCATGATCCTCAGATCTCAGCCTCCTGTGTAGCAAGGATTATAGGCATGAGCCACCAATGCCTGGCAGCACCAATATTTTACTGTAAAAATTCATGGATTCCGTGGAATTCTTCCAAGTGAATTGCCTGCCTTGGATGTCAAAATGTATTCAATATTTTTTGTATATATGTATAATAATTTCTTCAGAGTTTGTGATTTTTTTAATCAGAAATAATTTTAATTTATCTGTTGAAATGAGTAGTACAGAAACTAAAATATTTCTTGTGCTTGTCTGAAAAAGTATATTTTAAAATATTCTATATTATATGTTTGCAAAATGTTCATAATTTATTTTATTTTCTCCTAGATATACTTTGAATTCTACATTATTTTATAATATATAGGTTCATTAATGTGTCCTTTCCGATTGCATTCCATATAGAAACAGTTTGCTTCCTTTTTTCTAGGACTTAATATTATTTTTATTTGGGATAAAATGACAATGTTGTCTAATTTGAGAATATTTGTAAAGTTTATGCTATGTAAACGCCTTTCTGAGGTGAAGATTTAATACACTGATGTCAAACTAAATTATATGAATTACGTGTATTTTTACACTTGCAATTTTGTAATCAACTTTTTAATAACTGTTTTTCATTTCTTGCATCTGAAGAATGAAAAATATGGAATACTTCTCAAATTTTCATATTATCCTTGTGCAAGTGCCATGTTAAACTCTGTATTTTAATTTGAGTATACGTGCTGCTAAAGTGTGTAGTATCCTATAAATTTAAGTAGTTAATAATGCAATCTTTATACAGGTTTATATCTATGGGTGCCTACTTGTAACAAGGAAACTTTATTGTTCCTAACAATGCTATCGATCTTATTTCCCTAAAATTCTGTGAATAGTGGAAAATTTATATTTATCAGTCGATTGCTCACATTTGCAAAATTTTTTTGTCAATGACTATCTTAAGTCTTTTTATTTGGAATTTGATCGTACTCTCAATTATTTATAGATAGGTCCAAAGGTGATGGCTTTTTCAAGTACTTATTTATTCAACTGAATTAGCTTTGCGGACCTAATGGATTCAAAGTAAGTGTTGCTTAAGAGCTACTTCTAAACTTCTTAAGCTGACATTTTCCCAAATGAGGTGTTACAGGAACAAATGTCTACCTGAGCCTTTACACTTCTTCCATGTGGGAACAGCCCAACCAGAATATCTTACCCTGACAGCATAGATTGTCTTACTAGAAGAAAACTAATCTTGGTTACAAGAGATCATAGAGAGATGAACAGTTCAAACAGAACTGTTCAGACTAGAAGGTATTTTATCAAAATATAATTGTTTATTATACCTTCCATTTCAAAAGTAGCTAACGCCAAGAAAGTGAAAAAATTGTTGGTATGCATGATTACTTAATGTCCTGGCCTGTCTACCATCCAACCATGCAGCAACTTACACTACTGCCTTTTTATCACCCAATATTTTCATAGTTGCAGGAGAAGTGCATATGTTTCTCCTCATTATTAGGCATTAAATTGATAATGTTTTAATCACAGTGTTTCCTATTGCCTCCATGCTGTAAATCTACAAATGGTAAATCTTTAGGTCTAACTCTATCAGACACTGAAGTAGAGATAATGGAATAATACTTTAAAATAGAGTTGCCTTTAATACAGTAGCTACAACAGAACAATACAAAACGTGTGCTTTTTAATTATATTATATATAGTTATATATTTTATATTGATATGTGCTGATTTTATATTTCACACATTGAAACTGACTAGAATTAGTTGATAGTTTGACAAATAAATTGATATTTATTTATTCCAATAAATAGAATTGGAATATAAATAATTAGGTTTAAAATATATATTAGACTATAAAAGTATCAATGCAATGTTTTTAGTATAAACTTATGATACATTCTAACTGTTCTTGGTCTTCTGAATCCACATGGTAAAAAAAAACAATGTTTTCCTCTAATCAATAATGGATTTTACTCTGCTGCTGTTTATTGTTTTAATTCGCTTGTCCCAAACTGTTTTTCTCCATATTTCTAAAGCATTCCTACTGATTATGCCCAAATTTTGCTAAGATGTCTAAAAAATATTATTCTTCTGCAATACCCATGCATACTAGGGACCCAGGTCCGAGTTACCTGCATCATCAGATAACAGGGGCAAAACTTCTCACCAAAGCCCATGCAACATATCAACACAAAGTAATTGAAGACCCATCTCAATTTCGCATTTCCTATATTTCAGGGCACCAATTCCTTGAGATGCAGGAATTAGAAGTAAGCAATTGTGAAATACAAGGCTACTTAAAATGAAGGATGAGATCGCAAAATTTGAGAGAAAGTACTGTAATTTAAACATTCAACTTACAGATGACCAGCCCATATGAGTGAACAAGTTCACAAAGTGTCATAAGATTATTTTAATACCCCTCACCTATTATTAACGAAAGATTTTATTCCAACATAAGTGGGCCAAAAAATAGTTTCCGGGAGGATAGATCAATAATTGGTCTACCAAACCCTGAAATCTTGACTTAGAGCTCAAATGTAATTCAGAAAAACATTTGAAGCACTAAAGAGTGCTTCAAACACTGGGAATTCAGTACAACATGTTTCTGTGGTATAAAAATGTCACTCTCAAACCAATGATAATCTATATTTAATCTCCTGAAAGTGTATTCCTTTTCAAATAAACATTTTGAAATCACATTTGCCAAAATAACATTTGACAAGTTGATGATACTTAGTGACATTACAAGTTTTTCAAGTATAGGGAGCAAGTTACAATAGAGTTGAATTATTTACACAGCACTAATGCCAAACATGTTCAACCATTCATTAAAGTGTAGAAATAATACCACCCACAATTTGTGTTTTTCAGTAAGAGACTTCCAGAAGTGTGTTAAATAGATCAGCCTCCTAAATTTCAAACCCAAACGTTACCTAATAAATTTCATCATTTATTAAGGTACATTTAAAAAAAATCACAAATAGTTGCCTTATCATATGTTATTTTATGTTTTCCCTCTGTCTAACATAGTAAGAAATATGACTTTAAGTCTTGAATATGGGTACTCATCAGAGATATGACAAACATAATATCTGCCTTCTATTTCTATCATATTCCTCTCTAGGAATAAAGTCAATTTTCTTCTTTTTCCAAAACTTATAGGTAATAGAAAATATTATTCCATGTAAAATAAAAGAATCACACCATTGTACAAAGCCATTTATAAAAATTCATTGTTAGGAATACATTCTAAGCTATTTTTTAACTTTCTTTTTGACTAAAGATTAATCTTCCAAATGGGTGAGAATAAAATCATGTTTAGGTGCTTCACGTCTCCAGTCTTGCAAATTGTTGCTGCAGATGAATGAATTATGGAAATATAAGCTGACATCAGTTCAAGAATATGCAGGATTGAGACTCCATGGAATGTATATAAACCTTTCAAAGTACTAATAGATAGTTTAACAGAATGACTATCAGGAAGTTGAAACCAGAGAGGAATTATAATAAAGACATAGAATGAATGAAAAATGAACAAGAGGTAAGTACAGCTAGAATACTCAATGTACACATATCATGAAGGGAGTGGTAAATTGGAAATAAATCTTGGAGAAAGGGTTGGTTGAGAATGATGGAAGGAGTGACTCTGATCTAGGAGCATTGGACAATTAGATGGATATATTTAATTGTAACACAATTGCACAACCTTTTAAAATTCAGTTAAAAAACACAAGAAACAAAAACACACAAAAATCACAACCAAACAGCAATCTCTAGAGAGTATGAATATGACCTCTCAAAATTTGAATCAGTTAATGAAGGGCATTCTTGGGAAAAGCAAACAAATCTGTTCAAAGAGGAAGTTTGGGGTAGGGGAGAATTTTGAACAGAATTAAATAAATTGTCTAAGGTTATAAATCACCTACATCTGCTCTAAACAGTATCTTTCTTCTATGAGTTTTCTGTCTGAACTGTATAATCCAGTCCTGAGAAACACTTGGTAGCTTGTGAGGTAGAATGGAAGAAACAAGATCAAGAACCCATTACACCACTGGAGAGAAAACAATCCTCTATATTTTCTCTAATCTCTCTTCACTACTCTTTCTTCAAACTTTTAAGTCAATTGATTTTGAATTATATTTTTCCTTTTTCTTCTGGCAATGTAATTGGTCAAAATAATTTCATTAAATATTATTTGTCATTTTCTTCTTTCATGCTGTTTAATTGGCCAAGTGAGTCCATTAAACTTCCCTCTTGCATTTGGTTGCCATGAAACAACATCTATGTTAATGAGGAGAAATCTAATGCTAAACTTTGTCTCCAGAAAAAAGTCCAAGAGGCTCTAATCACAAATATTTGGCTGCATTATTTTTTCTTTTACCTTGAAAGACTTCTTCTGGCTAAAGTGCCCACAATAAAAAGTACTACATCACTTGTTGGTTCAATCAGAATTGTCTAACCTCAAGGATATATTTTGCTAACAAGATGCTTAGAAGAAACAAAAAATACTGCACTTTTATCTTCTCTCTTAAGATTCTCCTTAGATACTATATCAGAAACAGTGAAGTTATTCTATGCAAAATTATTTCAATAGATTATTTTTCTCTTGGTCTTGCATTAGTTCACCAAGATGTATGAAGGAGAGTAGAGTTAAATCACCCATACCTTGGAAGAAAGTGTGTGTTACAAAAGGACAATGCTTCTATGTCCTACTTCTATGTCCTTCTCTTAGCTCTTGCCGAGTTCCAATTAATCACAGCTTCTTGGATCAAGTCTAGTGAAGCTGAAGAGCCATACAGGCTCCACCACTGCTACATCTTCATTATTTCTCTTTTAAAACTCTTTAAGTTGCCTCATTTGGATGTGGAATTTATTTTCATGTCTTCATTCAATCAGTTCTGCATTATAGTGAGACAAATGTGCTCTGTAAAATCACTTTAGGGAGTAAAAATACTAACACAATTTACATCAAAAAGTTTTGGCCTCCCTTCACTGCAGAAGACAATACGCTTAGCTAAGGCTTCTAAGAAAACTTTTTTTATTAACTTTTCCATTTGCTCAATTCTTTTCTGAACTTTTAGGCATATGTAATAAAAGAAGTCTTCACTATTTCATATTAATAAGAATATTATTTTTGTGAGCCACTTGGAAATGTGAAATCATTGGTTTGAAGTGTCCAATCAGATTTTTTTCTGTGTTTCACTGCTTCACGTCCAAAGACATTGTGGAAAGTGTTACAAACAGAAAGGTGTAATCCCAACACCTTCTTTCATTGTGGAGGTCACTTTCTCCCTAAATATTTTGACTCAAATTATCTTTTTAAGAGAATTAATGTTTGATAATTAAAGGTAAATTCACAAATTTTGATGCCTTATTTTTTTAAGAACTTTTAATTTAAATTCCAATACAACCTTGTTTCAAACACTGAGAATATAGTTCCTGGGTAAGGACAATTCTCAAGGGAACCTACAGGATTTACAGCAAAGTTTCTGAGGTCTGATTGTTTAGTGTGAAAAAGAGCCATCTTCATCCACATTGCTCCCTCTCTACTAAGTCTCCTTGGATTTCTTTGCATGAAAGCCTATTCTTCCAGGCAATTTAAAATTTTTTTAATAGGCTAAGTTGTTAAAAATTTTGAACAATTAAATTTTACCTGTCATAACTTTAAAACTCTTTGAAATCCTTTATCAGAACCGAGAATTCACCAATCCTAATTCCACCTTTACCATCAAAAAGTTAACATGCTTTTTTCAGAACGTTATCAATGCAGCTATTATTTTCCAGTGGCTTTGTTATGCGTATATATAACCATATTAGCTGATGCTAAGCAAAATGAATTCCAAGATATGGAACCAGATTATTTTTTCATTTGTGGTGGTTGTTTTTGATGAACTATGTGATTTCTGTTTTCTTTGGGTTTTTCCCCTATGGTTTATCCCTGCTGTATTTCATTTTGTATTGTGTATACATTTACCTTGATTAGCGAAGGGTAAAGGAAAAACATAATGGTGAGACAAAGGACCAAAGGCAAACCAATGCAATAACAATACTCACAAGACATTATGTTGGAAATGTACATTACAACTTGTGAGGGGTAAAGGGGTGAAGGAAAACTATGAGAAAAATGAGGGAGGGTTATCAAGTTTGAAAAGTTATGATTTGATACCTTACAATTACTGTAACCCCACTGTATATCATTTTTATAATAAAACTGAAAAAATAAGCTGCATAAAATATAATTTCACTGTATTGGCCCAGTAAATAATATTCTTTATGTAGTAACATTTTAAAAATCAATAATATTTGGAATCTAATTTGAATTAATTACCCCTTCTTTATCAGAGGGTCATCAACTTGAATGTTATCCAAGTAGACAATATTTTCACAATATACTTGCCAAATTTTTCAAAAAAGAATAAATTCAGTACTTTCTCATTCTAATACAGAAAACAGTTTAATGCTATGGAAATCCATAACTTTTAAAAGTAAGTAAGTTGTTAAGAGGACAGAATATATGTGTTCTTCAAAATTCCTATGATTAATAGCTACTCATTTTTAAATTCTCAACATTCCTAAGAGATTCAAAACAGTACCTGTTTGCATGTTATGTAATTTTGCAATAGATGCAGTTTCCAATGGGGTATTACAGATTGAGACCTAAACAGAAAAATAGCCACATTCTGGTAGAGGATAAAACTGTGAAGCATGTGTAATAATTAATTCTTCAAAAGTAAGCAATTGTTTATGAGTAAGCTATTATAAATATGACCATCAATCCCAAGATTTATGCCATAAAGTCATCCTAGCCCAACAGTTTCCAACTTGTAAGGGACACCTTAAAATTCCTTAATTCACATCATGAATACCTTATCTCTATTTTGAAAAAATACTACACCTCTGTTAATGTGACACCCTTCTTGTTCTGAAAAGAACACAATAAACTGAGCTGCATCATTTTTCCTCCACTTGTATTCTTGAGATCAGAACACTTGCAAATATTATTTATATTTATACTTTTTTAATTATCATAGATATTCAGTATGCTAAGATAAGAAAATTATGATCCAAAGCCCACCCAGGAAGGAAGGTTTCTTAAAATCTTACCTCCAAAAATCTCCACGAAAGCCAGACTCAAGTGGCCCTGAGATTGAAGTGGTAGGACATGAGCCTTGAGCATAAACAGGCTCAGAGACACTGTCCAGGCCAAGAGTTCAAGCTCTAGGACGAACCAATAAAACAAAAACAAAATTGAAAACAAACCCCAATCCCAGCATTTTTCTCCATGTATACAGAGGCACGTAAATAAGGAAATGGCTTCCTGTGTTACATATATGAAGAAGAAAGAAGATGTCACACAATTACTATCTTCATACCATATTAAACCAAACCCTTAAAAAATTGGTTTTTCTAAATGTATAAATTAATGTCATCCATTTGTTGGCAACTGTCTAGATTATTCACATTAACATGGTATACATGAACTGTGCGAATTATCTATTAACTATGTTCTAATTATAACTCTTTTGAAAGAATAACTAGGCAAATAGAATGCCAGAATCATTTGTGATTTTTCACTTAATCCCTCTACTTAAAAAGAATTCTGTAGTATCCTATAGAATATGAAATTACAAACAAAACCAAAAAATATATTTTAAATTTAAATTCTAATTTAACAAGGTCTACAAAGTCCTACATTAGACGAACTTGCTATTTCTCCAGACTTAAGCTTTTGTAATCCTTCAACATTTATTTGGAATCCAACAGAATGAGACTTACTTACTTTTGCAAATTTTTGGATGGGAATCATGAGCTATCTTGCATCTATGGATGTTCTGTAATGATGAGAGCATTTAAAACACAAGTGAGAATATATATGAGTTGCATTCAATAGGAAACATAATGACAAAATTGAGCCAAACTTACAACTGTGTATTCCTTTAATGTTGTTTGGTTTGTTTTACTGAGACAAAATTATTCTACCTGGTCCAGGGAAGGTACCGTTATGTAATTCCACTCTCTAATCTCCTGTCTGAGTGCTAGAATTCCAGGCTTGTATCACATTGACCTGCCATATTTTCTTTATTTAATCTAGAAACAGACTAGCAATTCTGAACTTCTCCTATGATCTTATCCACTAGACTGACTGCTCAGACTGTTTATGTACTATTTTCAAAGATGTTTTAACATTTGACACTGGATATAAACATTTTCAGATGCACCAGCAGGGTTCCCTGACTCATTCCTCCATGGATCCTATCCCGTTAGTAATGATTGCTTGACTCTCTTACTATCTTTGGTCCCTACCTATGTAATATTCTCAACTTCTGGGGCAAAGTTCACTTGAGGGATTTCTAATATTAAAAATTATCACTTGATTCTAGTCTTACTCAGGACCTATTTTCTATTTTTTCTAACTTTTCTACATATTCTGAGAGCTGTTTCATTTGTGTATTTTTGTGTGCACCTATAAGTGCCTCTGTGTGTATGTGTATGTTTGTATGTATGTATGCAAAAACCTAAAGCTGTTATTCAGCAATCTTGCTCCTGACTGGTATTCCAGCTTTTGGCTGGTTAATTATAGGTAGTGACTTAAAGCCTATACTGTCCAAGCCAGATACAAATTGAACTTCCCAGATTCCTTTACATTCTTAGGTTTTATTTTTCCAGGAGTATCAACTTTTAAGCTTCAAACACTTTTGTGAGTGTAAAGTCAAACCTGTAGCCCAGATTTTTAACTCAAGAATTCATATAAAGATAGATGAACATTTACATTACATATCCTGAGTGTACACTGTTAGAAATGTGATCATAAACCAAGTTGTGAGATCTGAGGATTGGGGTTTAAAGCCAGCACAGGTAGGAAATTCCTGGAGACTTTTTGCTCCAATAATTACCAGAAAACTGGAAGTGGCACTGTGGCTCAAGTGGAAAAGCACTAGCCTTCAGCTGCATTTAAGAGGGACAGCCCCCTGTCCCATATTTCAATTTCCACGAACAACAACAACAACAAAAAAAAGAATTTAAGAAAAGGAAAGGAAAAGAAATGTGATCTTAGCCACCAGGTTCATTGCTAGTATAATTCCTGTTCTCTCAGATGGACTCTTTTTTTCTAGTTAAGTCTATTCTTCCATATCTGACTTACATTGGAAACAGAATCATTCTTCCATTCTCCTTTTTGCACATTTACGTGATTATCAAGCGTGATTTAGAAAAGGAGTGGCCTCATGCTTCATGTTCCACTTAGGAGTAATGCTTTCTCCATATCACTCACATAAATCTACATACTGGAATTGGCATTATTGTTTCAAAGTTTTCTTATTTGTAGAGTATTCTATATTGTATTGAACACTTATACATAAACACAGAACTTCTTTTTCTCCTATAATTGCTATTGTTTCTCTTACGGTTAACTCATGTACACTTGGGAAATTAATGCACAGCACATAGACTCACAAAAAATGATCTGAGGACCTTCTTCCCATTTAAAATTCACATTAATTTACAGAGCACATAAGAAGTTTGAACAAAATGTTCTCATGGATAATGTATTAATAAGCAATTTAAATTGCATTTCTATTTACTAAGTTGTCTCTGAAACACGTGTTACCCCATGTCCCAAAGTGTCCTTGTGCTATTTCAATGAAGCCAGAAAACAGTCATTATTTTCTGTAGCAGCACCATAGATTGTTACTGGAAATAAGTGGAAGTAACTGTTATTGGACATGGAAACTGATCCCAGGAGAGGAATTGAACATGGAGAAATGATAAAGTTCAAGTTAACTATTGCTTTCCTTTTTACTGTACAAGAAAAGAATCCAAGGCTGGAAGGAAACTCTGTCCGTGACTTTTTTGAGTGTGTCCTTTACTCATATAAAACTTGTCTGTAAACATCTGGTTGAGAGTATTACAAAAGGAAACAATATGCCATTTGAAGGCCAGTATAGAACAAAAGGAAGTAACTTTGTTTTAAAAGTGTTCTACTGCAAAGAAGCAAAGATATGGAGGTTTTTAAGTGTCTTATGGATGGATGTTTCACTCCTGAGATGATTCTCTTGTTGCAGGAATCAGTTATCAATTCCTTTAGTCTGGTCATGAGTTTTCGATAGCAATAAGGATTCCAAAAAAGCAGGATCCAGTGAGTATGATCAGCAAAAGCAGCCTCTTCTCGGACCACCACTATTATAAGGAGAGTCCCAAAGAAATACCCAGGGTTTGTTTTGTTTGCTTGTTTGTTTAGTTTGTGCTGGTTCTGGCGCTTGAACTCAGAGACTGGCCCCTGTCCCTGAACAGTTGTCTTTCTTTCCCACCTGGCCCAAAACAAGTACTCCACTGCTTGAGCCAAAACTCCACTTCTGGCTTTTTTGGTGTTTAATTACAGATAAGTGTTTGACAGACTCTCTTGCCTGGGTTGGCTTTAAAATAAGACAATAAGAAAGCTAAGTGACATCAACTGTATAGACTTCTCTTTTGAACCAAGAAATATTAGATGAAGTTTATTATAAAGCTAATATTTGACAATTTTTAAAGGAGAGAATATATTTAGCAAAGAAGCCATAACAAATAACTCAGCGAAAGTAGGTGCACTACTAAATCATTTGGGAAGATTACAATTGACTTCATCATTCCTTTGGGGGAAACTTAAAGCCATATTTGCACTTTTTTGTTGGTTGTGGGGATTGAACATTGATCCTGGGCACTGTCTCACAGCTCTTCAGCACAACTTGAGCACTCTACCACTTTAGCTTCAGCACCACTTCTGGGTTTCTGGGGTTAATTGAAGATAAGTGTTTCATGGACCAGTGTTTCCTGACCAGGCTGGCTTTGAACCACAATCCTCTGGTCTCAACCTCCTGAGTAGCTAGGATTACAGGCTTGAGCCACGAGCACCCAGCTCATATTTGCATTTATGTGCACTTAATGTCACTATGTAGGCAAAGAATGGAAATCTGAACCAAATGATGTGACATTGCAGCTTTTCAGAAAAATTGAAGTAGCAATAAATATGTCCTCCTTTTCCATTTTGTTACATTAATGACTCATGAGTTATGGGACTCTTACATTAGCATCCACTTTCATCTTTGTAGGTGTATTTAGTATCAGGAAATGTTCATAGAGAAGTATAGAAAGAGATTTTTAGGAAGCAAAGGAGATCAGGTATGAAAGAACAGCATGGAAGAAGATACATTTATCACACAGAGATTAAGAACTAGCCTAGGAGATTTTGAATGCTAAAGGCAATGAGGAATAAGCCTAGTTGATAACTAGTTTTTCAATAACCAAACATGGTTCCCTAGAACGGTTTCTCCTGTACCTTAGTTACTATCATGTTTTTCTTTCCATCTGGAGTTATGCCTTCTCTTCTGTCACAACTGTTAATTAACCTTTGCCTTTTTGGTGTGATGACTAGCCAAAATAATTCCCAAATCTCACTTAGACTATCCTTCTCATGGTGACTAGCAGTGACCCCACTCAAAAGCCTGGAATCTTTTAATTTTCCAGTATTAATCTTCACCTTACATCTAAGCACATTCCCGGCATTAATTGCCGTGACCTAATGAACAAAACATTCTTTCAACACAGTATCCTAACATAGGTAAAGTACATGAATTAGGGACTATTGTCAGGTATTAGTATGGAAGGAGCAATTATATATTCCAAATATGGGTTCTTTATTTTGCATTTACTAACTAAATTGTTGTTGTTGTTGCTGTTGTTGTTTTGGCAGTCCTGGGACTGAACTCAGTGCTTGGGAATTATTCCTCAGCTTTTTTTTCTCTCAAGGCTAACACTCCACCACTTGAGGCACAGGACCACTTCCAGTGTTTCCTTTTCAATTTATGTGGTACTGAGGAATTGAACCCAAGGTTTCATGCATGCTAGGCAATCACCATACCATGAAACCACATTCCCAAAACCCTAAATGACTTTCTTAAAATGGCATTACATTTTCATTCTGTAATTATGTATCATAATTTTAGCCAGTAATTTTGGCTAGAAAAGTGCATTGAACACAGTACGGAGTCCAGTAAGGCTAGATGGACAATGCATAACTGTCACAGTGTAGCCAGGGCACAGAGGGACTTACCTCATGGTGCTGGTACAACAGACTGAGTGAGACAGCTCCTGACCCACAGCCTACCTCCAGAATGAGAGGGCCACCTTGGTTCTAACCACATGGGGATGCTGAGAAAGAGAAAGAAAGAAGGTCAGAATTACACTTAAGCCAGGTGCCGGTGGCTCAGTCCTATAATCCTAAGTACAATAGAGGCTGAGATATGAAGATTGTGTTTATAGCCATCCCGGGCAGCAACACCTCTGAGACTCTTATCTCCAAAGAACCACCAGAAAACTGGAAGTGGTGCTGTGACTCAAGTGGTAGAGTGCTAGCTTTGAGCTGAGGAGCTCAGGGAGCTGCCCCAGGACCAAATTTCAAGCCCCATGACTGAAAAGAAGTGGACTTCCCAACACAAAATGTGGACTGAATAGCACCCATTGTCCTAGGGAACATGGCAGAGAAGTCAGGCCGAGCTTCCTGTCAGCTGGGAGTCATTAGTAGGTCACCGGTTTATCTGTGCCTCAGTTTCCCCAGCTTTAAAACTGAACAAAGTGAAGGATCCCATTACTCATGGGGATAGGATAATAAATAAAGAGATCCATATTTTGTTTCATAAGCCCATACCTGTTGCACCATTAATAATACACACCATCTGAGATCTTTCCGCGTATCTTCCTATCATATGCTCACGGAATTGCCAAGAATAATATCAGATGGCCTCTTCCTCTGTGCCTGTCCCTGATCCAGAGATCCCTCTGTATTAATCTCTTGTTTCCTCACAACTGTCCCATGAGGAGATTGAAGTCCAATGGTTGAGGCCCAACCCAGAGTTTCACCTCTGGTCAAGAATCTGCTGCCGTGGACTTAGTTTGTGCCAATCTGACTAAACCAATGACTGAACGTGGTGCTACATATCTATCATTCCAACTACAGAAGAATGGGCCTGGTGGCTAATGCCTGTCACAGATAGGAGGACCATGATCCAGCCCAGACTGAGCATATATTAATTCTCCATCTCAGAAATGCCCAAGACAGAAAAGCTTGACTCTCATGGTAGAAGACCTAACTGGCAAGCCTAAGGCCTTGAGGTCAAACCCTAATATACCAAAAAGAACCAGAGTCCCAGTGCAAGAGGCTCATGCTTATAATCCTAAGTACTCAGGAGGCTGAGATCTGAAGATCACAGCTCAAGATTTAAAATAGGGTTGACCTCACCCATCAGACGTCATGATGAGAAGACCCAGAGTCTGACCTATGCTGTTGCGCTCCATACTAGCAGAACTCATATCCTTACTAAGTGTTGGTCATGCTCTATGTCCCCCTGGGAAGCCATCCCCTGCAGGCCGCACTCCCAGGTCCTACAAAGCTCACACTGCCACCAACCAGGCCAAAATAGTACACAGCTCCATTGCACACAGATCCCTTGTTCTTGTAATTTAACAGTGCTGTGTCCCCTTCAAGCCTCTCACCTTTCCAGGCCCTCAACCTCAGCTGTGAATCTCATACATGCCCCAAAGTTAGCAGGTAGAAGTTAGCAAAGCATTCGGCCTCCTTGTTACAACCCACTTCTACACACACACACACACACACACACACACACACACACACACACACACACACACACACACACACACACACACACACATCCAGACCGGTGACAGAAGTTTCATCCATGCAGCACCTGCAATTTGCCAACTGATCACAAACCTGAGCACAGTCAGGCTGTACAAGGAAAAAGATGATCTCTCTCTCTCTGTCTCTCTCTCTATGTCTTTGTCTCTCTGTTTTCAGGTGAAAGGTTGACTGAGCACAGAAGACAATGGCTCACACAGCAAGGTGTCTATCATCTGCATCCAACACCTCCTATCCCCAGAAAAAAAGGAAAAGACCCCAGAAGGCAGGTGTATACATGCTGCTCTACACCTCTGATTAAAGCCACTGGGTTCTCATAATGGAGAGGAAGGGCGCAGATGTGCGGCTGCGTGGCTCCCATTGCTACAGGCCAGGGATCTGTGGCGCCCACTCCTCACCCAACCCTGCATCTCCCCGTTTCCTGGGACACTAGCTGCTGGGGATGGGGGTAGGATCTTCAGGTCAACACCCACCCCCTCCCCTTGGGCACATTTATGGCAGGGCGTGGGCCAGAAGGTGGGGCACAGGAGAGGCGCGGGTCCGGGTCGGAGGGAGGAGATATGGGGTCCCAGGGTGCAGGGCTGTGTGGCAGCCACTCACATGTGTTGCTGGCAGAAGCTTTTGGCAGCTGCTCCGGTGGGGCAAGCAGCAATGGCAGAGTCATTACAGACACTCAGGCCCTGAGCAGAGGACAGAGAAGCCAGGACCTGTGCCGCAAACTGGCTCGTGGCACACCATTGCACCATTGCCTGAGGAAACCATGGGTCTGAGCCCGCAGCACCAGGTTTGAAATGCTGCTCCATGGGGAAGGTGGGGAGGGGGCCGGGACTCAGGCAGGCACAGGGTGGGCCTGAGGAAGGCCTCTCCTTGTAGGCCTCGAGTCTCTTGCTCACCACTCAGCCGCCTCTACCTTCCTTAACTGCTGGTAGTGGTGTCAACAAACAGAGGGAATCATGGTGCTACTGGGCAGCATGGAATGTGGGCGTGGCCACCATTCTTGTATCCCATTGGTCAGAAAGAACCATGAAACAATGGGGGTGTGGCTGGAATTCTGTGATGCAGGGAGAATGGGCGGAGTCAAAATGATGGCAGCCCCTTTCCCAGAGAACTCTGTCCAATCCAGTTGGGGACAAGAGGGTTACCTGCTTTAGCCGGATGGCTGCACAGATTACTGTGTATGTCTGTTTGTTCCCAAACCTTGAACCCAGGATCTGGGCACAATCTGTGAGTTGCTTTAGATCAAGGCTAGCTCTCTACCACTGGAGCCACATGGCTTTACTTCTGGCTTTGTTGGCACAAGTTGGACAGGAGTTTCAAGGACTTTCCTGCCTAGGGTGACTTTGACAACGATCCTCCTTTCACAGCCTTGTAAGTTCTAAGGAGGACAGATGAAAGCCACTGATGCCTGTCTAATCATTGGTTTTGCTGATGTTCTTGGACAGGCCTGTGAATTCCCTATCCTCAGGTTTAATTGGTAGGAGCTAGAGCCCACAGTTTGAATCCTAGTCCTGCCACCAACAAATGGCAGGAGATCCTATGAAACTCATTCCTATTCATATGATTAGCAAAGGAATGTGAGGTATGTCATGGTTAAATGGGCAGTACTTGAGTGATTCGAGGATAAAATTATACACAATTACATTATAGGACACTGGTCAATATTAATTCTTTATGAAGCATTTAAACATTCACCTTCATTAAATAGAGTGCAAATGAAATACCTACGAATTGGGCATCACATAGCATGGAGATCCCTTTTTTTTTTCTGCCAGGACTGGGATTTGAACTCATGGTTTAGGTAACCCTGCTGTTGCACTGTGTGGAAAGGGGAATCTTGCCTCCTTGAATTCAAGAAATTCAAGTCTGTTCCTTGGGCCTGAAATCAATGCCCACCACTAGAAAACATCCTATTTGTGTACATTTTAAATATATGATTTATATTTATATGTATATGTTAATTCCATATTGCATTCAGTGTAGTTACTTATTTTATTTTTGTTTTATTCATGTATTGACTACTCATTTTGTTGACTATTATGACACATAGAACAGTGATTCCATTGATTACATAGGATATAGGTTTGCATATGTATTGCACATCCTTCCTGACACCCAGGACTTTACAAGAAAAGGAAAACATATGTCACCATCAGCTTCTTACTACACAATTCATTTTTTGGGAGTGCTGGCATCTGAACTCACAGCCTACAATGCCCAATTCATGAATGACTGAGTGTCAGCCTGCCATCCTGTGTCAAATTGAGCTGACAGGCAGTTCCGAGTACCTGAGATTGAGTTCCAGCGGTTGACAAAATAAAAAAAGATTGACATGCCGATGGTAGTACACTAATAAATATATATCTTTATAGAGTGCCAGATATGTCTATACATTATTCAGTTATATAGACTACATTCCTACCAATTCTTTGGTATTTATAATGCTACATGTAGTTAATGTTATTGCTTTCATGCTTAACAAACTATTAAGTAAATCAATCAATATTCTTAAAATATTGCATTCTGTAAATAATAGTATTCTTTTAATGCTTCATAAATATTAAATAATATCAGTCTCCTGAAATGATGCTGTCTAATTTTATAGGAGCGTCATTCACCATCAACTCATTGATAATATTACCTTGTTATTCCCATGGGTGGGAACAAGTCTCTTAGTATCTCCTGCCATTGATTGGTGTCAGGACTGGGATTCGAAATCAGGGCCTACATTACCATGTGGACCTATGACTTCCTCAATAGTCTGACAACCTTCAGCAATCCAAGATGAAGTACCCTTTGCAACAGTGTCATTCAGACCTAGGAGGGTAACCGTGCAAGGAAAGAAGACATAAAAAGGCCATCTTGCTGCATTTTTTCTGTACATTTTTGCCACACAAGGCCTGGGGTCTAGGATCCCAGTATCTACTGTGGGTCCAGTGGCTGCACCCCAGCATAGGGTGATCAAAGCTGAGGCAGAGTTACCACAACCTGAGTTCAAGCCCCCTGCTGGGCAAAAAATAATTTAAAAAGATTAGCTTCCTGGCTTGCAATTCACCCCGTTTATTCTGCCAGGGTTTGGATTTGAACTCAGAGTCTGGGTAAATCTGCAGCACTGTGGAAGAAGGGGAAGCTCACCGTACTTGAAGATAAGAAAGTCAGGCCTGTACTCTAAGCCAAAATTCAAGCCCCAGCCTTGGAAAACATACTATTTATATACATTGTAAATACAGGATTTGTACTTACCTATGGATGTTCAGTCCATACAGGTTAGGTGTAGTTGTTCCTTGTACTTTTTGTTTTATTCATTTATTTACCATTGATTTTATTATGATGAAACCCCTTCCCTTTATTACATTGATGACATCCTATCATATGGAATCTAATCTAAATTTGTAGACGTGTTCTCCATCATGCCTGACACCCAAGACTCTCAGAGAAAAGGAAAAAATTTTCACACTTGGCTTCTTACTGCATGATCCAATTGTTGGTAGTGCTGGGATATGAACTCAGGGCCTAGCAGGACCAATTGGTGAATAGTTTAAGGTGACCACACCAGCCTGTGAGCAAGAAAGGTGTTAGGCCATTCCCAGGAACTGACATTGATCCCCAGGGTGGGCCACGATAGTCATAAATTAATAATTTAAACATAGGATCAATATTTACATATATGTGTGGACAGCATCTTACGTTTAGAGTACTTTTTGTCCTTATTTTCTGTCTTATGTAAGTTTTGTGTATTTTACTGAGTAAGGTAACAGATATAACTCTGCTGACATGGATGACAACCTGTTCCTATAGGTATATGGTTGCCTATGCATTCTACATCCTAGTGGAAGACTGGGACTTACACAGGAGAGGAAAACATGTTTAACGACTGGCTTCTGACAACAGAATGAATCTTTTGTCAATGCTGGGATTTGAACTGAGGTCTGTGTAGCTCTTTTGCACTTTGTGGGAAGGGAAATCTCACCATCCTTGAAGAATAGAATGTCAGGCCTGGTGCAGGGCCTGATATGAAGCCCCAGCACTGGACAAAATAACAAGCCCGCCTTTTGTAAACATAGGATCTCTCTTTACCTACAAGTGTGGTATGCATCTTGCATTCAGTGTAGTTTTTCTTTTTATTTTGTGTCTTATTCATGGATGTATTTTGTATTTTATTGAGTATGGTGATAGATATAACTATGCTGACATGGATAACAACCTATTTGAATGGCTATAGAGTTGTCTATATAGAATTCTCCATGCTTGCTAAGACCCAGGACTTTCACAGGAGAGGAAAACAGGTGGATCGATTAGCTTCTCAAATCGATGGTGAATCTTTTGGCAGTGCTGGAATTTGAACTCAAGCCCTAGCAGGCAAAATTGGTGAATGGGTCATGGTGAACACACCAGCCTATGAGGCACTAAGGAGGTAGGCCATTCCCATGACATGAGGTGAAGCCCTGGTGGGCGCCAATATAGTCATAAATTCATCATTTAAACAGAGGATCTATATTTCCATACATGGATGGGCAGCATCTTGTATTCAGTGTAGTCATTCTCTTTATTTTGTGTCTTCTTCATTGATGTATTGTGTATTTTCTTTATTATAGGATGACAGATATAACTGTGGTGACCTGCATGACAACCTATTCCCATGAGTATAGAGTTCCCTATGCATTCTCCAACCTAGCTGAGACCCAGGACTTGCACAGCACAGGAAAACTGGTGCAATGACTGGCTTCTCACATCAGGGTGAATTTTGGCAGTGCTGGTATTTGAACTTTGGGCCTAGGAGGCCCAACTTCCCAATGGGTCAACGTGATCACACCAGACTGTGAGCCACTAAGGATCTGGTCTGTTCCCAGGAACAAAGATCGAACACCAGGGAGGCCACAATTGTTCTGAATGAATCATTTAAACATGGGATGTATATTCAAATCCGTATGTGGACTGCATTGTGCAGTTAGTGTAGTTATTCTATTTTGTATGCTATTCATGGATGTATTGTGTATTTTCTTCAGTATATGATGACAGGTATAACTGGGCTCACATGATAAAAACCGATTCCCATGGCCACAGAGTGGCTCATGCATTCTTCATCCTAGTTGAGACCCAGGACTTGCACAGGAAAGGAACACAGGTGCAACAATTGGCTTTTGACATCAGGATGAACCTTTTGGCACTGCTTGGATCTGAACTTGGGGACCAGCAGACCCAATTGATGAATGGGTCCCTGTGAGCACACCAGCCTGTGAGCCACTAAGGAGTAAGGCCGTTCCCAGGACTTGAGATGGACCCCCAGGTGGGGTTGGGGGGACACACAGCAGTCATCCATTCATAAGTTGAAGGTAATATGCAAATAAGTACACATTTGTATAGAGTAGGAGAGACGATAACCTGTGATGGAATCCAATCTACCATCTGTCTACTGATTCTTGGATCTTTCCAGATGCCTTCATTTCATGACTGTGATGATTCTTGTCATGCTTAATCAACACTACTTTACAAATAAGCTATACCCCATGAGTCTTGCCTATCACTTCCTAGTCACATCATGCTTGAACTACTCATTCGATGAGATCGATCACATTCCATGACTTTTCCTGGTACAGAAACTAGTATCTCAGGATTTCCCGCCATTGCTTTCTCATTGGGGTGGGCTGAATTCAAGCCTCAGGCATGGAAAACATACTCCTTCTATACATTTTAAAGACAGGATTTATACTTACATACAGATGTTCAGTAGATATCATGTTTGGTGTGGTAGGATTTATACTTCCACACAGATGTTCACTCCATATCACTTTCAGTGTGGTTATTCATTTTATTTCTGTTTTTATTCATTTATTTACGATTAATTTTATTGACTTTGATGACACCTATACCATTTATTACATTGTTTACATCCTATCACATATCTTCTAGATTTGTAGATGTGTTCTCTAGCATGCCTTCCACCCTGGACTCTCCCAGAAAAGGAAAACATGTGTCACACTCGGCTACTTACTCAAAGATTAAATTTTTGGCAGTGCTGGTATCTGAACTCAAGGCCAAGCAGGCCCAATTCATGATTGGGTGAGTGTGAGCACAGAAGCCTCTAGCCAATTAAGCTGTCAGGTGGTTCCCAGGCACTGAGATCAAGCCCCAAGTTTGGCCAAAACAGCAATACATGGATAGGCAGAGGGTGGCATACAAATAAATATATATTGTTAAAGAGTTCCAGATCTGTCTGTCTATGACTGAATGACATCTATTACGTTCCTACCAACTCTTAGGTATTTATTATATCTCCATTGAAACAATATTATTCTTTTCATGCTTAATAAACTATTAATTAAGGTCAATTAGCATCCTAGGATTATTGCATCCAATTTTAGACTAGACAAATGCATGAATTACTCTTTCAATCTGTATTCTTATGCATAGGAACGAATCTCTTGTGATCTCCTGCCATTGGTAAGTGTAAGGATTAGGATTTGAACCCTGGGCCTATGCTGACATGTTGGCTTATGGCTTCCCTGATAGCCTGCCAGCTATCAGCAACGTCAGGCCAGGTCCACTTTGAAACCATGTCATTCAGACAGAGGATAGTCACCGTGCAAATACAAAATTGTAAAACCCTGAGCCCTCTACAGCTCCCCACTTTTTGTGCTGTTCTGCTTTTTTTTTTCTTCTTGCAAGCCTTCTGGACCTAGGGTTCCAGGATCAGCTTTGGGTCCCGAGGGTCCACCCCAGCCTAGGGAGAGTGATGCTGAGTCAAAGTTGCCATGACCTGAGTACAAGCCCTGTGGTTGGCAAAACTAACTAAATTGAAATAATAAAGCTCCTTGGTTTGGAATTTTTGCCAGTTTTCTTTCCTAGCCTGGGATTTGAACTCAGAGTCTTGATGAATCTGTAACAATGTGACGAAAGGTGCAGAGTTGCCATTACTTGAATTCAAACCCCATGCCAAGCCAAAAAAAGGTCACTGACCTCAGCAGGAAAGTTAGTTGTGAAGATGGTAGGGAAGGGATGGTAGGGGAAAAACAAACAAGGAGGCAACAATGCTCAATAGGAAATGTACTCACTACTTTGCTCATGTAACTGTGACCCCTCTGCAAAACATTTTAAAAATTAAAAGCGTACAAAAATTATGTAGTGCTCAAGAAGCACTTTGGGGATAAGAGATGGATGTCTGCATAGCTGTACAAAATTCTACAGTGATTTTTTTTCAGTTCAGTTTATTCAGTATGGAACTGAATAAACATAACTGTTTCTGTTACAAATATTAAGTCACTGTCTTGGAACTGGGGCCAGTATTTCTGCCATTGCTGGGATTTGAGCTCACTGTCCAAGTAACTCTGTTGCACTTTGGGTGAAGGCTAAGCTCCCTGTCCTTGAGGAAATGATTTTCAAGATAGAGTTCCCAGGGCCTGAATTAAGGTCCTGCAATAGAAAAAATATTTGTATACATGTGTAGTATAAATATATATAGGTACATATGCATGTTTTTTTTCATATTATGATTATTATTATTGATTTTGTATTTAATTTTTATTTTGTACATTTTATTGTTTATTGTATTTAGTATTATTATATGCATAATAGTTATTATGTTGTGTACATATATTATAAATTATACACAATAATTCAGTACATTGACTCATTTTCATTAATTCTCTATTAAGTGTTGAAACATGATACATAATTTGTCAAGTCATTACATGGTTAGAGTCTGTCCCCAGTATGAGCTTTGTCTTATTTATCTTTGGACAACTTCCTATAGGGATTTGTTTTGATGATTTATACTCAGAAGCCTTTGCTTGTGACTAGGCAAGTTCAGGGATAAAATCTTGAGTTTGGGGCTGGGAATGTGGCTTAGTGGTAGAGAGCTTGTTCAGCATGCATGAATGCCAGGGTTTGAATCCTCAGTGCAAAATACTCAGAAAAAGCCAGCAACTGTGGTGTGGCTCAAGTGGTAAAATGCTCGCCTTGAAAAAAAGCAGCTCAAAGACAGTACCCAGGCCCTAAGTTCAAGCCCCAGGTCTGGCAAAAACAATACGCCAGATTCCAGTGGCTCTGGAAACCTACTTTCTCAGGAGGCTGGGATCTTAAGAGCATAGTTTGAAGACAGCCTAGGAAAGGAAAGCCTGTTAGACTGAACCATCAAAAAACCCCATGTGGGACAAGTGGTAGAGTGTTTGCCTTGAGCTGAAGGGCCCAGAGACAGCGCCCAGGCTTCAGTTTGAGACACACAACTGGAAAAAGAGTGAGGGTTAATCAAAGTAATTTTCCTATTTGCTATTTATGAGAATATTTTTTGGAACCTGAATGCTGATGTACACCAGAATTGGAGTCAGACCTCAAGGTTCATGTGTAGCACATCCATAAGCCCAGCCTCTCAGATTCTAGCATTATAAATATGTGTCCTACAGGGTTCTGAAAGGCACATTGTTGAAAGGCTTAATATGCTCCCCAAGCCATTTGTGATAAGCAGTTGACTTGTATTGTCAATGTCATTACAGTTCTGACCCTAGCAGAGAACCAGTAGCTCACGCCCATCATCCTAGCTCAGGAGGCTGAGGTCTCTATCACAGGGTGAAACCAGCCAAGGAAGGGAAGTCTGGTACATTCTGACTTCCTGTTCTGAAAGGTTAGATGCTTAAGAAATTCCTGTGTTTCCCTTGGGGATGAGAAGTTACTTGCACTCTAGATGTTCTTGGAGTTCTTGATCTACAGAAGAAGGAAAGAAATATTATTGACCCAATCGGGGTTCAAATGAAGTTCTCAGGATGCAAACCCTAGCTCTGTTAGCAGGAAGAACTCCAGTGTAACACTATATTTGAAGGACAGGAAACTGTTTCAAAAGCCAGGCTAGGTACAGAGAACTAGGCCTGCAGGATTAGGAGGCAGAATGTACACACTCAACAGGGAAGTGAGCTGCAAAACCACTTCATTCATTCCAGGCACAGCCAGCAATGGGGGAAACCTGAAACATTTGTTAGAGTTACACCAGGGTCAGGCTTTTCTCAGCTTCCTCAAACAATGACTAATTAACCTTCCTCCCTAAGGTTAAGGGAGCCTCACGCTATCTTTAAGTTACCAATAGAGAGCCAGTTTAGTGGGGGGGAGAGGAGGAACAGAGTAGAAAAACCCTGTTTTCTGGACTCAGGGAGTGGGTTATTGACTCTCCATTTGTCAGGTTTGAAAGCCCTTCTATCTCTGCCAGTCTTTTCTCCTTCCTTCATTCTCCACATCATTAATGCTAATCCCCAGTCCAAGGAGGGGCAGGGCCATTTTTCTTCTGTCTCCAAGCACCTGAGTTAGAACCTGGCTCTGCCCTCTTGACTCTGGGACACTTGGCTGCCTGAGAAGTGGGACAGAGACAGTCATCCTGCTCGGCATTTGTGTGAAGGCGATGCTGGTGTCCTGGCACACTGCAGAAAGATTCATGATTGGGAATGTTCCCTTCTTTCCTTCTGATATCAAAAACAGATTCTTCTATCAACTTTCTTTCTTTCTTTCTTTCTTTCTTTCTTTCTTTCTTTCTTTCTTTCTTTCTTTCTTTCTTTCTTTCTTTCTTTCTTTCTTTCTTTCTTTCTTTCTTTCTTTCTTTCTTTCCTTCTTTCCTTCTTTCCTTCTTTCCTTCTTTCTTTCTTTCTTTCTTTCTTTTCTTTTTCTCTCTCTCTCTCTATCTCTATCTCTTTCTATTTCTTTCTTTCCAGCTATCTTCCTACCTTCCTACCTAGGTAGCTATCTCTTTGCCAGTTGTTGGATTGAACTCAAGGCCTGGTCACTGTCTCTAGCACTCTGCTACTTGAGCCACAGCACATATTCTGGCTTTGTCTGTGAACAGGTGCCTGAGGAATCAAACCCAGGGCTTCTTGCATGCTAGGCAAGCACTCCCTCATTAATCCATATTCCCAGCCACTTCATTTTTTTTTCCTTAATGGTAGTTTTTACATAAGTATGCTACCATTTTATGTTCTCAAGTTGAATTTTCTGAATACCAGTTACTTCTCTTCCCCATCTGATTTGTGATTGTTCCTGCATTGCCCTCATAATAAAATGTAAATAAAGGCGTACCTTTTCTTTTCCTCTGTCTCAGATTCTTTTTGTAAGTCTAGGGGGCTAGATGGAGTGGTGCCTATAGTTTCCAGTCCCGTAAGACATACAGTCCAAAAAACAGTAAACAGTGCAAACAAAACACACCTTACAGTTACAAAAAAAGCCTTACAAAGTGGAGATCTCCCAAACTGGTCCACTGACTACAGTCACGGTGTGGTTCCACACCCAGGCCACACAGCAGAAGGAGCAGAGCCACAGTGGGGGAGTTGGGCCTCTGTTAGGAAGCACTCTTGGTCAGTTCCGGCCTAACACTGAATCGATCCCCACCCCCTAATTCACATGGCGGGGTTCCAAGAACCCCCACCCCACAAGAGGATCTTGGACGTCTCCCAGTTCCTCCAGGGTTGTGGTGCAAGCGTGTCTGCTTCAACAACCCTTTATGAATCAGAGTAGCCATCCTCACAAAGGAAAACGAAAGTAAAACAGACAAATGATAGGACAAGACAAATTAACAATGACAGCTCTGTTCTACCTTTGGAGTCTGAGATCTCGTGGGTCTTTGGGGGGATCCCGGACGAGCCCCCACTAATATGTTATACCCAGGTCGCAGGATCCCCACCCGAAGACCATCGAGAGTCAGACTTTACAGCTGTTTTAAGGTTTTATTTTTTTTATTTTATTTTATTTTTAATTTAATTTAATTTTATTTGTGAACATACTGTACAGAGGAGTTACAGTTACATGGGCAGGATAATGCGTACATTTCTTACCATGCATTGCAGCCTCCTCCTTTGTTTACCCTTCACATCCCTTCCCAGCCTCCCCCCTCCCCCCCTAATCCCAATCCTTCTCCTTCCCCCCCCTTCCCCCCCTTCCCCGCCCCCCCCCCCCGCACCAACGTTGTAAAGCTCGTTTTGGACATGACAACTTGTACTTCTCATTGTTGCAACAGGTCCACCTGTATCCTTAAACAACTGGTTTTTCCCCATCTCCTCCACAAGTTATACTGACATCAAATATAGTGAAAGCAGGGGTTATACTGTGGGGGAGGGACATACAAAGCAACAAAGAAATAATCTCATAAATGTGTTAGAAACACATGCATGAAAGAAAAAAACATTAAAATACACATCTAAGGATTCATTTTCCTGACATCACATTATCTGAACTTTTCCGCTTGACTCATACAAATACAAGGTTTTATTTAAACGGGCTGAAGCTAAGATCTCATCCTACACTCCAACACAGCGGAGCCTAGGAGGAGAACCCAGAGCTAAAGCTTTCAGGCTTTATAAAGGCACACAACCAACCAAGTGTTTGGATTACAACCACGTGTTGCTCTGCTAGAAACAAGCAACAAGCGGCCACTGCCTCAAAACTTTAACCCTACACATGAAGATGCTATTAGTGTGTTCTAGACACTTAACGTTGGAGACACAAAACACTCATAATTATTAGATCATTTTATAGCAAAAGGAGCAATGCAGACTGTATGAGGATCGCTCCAGCTTTCGGTCCTCATATCCTGAGACAGTAAATTCACAGCAGCTCAATGCTAAGTGACAGAACTGGCATGTACTGTGGATATTTGCTCCCAAATCCTGTGACACTCATTTCTCACTTTTGGCCTAAACCTGTGACCAGAGGGGAAGATGAGGAGAGAAAATCATTCTCAAGGAAAGCAGCTATAAAGAACATTGGGTAGTTTACTTATAAATTAAATCCTTGGGAATGTCCCTGTTAAGAAGTCAGATTGTCCAGATTAAAAAATGAAGAAACAAAGAAATAAGGTGCCAGTGGCTGCTGTCTGTAAACCCAGGTCCTCAGGAAGCTGAGATGTAGAGAAACTTAGTTTGAATCCAGCCATTGTAGGAAAGTCCATGACACAGTTATTTCTAAGACATGACAGAAATACCCAGAAGTGGGGTTGTGACTCAAGCTTAATGCAGTACCTTTGAGCAAAAGGAGCTCAGGGACCATGCATAGGCTCATATTTCCACCCAAGGACCTGCCCCCTCAAAAAGAGCCTGTACTTCCATGTCTTTGTCTATGTATTGTATTCTTATAGGTGAAATTAACGAGTAGCTATGATGAATGGCACCAACGTAGGAAATTTGTATTAAGTACAATGAGTTCATAATAGAGAGACTTCTTTCAAGATAGTGCATGTTCCGCGACTCCCCTCACTGTTCACAGTGTAACATGAGGTTTTCTCTGCATCACAGGCCTGCTGGAGGATGTCTCTCTCATTGCCTGGACAGGCACACAAAAGCCCTCACTCCTGTAGAGTTGGGTAACAAACAACTCCATCTGGGCCAGTTAGTGAGGATGTGTGGGCAGGCTCTGAAGGTCAGGAGAAAAAGGCCTCTTTGTACCCTTAGCTATCTCTCTCCCCAATGCTATGTTTCAACAGGAGACCTTCATTTGTGCCACCTCCCATGGCAGGCCTAGTTCTGTGCACTTATCCTGCCTTTGTGAGACTATATTCTGTTGTTCAGTTACAGAGCTCAATATAATTCAGGAGTCCTTCAGGGAGAAAACTAGGGCACTGAACATAATGAAATGATTCATTGCAGGCAATTTTGGGCCTATGGTGCCTCTCCTATGTTTCCAGAAGCTTGGGAAATCCAAGCACATATTGGATATCACAAAGCTTCCTGTCATCTAGGACTGGTGAAGCTCATCAGGTTTTGAAACCATTGACTTCTCCTAGTTGGGCCCAGGGTGGCTAGGTTTTGCGGTTGAACACAGGGCCTGGGTGCTGACCATGAGCTCAGTGCAGAAGCCCAGTGCTTTACCATTTTGTGTAACATCACTTCTGCTCTGTGAGTGTATGTGTGTGTGTGTTTGTTTGTGCACACCACGTGTGTGTGTGCATGGGTGTGTGCGTGCATGCACACATATACATGAGTCCTCAAGCTTGACCTCAAGACCTGAGCACTGTACCTACTTTCTCTTGTAGAATGATATCCCTCTCCCACTTGAGCCACAGAGCCACTTTAGGCATTGTCCTCGTGATATGGTCCTGAGAAGTGAAGCCCACGATTTCATATATGCAAAGCATTCTACCACTAAGGTACATTCCCAGCCCTCTACTTCAGCTTTGTTAGTTTATTTCTGTCTTTTTTTATTGTTGTTGTTGTCAGTGGCAGGAGTTTACGTCTTGGCATGGGTGCTGTCCCTGACCTCTTAAGCTCAAGTCTTGTGCTCTACCACTTGAGCCACAGAGCTACTTCCAGTTTTCTGGTGGTTCATTGGAGCTAAGTTTCTCATGGCCTTTCCTGCATAGGCTAGCTTTGACCCATGATCCTCAGATCTCATCCTGCTGAGTAGGTAGGATAACTGAAATAAGCTCAAGCACCCAGCTTCACCTTCAGGTTCTTAGTAGTGAATTGGAGATAATAGTCTCATGGTACCTTTTGTGACTGAGATAGTTTGGAGTCCAGATTTTTAGAACTTAGCTTCCCGAGAAGGCAGGATGACAGACTTCAGCTATTGACCCGTTGGCCATGGCCTCTGCTGCAAGGGGGTCCATGGCTCCACGTGGTGGAGTGCTAGCCATGAGCCCAAGAGGTAAGGGTCAGTGCCTCAGCCCCGAGTTCAAGGTTCATGACCAAGAAAAAACCAAACCAAACCATTGTCTGCTGTAGACAACTCACGAGTCTTCAGTAATACATAATTTTGTCCCTGACATGGGGACCTATCTGAGCCTCAATATTCTTGTTTGTATAATCATCTAAGTTGTGGAACTCTTACATAGACAAGATGTAAGAATGCACCTGGTTAAGGACATAGCACATGGCACTCTTTGCATCACTCAGCACACAACATCCTATGAAAGATTCAGCACCCAGCACCCAATGCAGGACTCAGCACACTGCATCCTGTGAAAGACTCAGCACATAGCACCTTGTGTACGACTCAGAACTGAGCACCCTAAGGAGGACTCAGCACATAGCTCCATTCCACAAGATGTCATTAGAATTAGGGTGCTTTCATCAGTATCACCATTCTTTGAGGAAAATTTACAAACCATACAAGTTCAAATCTAATGGTTTAGTGGGGTGTTTTTCTGGGGAAGGGGTGTTAGCCACGTGGCTTGAACTCAAAGCTCTACCACTTGGAGCCACATTTTGAGGTGTCTCTCAGACTTCCTGCCAGGACTGGGTTTTAAAGCCTCTGAGCAGCTAGGATGACAGGCATAAGCCAGAATGACATGGGTAACCCGTGGAGCTGGGTTGCAGTGGTTTACAAATGACTAAGTCAGGTTAGGTGGCAGCTGTCAGCACCAGACTCCTAGCTTGATCTCTAATGAGGTATTTGAAGTTCTGTCCTTCTATAAGTGCAGTTAGAATGTCCTACATTTTTTGGCATCAGACCTAGGGCTTGAGTAAGAGCTTAGACACTGTCGCTAAACGTTTGTGCTCAAGGCTAGCACTTCATTGATTGAAAGACAGCAGAAATTCTGAGTTTTCTGTTTTGTGGTACTGAGGAATTGAACCCAGGGCTTCGTGCTTACTATGAGAGCACTCAACCACCGAGCCTCAGGAGTGAACGAGATGTAAATAGATAACGATTGCTGTATATAAATATTTTGTACACAAAAAGAGATTTCTGCATATTATTAAAGTGTAGATAATATTGCTACCAATTCTTAGGTATTAAATTATGTCTCCATTTAATGATGTTTCGCAGTTAACAATTAATAAAGCATTAATTAATAATTACTCAATATCCCATAATTGTTTATCATGTATGTACATATAGCCGTACATATAATTAGATATTTCATAGAATGAGACCAATGTCTATATATTGTTAAATTATGCATCATGTGTTACTCCCAATTATTAGTTATGTCTCCATGTAATTTTTATTCTGTTAATGCTTAATAAAATATTAATTAAACTTAGTGCACATCCTACACTTATTGCATCTAATTTTATCCTAGGATGATTCATTACTAATTCAATCTGTTTATCATTTACTGTAGTGGTAATTCTTCTACCTATGATGTTTTTTACATATATTACATCCTATTACGTAGTATATAGATTTGCATCCAAATTATACATCCTACCTGACAACGAGCATTTTCACAGAAAAGGAAAACATGTGTCATGCTCGGTTTCTCACTCCAAGATTACATTTTTGGGAGTGCTCGGATCTAAACTCAGGGCAAAGAAGGCTCAGTTCATGAATGGGTGACTGCCAGCACAGCAGCCACTAGCCAATTCAGCTGCCAGGCAGTGCCCAGGCCCTGAGATTGAGCCCCGTATATTGACTCCAAATTGTGCTTAGTGTAGTTATTCATTTTATTTTTTTATTCATTTAGCATTTATTTTATTGACTGCTATAACACATGGAATATTTACTACATTTATTACATAGGTTATAGAATTCCCTATGTATGAAACTTTACACCTGACACCCAGGACTTCCACAGAAAAAGAAAACATGTGTCACCCTGTGTCTTACTGCATGATTCAATTTTTGTTAGTGCTGGCATCTGAACTCACAGCCTACCAGGCCCAATTCATGAATGGGTGAGTGTCAACATGCCAGCCTGTGGTATATGGAGCCGACAATCAGTTCCGAGCACCTGAGATTTAGCCCCAGGGGTTGACAAAACAAGAACAGATGGACATTCAGATTGTAGTATACAAATAAATATAGATCTTTATAGAGTGCCAGAGATGTCTATACATTGTTTAGTTATATAGGCTACATTCCTACCAATTCTTGGGTATTTATTATGCCTCCATGTAATTAATATTACTGTTTTCATCCTTAATGAATTATTCATTATATCAACCACTGTCCTGAAACTATTGTGTCCATGTAATTAATAGTTTTCTTTTAATGTGTCAAAAATATTCATTAAAATCCATCGGCCTCCTAAAATCACTCTCTAATTTTATGCTAGTATCATTCAGGAACAAGTAATTCAACCTTGACATTCATAACTTTCCATCAGTATTCCTATGAATAGGAACGAGACAATTAGGATCTCCCTCCATTGGTAGGGGTCAGGACCTGGCTTCGAACACAGGGCCTATGTTGTCGTGTTGGCCCATGGCTTCTCTGGAAGAACGACAGCCTTCAGCAATGCCAGGTTACCAACATTTTTCAGCCCTGTCATTTAGACCCAAGATGGTCACCTTGAAAAGAAAACAAATGTAAAACCGGCAGCCATCTGCAAGTTACTGGTTTTTTTTTTTTCCTGTGTCGTTTTATTTATTTATTTTTCCTGTCAGCCTATGAGGCCCAGGAACCTAGGTTCGCCTGTGGTTCCAGTGGCTGCAACCCAGCCTAGAGTGATGAAAGCTGAGGCAGAGTTGCTATGCCCTGAGTTCAAGCCCTGTGCTTGACAAAATAAAAATACATAATACATACATGCATACGTACATATACATTAAAATATTTAAACAATTATTAGGCTACTTGGCATTGTATTCATGCCATTTTTTTCTGCCAGGCCTGGGATTTGAACTCAGGGTCTGGGTAAATCTGCATTCCTGTGGGGGAAGGGAAAGCTCACAGTGCTGGAAGACAAGAAAGACAGGCTTGTTCCTAGCATTCGTAAAAATAATATTTGTATACATTTTACATACAAGATTTATATTTAAATACACATGTTTACTGCATAATGCAGTTAGTGTAGTTATTCATTTTATTTTGTTTTTTATTTATTCATTATATATTTTAGAGAGTATGATTACAAGTATGATATTTTTTACATCCTATTACACAGAACATAGATTCGCCTATGTATTATACATCATTCCTGAGACCCAGGACATTCACTTATAAGGAAAACTAGTGGGACAATTGTCTTCTTCCACCAGGATTAAGTTTTTGACAGTTCTGTGATTTGAACTCTGGGCCTAGAAGGCCCACTTCCTGAATCGGTCAATGTTAGCACACCACTCTGACGCAAGTGAAGTTGTCGGGCAAATTTGAGGACCTGAGATGAAGCCCTAGGAGTGGCCAATGTATAAACAGATAGATGTGTAGATTGCAGCGTGTGTGTGCATTTACATATGTATATGAATCTATAAATAAAGTTATATAGAGAGACAAATAGACATTTATGTAGATTCTAGTGTATAACTCTGTATAAAGAATGATGACCTATATCTTATTTTTATATATTCTATTACTATGAATTATTTGGTCTAAAATTATGCCTCCATTAATTAATCACGGTGGGAGACTTAATAAAGTATTAATTAAATTAATCAATGACCTATATTTATTGCGTACAATCTTATACTACAATGACTAGCTAATTAGTAGTTCAATTGGTACATTACAAAGATTCTATTATTGTTCCTATAAACAGGAAAGTGTAGGTGAAAGTCCCAGGATCAATCTCAGGGCCTAGGTGTCTTCGTTGGGCTCAGGCTTCACTGACAGCCCACCAGACTTCGGCCATGTAAGGACATGTACAATTTTCAAGCTGAGTCATTGAGAGTCAGGATGGTCACAGTGCAAAGGAAACAAAGGTAAAACTGTTGTCTAAAACTTCCTGGTTTTTCCTCCTCCATCTTGGTTGGTTTATCTTTTTGCCAGAGCTGGGAGTTGAACTCGGGTTGTAGGAACCCTGGATCATCTGTGGGTGTAATAGCTGCACCCCAGCCTAGGGTAATAAAGGCTAAGGCAGAGTTGTGGCGACCTGAGTTCAAGCCCCGTGCCTGCCCTCCCAAAAAAGTTAAGGTCCTGGCTAGGAGTTTGAACCATTTTATCTGTCATACCTGGAATTTGAAATCAGGGACTGGGTAACAGTATTGTGCTCTGGGTGAAGTGAAAGCTAACCTCCTAGAGGAAAGAAAAATCCGGAACATTTTCCAGTGTGTGAATTCCAGCCCTAGAAATGGCAAAAAAATAATATTTATATACATGTATAATATATATCATACACATGTATTTGCATAGATATTACACATTGTATCTAGGGCACAATATTTCCACAGAAAGGAAACCAGGTCAACATTGGCTTCTTACTCCCCTATTGACTTGGGCACTCCTGGGATTTGAACTCAGGGCCTGGAATGTCTAATTCATCAAGGGGTAGTTTAAGCACAGTAGCCTCAAACAAATTCAATGCCAGGCAGTTCCCAGGACCTGAGTTCTAGCCCCAGGATTGGCCAATATATAAATAGATAGATGTGCAATTTGCTGCAAATATATGTAAATAAATATATATAGTGAGAGAAAGAGAGAGATGTATATGTATATTCCAGTGTACATTTAAATATAAAAATATTATAGAATGTGAGATGTCTATATATTATTAAATTACATGTAATATATTACTAATAATTATTAGGTAATGAATTATGCCTCTATTTAATGAAGTATCATGGATTAAGGCACAATAAAGTGCTTCCTTGTGTAAATGGAGCTCACAGACAATTTCTAGGCTCATAGTTCAAGCCTCAGGATCTGCACTAAAAAAAGGAGCCAGTAACTGCATGTGTATGTGTATATATGCATGTATTTCTATCAGTGAACATCATAGTCGTTATGAAGAATAGCACCCAGTAAATTTGCTTTGAATTGAATGATGTCATAGCACAGAGAGTGCTTTCAAGACAGTGCATGTTCCTGGTCAAAAAAAATTTAAGACCGTGGCTTGGAATTTGAACCATTTTTCTGACAGGCCTGAGATTTCAACTCAGGGTCTGATTAACTCTCTGACACTGTGGGGAAGGAGGAAAACCACCATCGTTGAAGACAAGAATTTCAGACCGGTTTCCAGGGCCTGAATTCAAGCCCCAGCACTGGAAAAAATCCTTATTTATTTTTTATTGATTTTATTTAGTAGTATTACATATATAACATTTATTTCATTTATTACATCTTATGACATTGACTTATTTCCATATAGATTATACATCACACAGAGACCCAGGACTTTCACAGAGAAGGAAAAAAATGGGTCAAAATTGTCTTCTGACTCTACATATAAACTTTTGGCCATGCTGGGATTTGAAATCACAGCCCACAATGCACAAATCATGAATGGGTCAGTTGTAAAAAAAAAGCCTTTGGCAAACTGAACTGCAAGCCATTTCTGAGGACCTGTGATCAAGCAATAGTAGTGGCGGATAGACAGATAGATAGATTGATAGACAGACAGACAGACCGACAGACAGACAGATAGACAGATAGATAGATAGATAGATAGATAGATAGATAGATAGATAGATAGATAGATAGATAGATAGATAGATAGATAGATAGATAGATAGATAGATAGATAGATAGATGTGTAGTTTGTTATGTATATAGAGAGAATGTGAGGATATTAAATTATATATATTATGAATTATTAGTTATTAAATTATGCCTCCTTTTAATGAAATGATGTATCATGGTTGAATACTTACTAAAGCATTAATGTAAAAGTAGTCAGTATTCCTTAATTGGGAGAATCATACCATGGTGCTAGAATGGAAGACATTATCCAATACTTTTTGTGTGGCATTCTATAAGAGAATCATGAGCTAACTGCAAATTTAATTGTTACTTTTATAACATTCCATTAGGCATTCCCATGGATAGGAATGATTTTCTCAAGATCTCCCTCCATTTGTAGATGGCGGTACTGGCACTTCAATTCTAGACCTGGGTATTTTACTTCGAAATGCAAACCATTGGAATTGCACTGTGAAGATTTCAAATTGTCAGGATGAAAGAAAAGAATGAGAAGAAAAGAAAGCCAAGTGTCTGTGGATCCTACCTGTAATCCTAGCTCTTCAGGAGTCTGAGAGGTAGACAATGCCAGTTTGAATTCAGCCAAGACAGGAAATTCCACCACACTTTTATTTCTGAGGGATTAGAGGAATAAAAAATTCCCATGAACGGAGCTCTGACTCAAGGGCAGAGCGCTACCCTTGAGCAAAAGTAGCTCAGGAACATTGCCTAGTCTCATAGTAAAATCCCCGGACCAGCCAATAAAAAAAAAGCCAGTAACAACATGTCTCCCCATGATTGTATGCATGTATTTCTACTCATGAAGGTCTAGAGTTCCTATGATGAAAGGTATCCAGCTAGGCAATTTGCTTTGAATAGAATGATTTCATAGAACAGAGAGAGTTTTCAAGACAGTGCATGTTCCGGGGCTCCTCTCACTGTTCACATTGTAGCCTGAGGTTTTCTCCACATCGGGGACTGCTGGAAGAAGTCTTCCTCATTGTTGGAACAGGCTTCACTCCTGTACAGCTGAGTGATAAAAAAAAACTCCTTCTAGGCCAATTAGTGAGGAGTTTGGGTAGGCTCCGAAGGCCAGGAGAAAAAGGCCTCTATGTACCTTAAGCTATCTCTCTGTCGAGAGCTCTGTTGTGACAGGAAGACTTCATTTGTGCAGCTCCCGTGGCCAAGTTCCCTGCACTTATCCTGTCTTTATTAGACTATGTTCCAGTGTTGAAATAACCTGCTACAATTAATTCAAGGGTCGTTCTGGCAGACAACTACGGAGCAGAACCTAATGAAATGATTCATTATTGGCAATGATGCCTCCCTGGGTTTCCAAAAGCTTGGTAAATCAAAGCACATATGTAATATCACTATGCTTCCTGTCATCTATGCTGGTTAAACTCAACAGATTTTGAAATTTTGACCTCTCCTAGTTGGGCCCTGGGTAGCTGTGTTTCAGGGTTGAACACAGGACCTGGATACTGACCATGAGCTCAGAGCAGAAGTTCAGTTCTTTATCATTTGGTGTCACAGCTTCACTTCTGGTATCTGTGTGTGTATGTGTTTGTGCATGTATGTGTGTTCATATACTTGTCCTGGAGCTTCAACTCAAGACCTGAATACTGTACCTGAGTTTCTCCTGTACAAGGATAGCACTCTACCACTTGAGGCATACAGCCATTCCAGGCTTTTTTCTAGTGATGTAGTACTAAGGAATCCAATCCAGGGATTCATACATGCAAAGCACTGTACTCTTAAGACATATTCCCAGCACTCTACTTTAGATTTCTTTCTTTCTTTTGTTGGAAGTTGGAGGTATTTAAGTCTAGTCCTAGGTGTTGTCCTTGAGCTCTTACCTGAAGCCAATCACTCTACCACTTGAGCAACAGCACCCCTTGAGATTCTTGGTGGGTCACTGGAGAGAAGCGTCTCAAGCAATTTCCTGCCCAGGCTGGCTTTGGATCTTGGACCGTGATCCTCAGCTCTCAGTGTCCTGAGTACCTAGGATGACAGGCACAAGTCAGCAGCCACTAGCTTCCACTTCAAGTTTCTAAGTGGTGAATAGGAGATCATAGTCTCATGGGACCTTTTGTGTCTGGGACAGTTTTGAACCCAGATCGTCAGATCTCAGCTTCCTGAGTAGGCAGGATGACAGACCTCAGCTACTACACGCCTAGACTGTAACAGTCTGTTGCAAGGGGGTCCTTGGCTCCATGTGGTAGAGCGCTACCCATGATCCCCACTGGTAAGTGTCAGTAGCTAGGCCCTGAGTTCAAGGTTCATGATCAAGAAACAAAAATAAAACAATTGTGTGCAGGAGACAACTCACTGGAGTTAGGTACATACATAATTTTGGCCCTGACATGAGGACATATCTGAGCCACAAGTTTCTCATCTGCACAATAATCTTACTTGTGGACCTCTTACAAGAACCAGATGAAAAAATGCACCCCATGAAGGACTCAGCACACAACAACTCATGAAAGACTCATCATATAACTGTAACCCACATAATGTCATTAGAATTAGGGTGCTTTCATCAGTATCACCATTCTTTCAGAAACACGCCACATACAATCCAAATTTAGATTTCAGAGTGGTGAGGTTTTTTTGGTGGGGAGTCAGCCACGGGGATTGCACTGAAATGTTGGGGGTACTGTATTAAGGTCTTTTGATCAGACTAGAACTCTACCACTTTAAGCCACAGCTCAGAGTTTCGCACACTTCCTGTTAGGGCTGGGTTTTAAACCCACCAGTGTCAGATATCAGCTCCCGAGTATCTTGGATGACAGGGTGAGCAAGCCAGCAGCATCTAGTCCCTGGCACTGAGTTCCAGCGGTTTGCCTCTGGCTAATTCAGGTTAGATGGTAAATGTCAGCACTAGACCCCCAGCTTTCTCTCTGATGAGGTATTTGCAGCCCTATCCTTATATAGTTGCAGTCAGATCATTCTATCTTTTCCTTTTTTTTTGGTTTGGTGCCAGTCCTGGGTCTTGAGTAAGGATCTAGACACAGTCCCTAAGCCTTTATGTTCAAAGCTAGTGCTCGAATGTTTGAGCTGCAGCCCAACTTGTGGATTTCTCTATGCAAATGGTAGTGAGGAATTGAACCAAGGGCTTCGTACTTACTAGGCGAGCACTCTACCACTGAGCCTCAGTAGTGACAAGTGTATAAACAGATAAATGTGTAGATTGGTAGATAGACAGACAGATAGATAGATAGATAGATGTAGATATATTTAACGAGAGATGTCTGTAAATTATGAAATTGAATATAAATATTGACAATTAAATTATTCCTTCCTTTTTAAATATCATGATTGAATGCATAATAATGTATTAATTGAAAATTAGTCAATGTAGTATAATTGTTGTGTATAATTTTATAATATAATCGTACACTAACTACTAATGTAATTGTTACTTTTACAACATTCTATTTTTACAGATGTCTATTGAAAAGCGTTTCTTCTTTAATTTTAATTTTTTTAATTTGTTTTTTTTTTGGGGTCCGGTTGTGGGGCCTGAACTCTGGGCCTTATCGCTGTCTCTCAGCTCTTCAGCTCAAGGCTAGCGCTCTACCACTTGAGCCACAGCGCCACTTGCAGCTTTTTTCTTTTTGCTAATGTGGTGCTGAGGAATCGAACCCAGGGCCTCTAGCATTCAAGACAAGTGCTCTACCACTGAGCCATCTTCCCAGCCCTGGAAAGCGTTTCTTAGAATCTCCTGCCAGACATTCATTAGTGGGAATCCCCGGATTCAACCTTCAGGCCTAAGTTGCTGATTTCGGCTTGGCTTCCCTAATAGCCCGCCAAACATCAGCAATGTAAGGTCATGTACATTGTCTAGGCATTGTTATTTAGACCCAGGATGGTACTATACAAAGGAAAAAAAGTAAAACCATCTGATTGAACTTCTCAGTTTTATCCTTTTCCTTTTTATATTTTTGCCAGCCCTGAGATCTGAACTCAGGACCTAGGATTCCAGGATCAACTTTGGAAGAAATGCCAAGATTTGAGTTCAAGCCTGGTGCTTGGACTAAAAGAAAATAACAATAATTATAATGACAACAATAATAATAATGATGATGATGATGATGATGATAAGGCCCTGGCTTGGAATTTGCACCATTTTACTGGCAGGCCTGGCATTTAAAATCAGGGTCTGGGTAACTCTGTGGCACTGTGGGTGAAGGGGAAGATCACCGTCCTTGAAGACAAGAACTTCAGAAAAGTTCCAAGGGCCTGAATTGAAGTCCGAGTACTGGAAAAAATAATACTAATACATGAGATCTATTTAAATACATGGGTTTATTCCATATGACTTTTATTACCCTTATTTATTTAGTATAATTACACATAAAACATTTATTTTATTACATCATATCATGTATACTGAGACCCAGGACTTTCACAGAGAAGGAAAAAAATGTGTGAAAATTGGCTTCTTACTCCATGAATACACTATTGGATATGCGGGGATTTCAACTCACAGCCTACAATGCCCAGTCCACCAATGGGGTCACAGTCTTAGCCCGGAAGATCTGAGTACTTGTGATCAAGGAACAGTAGTGCCATCTATCTATCTATCTATCTATATATCTATACAGATATCTATCTATCTATCTATCTATCTATCTATCTATCTATCTATCTATCTATCTATCTATCTATCTATCTATCTATCTATCTATCTATCTATCTATCTATATATGTGTGTGTGCATATATATATATATGTGTATATATATATATATATATATATATATATATAGATATATAGTATACTGACAGAGGGAATGTGAGGATACTATTGAATTATATATTTTTACAAATAATGTGTTATTAAATTATGCATCCATTTAATGAAGTATCATCATCTAATACTTATAAAATATTAATAAAAAATCAGTCAATATCCGTAATCATACCATCGTGCTAGAATGGAAGATATAAATTTAATAATTTTTGTGTGGCATTCAAAAATAAAGTCATGAATTAAGTGCAAATTTAATTATTACTTTTATAACATTCCATTAGCATTCACATGAATAGGAATGAGTTACTCAGGATCTCCCATTATTTGTGGGTGGCCATCCTAGCATTCGAATTCCAGGCCTGGGAAGTTTACTTCGAATGCAAACCATTGGTATGACACCGTGAAGAATTCAGATTGTCACGATAAAAAAGAACAACAAGAAGAAAAGGAAGCCAGGTGTCAGTGGCTCTTGCCTATAATCCTAGCCCCTCAGGGGGCTAAGATGACAATTTGAATTCAGCTGGGTAGGAAAGACTGCGATATTCATAGTTCTTAAGAGATCACAGGAAATGAAAAGAAAATAACAACAAAAAAACCCTGAGTGGCCCTGTGGCTCAAGTTGCATAGCACTACCCTTGAGCCAAAGGGCTCAGGGACATGGCCTGAATGATGGGCATTCAGCAGGTTGCCATGCCCAGTCCCCCAACATTGACAAACTGGAACAAGCCCTCAGAGAGTACTAAGTCTGTGCAGGCAGCTTGAACAAACATCCTTCAGTGCAGTTTAAGAACTGAAGCCAGGAAGCATTTGCCTGGGCTGGTGTGTACAACAGGTGAATTATGTCCTGGCACTTATCAAGGGAAACCACAATTCTTAGGCTGTAGGAATTGTCGAAGGTTGTGGCTCCATATCCTATATCCCTCTGTAGGATGTGAGCCTAGGTCTCTGGGGCCTGCTGGCCATCACTCATTCATCATTCCTCATTGCTGAGTCTCAGGCTGGTCCCAAATCCTGGGAAGATAGAAAATAAGCAGCAATTTCTGTGCCAAAAGGGGTAATCCAATAAATCCCACCGTTATAACTCCTGTTAGAAGTAAGCCTTCAGCTTCAAATGTGGCTTACTGGTAGAGTGCTTACTTAGCACACATGAAGCCCTGAGTTTGATTCCTCCCTAACACGGAAATAGAAAAAGCCAAAAGTGACACTGTGGCTTAAGCAATAAAAGTGCTTACCTTGAGCAAAAGAAGCTAAGGAACATGCCCAGACCCTGAGGTAAAGCTCCAAGGCTGGCCAAAAACAAAAACAAAAAAAAACAAAACAAAGGTAAGCATGGTAAGACATTTTCTACTGGGACGTAGAAGAGGGCTGAGGTTATGGGTAACAGGTAGAGGGCAGGTGCTGTTGCCTCACCCCATTAACCTTAGGTACTCATGAGGCTGAGATTTGAGGATCCCAAATACAAGCCGGAAAGTCTATATGATACTCTTTTCTCCAATTAAACTCCCAAAAAGCCAGAAGTACAGCTGTGGTTGAAGTAGTAGAGTGCTAGTCGTGAGCACAGAAGATCAGGGATAGCATCCAGGCCCTGAATTCAAATCCTAAGACTGGCACACGCACACACACGCACACACACACACACACACACAAATACACACCAAGATAGAGAATTTGACAGTCAGCCTGCACAATTTCCACCTCAGAAACTCAATATTTAAAAAAAAAAGAGGGAGAAGGGAGGAAAATCTTGCTCTAGGAGGTGATATAATCAGTGCCAAAATTCCACAGGAGTTCTAAGATGTGGAACAGGAGAGAGAGCCTCAGGCACAAGGTACAGCATGGGCAAAGGTATTGATTTGTGGGGTAGAGCATGTGGTGTGGATGGAATGAAGGTTCTGTGGCTTCAGACAAGTCTGGCCGAACACTGAAGGTTGGGTCAAGTTTTGTACTTGAGTCACAGGTAGGGCAGAGGGAGGGGTCCCAGATTGAGGCCCAGAGAAATATTAGCTTGACTCTTCACCAAAGACCCCAGACAATTTCTGTGGCTAGAAGCCTATTTTTCACAGCTCCTGACCCTCAGGCAGTCTTTGCATGGAGGAGTCAGGGCAAATGCAGGGAAGAACTCTTGCTTAAGAAAAGTTTCTAGCTCAATCCCACCAGTGGCTCACCCCCTGTAAACCCTAGGTACTCAGGAGCCTGAGAGCAGAGATCATGGGTCAAAGCCATCTCAGAGGAGGAAAGTTAGTGAGACTTTCTTGACCATGAACTAACAAAAGCCAGAAATGGAGCTGTGGCTCAAGTGGTAGAATGTCCACATTGAGAAAAAACGTTAAGAGACTACAGGTCAGAACCTGAGTTCAGGCCCCAGAATTGGCACCTAAAAAATAAAGAAAAGCTTTCAGGAGCTCCTAGTCCACTGTGGTGATAGGACTCATCAGCCAGACAAGGGTGGCTTATGCTGGCCCTCCTAGCTCCTCAGGCTGACATGTGAGGATTGCCGTGCAAATCCAGCCTGGGCAGGAATGTCCGGGAGACTCTGATCTCCAGTGATCCACCAGAAAACCAGAAGCAGTGATGTGTCTGAAGTGCTAAGCTGAAGAGCTGAGAGATGGTGCCCAGGCCCAGACTTAGAGCCCCATGACCAATACCTGGCCTACTTTGACCTCATGCTGTGGCTCTTGGCAGACTACTTTCCACTGGGCTCCTGATGGTGTTCCAATGTCTATGTGTCCTACAAGTCTTGAAAGCAGCCTCCCTGAAAGCCTTTGCCTACAGAGCGGGACACAGTACAAGACAAGGATCAAGCCTTGTGGAATGGAGGTCATCGGCCGGGTCATCAGAAGGGCATCTGTCATGAGTGCAGTGTGGATCTGAGCACTAAATCGATGTCTCAGACCACGGTTCTGCGTCAGAAAGGGTAGACCAGATAACGCCGGCTCACAAGGGAATCACAAGAATGTGAATTTGTCAGGCACACCTTGGGCAGGTTTTGGGCTCATGAGAGACTTGTAGGCTGAGGAATCCAAAGCAGGCTGGCTGCTGCTTGTAGCAGTCACTATATCCCAGGAGTCCCAGGGTTCAGAGCCCTGCTTAACTCACCATTGCTCATTGGCAGATGAAGGTCTGCTATCATGGGATAACTAAAAAGGAGCATCCATAGTGTCCTTCCCTTGGTTCTATGGCCCCATGCTGGGATGGAGGGGCAGGTTCCATGGAACTTCCTGCCATAGGCCAGACTCCTCAGCCCAAGAAGGACTTAAGGAGAAACTACTGACGTAGCTTGAGAGTTTACTTGGATTATGCCTCAGGACTGCCCTTAGTTCTAGCTCAGCTTATCATTACTACCTTCCTCAGTGTGTGTGTGTGTGTGTGTGTTTGTGTATGTGTGTGTGTGTGTGCATGCACACACACGTGCATGCAAATGTGTGCATGAGTGAAACTTAGTAGTAGGGCTTGACTTCAGGGCCTGTGCTCTGTCCCTCAGTTTTTTCATTCAAGGATAGCACTCTACCACTTGACCACAGCTTTTCTTCCAGCTTGCAGGTGGTTCTTGGGAGAGGAGAGTCTCACAGACATTTCTTGTTGGGCTGCATCTGAATGTTAGTCCTCCGATTTCAGCCTGCTGAGGGAGCTAGGAATATGAGAGCATGAGCCATTAGAATCTGGCCTCGCTTTCCTTCTTGGATAAAACAGAATACCTATTTCCTAGCCAAGCACCCATCTACAGCTATCCCTCTTTCCCTTCCCCTAACCCTCTGGGATTCAGAGGAAACATACTCTTCCCTGAGGACAAAGAAAAAGGATGCCCTGACAGGTTTGAGCTTTATGTTCTCCACAGAGTCAGGGGCTGCTGGGAGCTGATGTACAGGTCAGAGATTTAGGCCAGGGCAAGTAGACAGTTGTTAGAAAAGATAGTATGAAAAGACATCCGTGCAGCTGCATGCAAGTGGCTCATGCTTATAATCCTAGCTACTCAAGGCTGACACTGGAGGATCAATCAAGATTCAAAGCTAGCCTGGGCATACTCTTATCTCCAAAGAATCACCAAAAAGCTGCGAAGAAGAAATACTATAATTCAAATGTTAGAGCACCAAACATGTGCAAACAAGCTAAAGGTTAACCCTAGGTTCTTCAAGCCTTGATAAACACACACACACAGAAACACACACACACACAACCCATATGCATGCAAAATCAGAGATTTCTACACTGTAACCTTTGGGTATTCTCTACCTTTTCCCCCACTAAGTCTGGTGGTTGTTGGCCTGGGAGTTGGATGCATTCAACACCACCTGACATCTATAATTTTGGGAACACACTGGCTATAACGTCAGCCTTTCCCAATCCCAGCTCCTTGATTGGATCATGGTCTATCCAGACCCTTTGGGGTTCCTTTTACAGACTTGCCAAGATCCTTTAAAGAGGCATCACACGCTGGTCACTGGTGTCTCAAGCCTGTCAAGTTAGCTACTCAGGAAGGTGAGATCTGGCTTCCAAGCCAGCTCGGGTAGGAAAGTGTGAGACTCTTATCCTCGAAGAACCATCAGAAAACAAGAAGTGTCCTTGTGCTCAAGTGGTAGAGTGCAAGCCTTGAGAAAAAGAGCTCAGGGACAGAGCTCATGGAAAACAACAACAAGGAGAGGCATTGCATGTTGGCTTTGGGATTGGCATGGGCCAAATATTGGAAATTTCAAGTGCACCAAGATAAAGCAGTACCTCCTTTAATCTCATGCTCCTCTATCTTTTCCAAACCATGGCCTTGGCCGTGCTTTGGGTCAAGATGGCTCTGGCTTGACGGGAAAGCTCCAAGGAGGAAGATCCCAGACCAATTGCCCTGGCTCCTTCCTCCATGCTCACACTGCTGCTTCTGCTCTTTGCCATAGACCTTCTTCCTGAAATCCATCCATGAGATCATTGACACCGACACAATGGTGAGTGGTGGGTCCAGCCTAACTCGGGGAAGTCAGAGGTGGAAGTCAGTTTGGGACTAGGAGCTTCTACCCTGGGTGTTGGCTGAGGCCAGTGCTGACATTTATTTCATCCTGAGCCTTGCAGGGGTAGGGGACAGTGTAGACAAAACATTGCGTCAGGTAAGATGGGAATCTGTAGGACCACTTGTGTTGGGAAGACTGTGGGACTCAGGGGACCACTGTTCTTGGTACTCTTCTCTCAGATGTCCCTCTCCCTCTCTCATCCCTCAATACTAAAAGAGAAACTTTAAGTAAGGGTGTCGATGAGGGGGCAGGGAAGTATTTCCGCGTGAGCCAGACTTGTGCTTCATATTCATCCTAATCCCTAATTCCTATTTATCTGAGGATTGGCCATATGGGTTTAGGGGTGGGGGATCATCCTAGATGAGAATGAAGCTCAGAGATAGTCACCTAGCAAGCCTGAAGCCCTGGGTTCAATTCCACAATGAAACCCTGGAAAGGGAGGTAGGGCTCAACTTGTAGACCACCAGTCTTGATCAAATGGAGCTCAAGGACAGTGACCAGGCCCTGAGTTCAAGCCCGATAACTGGAAGAACAAATCTTTGTTGAGGCTTTATTTTCCCTTTGGAAACGATTTATGCTTTGTGATAAACACAACATGGGCCTCTTCCCTGGCCACCAATGGGCCATTAGATGTCCCTGGAATTTGGGCCTCCTCCCAGCAGCCTCTGCTCTACTCGGCCCACAGTTTACCCTTCCATCACCAGGCAGATGGAGGCCTAGAGAAGCCCACCTGGCCACCTAGTTCTGGTGGCTGCTGAGGATTGTGGGACTCAGCATGTCACATAGGGAGTCATCATCCCCATCAGTCTACAGGAAAAAGAGATGGAGCACTGCAAGCCTGAGTGCACCAGCTGTGGTAGTTTTGGATTTGGGGATCTGCCGCAGGATATGCTCTGTGGGCTAGTCCTGTACGGGGCATGGAACCCTGACCTCTCCTCTTGCAGTTTCCACACTATCCTGAAGTTGCAATTCTTCAAAACCTTTCTGCGCCTACCTCATCTTGACCACCCATGAGCCTGAGGCCTCTGAAGCAGCTGCACTGGTGGGGAGCCCAGCCTGTGTCAGCATTTGGAGCCCTGTGTAGGAGTGAGAGCCGCTCTTGCAGCTATCTACTCTTCATCTTCACCTGAGACAGCTGGCATATGCACGGGGCTTTCTCCTGACACAGCTGATCCAGAATGAACATCTGTCCTTTACATGCCAGGAGGGATTCCTGGGCAGTGGGGATATGTGCCAACAGCTGGTTGCATCAATGGTGGAGCTCATCTGCAGGACTCTGGAAATCCACCTCATCAGGCAGGTTGTGGATGAAGCAGATTTTCTTCTCGGATGCCCACTTGTCCCACTTCCCATTCTCTCACATGTTGTGGTGGCAGCTCACGGGGCGGAGGACCTGTGGCTCTGGCTCTATCTGGCACTGAGCTGTCCAGAAAGGGGGAGTGCCTGAAGCAGTCCGGCAGGAGATTCCCCCTGTGGATCTAAGCCTCTGAGAGTGCTAACAGAGCCACATCCCTCGCAGTTTGGGGGACATCTCCATCCTCTGCCATGGGCACATTGAGGAGAGTTGCTTCCTCAGATTTTGCTTCTCCAGGGTCCAGAGCTTCCACTTCCACAGGGAAAGCCAGGAACCTCAGCTGGGCCTGCAGGTGCTTCCTCTGTAGACTGGTCACTTCCAGGCACTTGAAACTGTCCTGTCACTTTGGGGGCACAACCTAGTGCCCCAGTTGGTCGGACCCTGCAAATGTTTCAGCTGCTCCAACAGCTGGGTGAGCTTCTGCAGGTGCTACTGCAGGACCTACTACTTGGAGCACAGCTGCTCATTTGAAGTGATGTGATGCTCACAGGTGGCTCTGAGCTCCTGTATCTAGGCCAGAGCCTGCTCCTGCTGCTCCTGCATTTCCCGAATCGCTTGGCTCTCTCTCAGCCACCTCTTTCCATTCCTCTATCTTCTCCTCTGAGCCGTCTAGCTTTTCCGGCAGATGTTTCTTCACCTGCTGCTCTGAGTCCAACGATGCTAGAGAGAGCCTCCTTCTCACTGCTCACCCTGTGGAGAGCGTCCCGCAGCAAGACCAGCTGTTCCTCCAGCTGTGGGTTGCACACACATGCACATCGTGGGGTCTCGGGGATCTCCTGCCGATCCTTGGTTTTCTTCTCTAGTCTTCCCAGTTGCTCCTGCTGCTCCCCAATCTGGAGATGGAGTCTCTGGTTTTCCTGGACCTAGATATGAAGTTGTTCCTCCAGGTATTTCAACCCCATCTGCATGCGGTAGGTGTGGGCCTGCAGGTGGTGCTCCTCCTGAGATGGACCCTCGGGGGGCCATGGCTCTGCCAGCTTCCTTCTCTGTCCCCCCAGTTATTCTCTAGGTGCAACACCTACCTCGATCCTCACTCCTTCTCCTCTGTCAGTTGGTTTACCTGCTCGGTCAGCCAACAGGCCTCCTCCTTCTGCGCGGAACTCTCAATGCTCAGGTTCTGCGAGAAGGTGTCTGTCTCCAGATTTGCTGCGGTCACCATTCAGCTCAGGTTGTCCTGAAGTCTCTTTAGTACCTCACACCCATCCAGCACTTGTTGGAACTTGAAGATTCTGTTCTTCTTATTGCTCCTCTATGTCCAGAGTGCTTCCAGCTTCTCCTAAATCTCTGTGTTCACTTGCTCCAAGTCATAGAAGCTATTGGGTTTTTCCTTGAGCTGAAATGTTACATCATTCAGCTGTTCAAACAACATTTCAGTCTCCTTCTGTAAGTAGTAACCACAGAAGCCTCTATCTCTGGCTCCCCCATGTGCTGCTCTGCGGCCTATAGGCAGCTGGTTAGAGCTTCGTGCTCCATTTCTCTGTCATATGCCATGAGCTTCATGTGGGCTTGTGCCGATTGTAAATCACTTTCTGCTGAAACCAACCTCTGTATGGGTAGCTTGTGGATGTCTAGCTCTGTTTTTGGTGCTTTGTGCACTTGGGCTACCTTCTCCTTCTCTTTCTCTTGTCAGTCCTGCAGGTCTGTCTTTTCCTGCTTCAGTGGTTGGATCTTGGCACAGAGCACCTGGTTTCTTCTTTTGCTGCAGTACAGGGAAGGCACCACATGTTGGTAGCACCTCTAGATTCTTGGTGGTATCGGGACCCTTGACACTCTGGACAGCGATGGCTGTGACTGTGTCCAAAGGCAGGGGAGGCCTGTAGTAGGCATCACCTTTGGCCAGACCCTGCATTGAATCACCCTCCCAGTAGTGTTTGTCTTTGGGATCCTTCTCTTTTTTGTATTCTTTGTTTTCTTGAATGTTGAAGGTCTGACAGGAGGATTCTTCTGCTGGTGTTCTGGCAGTAGTTTGTTGCCCTCAGCTCTGTCTCAGAGTCTTGTTGTTTCAGACATCTGAACGCTGGGATGGGAAAGATGGCCTGACCACGTTCCCAGGCTCGGGGAAATCCTGTAATCTCCCACTCACTGACTAGGTCATCAATTTCTGATTGTACTCCAAATTCGCCTTGAGATTCTTGCTTACCACTCAAATGCTACTAGTGGTGTCAACCAACAGACAGTCGGATGGCTGCACAGATTGTTGTGTATGTCTGTTTGTTGCCGGTCAGTCGGGGACATTGAACTTAGGATCTAGGCACAGTCCATGAGCTGCTTTTCCTCAAAGCTACCCCTCTACCACTGGAGCCACATGGCTCTACTTCTGGCTTTGTTGACACTGAAGTTGGACAGGGGTCTCAAGTACTTTCCAGACTAGGGTGACTTTACATATGAATCTCCTTTCACAGCTTTGTCAGTATCATGGAGTACTTCTGAGAGCCACTGGTGCCTGCTTAATCATTGGTCTTGCTGATGTTCTTGGACAGACTGGTGAGTTCCCTATCTTCGGGTTCAAGTGGTGGATGCTGGAGCCCACAATTTGAATCCTGGTCCCGCCACCTCCAAATGGCAGGAGATTCTAACTCATTTTTATCCATATAAATACCAATAGAATGTGATGTATGTCATGATTGAATGGGCAATTCTTGAATGATTCTAGGATAAAATTATATACAATTATATTCAACGATACTGATTAATTTTAATCAATACTTTATGAAGCGTTTAAAAAATTACATTCATTAAAGGGAGAAATAATGAAATACCTAAGAATTGGTTGTCATATAGCATAGAGATGCCATTTTTTTCTGCCAGGACTGGGATTGCAACTCATGGTCTGGGTAACTCTGTTGCACTGTGTAGGAAGGGGAAGCTTGCTTTTTTGAAGTCAAGAAATTCAAGTCTGTTCCTTAGGCCTGAAATCGATCCCTACCACTAGAAAACATCCTATTTGTGTACATTTTAAGTATATGATATATATTTACATACATATAATTGCTCCATATTGCATTCAGTGTAGTTATTTATTTTAACTTTTGTTTTGGATTTGAACTCAGCATTTTGGTATCTCTGTGGCACTGTGGGTGAAGGGGAAGCTCACTGTCCTTGAAGACAAGAAATTCAGACCAATTCCCAGGGCCTGAATTGAAGCCCCAGCACTGTAAAAATTACACACATGAGTTTAGTGAGTATGACGTTTATTACCCTTATTCATTTAGTATTATTACGCATATAACATTTCATTTATTACATCCTATCATACAGGATAATTTGCATATGAATTATACATCATACTGAGACCCAGGACTTTCTTTTCAGGAAAAAATGTGTGAAAAGTCGCTGCTTACTACATGAATAAATTTTTGGCAATGCTGGGATTTCAATTCACAGTATAAAATGTCCAATCCATAAATGGGGTCAAAGTCTTAGCACACCAACCTCTGGCAAACTGAGCTGCCAGGAAGTTCTGACGACCTGTTACTTGTTATCAAGCCACAGTAGTGCCCTATATACATGTGTGTGTGTGTGTGTGTGTGTGTGTGTGTGTGTAGATTGATGTATATATATATATACATATATATATATATTTAGAGAGAGAGAATGTGAGGATATTATTAAATTTTATATATATAGTTACCAATAATTAGTTATTAAATTATGTCTCCATTTAATGAAGTATCATGGTTGAATACTTATAAAAGCATTAATTAAAAATTAATCAATATCCTTCCATTAGGGGAATCATAACATAGTGCTAGAAGGGAAGATATAAATCCAATGATTTTTGTGTGGCTTTCTAAAAAGGAATCATGAATTAACTGCAAATTTAATTACTTTTATAACATTCTATTAGCATTCATGTAAATAGGAATGAGTTTGTCAGGATCTCCCTCCATTTGTGTGTGGCAGTCCTGGGATTCGAACTCCAGGCCTCAGAAGTTTACTCTAATGCAAACAATTGGAATGACATTGAAGATTTCAGATTGTCACAATTAAAAAAAAAGAACAACAAGAAGAAAAGAAAGCCAGGTGTCAGTGGCTCCTGTATGTAATCCTTGCTCCTCAGTAGGCTGAGATGGAGAGTATGCCAATTTGAATTCCGACAGGGCAGGAAAGTCTGCAACAACCTTATTTCTAAGAAATCACAGGAAAATATCCCCATGGGTTGGGGCTGTGGGTCAAGGGCAGAGTGCTACTCTTGAGAAAGGAAGAGGTGATCAGGGATAGGGCCTAGTCTCATATTTCAACCTGAGACCTGTCAAAGAAAATAAGAAGGCAGTAACCCCATGTCTCTGTCTATATATGGATGATGTACAGATGATATGCATTCAGCAGGTTGCCCATGACCAGACCCCCAACCTGGGAAAGCTGGGACAAGCCCTCAGAGAGTACTAAGTCTGAGGCAGTAGCTTGAACAAAGCATCCTTCTCTGCCATTTAATAACTGAAGCCCAGAAGGCTTGCCTTGGCTGGTGTATGCAACGGATTCATTAAGTTCTGGCTGAGATGTCCAATTGGGTGGGACATCTTCCTAGGCTGTAGGAGTTGTGGAAGGTTGTGGCTCCATATTACATATCCCTCTGTAGGACTTGAGCCTAGATCTCTGGGGTCTGGTGGCTATCACTCATTCATCATTCCTCCTTGCCGAGTCTCACTCTGCTCCCAAATCCTGGCAAATATATGAAATGGCCAGCGATTTCTGTGCTGAAAAGAGTATGCCAATAAATCTCACGCTCATAGTTCCTGTTAGAAGTAAGCCTTGGGCTGTGAATGTGGCTAAGTGGTAGAGTGCTTACCAAGCAAGCATGAAGCCCTGGGTTGGATTCCTCAGTACCACATAAACAGAAAAATCCAAAAGTGTCACTGTGGCTTAAGAGATAGAATGTAGCCTCGAGAAAAAGCAGCTCAGGGACATGCCTAGACCCTGAGTTCAAGCCACAACACTGGCAAAAACAAATGTTAGCTTGGTGAGACATTCTCTTCTGGGACTCAGAGGAGGGCCGAGGTTATAGGTAAGAGATAGAGGGCAGGTGCTGGTGGCTCACCCCTGTAATAATAGCACTCAGGAAGTTGAGAACTGAAGATAATAACTGTAAGCTTGTGCTGGCAGGAGGGTCTATATGAGACTCTTATCCAATTTAACACCAAAAAAAAAAAAAAAACAGAGCTGTGGTACAAGTAGTAGAATGCTAGCCTTGAGCATAACAACTCAGGGATAACATCCATGCCATGAATTAAAACCCCAGGACTGGCGCACACACACACACACACACACACACACACACACACAATCACACACCAAGTCAGAGCATTTGACAGTCAGCCTACACAAGTTCGATCTCTAGCAACTCAGTATTAAAAAAAAGTGAGAGAAGGGTAGGAAAGACTTGCTCCAGGAGGTGATATGACCAGTGCCAAAATTCCACAGGAGTTCTAAGATGTGGAACAGAGGGCCTCGAGCAGAAGGTACAGAGCTTGCACAAAGGTCCTGAGGGATGGTGTAGAGCAAGTGGTGTGGGTGGAATGAAGGTTCTGTGGCCTCAGACAAGGCTAGTAGAACACTGAAGGCTAGGTCAAGGTTTGTACTTGAGTCACAGGTAGGGTAGAGTGTGGGGTCCCAGAATGGGGCTCAGGGGAAAACTAGCTTGGCTTTTTACCAAAGACCCCAGCCAATTTTGTGGCTGGAAGCCTATTTTTCACAGCTCCTGACCCTCAGGCCCCCTTACCATGGAGGAGTCAGGGAAAATGCAGGGAAGAACTTTTGCTTAAGAAAAGCTTCTACCCAATCCCTCCAGTGGCTCAACCACTGTAAATCCTAGCTATTCAGAAGTCTGAGATCAAAGATCGTTGGTCAAAGCCAGCTCAGTGGAGGAAAGTTAGTGACATTCTTCTGGCCAATAAACTACCAAAATCCAGAAATGGAGCTGTGGCTCAAGTGGTAGAGTACCAGCCTTGAGGGAAAAATTAAGAGACCAGAGCCCAGACCTGTTGGGTCTTTGTCCGCCCCACGAAAGACAGACGAGGTCCAAGGAAAAATAAGTTCGGCGCTCGCCCATTCCCCAGCCTCCCTCAGCCCAGGAGACAATCAGACACAGAGGTGAGCCAAATCCAGCAGGTAGAAAACTCCTTTATTAACAGAGAGCAGCCCTTTTTAAAGCCAAAAAGGGTGGGTGACATGGCAAGGGAGGAAGAGGAATCAATCACTCTCAAGGTCACACCCTATCATGCACATGAGCCTTCACAGGCTGGTTAGGCACTGATCGGAAGATCAATTGGGCTCTGCCCACTCTACTCTCTCCCAGCGCCATCTTGGCTGCCCATGTGCTCTACAGTAAATTGGGCTCTGCCCACTCTACTCTCTCCCAGAGCCATCTTGGCTGCCCATGTGCTCTACAGTAAGTTAGGCTCTGCCCATTCAACCCCCTCCCAGTGCCATCTTTGCTGCCCATGTACTCCACACAGACCCTGAGTTCAAGCCCCGGTACTGGCACAGAACAAATAAGGAAAGTTTTCAGGAAATCCCAGTCCACTGTGGAGAAAGGCCATTATCAACTGGGCGCCGGTGGCTAATGCCTGTCATCCTAGCTACTCAAGCCTGAGACCTGAGGATCAGTCAAAATTAAAAGCTAGCCTGGGCACACTCTTATGTCCAATGAATCACCAAAAAGCTAGGAAGCAGAGCTCCTGTAGTTCAAGTGGTACAGCACCAACCTTGTGAAAACATGTTAAAGGGTAGCACCTAGGCTCTGAATTCATGTCCCGGTAAACACACACACACACACACACACACACACACACACACACACACACACACACACACACTAATATCCTTAACAGATGCCAGTGGCTTATACCAGCAATCCTAGCTACTCAAGAAGCTGAGATCTTAGGATGGCAGCTTGAAGCCAGAACAGGCAAGAAAGTCCATGAGACTCTTATCTCCACTAAACTACTAAAAAAAGTTGAAAGGTGAGCTCTGGTTCAAGTGGTAGAATGTTAGCTTTGACCAAAGGAAGTTCAGGGACATTCCCTAGGCCCTCAGTTCCAGCTCTAAGATTTTTTTAAAAGACATCCTTTGCTCCCCCCCAAAGGCCATAAATCCTGATTTTGTGATCCTAGACCTCACTTCCACTCCTGCCACTTCCACAGTACTACCACAAGTGGCCGGTGTGTGGCCAACACTGGGTTAAGAAGTGAAAGTACACAAGGGGGTGCATAGCCAGGTCAACAC